>NC_086326.1:108930176-109603926 GCF_036172605.1 Pelobates fuscus
CGCATGCAAAGTCGCCGCCACAGGGATGTGCGATTGGCCCAAGGTTCTCTAGAGTCAACAAAGGGCCTGCGCAACTATAATGTCAACAGCTACTCTGCGGAACAGAGTTGTCTTTTTTCATATGTCCCAATATTTTTGGGGCTACCCCAATAAAAAACAAAATTAAAAAATATGTGTTGGCTAACTCATCCTCCTCCTCCCCCGCCATGGTCACCGCCTCCTCAACCTATGGGTCACTTAGTATAAACTAGGTACACATTAGTAGAGGCTTGTGAAGGCCTTTTCTCCATGCATCATGAGTTGAGCATTTCTCCATGCATCAGGACTGCAAGAAATGCACCGCAGGCCGCAAATGTTTCTTTTTTTGTATGTCCCAATATTTTGTGGGTTACCACAATTGAAAAAACAAACAAACATAAAAAACAGTGTTGGCTACCTCATCCTCCTCCTCCACCGCTGCATCCACCTACACCGCCACGGTCACCGTCTCCTCAACCTATGGGTCACTTAGTAGAAACTGGGTACACATTAGCAGAGGCTTGTAAAGGCCTTTTCTCCATGCATCAGGAGGCCCGTTACAAAGGCTGCAGGTAACATCTGGGTATGGGACTTGTTGTACATGCTGAAACCCTGATTGGAGAAGACTTGGGATAACCTGGTGTGATATTTCTCCACAGGCTCTGTCTTATCTTGGGTGATATCATTAATACAGGTAGCCTGGTCAGCTAATTTATCTTTGGCCCAGTCTCGGAGCTGTTCAGAGAACTCTACGCCCGAGGCAAAATCAGTATCACTAGTGAGTCGGGCACTGGAAAGGCTTTTCCCCCATGATAGGCCAGTAAGCATCTCCTGCTTTCATTTCACAGAGACTAAGTAAGTCACGCCATTCGGCAGAAAAAGTCTTTTGGACCTGGACAATCCTTCGGTAGAAGAGCATAGGCTGTTTCTCTGGGTCTGGGAGTGAGCCCACCAGAGTTGTGGCCTGGGATGGAGTGAATGTGACATGCATTAAGGGGGCCCCCTCCGTGAGAAAACGGGGTTTGGGGTTCCCATTATGGGGTTGCGGAGGACCACCACCAAACAGGCTACCATTGTCAGCCTCCGGGAGGGGAGCTGGTAATCATGGGAACTGGAGGACTCGAAGGAGTGCGAGGCCTGTAGTCCGCCATTAAGGCCACACATAGGAGAGGAGCGTAGGGGTAGAAGGGAAGTGGGCAGGGCCTGGACTCCCCCGTGGGGCGTATGAGCAGGTGGATCATCCGTGGTAACCAGGGGTCCGTCTACGAAAGGGGTGGGCATAATACGAGCTGAGGTCACAGGGGCGGTGAGGGAGGTGTGACAGGAGAGGACGTAACAGGGATAGAGGCAACAGGGGCGGGCAGGGAAGGCATAACAGGGGTGGAGGAATAGAGTGTTCCATCCGCCCTAAGGACGGGGTTAGAGTTAAGCGAAAAGTTGTTAAGCTGTAAAGTTCGGGTTCGTACCGAACATTAGATTTTTTTGGACCCCGGACCCGAACACGGACATATCACTCGAGTTCGGTGTTTGGCAATTTAATGGCGCGTTTTGAAAGGCTGCAGGGCAGCCAATCAACAAGCGTTTGACTTGTGTGCCCTTAGAAGCCATCACAGCCATGCCTACTAATGGCATGGCTTTGATTGGCCAGTGCAGCATGTAACCCAGCCTCTATATATAAGCTAAAGCCGCGTAGCGCCGCACGCACATGCGGTCTTATAAGTGTAGGGAGAGGATGCTTGCGCTGATAGGGACAGCTTAGGAAAGAATTCTGCAAACTAGTACATTAGTGGGGTGGGTTCACTTCATATCTGAGAATCAAATAGAAGCACCAAATACTAATGTCACATTGCAGTTTTAAAACTTAAAATTATTTGGATGCTAAACTGCTAAATAGTATTTAGTGGGGTGCACTTCATATCTGAGAGTCAAATCGAAGCGTCTAATAGTGCGCTTACAGCGCAGTCTTAAATATTCTAATTTTCTGGGTGCTAATCTGCTAAATAGTACATTTGCGGACTGCACTTCATATCTGAGAGTCAAATAGAAGCGTCTAATAGTGTGCTTACAGCGCAGTGGTAAACATCCTTATTTTCTGGGTGCTAATCTGCTAAATAGTACATTTTATGGCCTGCTTTTCATATCCTATAGTCAAATACAAGCGTCTAATACTGTGCTTACAGCGCAGTTGTAAAAATTGTAATTTTCTGGGTGCTAATCTGCTAAATAGTACATTTTGGGGCCTGCTCTTCATATCTGAGAGCAAATAGAAGCGTCTAATAGTGTGCTTACTGCGCAGTTGTAAACATTCTAATTGTTTTGCTACTAATCTGCTAAATAGTACATTTGCGGCCTGTGGTGCACTTCATATCTGAGAGCAAATAGAAGCGTCTAATAGTGTTCTTACTGCGCAGTTGTAAACATTCTAATTGTTTTGCTGCTAATCTGCTAAATAGTACATTTGCGGCCTGCGGTGCACTTCATATCTGAGAGTCAAATAGAAACGTCAAATAGTGCGCTTACTGCGCAGTTGTAAACATTCTGATTGTTTTGCTCCTAATCTGCTGCTTACATTGGAGTTTTAAAAAGTAAAAAAAAAAATGTTGGGTGCTAAATAGCATATTTGGGGTGTTCACTTCATATCTGAGAGTCGAATCGAAGCGTAACTTAGAATTTACTACATCGGTCACTTGTAATATTGTTTCACACCTACAACACACAGATCTAAGTGATAGAAAACAGATTGATATTTTCTACACTAGAAACTACCAGATAACAAGCTGCTATATTTAAACCAGTGATCAATAGCTAAGAGGTACTTAAACAATATTGTAATTCTGGGGCAATACCCTCACAAGTCAAACTGAGAGGTCAGTTTATAGGGAAAACTGTTGCCTGCATACAATTCTAAAACAATTTTGACATGTCATTTGCAGACTTTACATGCTGGAAAAACACAGGTGCCAACTGCTGTGGCTTTCTGCAGTGTGCATACCGGCAAGGAGGGCAGGGTTGAGGAGTGGGTGGAAGATGATGTGTGCTAATCTGCTAAATAGTAAATTTTGTAGCCTGCTATTCATATCTGAGAGTCAAATCGAAGCGTATAATAGTGTGCTTACAGCGCAGTTGTAAAAATTAAATTTTTCTGGGTGCTAATCTGCTAAATAGTACATTTTGGGGCCTGCTCTTCATATCTACAAGTCCTGAACCTGAACCCCATTGAAGTCAATGGGGACCCGAACTTTTGCATGCAAAAATGCCTCTAAAACAATCCTGGAAAGGGCTAGAGACTTGCAAAATCAAGTAAAATGGGGGTAAGAGTAGGACAAGTTCCCTGCAAACAAATGTGGATAGGGAAATCACTTAAAATAACATAAAAAATAGATATACAGGGCGGGGCCTGACAGCAGCCATGGCCGGACGCACTTTTCATGAGCTCCTGCAATAACGGACCCACAAGCGACAATACCGACAGGCAGGACAGCACAAGCGACAAACGGTGACTGGGAGCAGAAGCAGAACAGCACCCAGCACACGAGGATACAAATCCGGCACAGATCTGCCACGGAAAAGCTGCAACAGGCCATGCGGCCTAACCTAATGCAGAGCATGAGGCCCGGGGATGACTGCCGACCTCCCTGCACAGTGCGACCTCCTAAGCAACAGCCCAAAACCGCCCTGCTGCCCCCCCCCCCCTGGACCGGTGGGGGACATCCCGGTCCTCGCTGGGGACGATGACCCCCACAAGTATACCTGAACAAGCAGTGTACTCGCCCAGCAAAAGAAACCCGCAAGCCAAGCCCAGCCAAGATGGCGGCGCGGCCCCAGGTCAAGCAACCGCGCATCACACCGCCCGAGCACACAAAGGACTTTGTGGACCTGGTAAGATCTCACCACTGGGCAAGGCTGAAAGCGCGGAGCCAACCCTACCAGAGGGTGATGAGAGCGGTGGCTGCATGGATTCGCCCGACCATCCGGCGTACCTTACAATGGGGCCCCCCCTGCGGCTCCAGAGCGGCCTCCACGCGGGGCTGGAGCCCAGGCTCAAACTGGCGGGAAACGAAGCAGGGCCTTCAGGACGCCAATTCTCACGACCCCACACCGCAGAAGCAGATCCGACATATCTCTCGCTCAGCAACCACAGACAACAACAACGGGCAGTGGAGCATAAGCCTGCACACAGCGGCCCACAAAGCATGGCGTGCCGACGACCGGACGGCAACGAAGCTAGACCCCAGGAGACGCAACAGGCAGCAAACCTGCTCACGACAGACCGGGGTGGAAATCCAGAAGGGACTCTTACCCAACGGCATAAGCAAGGCTGCTAAAACGGGCATCGGGTGACACAGTAGACTCTCAAGCACCACACGGCCTACGGCCGACAACCCTGCCTATGAAGCAAAGACTGATACTTACAGCAGACGGAGGCAAGGCATTGATATTGCGCTTAGAGTTAGGCATGTACCCTAGCTACTCCTAATTTCATCTCAGATAACAAGCTAAAATGATTACTGTATATTTCTTAGCATTTACCTTTCCCACCAGAATCGTCCTATTCCCTGAGTTATTGGTAGTGCAGGCCAACATACTGCTGTGGTCCTGAAGTGACAGAATACCTTGGAAATGTTATGTATATAGATTTTATAAGTATATGAGCATAGCTAACATAGCCTAGTAAAACGACTAATGATACACAATTACACTAATCGGATTGCCCATGACAGGGTTAGCGCACTATTCCAGCAATGCTATTATGTGTGAGTTTATATATATATATATACTGGCATAGCTAATAGATATCTTCTGTCATGTGTACATGATTCTGGCATGTTACTATTAACGATATGCTATTTTGGCTTAATCCCTTATTTTATGCTGCTCACTACCACTCAAATGTGTTTCACTGGTCCTGCTTATTGATGGCACCACACATACGTATTTACAGCTAGCCTGACTATAGAGATGACGTAGCGGAGCCGACAGTAGCTAACACAGACATACATATATTATCCTTGTCACATAACAGGGCATACAACACAAGGCCATGATATTCACCCTCTACGAGCTAACGATATATCTCCCACACTGCTTTATATAACGCAGCTAAGCTACTCGCCCTCAGCCAGGGGGCAACAATGGAACTCAACACTGTTATTAATACATGCAAGACTTATTGTCTAACCAGCTAGCCTTTTTATTTCGGTTTGACATTTTTCTGTTGAGGTCACATACCTGCAGAGTTTGCCATTATTAGGCTTACACTACAATAGGCTCTATCAAAAGCGACTGGTATACTGTGACAGAACGCCTAGGTGCCTCAACTATAGGCTACACTTCACAAACTTAACCGTATCAGCCTGACTATTTAGCTGGCAATGTATAATTGTATTACTCGCGATGCCAACGATTTCACCTTCGCACTGCAAAGCCTGATTACAGCGTAAATGTTCACTTAAAAACTACGCTAATTAGTTAGGCGAGATTACACCATAACTTTTTATCGCTTCTATCGAGCGTAACTTATGTCAGGTTTCGCGACCAACACATGTTTCTTAATGTTTAATGTTATTATGTTAGTACCGTATACAAGCATATCTGGTCCAAGCTTTCAGGTCCTTTATTTTAACAAAATAGTTAGATGACCCGACCTTTCCGCTTCAAATTATAAAAAATGTGCAGTTCTCTCATTTGCCATGTATGATAATGTACGATGATGTTATGCCTGGGACTGCTGTTATGGCACCACGGGCTTGCTGTTAAACCTTGCACAACAAAAATAAAGAATTAAAAAAAAAAAATAGATATACAGCTGAGCATAAAATAGCACTAGATGGAATCTTTGATTTTAGCTTTGGAAGAACATAAATCAAAATCTAAAGCATGGCTGTCAGGAGGATCAACATAATTATCCATTTGAGAGAGGGTTGGAGTGCAGGGTATTCTCTTTCATTGTTGAAACTGAGCTCAACACCTGATGCATGGAGAAAAGACCTTCACAAGCCTCTGCTATTGTGTACCTAGTTTATACTAAGTGACCCGTAGGTTGAGGAGGCGGTGACCGTGGCGGTGTAGGTGGAAGCAGCGGTGGAGGAGGAGGATGAGGTAGCCTCACTTAGGTAGATCACTTAGATCTGTGTAACAAGTGTTGTAGGTGTGAAACAATATTACAAGTGACCGATGTAGTAAATTTGAATCAAAGTTACACTTCGATTTGACTCTCAGATATGAAGTGAACACCCCAAATATACTATTTAGCACCAAAAATAAAATAAAAAATTGACTTTTAAAACTCCAATGTAAGCAGCAGATTAGCAGCAAAACAATTAGAATGTTTACAACTGCGCAGTAAGCGCATTATTAGACGCTTCTATTTGACTCTCAGATATGAAGAGCACCCCACTAATGTACTATTTAGCAGATTAGCACCAAGAAAATAAGAATGTTTACAACTGCGCTGTAAGCACACTATTAGACGCTTCGATTTCACTCTCAGATATGAAGAGCAGGCCCCAAAATGTACTATTTAGCAGATTAGCAGCAAAACAATTAGAATTTTTACAACTGCGCAGTAAGCACACTATTAGACGCTTCTATTTGACTCTCAGATATGAAGAGCACGTCCAAAATGTACTATTAAGCAGATTAGCACCCAGAAAATAAGAATTTTTACAACTGCGCAGTAAGCGCACTATTAGACGCTTCGATTTGACTCTCAGATATGAAGTGCACCACAGGCTGCAAATGTGCTATTTAGCAAATTAGCAGCAAGGCAATTAGAATGTTTACAACTGCGCAGTAAGCGCACTATTAGACGCTTCGATTTGACTCTCAGATATGAAGAGCAGGCCACAAAATGTACTATTTAGCAGATTAGCACCCAGAAAATGTTTTACAACTGCGCTGTAAGCGCACTATTAGACGCTTCTATTTGACTTTCAGTTTGAAGTGCACCCCACTAAAATACTATTTAGCAGTTTAGCACCGAAAAAATTTGGGTGACAACTGTGACAGCAGTATTTGACGATTCTATTTGACTCTCAGATATGAAGTGCACCCCACTAATGTACTAGTTTGCAGAATTCTTTCCTAAGCTGTCCCTCACAGCTGCAGCATCCTCTCCCTACACTAATAAGAACTCATGTGCGTGCGGCGCTACGCGACTCCAGCTTATATTTAGAGGCTGGGTCACATGCTGCATTGGCCAATCACAGCCATGCCATTAGTAGGCATGGCTGTGATGGCATCTAAGGGCACACGAGTCAAACGCTTGTTGATTGGCTGCCCTGCAGCCTTTCAAAACGTGCCATTAAATCGACGAACATCGAACTCCAACCCAAACATACAGTGATATGTCCGTGTTCGGGTCCGGGCTCCGAAAAATGTAATGGTCGGTACGAACCCATTACAGTTTGGGTTCGCTCAACTCTAATCTTTATGCATATCCACCAAATTTGATGGAGAGTACACCTCTCTTCCTTACAACGCCAGCAAATTTTTAAGTAAAAGGGATAGTAAAAAGTAAAAGCATAGATAAGTAAAAGACAAAAGAAAACAAAAACATTACAGGAATGCCTGCCTAATATCAAATTAAAGAGCTCTGTGAGTGGGGATATAAATCTTCCTGATCTTGTTTAGGTAGTCCTTTAATGCGAAGGTTATTGTGTCTCCCCCTGTTATCTAAATCATCCATCAATCTATGCATCGTGGACATATCTGACGTTTGAGACTCCATAGTGGCCTGGAGTTGTTGTATTTGGGAGTATAAAAGATCCCTATCATCTTCAAGGGTGCTGACCCTGTTGCCAACATGGCTGATGGATGGGTGATGTCTACGCCTATAGCCTCCAACTTCATCTGGAAAGAGACTTCCAGCTTATTCAACATTGCGGCTAAATCACCTTTGGAGGGAAAGTTTCTGACTACGTCCCTCAAGTCTGCATCCATTTGAAAGAGAGAGCCTTCCGACCCCTCAAGGTTCAATGGAGCTGACCCGTCATTGGATGAATCCGGCACTATGTTGGGGCCAAACCATGTTCAAGCTGTGGTCCGCATTATCGAAAAAAAAACTTGGTAAGAGACCCCAATTTCCCAGTCGGTTGTCGGAGGCTTGCTGCAGGGCAAGGGAGCGTTTGGGGTGTCCCATTTTTAGTTTTGAGCCCGATGTTAGCGGATTCCCTACATTAGCAGGCGGAGCTAGTTCAAAACACAGCCATTCAGCTTGGAGTTTGGCTCCGCCATTCTCACATGTTTTTATGCTGCTTGTAGAGGTGATCCAATTAAAGGGTCTGAAGCTCTCTGGACATGATAGTTCTGACTGACACTCTAGCCACTCAGATTTGGGAGCAGTGTTAATTTGGTTACCAAGTTTAAATGTCTATGTGCCCATTGATTTGCACAATATATAGTTTATAATGTATTTTTTTACATACAGAGTAAACTATATGAGTATTGTATTGTATTATTGTGCACCATTTGCACCTTTTCTGGTTTTAATAAATGTTTCTTGTCACAAGATTGTATAGTTGCATATTTGCTATTGAAATATTATTACACTAAGTATTATCCAAATATATATATATATTGAATTGCATGAAAGGACATTATATTGGACTCCTTCACAAGGTCAGACAGAGATGTAATACCATATGTTAGCCAGACTCTTATATCTAAATGTTGTATCCGTGTAGTTAAATAATCAATAGGTAAGGCCAGAAGAATATAATTTTTTAGAATGATCTGTCTTTTGAATTTACCCCAAAATTTAATCAGGGAATTCAATATAAGATTCTTATTTTTCCCTGGTTTACTTGTAGTTTCCTTGATTTGATTTGATCATGAATGAATGCCAACTTTGTGTGTTGTTAAATTGCTTGATTGTTTTAATTGTGTGTACTAAAAGAGCTGCTTGATGGTATAGAAAGATTTTTGGAAAACCAATACAGCCCTGCTTTTGTTTTAAATATAGGATATTTACTCCTATTCTTGTTTATGGTCTTAAGCCATGAAAGGGGCATAGCTATTGGAATCATCCTTAAAATATACCGTATATACTCGAGTATAAGCCGAGTTTTTTAGCACATTTTTTGTGCTAAAAAAACCCAACTCGGCTTATACTCGAGTCAATAGTCTGTATTATGGCAATTTGCATTGCCATAATACAGACTGGGGGAGAGGGGGGCTGGCAGAGCTGTAACTTACCTTTCCTGCAGCTCCTGTCAGCTTCCTCCTCCTGCGCGCCGTCCTCCGCGCGGAGGAGGAGGAAGCTGACAGGAGCTGCAGGAAAGGTAAGTTACAGCTCTGCCAGCCCCCCTCTCCCCCCCACTGAACTACCAATGCTGTACCACCAGGGAGTGAGAGCCCCCCTCCCTGCTATATATCAAGCAGGGAGGGGGGACGAAAAAAAATATATTAATAATAAAAAAAAATAAAAAAAAATTAAATAATAAATAATAATACAAACATAATAATAATTAAATTAAATTAAATAAATAAAAATAATAATAAATAATAATTAAAAAATTTTTTAAATAATAATAATAAAAAAATTGCCCACCCCCCACCAACACACACACACACACACACACACACTGCACTCATACACACACACTGCACTTATACACTCACACTGCACTCATACACTCACACTGCATTCATACACTCACACTGCATTCATATACACACACTGCACTCATACACACACTGCATTCATACACTCACACTGCATTCATACGCTCACACTGCATTCATACACTCACACTGCATTCATATACTCACACTGCATTGATACACTCACACTGCATTCATACACTCACACTGCATTCATACACTCACACTGCATTCATACACTCACACTGCATTCATACACTCACACTGCGCTCATACACACGCTGCACTCATACACACGCTGCATTCATACACACGCTGCATTCATACACACGCTGCATTCATACACACACACTGCATTCATACACACACACTGCATTCATACACACACACACTGCATTCATTATACACACACTGTAAATAAATATTCAATTAATATATTTTTTTTAGGATCTAATTTTATTTAGAAATTTACCAGTAGCTGCTGCATTTCTCACCCTAGTCTTATACTCGAGTCAATAAGTTTTCCCAGTTTTTTGGGGTAAAATTAGGGGCCTCGGCTTATATTCGGGTCGGCTTATACTCGAGTATATACGGTATATGATTTTCGGAAGTATATAAGCTTTCGCAATTTTTGGCTCTGCCCCACCCAGATATTTCTAATGTGCTCCATTGTTTTAGAAGCTGACTAATTTCTTTATCCATAGGTATTAAATTTGCCTTGACTTTATTTGAAGGGTAATATGGTATATGCATTCCCAAATATTTGAAGGCTTTTTTCCCCAAATAAAGCCATATTTATCATTAAGTAATTTATGAACTCTATCGTTAAGGTACATTGGAAGATACCGTTTTCTGGACATTCAATTTATAATTAGAGAGGAGGCTATATTGATGTATTACAGACATTACTTCAATAGCAGAGGTGTTGGTAGTAGCCAAAGTTAGTAGGTATCATGAGCATATTGGCTAATTTTAAGTTCTTTATTATTGATTTCAAAACCTCTTATTTTTCTATTTAAATCTGATCTCGAATGTGATGGGTTCATATACCATAATGTTCAAAAGGGGTGAGAGAGGTCAGCCCTGGTAGGTGCCATTTGCTATATCGAACCCTGGCGGGTGCCATCTGCTATATTAATTTTATAATAGGATCTCTCAAATAATTCTGGAATTGGAACCCTATTTTCCGTCAGCAGAGCAATGGTCAACTGAATTTCCTCCAGAGCTATGGGGGAGCCAAGTGCTTTAACGAATTCAGGGGCTAGTTTGGGCAGCGATAAATAATTTAGGTGGTTCCTAATATCTTGCATATAAGATAAGCCATTAAAATGTTGGCCAGGTGAGTGGATATATACTGAGGAGTAATATTGTGTGAATAGTTTGTTTATATCCTCAAGCTGTAGAGCAATGTGCCCCCCTGAATCGTTATGGCAGCTATCAGTCTCGATTTGGGTCTGGACCTCAAGGCCCTATCCAATAATGGATCCATTATATTGGATTTTTCATAAAGCAATTATTTGGACCATAGGACTGAGCTAGCTATATCGTCCAAGATAGCCTACTAGGAACTCAGATGTATACTTTAAAAAAGGAACTCTCTAAGCACCAGAAGCACGTCAGCAAGCTGTAGTAGTTTCATACTGTTGTTACTTTAAAAGTAACTATTATCACTTTAAACTATAATCTTATTTATTCTAGTGAAAAATGCATTGTCCATTATAGTACTATAGTATAATAATAACATGACATATACAATAACACAGTCATTGAAATTTGTTGAATTCACTTTCTCGTGCCAGTTCTAAAGGGAAGTGAAAACAGAAATATATATTTCTTAACCATTACCACATGTGTATGAAACTCACTTGCAAAACACAGATCACATGATGCAACTGAATAATAAAAATACATGGCATTTCCTCTTGCATCCTAAATACCTCAAACTTAAGTAGCCACTGTTTTCAGGCAGAAATGTACTAAAATAACCTCTGATTTCATGAAGAAATAATACAGATACATCAGAATAAGATCACAAAATAGAAAGGAGAAAAGTGGATGTAATCAGTACTACTTGAAAACTATCCGTCAATTATATTATTAGCAAAAATATACAAGGTTGTTCATTAAAGCAGTACATAATGAAATATGCTGGACACAAACCAAGGCTCTATGCCAGGGGTAGGCAACCTACGGCACTAGTGCCATGCACGGCACTCAAGGTGTCTTTGCACGGCACTCAAGGCTGCTAGAGCCAAACAGGCTCTGGCCTATCAGGAGTCCGAGTAAAACTTCAGATATCTGCTAATACGAAGAGGTGGTGAAGGACAATCCTCAATTTATGCATTGCAGTACATAGAGGAAGTTATCTCAGATCTCTTCCTCCCAGCACTTGTGAATGGGAATCCACATTGTAGTATCCTTGACCTGTACCTGGCCAGCCTGGTCCCCACTGGAACCCAGGGAAGCCACCCACACTGCTAGATATACACAGAAATGCAGAATAACCCTCCCCTCATACAAATAATACGAACAGCCCACAAACTAACATACACACAATCCGCACAAACGTAATCAGCTAACAATCCACATACATGCACACAACCCCACATGCAGCCTCTCACATGCAATACCCCAAACAGCCCCTCACATTCGCACACTACCAAACACACAATGTGACATTTCCATTCACACACACAATTCCACAAGCAGCCCTCATACACAGCCCACATTCATAGGTATCATACACGATACCATAAACTACTAATGAACATATACAATATAATAGCTCATATACGCACAAATACAACAATACAAAAGCAATTACAGTATAAATAACACAAGCAGAAGACGGCAACATACACACCTCAGTTTACAAAAATAGGACCGACACGGTATGGGACATCACAATCTTATATCGGCACAGTGCTGCTAAAAGGTTGCCTACCCCTGCTCTATGCCTTATTCTGTCAGAACAAATGTCTGTCAATATCACATTTTTAGTTTGTAACACTTCAAGTGATTTCAAATGAAGTCATGAAATATATTGGATCAAATATATGCCTTGATTTAAATCATTTGAATCTGCATCAGAGAAGATATAAAAATGTAAATTGATTTATCTACAAACATTCTCAAAGATTTTAACCTTTAAGAACGAAGGCTATTTTGAGGTGCAACACATTTGTGACATTTCTGGCATTTTAACCATGCATTCATTCTACCATATGTTCACCTTTCAGTCTAAGTTTGTGTGTGTGTGTATGTATATATATTTAAATTCTTTATTGATAGTATTGTTTGCCATACAGAAATAGTATGTATACAACAAAAAGAGAAACATTGGTAAAAAAAAACACGGGGCCCAGTGCGAAAATTGCCTTGCCTACCCCATACTTATTTCCCCCTCCCCACAGCCCCTCCATGTGTCACAATCACGCCCCCAGTCCCTCCATGTGTTTAATTCATGTCCCACAGGGTGAGTGTGGCATAGTTTGGGGGGATGAGTATGACAGAATTGGAGAGGTTCATGTGATAAGGTGAGTGTGGCAGAGTGAAAGGGTGAAAGGTGGTGAGTGTGACAGAGTGATGGAGAACGAGTGTGACAGGATTGGAGGGTAGAGGTGTGTGTGGCAGTGCTAGAGAAGGTGAGTGTGATAGGGTGAATATGGCAGAGCGATGGGAGGTGAGTATGGCATGGGTGAGTGACAGAATTGGGGGAGTTATTGTGAGTGTGGCAGGGTGAAGGGGGGTGACAGTGTATGTGGTGGGGTGACAGTTTCACAGACACACATGCAGATAAACACAGAAACACACACTGACATACATGCAGATATGCAGCATATAACACATACGGATACATACATGGACACACATGCTGATACACAGACACACATACAGTTACAGACACATAGATGCACACACTGACAAACATGCAAATGCACAGACACAAACTAACACACAGATACACATATACTCACAGACACATGCACATACACAGACACACAGAATGACACAAATTCATATACACATAATGAGACTTCTACAGATACAAACACGGATACAGATACACAGACACACTGACAAACATGCAAATACAAAGATACTTTATGACAAACTAAAATAATCAGAGTAGGGTCAGCGCTAGTACGCCACAGGAAGTATCTTGTTTAAAGGGTATAGGCAGCACACCTAAAGGGAGAGTGGTCCCCTCCAGTCCCCTCAAAATAAAATAACTGAAAAAAATAACAAGAGTTGCCATCATGAAAATTGGCTAAACTCTATACCAAAGAGCCAATTAACTCGTATCAGAAGGAACTGCTCCAGAGATTTTGATTATAAGAACAGGCAAAACATTTATGTAGAAAAATAGTATTGAAAAAATATGAAAATAATATTTTAGAAACAGAATCTTAAAGAATTGGAGAACCAAATAGGAAGGAGTTAATAAAAAGAAAGAAAAAAGATAAAGAACAAAATGATGATTATAAATATGCCTTCATCACCCAATATAATACACAACATCAAAAAATTTGAAAGATCTTAAATAAACATTGGGAAATACTATTAAGAAACCTAATTTTGTGCAAGATACTTCCAAAAAAGGCATCTATGTTTTTTTTTAAAAAGCAAGAAATCTAAAAAGTATGTTAGCTCCAAGCTATACTCTGAAAAATAGTGCAAAAGCACTTTAGTCACTGGAACTAAAGGTTTTAGCTCATGTAACAAATATAAAGCCTATTAAGAAACACTTTAAAAGTTCAGTTCCTGTAAGGGAATTCCCTATAAAATCAAACATCAATTGTGAAACCAAAAATGTTATATATTTACTTAATTGTCCCTTTGTGAAAACAGTACATAGGCAGAACTTGTAGAAAGCTAAAGGAACAAATTTTAGAACATAAAAATATTATGTTTTCCAATACACATATAGTCCCCATCCACTGTCATTCATGCACTAAATCCATTTTTATTATGGATTTATTATTTTGTAGGATTTTTATTATGTAGGTCTGGAAAAAATGGAAAATCATTGTAGGGGTGGAAACACTATATAAAGATTAGCACAACGTGAAACCTACTGGATCAACATATTAAAAACCTTGGTGCTTTTTAGATTAGTTTTCTCTATTTTATTTTTTATTTTCTATTTTTCTTTTGCTTGTTTTTTTTTTTATCTGTCAAGTCACATTTAACCCTATTTGACTAGCTGGTGCATAATTATTCATTGAGGGTTTGTAACCTCTTTTTAAAGAATTTACACTGTGTACATGGCAAATATTTCATATGGGATTTTAAAAGAGAAAATGTTTTAAATTAATAATTTAAAATATTTTTTTACATTCACATTTAGTAATGTGAGGATGTATGTATTTAAATTCTTTATATATCCTTACATAGCTATATTTGTTAACATAGAATAGATTTATCCCTAATGATATTGCTTTGCCATTCACACATTTGAAAATAAATGCTTGATTCATTTAATAAAGATTTTTCATGTATATTGTTACTTATTTTTATGTAGAGCTTTTATATGTCAATAATCCCTTCTCCCTCCCCCTCCTGGTATTTTCCATTTATTCATTTCTTTATTCAGAGGACTATATATTAAATACTTAAAACCATGCGTTGCCAAAAAGAATATACAATAGAACGCACTGTGGAATGCATGTGTTATCATGGAATTCCGTCAAGAAAGACGGCGATGGTGGAACGAATGTATGGACATACAGGAGAACGGAACCAGGAAGTAATCAAAAAAAGATCAAGATCAGCCTGAGGAGAGTCAAGCACCCTATAGGAAGAAAAGTGAAACTGATTAAGGGGTGTATATAAGGAGGAGGGAGGGTTTTATGCACTTTGTATTTTGTCAACTGACTGACTGTCCCTGAGGAAGTCCCTAACTGGGATGAAGCGCGTAGGACTTATCCCACAAATCTTTGCTGCTTCTGTTTACTTCTGTGTAAGTAAATAAATCTTTGTTTTTATGGTTATCTTATTTGGTTACACTTTATCTTTTCTCTTTATGAACGAGACTGACCACCCAAAAAGTTCAAGATTTGAGAAGATTGACATCAACTATTTTCCGAAGACTCTTTTTTTGGCTATAAAGTGTGGACAATTGGCCCTTAAAATACACCACTATCTTATTATACAGTGTACCAGACCATGGGTAACCTGATCGGTTACCTCTTCTGATTCCCTTCCTTCAGCTGAACAGGAACCATTTAGAATATAAAGAGTCCCTTTTCCCTCCCCCCCCCCCCCCCCCCCCCCAGTAACTGGACAACACACAGTTCTGGATCAACAACTAACACTTTATATGCCACACATGGCTTTTTAAGCATAACCTCATGCAAGGGGTGAAACACACCGCATACAGTGTCCCCTCCCAGGATCCTTCCCCTCCCCGGGAATCTAACGCGGGAAAGGGTTTTGTCTCTTTGTCTCCAAAAGCCCGCCACCCAAACACAGGGTTTCCCACATCTGGTGACACGGGGGGTCTTCCTCTCATGAGCCTCTGTACCTGGGAGACCAAGCACGGGAAAAAGGGACCATCCCTTTGTCTCCCAGACACAGAGAGCCTGCCCACGGGAAAAGAGCTGGTCTCTTTGTCTCAGTTGGCACCGCATAGCCCGCCAAACCCACCAGTGCCCTAGAAGTGTCCACACCAATCTCACTGGCCCTCGCAGCGGTACCTTCCTCGACCAGACTCTGCTTGCGAGGTCTCTGTGTGAAACCCTGCAATGGAAGTTCCCCCTGGACGACATTCGCCTGTACGAAATGGCGGGCACTCAGGGGAGCACTCATTAATTACTCCCCTTGCGGTTTCACACTTATGTTGCAAGTGCAAACATTCTGATTAAGTGATGTGAACCTTTTAACTGGGAAAGTCCTCATTTGGGAAACTAACGCTCCCCCTGGCTGGAGTTCGTCTGCATGAATGGCGGCCAGCTGGAGGAGTGCTTATTAATTGTTTCCCTTGCAGTTTGTGGTTTGACACTATATTGTGAGGCGTGAAGGTTCTAAGCCAACATTCTAAATGGTGTATCAGGGTGGTCCTTGTTCTGGAGGTAGATGAATTCCCTTCGTTGAAGCACTCATGAATGGAGAGGGGGCAGAAGATACGCATAATATCAAACAGGCAATTCACAGACCGGCAGCTGCCCCGTCACATACACTTTTGTACTATGTTGTGCTTTTCTTGTCTTCCCTAGTATTTCACTAATATTGAATGAAGACTTGAGGAGATCTTCGGGTAATTCCATTGCTAAAAGGGAAGTTTAGTGTCGAAACATGCACTTTAGTTCACTCAAGCACTTTATCTTTTAAAAGGAGTGACAATGTCATTTTATATATGCACCTTCTCCACTTAAGCACTTTAAATTGTGATATTGTGAAAGACACTGTTTTGTTGCATTTATAAAACAAATATTGCAAGGAGTGAATTACAGTTTTAAAGCTAAAAACTTGCAAAATTGGGAATGCTGAGATTTCAACTTTTCCAATGTTTTATGTAGATAAATAATGTTAAAAGTTTATCCAAAATATTAAATGATGTGAAAAGTTTATTAAAAAATATTAAATCAAGACCTTTTATTATGTATATATTTTGTAGTACACTGATTGCACTATTTTAATGCCATTTTGTTTTGTCCATATCCTTTGTCCCCAAAAATGATTGTATGGCTGAAGTTTATCCGAACCAAAAATGCCACATAAACAAATTTTGGACAAACTAAATTCTTTTTTGGGTCAAATGCTCTAGAACAATCTTCCAATAAATATGCCTCATTGATACATTTTGAATGGCTAACACTGTTATTCATTAAAAAATAAATACATAAAAGCCTATGTGGTAAAAATAACACCCATATTAGTACAAGGGTATACACCTCCCTCATGCCCCACTTGCCATGCCATGAGTGGTGAAATCTCCACTAAAACACGAGCAAATGGATGGCTATTGCAGCCCAGTCACTGGTAACAAACCGGGGGACCTCGTATAGAATACTTCAAGTGCCTGTACTGGTCACTGTCAGTGTTAGCTAGCATTTGATCAACCACATAAAATACAAAAAAGTTTGCTTACTGTTGGATTTTTACACCTCCCCCCAATTTCAGCAGGGGATCAGCTGTACCCAGGGTAAGACAGAGCCTTATTGCCTGTATGCTGCCTGCCCTGACCTATGGAATCGTGTCTGACTACTCTTCTGGATTTGCCCATGTCTGTTTCCTCGTACCCGGTTACTGTTCCTGCCTAAGCCCCCATGCACAGATTCACAGCCTCTTATGTGGTTACCATAGGCTGTGTTTATCTGCAAGGGTGAGCAAACATCTCTGCACTTCGAACTCCAACTAAGGTAAGCCGTGACAGCTAGAACTAATGATACCACAAATAATACTTGGGGACATCTTAATACAACCAGCCACTTACACCCTCATACACCTATTTGCCATAGGGAGGGGTTGGAACCCTGCTAATGGCTATATGTGTTTCATATTACTTAGTTATATAGGCTGAAAAGAGAAACAATTATAAAAATTATATCCGTAAATATGTTTTTTAAACAACTGTACAGACTCTGATAAAACCACATTTTCAGACAGAATTCCACACCCTTATTGTTCTTATTGTTAAAAAAACCATTTATTTTGCCTTAGACAAAATTTCCTTTCTTCCAGTCTAAATGATCTCATGCCCTATGTATAGTACTGTATATGAATAGATTCCCAGACAATGGTTTGTATTGGCCCTGAATATATATGTATAATCAGGGCCATGTTAATATAGATTGGACCCTGGGCAAGCATTTGCTTGGGTCCCCACCCCCTAGCATGCAATTAAACCACAAACAAACATCAAATGTCAGTGTTCCCCAACCTTTTTTCACCCAAGGCAAACATATATGGCTACCGGGTCACCATACACCAGCACACTTGCAAAAAGGTCACACTGCTCCCACAGTGCTTGCCACAGTGCCATACTCCCCCCACAGCACATATATGTGTCACAATAACTCATGTAAATTTCCACATTGCTCCACAGCACTTGGCACAGTGGCAATTTAACAACACACCAAACTTGCCTGTTGCCAGCGTCACTTTGCCCAACAGAACATGCCACAGTCAGTTTGCCCATTAAACAAATGCCAAGCCAGGTCCCCCTTGAAAAATACAACAGCCAGTGTGCCCATTAAAGGGACACTATAGTCACCTGAACAACTTCAGCTTAATGAAGTTGTTCAGATGAGAACTATAGCTCCCTGCAGCCTCTCTCATGTAAACACTGTATTTTCTGAGAAAATACAGTGTTTACATGGAAAGCTAGGAACACCTCCAGTTGCAGTCACTCAGAGTGACCTAGAGGGACTTTGGAGTTGATGGAGGCATCATATGCCTCCATTCACTCAGATCTGCTGTCAGCAGAGCACAGGGCAGCACTGTGCACAGCATCCTGTTATTCCGTATTTCCTCCCTCTGCATGCAGACACTGAACTTTCCTCATAGAGATTTATTGATTTAATTCATCTCTATGAGGAGATGCTGATTTGCCAGGGCTGTGTATGAATCATGCTGGATCTGCCCCTGATCTGCCCCTTTGTCAGTCTCAGCCAATCCTATGGGGAAGCACTGTGATCGGATCAGGCTACCACATGTCAGCAAACTGCTTGTTTTTCTGAGTCTAACAGCATGCAGATGTACAGCTTCAGGCTTGAATATAGTAAGCAGCGGCATACATACCGCGGTCGCAGGGTACTCCAGGGGGCCCGGCCGCCCTGCTGACCCCTGCGACTGGGTACCAGCTGCCACTTTTTGCGGCCCCGGCCCGTGCGGCAAACCAGCAGCATATGGAGGGGTCTATCGGGTGGCCCATGCTGTCAGGGCCACCCAATAGATGTGGATTGTCAGGGGGCCCGGTCAGTGCTGATCCATGAAGGGGAGAGGGACCCTTCTCACGGTCCCTCTCATCTCAGCTGTGGTTCCGATGCCGGCTGTTGTAGCCCCACCCCTTTCTATGACACGGCTTGTGAGTGCCAACATCCTGACACTAATGACGTCACGGCCTGCCAAAACGTTTGAATTCGAACGTTTTGGGGGCGTGGCTATCAATGTAAGGCATAGACTTTAAAAAGAACATTTAGGGTGCTGGTCATTGCCCTGTTGTGGTTTCTGTTTACAGTTCCCAAAAGTGCGTTATATTCTGTGTCTATTTTGGTATTTTGATCTTGGATTTCCCCTAAATATTCTGTTCTGTTCTCCCTGACTCGGCTATTGGTTTTTCATTTCCCTGATTTCTGACTTCCCTGACTCTGCTTGTTCCTGACCATTCTTATTCTAACAACGTATAACCTCGCCTTTCTAAGGACCGGTAAACGTTGTCTAATCATTTATCATATATACATGCTGCGTGTTGGGTCACTAGATATTGTGATAGTTAATGTGAGTGTGGCAGAGTGAAGGAGGTGACAATATGTGTAAGGGAGGATGACAGTATGTGTGTGCGGGATGACTGTGTGTGTGGGGGGAGTATCTGTGTGTGGGGGAGGGTGACAGTATGTGTGGGGGTGACAGGGGTGTATTTGTGTGCAGTGTTAGCATTGGAATACAGGGGTGTATTATTTTCCACACACAGATACACTTTTGCACACACTGACACAGATATGCTCACACACTCAGATACACACAGGTACATATGTAGGGTGTTTTTTTGTTGTGCAATGTTGGCATTGGAATGCTTGGATGTGTGCACTTCCACACACACTCAGAAACATACAGACACAGACACACAGGTACACATACACTCTGACACACAGGTAAATACAGACAGGTACATGTACACATACAGACAAACAGGTACACATACACACAGGTACAAATACCCTCTGACACACAAGTACACATATACAGACACACAGCTAAACATACACAAACAGGTACAGATACACGTACACAGGTGCACAAACACAGACACATAGGTAGAAATAAACAAATGTACACATACACAGGTACAGATACACAGACACACGGGCACACATTGAGACACAATTACAAATACACATACAGGGAGTGCAGAATTATTAGGCAAATGAGTATTTTGACCACATCATCCTCTTTATGCATGTTGTCTTACTCCAAGCTGTATAGGCTCGAAAGCCTACTACCAATTAAGCATATTAGGTGATGTGCATCTCTGTAATGAGAAGGGGTGTGGTCTAATGACATCAACACCCTATATCAGGTGTGCATAATTATTAGGCAACTTCCTTTCCTTTGGCAAAATGGGTCAAAAGAAGGACTTGACAGGCTCAGAAAAGTCAAAAATAGTGAGATATCTTGCAGAGGGATGCAGCACTCTTAAAATTAATACTCAGAGACATGGCCAAGGTAAGAAAGGCTGAAAGACGACCACCACCGAACAAGAAACACAAGCTGAAATGTCAAGACTGGGCCAAGAAATATCTCAAGACTGATTTTTCTAAGGTTTTATGGACTGATGAAATGAGAGTGAGTCTTGATGGGCCAGATGGATGGGCCCGTGGCTGGATTGGTAAAGGGCAGAGAGCTCCAGTCCGACTCAGACGCCAGCAAGGTGGAGGTGGAGTACTGGTTTGGGCTGGTATCACCAAAGATGAGCTTGTGGGGCCTTTTCGGGTTGAGGATGGAGTCAAGCTCAACTCCCAGTCCTACTGCCAGTTTCTGGTACAGGAAGAAGTCTGCACAGGAAGTGGTACAGGAAGAAGTCTGCATCCTTCAAGAAAAACATGATTTTCATGCAGGACAATGCTCCATCACACGCGTCCAAGTACTCCACAGCGTGGCTGGCAAGAAAGGGTATAAAAGAAGAAAATCTAATGACATGGCCTCCTTGTTCACCTGATCTGAACCCCATTGAGAACCTGTGGTCCATCATCAAATGTGAGATTTACAAGGAGGGAAAACAGTACACCTCTCTGAACAGTGTCTGGGAGGCTGTGGTTGCTGCTGCACGCAATGTTGATGGTGAACAGATCAAAACACTGACAGAATCCATGGATGGCAGGCTTTTGAGTGTCCTTGCAAAGAAAGGTGGCTATATTGGTCACTGATTTGTTTTTGTTATATTTTTGAATGTCAGAAATGTATATTTGTGAATGTTGAGATGTTATATTGGTTTCACTGGTAAAAATAAATAATTGAAATGGGTATATATTTGTTTTTTGTTAAGTTGCCTAATAATTATGCACATTAATAGTCACCTGCACACACAGATATCCCCCTAAAATAGCTATAACTAAAAACAAACTAAAAACTACTTCCAAAAATATTCAGCTTTGATATTAATGAGTTTTTTGGGTTCATTGAGAACATGGTTGTTGTTGCTGCACTCCCTGTACATATACACAGGCTAATGGGTACACATATACTCTGACACACAGGTATACATACACAGAAATACAGGTACACAAACTTAGACACACAGGTGCACATAAAAACATATATGCCCAACCTCATATAAACAGGTACATACATATACACCTAACAATTCACATGTTTTAGCCACCCTCCTGTTTGCTTACTTTTGATGCAGAAAGGTGGCTTCCATGAGGTCAGTGGGAGCCGGCTGACCTAGTCTGATGGGAGTCTGAGGCCCCAGGCTTCCTCTGTTCCTCTCCTCCTCTGCATGTGGTCCCTTCTCCTCCTACCCACATGGCACTCCTTTAGCTGGGAGGAAGTTACCTGTCCTGAAATCACTTCCTCCCAGCAGGCTGGGAGGAATTTTAAAGGGCCACGGCCCCCTGATTAAGTTGTTACATGCTCAAGGGGCACCTGCTTTGGGCCCCCCTCGAATAACTGGCCCAGGGCAGCTGCCCCTTTTTGACCTTGTTAAAGACGGCCCTGTGTATAATGCTATCACATCCAGTCTGAGGCGCTGTTTTTATAAACGCAACATTTACATTTGTTCAGGGGCTGACTGACCAGTCGGGCACTTCGGACATGGTCTGAGGGCCTGGCCGGGAGGGGGACCCGCCGCCAGGGCCGCCATCAGGGGTCCCGGCGGCAGGGCCGGATTGGCCCACCGGGGCCGCGGCATCTGGGGACTGTGCAAGTAGTCTCTACTGGGGCCTGGGGTTTCTAATGGAGGCTCTCTAATGGACGCTGATATGGCCTCTGCTAGAAAGACCCCCTTCCAAGCCTATTAGACTCCATTGTTGAGGCCATCTCAGCGTCCATTAGAGAGCCTCTGTTAGAAACCCCAGGCCCCAGTAGAGACTACAATTGAGGGCTAATGGGCCATGGAAGGGGGTTCTTTCTAGCAGAGGCTTTCTCAGTGTCCTTTAGAGAGTGTGTTAAAAATAATCTCTTTCAGGCCCCATTAGAGACTACAATGGAGTCTAATAGGCTTGGAAGGGGGTCTTTCTAACAGAGGCCATCTCAGTGTCCATTAGAGAGCCTCTGCTGGAAACAGTCGCCTCCAGGCCCCAGTAGAGACTACAATTGAGGGCTAATGGGCCATGGAGGGGAGGTCTTTCTAGCAGAGGCTATCTCAGTGTCCTTTAGAGAGTGTTAGAAAGAATCTACTCCAGGCCCCATTAGAGACTACAATGGAGTCTAATGGGGGCCTGGAGGGTGGTCTCTCCAAGACTCTGGTTCCCATTTACAATATAGCAACACAACATAGCTTGCTGATACCTAGGCAAAGTTGGCTCCTGTTACCTTAATTACTGTGGCTGGCTGGCAGTCTGTGGGCTTGCTGGTTACTGCCGGCAGGCTGTGGGCTTGCTGGTTACTGCCGGCAGGCTGTGGGCTTGCTGGTTACTGCCGGCAGGCTGTGGGCTTGCTGGTTGCTGTGGGCTTGCTGGTTACTGCCGGCAGGCTGTGGGCTTGCTGGTTACTGCCGGCAGGCTGTGGGCTTGCTGGTTACTGCCGGCAGGCTGTGGGCTTGCTGGTTACTGCCGGCAGGCTGTGGGCTTGCTGGTTACTGCCGGCAGGCTGTGGGCTTGCTGGTTACTGCCGGCAGGCTGTGGGCTGGCTGGCTACTGGCCTGTGGGCTGGCTGGCTGGCTGGCCTGTGGGCTGGCTGGCTGGCCTGTGGGCTGGCTGGCTGGCCTGTGGGCTGGCTGGCTACTGGGTCACTTGTAGATTATTTAAAGAAATAATCCATGCACAATAACCACTGCTGCTCTGTGTAGTGGTTATGGTGCCAGGAGGGCCGGGACCCCTTCCCAGAGTAAGTAGTCAAACCGTTTAAGAACAGTTTGAAAACTTACCCGGGGTCTGCTGGGATATGGGGTTGTAGTAGGGTATAGGAGCAGTGGTGCAATGTGTGAAGGGTGCAGTGTGTGTGTGTGTGTGTGTGTGTGGCAATGTTAGTATGGGGTCTGTGTGTGTATGGGTGGGCAGTGTATGTGTGTGTGTGTGAGGCAATATTTGTAAATGTGTATGGTGTGTGTGTGTGCGGGCAGTGTGTGTGTGTGTGGGGGGGGGGCAGTGTGTGAATTTGTATGGTGTGTGTGGGGGCAGTGTGTGAATTTGTATGGTGTGTGTGGATGTGTATTGTGTGTGTGTGTGTGTGGAGGCAGTGTTTGTATGGGGATAGAGTTCACTCTCACTACTGCGACCACCAGGAATTCGTGGTGGTCGCAGTGTTGAGAGTGAACTCTAGCCCGTAGCTCCAGGGCTAAAGTTCACTCTCGCGAGAAGGACCCAGAGGAGCTGCAGGCTAAGCTCCTGGGTCCTCTCTTCATCCCTCCCCTGCCGGCTGTCCGCACGGTGCCTGCAGACCGGGGGGAGAGAGATCAGCCGGGTGGATCCACCAATGATATATACAGCCTCTCTGTGTGCCTTTTTGTCTCCCCCAGTCCCTCTGTATGTTTCTTTCTCCCCCTCACTGCTCCTCTGCTCCACTCTCCCCTCTCCTTCCCAGTCTCTCTTCCCCCTCTGCCTCTTTCTCCCCCTTCCCTTGTGTGTCTCTCTCCTTTCTCCCTGTGTCTCTCTTCCACTGTCTTTCTCCCCCTTTCCCTGTGTCTCTCTCTACCCAACATCTCTCTTCCCCTCTGTCGTTTTCTCCCCCTCCACCATCTCTCTATTCCCCCTCTTCCTCCCCCTGTGTCTCACTCTTCCCCCTGTCTCTTTCTCCCTCCTTTCCCTGTGACACTCTCTCCCCCTTCTGTCTCTTTATTTTCCCACTGTCTGTTTCTTCCCTCTTCCCCTGCCTCTATCTATTCCCCCTCTCTGTTTCATTTTCCCCCCTCCCATTTACCAAGAGAAGACAGAGGGGGCCGGCCATGTTCCACGCTGGAGCCAGCGGGCCGGGCGGCAGGAGGGAGGAGCATGTCTCTCATGCTCCCTTGCGGTTCCCACAATTCCCAGCACAGGATGCACAGGATGCACAGGATGCACAGGATGCACAGGATGCACAGGATGCTGTGCTGGGAATTGTGGGAACCACAAGAGAGCATGAGAGAGAGACATGCTCCTCCCTCCTATGGGGCCTGGAGGGGATTCTTTCTAACACACTCTCTAAAGGACACGGAGAGAGCCTCTGCTAGAAAGACCCCCCTCCATGGCTCATTAGCCCTCAATTGTAGTCTCTACTGGGGCCTCGAGGGGATTATTGCACTTTTGTTCCTTGTGTCTAAAGATTGTGTAGGGTGTGGCTGGAGGTGGGACAAGGGTGGGGCTTGGTGCGGAGCATGGGTGGGGCCTGTAAGGGGGCCCTTGATTTATTTTGCCTGCGGGCCCCTGGTTTGAGTATATGATCACTCCTAATTCTAAAAGGATACAAATGAATAAAGAATGTCATCATAGAAGGATAATGGTGTTTAGTTACATCAACGAATGAACAATAAAGTTTGACATGTAGCTCATAGATTTACCTACATGGAAATTAGGCCACTTCTAGAATTACAGATGTGCTGAATTTATTTTATATTTCTGTTTCTTGTTGTTTTTGTGAATCACTACTTTATTGAACTGTCAGGGTACCTGTTGTCTCTACCTCAGAGGAGGTGAGACACTTAGACGTTCATCCTCTCAGAGGGGTTGACTCACTCGTTCCTCGCAGTTCTCTCGGCCGTTTACACGCCGGCCGCGAGGGATCCGCTTCCTTTTATGACGCGGCGCTCAGTAGCCGACGTCATGACGACAATCCGTTCCGACCTGTCAATCAAGTCCCGACCACGAATCAGGACTCGTCGGGGGCGTGATTACCTATCTAGAACCAGGGTATAAAGTAGGGCTTTATGCATTTGTTCATTGCCCTGTCGTGGTTCTAGCTTGTCTAGTCACTCAGTGCTCTTGTTATCTATTTGTCTCTTTGGTTTTGACCCGGCTTGTTTGTTCTACCCTGCTTTCTTCTATTACCCTTTGACTCGGCTTGTCTCTCGCTTATCTGCTCTCTCGTTCCCTCGACCTCGGCTTGTCTCTAGACCATTCTTTGCTTACTCCTTACATTAGTCCGGCCATTCTAAGGTCCGGTATACGTACCTACCTCCTGTTTGTACTTTGCGTGTTGGATCCCTGTCCCGATCCTGACAGGGCCAATGGATCCTGCAGGTACAAACACTCAGGTTGGTTCTTCCGACTCTAGATTTGAGGCCATGGATCATAGAATGGATCAGATGGCTCTAGCGCTGCAGGCTTTATTATCTCGTTCTAGTAATCAACCAGAAGAGATGCGTACTACATCCATCTCCCCTGTAAGTTCAGGTCTAGAGGTAGCCACAGTAGGTGCTTCTTCCCGTATTACTCCTCCTGTACGTTATGGTGGCTCTCCGGATAAGTGTCGTGGTTTTTTAAACCAGATAGGTATTCATTTCGAATTACAACCCCGCTCCTACCCTACAGATAGGGCGAAGGTTGGATTCATTATCACACTACTCATTGATAAGGCTCTGAGATGGGCCAATCCATTGTGGGAGAATGATAACCCGTTAGTCTATAATTATAATGCCTTTGTCGCTGCTTTTAGAAGAACTTTTGACCCTCCAGGTAGAAAGGTCAATGCAGCTAGATTTTTGTTGCGCCTTATACAAGATAACCGAACCCTTGTGGATTATGCACTAGAGTTCAGGTCCTTGGCGGCAGAAGTTAAGTGGAATGAACAGGCTTATATAGACGTATTTTTAAACGGATTATCAGATGAAATTCTAGACGAGGTTGCTACAAGAGAGCTTCCTGAAAATTTGGAGGATTTAATTTCTTTTATTTCTCGTATTGATGAACGTTTAAGAGAGAGGCAGAACACTCGAGATAGAACCCGTAGACCTTCCTTTAAACTAGCTCCCTCATTTCAAAGTCCTGAATCCACAACCGCAGCTTTTCCAGAACCTATGCAGATAGGCAATACTCGCCTCTCAGAAGAAGAGAGACAGTACAGGAGAAGGGAGGGGTTGTGTATGTATTGTGGAGTAAGAGGGCACCTACGCCTAAATTGTCCTAATCGCCCGGGAAACGCTCGCACCTAAGTTTCTCTAGAGGACAGGCCTTGGGTGTTTCTATTTTGTCCTCTATACATAATTATAAAGATCACAGGCTTCTGCTACCTGTTTCTTTAGCTTGGGAGAAGGGAGTACTAAAAACTATGGCGTTGGTAGATTCCGGAGCTGCTGAGAGCTTTATTGACCAATTTTTTGGTACTAAACACTCTATTCCATCCCAGCTAAGGGATATCTGAACCTGTTATTTTTCGTGAGACCATACCTGTTAACTTAACTGTTGGTATCCTACACGAGGAAGGTATATCTCTTATGCTTATTTCGTCTCCTTCTGTTCCTATAGTCCTGGGGTATCCGTGGTTAAAGAAACATAACCCTATTATTGATTGGGAACTAGGGGAGATAGTCTCATGGGGCCAGGGTTGCCAGAGCAGGTGCTTACAGAAAGTCTCACCGGTTTGCGTAGTTAACGCACCGGCTAATTCTACCCAGTCTACAGACGTACAAATACCGCCTCTGTACCTGGATTTAAAGGCAGTCTTTGACAAAAAGAATGCTGACACTTTACCTCCACACAGGCCCTTTGACTGCAAGATCAGACTCCTGCCTGGGACCATGCCTCCGAGGGGTAAGGTATACCCTTTATCCACTAAGGAGAACTTAGTCTTAGAGGAGTATATTCGTGAGAACCTAGACAAAGGATTCATTAGGAGATCCTCCTCTCCTGCCGGGGCCGGGTTTTTTTTTGTGAATAAGAAGGATGGTACGTTAAGGCCTTGCATTGATTATCGAGGCTTGAATAAAATAACTATTAGAAATGCCTACCCGATTCCTTTGATTACTGAGCTCTTTGATCGTCTAAAAGGCTCCAAGATTTTCACCAAGTTAGATCTCAGAGGGGCGTATAACTTGGTGAGAATTCAGCAGGGAGACGAGTGGAAAACAGCGTTCAATACCAGTTATGGGCACTATGAGTACACGGTAATGCCTTTTGGGCTCTGTAATGCACCGGCAGTATTTCAGGACCTGATCAATGAAGTTCTTAAGGAATTTCAACAGGATTGCGTTATTGTATATTTGGATGATATACTAATACACTCTAGAGAAATTGAGACCCACCACAGACAAGTCAGAAGGGTATTGCGCAAACTTCTACAACATGGGTTGTACTGCAAATTGGAGAAATGTAGTTTTGACCAATCTCAGATAGACTTTCTTGGTTACGTGATTTCTGGGGACGGGTTTAAAATGGATCCGGATAAACTCCAGTCTATTTTAGATTGGCCATTACCCAGGGGTCTCAAGGCCATTCAGAGGTTTATTGGATTCTCCAATTATTATAGGCGTTTCATTAAAGGATACTCTTCTATTATTGCTCCTATTACCAATATGACCAGACAGGGGGCTGACACTAAGACTTGGTCTACTGAAGCTCTCGTTGCTTTCAAGACACTCAAGGAACTTTTTGCTTCTGCACCAATTTTAGTTCACCCTGATACGACTTTGCCTTTTCTACTCGAGGTAGACGCCTCAGAGACAGGTTTAGGCGCTATCTTGTCTCAAAGGTTAGGTGTGGATAAACCGTTACATCCATGTGGTTTTTTTTCCAAGAAATTATCTGGGCCTGAAAGCAGATATGACATTGGTGACAGGGAACTACTAGCGGTCATCATGGCTTTAAAGGAGTGGAGACATTTATTGGAAGGGACCTTGCATCCTGTTACTATTTTGACGGATCACAAGAACTTGTCCTATATTGGGGAGGCCAAGCGCTTGTCCGCCAGGCAAGCTCGTTGGTCCTTGTTCCTCACTCATTTCAATTACGTGCTCACTTATAGACCTGGTTCTAAGAACTCTAAAGCCGATGCTTTGTCTCGCCAACATGAACCTTCTACTATATCTGAGGCGGTTTTGTCTTCTATAGTTCCCAAGTGCAATATTATCGCCAACACGAGTCTCAGGATTCATTCTCCGTTGCTTGCCGAGATCATGAAATTACAGCATCTGGCTCCTAGACAGGGTCCTGGGGCACGGTATTTCGTTCCTCCTGAACTCCAACTGGAACTGTTACAGTGCTTTCACAACAGTAAGGTGGCTGGGCATCCTGGTATTCGCAAGACGTGTGCCTTGATTTCTAAAGATTTCTGGTGGCCTTCACTACGTAAGGATATTAGGGATTTCGTCGGAGCATGTGAGGTCTGTATGAAGACTAAACAACCTCATACGCTTCCATGTGGGTTTTTGCATCCCTTGGAAATTCCCGAGAGACCGTGGTCCTGTCTGGCTATGGACTTCATTGTCGATTTGCCTGTTTCTAAAAAACAGACTGTTATTCTCACGGTGGTTGACAGGTTTACTAAGATGGCTCATTTCGTGCCCTTACCTAAACTTCCATCTTCTCCCGAATTTGCTGAGATATTCGCGAGAGAGATTTTTCGTTTACATGGGATACCCTCCGAAATTGTTTCTGATAGAGGTTCCCAATTTGTTTCCCGTTTTTGGAAATCCTTCTGTTCTCAACTGGGCATCAAATTGAATTTCTCTTCTGCCTATCATCCCCAGTCTAACGGAGCTGCTGAACGCACCAACCAAAAGATTGAACAATATTTGCGTTGTTTTGTTTCCGAACACCAGGACGATTGGGTCGGTCTGATTCCTTGGGCGGAGTTTGCACACAACAATCTCGTTTGTGATTCTACTCGTTCTAGCCCCTTTTTCATGAATTATGGCTTTCATCCTTCCATTCTTCCCTCGGTTTCTCCTTCCCAAGGGGTACCGTCGGTTGATGTTCATGTTGCCAATTTGAGGAAGTTGTGGGATCAAACTCGACAAATTCTCCTGCATAATTCCGCGTTGTTCAAGAAACACGCTGATAAGCGTAGAAGGGCGGCTCCGGTTTTTGTTCCAGGTGATAGGGTATGGCTGAGTACCAGAAACATTCGCTTGAAGGTTCCTTCTATGAAATTCGCTCCTCGTTACATTGGTCCTTACAGGGTTCTGACTCGAATTAACCCAGTTGCGTATCGTCTGGCCCTTCCATCTGCCTTACGCATTCCTAACTCCTTTCATGTTTCCTTGTTGAAGCCTCTAGTATGTAACAAGTTTTCCTCCACTGTATCCTCTCCTCGCGCTGTTCAGGTTGAGGGTCAGGAGGAGTATGAGATCAACTCCATCCTCGATTCTCGAATCTCTCGGGGGAGGTTACAATATCTTGTTGACTGGAAGGGATATGGTCCTGAGGAGAGGACTTGGGTACCTCAGGAGGATGTGCATGCTCCTCGCCTCCGCAGGGCTTTTCACTCTCGTTTTCCATCTCGCCCCGGTTCCTTCCGCCCGGTGGGCGTTTCTGAGAGGGGGGGTACTGTCAGGGTACCTGTTGTCTCTACCTCAGAGGAGGTGAGACACTTAGACGTTCATCCTCTCAGAGGGGTTGACTCACTCGTTCCTCGCAGTTCTCTCGGCCGTTTACACGCCGGCCGCGAGGGATCCGCTTCCTTTTATGACGCGGCGCTCAGCAGCCGACGTCATGACGACAATCCGTTCCGACCTGTCAATCAAGTCCCGACCACGAATCAGGACTCGTCGGGGGCGTGATTACCTATCTAGAACCAGGGTATAAAGTAGGGCTTTATGCATTTGTTCATTGCCCTGTCGTGGTTCTAGCTTGTCTAGTCACTCAGTGCTCTTGTTATCTATTTGTCTCTTTGGTTTTGACCCGGCTTGTTTGTTCTACCCTGCTTTCTTCTATTACCCTTTGACTCGGCTTGTCTCTCGCTTATCTGCTCTCTCGTTCCCTCGACCTCGGCTTGTCTCTAGACCATTCTTTGCTTACTCCTTACGTTAGTCCGGCCATTCTAAGGTCCGGTATACGTACCTACCTCCTGTTTGTACTTTGCGTATGGATCCCTGTCCAGATCCTGACATGAACATACTGTATGTAGGCAATAATTATGTATAGATGAGCCCATTCACATTTTTTCCTTAAGTATTTCATAAAAAGCTTTACATTTAAATTATGAATTTTTTTTCTTACATTTGTTTTTCTTTTTACAATGTTACTGGCTTATTGGTTGTCTTAATCCTCTGTCATGCATTGATGTGTGTGTGTTAGTGTCTTTTGACTGTACGTTATTAGCCCATCTTCTAACATGATCTTTCCAATTTTTTATTTTTTTTTCATTTTTCATTTTTGTTATTATCCATTTCAGGGTTTAAGCATCTATTTTTTTCATTTAAAAAAAAAAATGTTTCTTTTATTCTGTGCATAATGTTAGCATTTTGTGCTCCTGTTATATTTTGTTATCCCTAACTACCTCACTCCTACAGTCACAAGTGTACCTCAGGGCTCTATGCTGTTTTTGGATTATTACATATCTCCTACTAATACAATTTTTTTTTTACCTTTTGTCTGTATTGCAGGATCAGATATTTTTTGTAACATATGCCTGCTATGTGCTCGATTGGAACTTGCTCCCTCCTGTAATCTAGATACTGTTATGCAGGTAAACGTTCATTTCCCATGCATTTGGGGTCTGGGCAGTTTTATTATTTTTACACTTTGGGCTTACACTATTATATGCTATTGGGTTAGTCTAATCTGCATTTTGTAGTCATGACAACCTTATGTAGACAACGTTAATTATTGGCTGGAACTTACTCACGCCTTCTTAAAAGGGCATGTGATGACTTTTCTCAATTTCTTTCTGTGTTTTCTATACTATATATCTAAATGAAAGTGGATAGAGTCTTATCCCATGATAAAGGGTTCATAAGCCAAAAAATATTAACTCTCTGCCACTTTATTGCACACTAAAGGTAATATTCTGATATTAGATCGGCTGCATATAGAGCACTATGCTTCGTTAATACATAATTTTACCATAACTTATTTTTGTGGATCTTTATTTTAATACCTTGTGATCTGTATATTATTGATTTGGTGTGTTATTTCCTATGTCACAATAAATAGAATGATACTTTTACATTATTTTTCATATTGCATAAGGTTTATGTTTTAGCATTTTGGTGTGCTACTATAGTTGTGTACATGTATTTGATTCTTTAGCCACTAGAGGGAGCCATTATTCTGCAGCCATTACTTCCCATTTTCTGAATCAGTCTGGTCCATGTACTTGGGTACATCCTCATACTAATACAGAGAATAATAAAGACTGGTAACTGCTATAAAGTATTATGGGATCTGCTAACCAATACGTAGCAAATTATTTCTGATTGATTTTCACTCTTGTAGCTGCTCTTTACCAGCTGATGCTAACTCTCAAAGCTTAGCACCTCTCTATTGTCTGGAGGAAATATAAAAGCCAGGTTAACAACTGCAAAGGCCACATACATCCTATTGGAAAATACATCTAAATCATATGGCATTACATTTAAAACTTAAAGCACATAGCAAACTATATTAAACCATATTATACAACATTACAATTAATATAAAGGCCACACATTAGGTAACAAAAGTAAAATAAGTACATGGTATGTGCTCTTCACTTGAGCAATTCCAAGCATGACATTTTATCACAAAGGCACATCTTAATACAAGGCTAAAAAAAAAGTCTGAACTAGGAGGTGTTTATAGAACTGTCAGACCTACTGAAAATACCCACTGAAAAACATTTATTATCAAAATTTACAGACTTCCAGCTGTTTGCAATGAAAACAAATCAAACAAAAGCAATTTAAATAACTCAACACAATGAATGTGTCAAGATGTTTCCCCAAATTCAACTAAAAATGCAACTTATAAAGATTTCTTCAGTCTCAAAATTATTAAACCCCTGAATAGAATCCCTCACAACAGCACACATATGCAAAACAGGTATTGTCTCAAGCACACCTGATGCAACTAATCAAGGGCTTCATTAGTTGTGCCAGGTGTGCTTGAGCTGGAACACTTGAAATACCGGAACTGTCTAAAGTTTGTTGAGTGTCACTTTTAACTGCATGCTAGAAATATGGCTAAGTAAAAAAAAAAGGTCCACAAAGTTAAGAGAAGAGATCATCACACTTCATAAACAAGGAACAGGATACAAAAAGATAGTGAAGGCACTGAATGTTCCTAGAGACACTGTTGGAAGCAAAATTCACAAGTTCAAAGTTGAAGGAACAGTGGTTACACTACCTGCATAGGGCAGAAAAAGGAAGCTATCAATAGCTGCAACCAGATTTCTGACACTGGTTGTGAAAAACCCACTAAGGTTTCAATGAACACAGTAAGGCGCGTACTAAATGCAGAAGGTTTCCATGCCAGAATTCCAAGACATACACCACTACTGACCCAAAATCACAAGAAAAGTTGGCACCAATATCATACAAATCATATAAATAAGCCACAGAAGTTTTGGGATTCTGTTCTGTGGAGCGATGTAACTGGAACTTTTTGGCCCAATGGATCAGCTTCATGTCTGGAGGAGGAAGAATGACGCAAGAAACACTCTGTCTACAGTTAAGCATGATGGTGGGTTGGTGATGTTCTGAGGATGCATTGCAACCTCTGGCACTGGAAACCTGCAGTGTGTGAAAGGCAAGATGGATTCATTGAAGTATCAGGAAATCTGTGAGGAAGCCGAAGATTGGATGTCATAGGACCTTCCAACAAGACAATAATCCCAAACATACCTCACATTCCACCAAGGCTTGGTTGCAGATGAAGTTCTGGAAATTCTACATTGGCCATCACAGTCACCTAACTTGAACTTATAGAAAATCTCTGGTGGGATTTGAAGAAGGCGGTTGCAGTATGCAAACACAAAAATATTTGTGAACTAGAGGCCATTGCTCAACAATTAGCTACAATTCCTCAGGAATGCTGCCAGAAGCTGTTGTCTGGCTATGTATCTTGTTTGCAGCAGGTCATAACAGCAAAAGGGTGCTCTACTAAGTACTAAAGATGCTTTCCATGAAAGGGTTGAAACATTTTGAGACTGGGGAAGTCATTATAAGTTGCATTTTCAGTTGAATTTGGGGAAACCACTTGATGCATTTGTTGTGTTCAGCTATTTCAATTGCTTTTGTTTTATTTGTTTATTGCAAACAGCTGAAAGTCTGTACATTTTGACAATACACCTGGTTTTCAATGGGGGTTAAATCACTTTAAATACTTTACTGTAGTACCAAAATATGCAAACTTCAATTTGTATAATACCTGTACCAACCTAAGATCTACATTAACCATCAGGTACAATTTAAGCAGATCAGAAAATTACATACCGTATTTATCAGCGTATAACACGCACCTCATTTTCAGAAGGAAATTCCAGGAAATTTCCCCCCCTCCCATAGTATCCCCCCCCCCCTCATCCCATAATGTTCCCCCCCTTTCCAAAGTATTCTTCACCCCCTCCCATAGTATTCTCCCCCCCCCTCCCATAGTATTCTCCCCCCCCTCCCATCAGTGGTGTATCCTGGTTTTGTGCTGCCCTAGGCAGGACAAAAATCAGGCGCCCCCCCCCCCGCACGCCACCCCTACCCAACCCTTCCCCCCGCGCCACCCCACCCAACCCTTCCCCCCCGCCCCGCATTCTAAATACACACACACACACACACACACTAACAGACACACTCACACTCAGTAACAGACAAACACACTCACTAGCAGACACACTAACAGACACACACTCACTCACTAGCAGACACACTAACAGACACACACTCACTCTCTAGCAGACACAAACTAGCAGACACACACACACACACACACTCACTAACATACACACACACTCACAGGCAAACACACACACTAACAGACAGACTAAAAGACACAGACACACAGACTAACAGACACTCTCACTAACAGACACTCTCACTAACAGACACTCTCACTAACAGACACTCACTAACAGACACAGACACACACACACTAACAGACACACAGACTAACAGACACAGACTAACAGACACAGACTAACAGACACAGACACACACACTAACAGACACTCTCACTAACAGACACTCTCACTAACAGACACTCTCACTAACAGACACAGACAGACTAACAGACACACTAACAGACACACACACAGACAGACTAAAAGACACACACAGACAGACTAAAAGACACAGACACACAGACAGACAGACTAACAGACACACACACACAGACAGACACAGACACACAGACACTAACAGACACTCACCCACATTAACAATTTTTTACAAATTTATTTAAACACCCCCCCAGCCTCCTTACCTTTGGGAATGCTGGGGGGGGGGAGGTGTCTCTGCAGAGGTGTGTTTCCCTGGTGGTCCAGTGGCTGCTGGGCGGTCGGGCGGCGCGGACGGCGAGGGAGCACTTCCAGAGGTATGTTTCCCTGGTGGTCCAGTGGCTGCTGGGCGGCGCGGCCAGCGAGGGAGCACTTCCTCTGAGCTCTCTGCTCAGCTCCCTCGCGCGCCGCCCGCAGAGCGAGGCTGGAAGGCGGAGCCGGAATATGACGTCATATTCCGGCTCCCAGCCTCACTCTGCGGCGCGCGAGGGAGCTGAGCAGACAGCTCAGAGGAAGTGCTCCCTCGCCGTCCGCGCCGCCCAGCAGCCACTGGACCACCAGGGAAACATACCTCTGGAAGTGCTCCCTCGCCGGCCGCACCGCCCGACCGCCCAGCAGCCACTGGACCACCAGGGAAACACACCTCTGCAGAGACACCTCCCCCCCCCCCAGCATTCCCAAAGGTAAGGAGGTTGTGAAAAACCCACAATAGTGTGCACACTTCCTTTCAGTCCCGCCGGAAACCGGAACCTGAAATTGAAGTTCCAGTACCGCGGTGTGCGCTGCACACCGGCCCACGCTTCAAGACAGGTAAGTAAATATGGGATATCGGCATATAACACGCACCCATCATTTCCCCCCTATTTTCAGGGAGAAAAAGTGCGTGTTGTACGCCGATAAATACGGTAAATAGAATTTAAGAAGAAGTTTAATCAATTATTCTTACATCATTTTCCAAACAAATCATACGATAACACAAATAGCTTTTTGATAAAATCATTGCCATCATATTCAAAATGGTGGAATTTGAGGTATGTTTGGGATTATTGTCTTTAAAAATACATATGTACGCATAATTATGTCCCAAAGAATGCAAGAGCCTACTGTTAAGACATTATTCAAAACAAATGAAAAACCATATAACACAAATTAAAAGGTACTGTTTTGATTCAGATATTGGACAATCACCTCTGTCCTTAAAGGGACACTCCAGCACCAATACAACATTAATGCATTTGATAGATTTGGGCCTAATTAATACATAGTAGTTTTTAGCTGCACCATAAGCCTGCCTCCTCAGCCATGCCTAATCATGCCAGAAAGACTTCCTTTTCAAACGTATGCACACAATATCAGCCCAAACAGCATTAAGTGAGTTTTTTTTAATTCACAATCTGGCTGCAGAATATGCAAACATGTTGTGATATCCTTACTACAGGGTGGGCCAAAATTCAGAGACGGGTTTGAGCCTTCAATATCTATTAATTAACCATTTTAAATTATAGTACATGCACTGAATGTTTAAAGGACCACTCTAGTGCCAGGAAAGCATACTCGTTTTCCTGGCACTAGAGTGCCCTGAGGGTGCCCCCACCCTCAGGGACCCCCTCCCGCCCGGCTCTGGAAAGGGGAAAAGGGTTAAAACTTACCTTTTTCCAGCGCTGGGCGGGGAGCTCTCCTCCTCCTCTCCGCCTCCGTTCCTCCCCGTCGGCTGAATGCGCACGCGCAGCAAGAGCTGCGCGCGCATTCAGCCGGTCACATAGGAAAGCATTCATAATGCTTTCCTATGGACGCTTGCGTGCTCTCACTGTGATTTTCACAGTGAGAATCACGCAAGCGCCTCTAGTGGCTGTCAGTGAGACAGCCACTAGAGGATTAGAGGGAAGGCTTAACTAATTGATAAACATAGCAGTTTCTCTGAAACTGCTATGTTTATAAAACAATTAGTTAACCCTAGCTGGACCTGGCACCCAGACCACTTCATTAAGCTGAAGTGGTCTGGGTGCCTAGAGTGGTCCTTTAATGTATGGAGATTTGTTTAAATAGGTACAGAAGATGACATCTTTAAATGAGCACCGTTTGCCGCCTCGCCAAGTTGGGGGCTCTTTCGATTGCATTGTTCATATTAGTTAAAGTTTGTGGCTCTAGCACTCACATTGCTGCACAGATATTCTCCTTGAGCTGCTCAAGTGTACGTGGTTTGTTCACATACTCCTTTAGACATCCCCACAGATTTGAATCAGGAGCTAAAAGGTCAGCTGAACATTGCAGCCAATGAAATTGGGAATTTCTTTAAATTATTCACCTGCGTACGGTTGTCTCAGTTTTGAAAATAAAATTCACAATTTTTACTTGTTGTTCCTTCATAAAATTACCCATGATAAAATTACCCACAACTCATTTATAATATGTACCTGCAACAAAACATTGAACTACCAACAAATAAGTTATTTACCTGTCAAATCCTGTACATGCCTCCCTGGGTGTCCTCTTGTTCTAATGCAGGTTGTTTTGCTGTTCAGATCATAGTGATGTCAGTGGCTGAGGTGAGCATGTACTTATTGATAACACAGTATTTTTCTCGAGTGAGGGTGTGTGGCTAAATAGCAAGCGTATTGGGCACCATTCTGCAAAATATTTATTTATTCTATGCAAACCTATAAAGATTTGAGCATGCAAAAAAACAGCATGTTAATGAGGCCAAAATCAAATGCATTAAAGTAATATTAGTGTCACTTTAAGAGGTTAAACTTAACACTGAACATTTCTACTAACCAACTAACGACCTATTTTAAGTTGTCAGGTGATCCAGGTTTTTTTTGTAAATATTATTCAATGCATTGAATCTAGTTTAAACTGTAGCATTAACTTTAGAATCCAGAATTCTTGACACAATAGCTCTACCGTGCCTCCCAACAGTCCAGATTTCGGCACAACAGTTATTATTTTGGGGTGCTGCCCCACCTACCCTCATTAATTCCCTGGTGTCTTGCATCTGGGGACACCTGGAATTGTCCCCAGGGCAGCACAGCCCAATCATTAGTTGTACTTGCTCTGTGCAGCAGGCACAGAACCATGCAAGAAACATTTCAACAGCGCTCAATGCATGGTCCTGATTAGTGATGTCGCGAACACGAAATTTTCGGTTCGCGAACGGCGAACGGGAACTTCCGCAAACGTTCGCGAACCGGGCGAACCGCCATTGACTTCAATGGGCAGGCGAATTTTAAAACCCACAGGGACTCTTTCTGGCCACAAAAGTGATGGAAAAGTTGTTTCAAGGGGATTAACACCTGGACTGTGGCATGCTGGAGGGGGATCCATGGCAAAACTCCCATGGAAAATTACACAGTTGATGCAGAGTCTGCTTTTAATCCATAAAGGGCAGAAATCACCTAACATTCCTAAATCACAATGGATATGGATTGACACCTGACATATTGACACCTTGACATATGGATTGACACCTTGACATATGGATTGACACCTGTCCTCAGATACCCTGATACACACTGACACAGAGCAGAATAGGTTAGATTCCCGTTGTGCTGTGACATCATCCATATACGCTGTGTAAAGCATACTTTTTCATTTATTTTGCAAATGCTGCATCCTTTCCGACTTGTAATTCGGTAACATTTCCGCCACTGTCTGCTTATACCGGGGGTCTAGTAGCGTGGACACCCAGTACAGGTCGTTCTCCTTCAGCCTTTTTATACGAGGGTCCCTCAACAGGCAAGACAGCATGAAAGACCCCATTTGCACAAGGTTGAATGCCGAGCTACTCATTTCCCGTTCCTCCTCCTCACACAGAGCAGAATAGGGACTGTTCCCCCTACATAGGGTCACTTGGCAGGTATGGATTGACACCTGTCCTCAGAGACCATGATACACACTGACACAGAGCAGAATAGGGACTGTTCCCCCTACATAGGGTCACTTGGCAGATATGGATTGACACCTGTCCTCAAAGCCCCTGATACACACTGACACAGAGCAGAATAGAGACTGTTCCACCTACATAGGGTCACTTGGCAGATATGGATTGACACCTATCCTAAGGATCCCTGATACACACTGACACAGAGCACAATAGAGACTGTTCCCCATACATAGGGTCACTTGGCAGATATGGACTGACACCTGTCCTCAGAGACCATGATACACACTGAAACAGAGCAGGATAGAGACTGTTCCCCCTGCATAGGATCACTTGGCAGATATGGATTGACACCTGTCCTCAGGGACCCTGATACACACTGACACAGAGCAGAATAGGGACTGTTCCTCCTACATAGGGTCACTTGGCAGATATGGATTGACACCTATCCTAAGGATCCCTGATACACACTGACACAGAGCAGAATAGAGACTGTTCCCCCTACATAGGGTCACTTGGCAGATATGGCGTGGTCGTGGGAGGAGGAGGAGGAGGATGACTTTCACCTCTCCCCCTGTTAGATTTCCGTTGTGCTGTGACATCACCCTTATATGCTGTGTAAAGCATACTTTTAAATTTATTTTGCAAATGCTGCATCCTTTCCGACTTGTAATTCGGTACCATTTCCACCACTGTCTGCTTATACCGGGGGTCTAGTAGCGTGGACAGCCAGTAAAGGTCGTTTCCTTCAGCCTTTTTATACGAGGGTCCCTCAACAGGCACGACAGCATGAAAGACCCCATTTGCACAAGGTTGGATGCCGAGCTACTCATTTCCCGTTCCTCCTCCTCAGTGATGTCAATGAAGGTATGTTCTTCCCCCCAGCCACGTACAACACCAAGGGTACCAGATAGGTGACAAAGAGCACCCTGGGATGCCTGTGGTTGGTCTTCCTCCTCCTCGTCAAAGCCACATTCCTCCTCTGACTCCTCTTCCTCACAATCCTCTTCCACCGTTGCCGCAGGTCCAGCAAGCGATGCTGATAAGGCTGTTTCTGGTGGTGATGGTGACCACAACTCTTCCTCTTCACGCTCATCTACGGCCTGATCCAGCACTCTTCGCAGGGCACGCTCCAGGAAGAAAACAAATCGTATGATGTTGCTGATGGTGCCTTCGGTGCGACTGACTAGGTTTGTCACCTCCTCAAAAGGACACATGAGCCTAGAGGCATTGCGCATGAGCGTCCAGTAACATGGCAAAAAAATTCCCAGCTCCCCAGAGGCTGTCCTAGCACCCCGGTCATACAAATATTCATTAATGGCTTTTTCTTGTTGGAGCAGGCGGTCGAACATTAGGAGTGTTGAATTCCAACGTGTCGGGCTGTCGCAAATCAAGCGCCTCACTGGCATGTTGTTTCGCCGCTGGATATCGGCAAAGTGCGCCATGGCAGTGTAGGAACGCCTGAAATGGCCACACACCTTCCTGGCTTGCTTCAGGATGTCCTGTAAGCCTGTGTACTTATGCACAAAGCGTTGTACGATCAGATTACACACATGTGCCATGCACGGCACATGTGTCAACTTGCCCAACTTCAATGCCGCCAACAAATGTTTTCCGTTGTCACAAACCACTTTGCCGATATCCAGTTGCTGCGGAGTCAGCCACTTTTCCACCTGTGCGTTCAGGGCGGACAGGAGTGCTTGTCCGGTGTGACTCTCTGCTTTCAAGCAAGTCAAACCCAAGACGGCGTGACATTGCCGTATCCGGGATGTGGAATAGTACCTGGGGAGCTGGGGGGGGTGCCGTTGATGTGGAACAAGACGCAGCAGCAGAAGAGGACTCAGCCAAGGAGGTTATGGAAGAGGATGGAGTAGGAGGAGTAGAGGTGGCAGCAGCAGGCCTGCCTGCAAGTCGTGGCGGTGTCACCAACTCCTCTACAGAGCCACGCATTCCATGCTTGGCAGCCGTCAGCAGGTTTACCCAATGCGCAGTGTAGGTGATATACCTGCCCTGACCATGCTTTGCAGACTAGGTATCAGTGGTCAGATGGACCCTTGCCCCAACACTGTGTGCCAGACATGCCATTACTTCCTTTTGCACAATTGAGTACAGGTTGGGGATTGCCTATTGTGAAAAGAAATTTCGGCCGGGTACCTTCCACTGCGGTGTCCCAATAGCTACAAATTTTTTTGAACGCCTCAGACTCCACCAGCTTGTATGGTAAAAGCTGGTGGGCTAATAGTTCGGACAAGCCAGCTGTCAGACGCTGGGCAAGTGGGTGACTTTCTGACATTGGCTTCTTACGCTCAAACATGTCCTTGACAGACACCTGACTGTGGGCAGATGAGCAGGAAATGCTCAAGGCAGGAGACGGAGTGGCGGATGGTTGAGAGGGGGCAAGGAGGACAGCAGTGGTTGACGTGGCTGAAGATGCTGGACCAGGAGGAGGATGGCGGCTTAGAGTTTGCGTGCTGCTTGTACTCATGTGTTGATCCCATAGGCGTTTGTGATGTGCGATCATGTGCTTACGCAAAGCAGTTGTACCTAGGTGGGTGTTGGACTTCCCACTACTCAGTTTCTTTTGGCACAGGTTGCAAATGGCATCGCTGTTGTCAGAGGCAGACACACAAAACAAATTCCACACTGCTGAACTCTGCAATGACGGCATTCTAGTGGTGGACACAGCATGCGTTGATTGGCGTGCTGTCGGGCTGACCCCGGGTGCCGATGCATGCTGTCTGACTGTGCCACTAGCTCCTTGCGACGACCTCCCCCTGCTTCCAACTCGTCTCCTCCTCCTCTCTGTCTCCCCATCTGAACTTTCGTCCTGTTCTTCTTCTTGCCGAGCGGGCACCCACGTGACTTCCATGGACGCATCGTCATCATCAACCGCTTCACTTGTATCTGACAACTGAGCAAAGGAAGCAGCAGCGGGTACAACATCATCATCATCACACCGTACGTCCATGTGTGTAATGCTGCCTGCCTGAGACATATCCCTGTTATCTACATCCTCTGGCAATAATGGTTGCGCATCACTCCTTTCTTCAAACGGATGTGTGAATAACTCCTTTGACATACCAAGTGAAGCGACTATGGTGCTAGTTTTGGTGGTGGCGGCAGGCGGGCGAGTGGTATCTTGAGAGGTGCCCGAAGCTAAGCTGGAGGACGATGGTGCGTCAAGGTTCCGAGCGGAAGCTATAGAAGATTGGGTGTCCTGTGTTAGCCAGTCAACTATGTCCTCAGAACTTTTCAAGTTCAGGGTACGTGGCCTCTGAAAACTGGGCATTATTCTAGGGCCAAAGGGAATCACAGCACCACGACCACGATGGCCCCTGCGGGGTGGCCTGCCTCTGCCTGTCATTTTTTTGGGGATTAGTGGTACTATGCGTGCAAGCTACTGTGAGACCAGATATGAGTGGCACTGTGCAGTGGCAGAGGTTGGCAGAGTACATGCTGTAGGTCTGACACACCCGCTTGAAGACAACTAACTGCTATTCAATCTGTAACAGTGAAAACAGTTTTTTCTTTGTAAAGGCACGCTATAGAGACACCAGATATGAGTGGCAAAGTGCACTTGCTGAGGTTGGCAGAGTACACGCTGAAGGCCTGACACGCGCTTGAAGACAACTAACTGCTATTGGCTTACAGTGAAAAACTTGTTTTCTTTGTAAAGGCACGCTATAGAGACACCAGATATGAGTGGCAAAGTGCACCCGCTGAGGTTGGCAGAGTACACGCTGAAGGCCTGACACCCGCTTGAAGACAACTAACTGCTATTAGCTTACAGTGAAAAGCTTTTTTTGTTTTTAAAGGCACGCTATATTCACACCAGATATGAGTGGCATAGTGCACTTGCTGAGGTTGGCAGAGTACACGCTGAAGGCCTGACACCCGCTTGCAGACAACTAACTGCTATTAGCTTACAGTGAAAAACTTTTTTTGTTTTTAAAGGCACACTATAGTCACACCAGATATGAGTGGCAAATGCACTTGCTGAGGTTGGCAGAGTACACACTGAAGGCCTGACACCCGCTTGAAGACAACTAACTGCTATTCAATCTATAACAGTGAAAACAGTTTTTTTAGTTTTTAAATGTCAAGCTTAAGCTATTGTGACACCAGATATGAGTGGTGGCACTGGGCAAGTGGGCACAGTATCCACTGTGAGCCTGACACAGAAGCTGGCAGACAACTAACTGATATTCAATCTATTACAGTGAAAACATTTTTTTGTTTTTAAATGCAACCTTAAGCTATTGTGACACCAGATATGAGTGGTGGCACTGGGCAAGTGGGCACAGTATCCACTGTGAGCCTGACACAGAAGCTGGCAGGCAGGCAACTGCAATTACATTACACAGAAAAAAAAAAAAAGCAGACTGATGTTCTAGCCCTAAAAAGGGCTTTTTGGGGTGCTGTTCTTGCAGCAGAGATCAGATGAGTGCTTCAGGACTGTAGTGGACACTGAATACCCTAGCCTAGCTATCAATTTCCCTACCTAATGAGCAGCAGCTACACTTTCCCTCCTCTCACTAAGAATGCAGCTTCAGAATGAATCTAAAATGGATGCTGGGAGGGAGGTGGGAGGGTCTGGAAGGGAGGGTCTGCTGCTAATTTGCTGGAATGTGTCTGCTGACCGTGAGGCACAGGGTCAAAGTTTGCTCAATGATGACGAATAGGGGGCGGATCGACCCGCGCATGTGTTCGCTCGCCGTGGCGAACGCGAACACGCTATGTTCACCGGGAACTATTCGCCAGCGAACAGTTCGGTACATCACTAGTCCTGATAGCTGGGGGCCAGCCAAGCTGCTTGTCAGGTGGTGGACTTGCCCCTTTTCATGCTGTTGGCATGCCATTAAAATGTTTGGCTCTCTCTGAAAAGTCCTTAATATTATGACCCTCCAAAGAGAATTTCACTTGTTGCATACATAGTTCCCCTTTTATTGAAAGGGGTCCGGGTCACCACTGACCCAGAGATGCTCTATAAACAAAACTATAGATAGATAGAAAGACACTGGAATTATCCATATATTTCCTAAATGGGAGGATTTCAGTTCTCAAAATGAACAGTTTGCACAGGTCTTCTACCTATTTCAAAACAATTCTGATCACTTTACCAAAGGCATTTTTCTTGATGGTCTCAAAATTTTAAAATCAATACTTTGGCACTTACTAAAAGCAGTGAACTCTCTAGTGCCTGTCATCTGGAAATGTCCCAAGATGTATACAAAGCAGCTATATTTTGATAGGATAGAAGAGATTAAAAGCTACTGAAGCCCTAATGGCATGCCTTATTGACAATGGTTCAATGCCTTTCTGACAACGGTTCATTCTATGGAATAAATATATGGCCAGAGGGAGGCATGATCTGTGTTCGGGGATATTGAGGCCAGCAGTTCGAAACGTGGAGGGAAAGGAGATGTGGTGATTGCACTCACACTCTTTTCTCTTACGATCCTTTTCATGTGGTCATTCCTTATTAATGACTGGATGTTGACGATAATACTGCAATTTTGGCACCGGCCAAGCAGCTTCAAATAAATATCAGCCAGGTAGTGCATTAAAAAAAAAAAAAAAAAGTGTGGATGGAGGGTGGGGGGGAAATGATGGCTTCAACATGACAGCGCGTGCGCCTGCGCGCTCTCTGCCTTTGCCTTCTGCAAAACACATTCAGTCGGAGAAAGGGAGTAAGAGAAGACAGAAGCAATAACAAAATATCAGATGGAATCAGGAGGCGATACTCCTATGAGAAGCCTTTTTTGGACCTCCACACTGCTCCTGGAGTCAGGAAAATATACAGAATTCAAACCGGGTCTGTGGAGTGAGGAAAATATACACTTTGTACAATGCTGAAGCTGGGTGGACCAGACCCTCTAGATTATGTAAGCATGTACAGATATCTTGGGAGTCCCGCACGTGGTGTTCCAGAACACTGGCATTATGTCAGCTTCGGTTTGAGTGATCTGTACGGTGATAACAGAGTACACGAATACACTGGAACTGATGGCCCAAGTGGCTTTGGCTTTGAGCTTACATTCAGACTGAAGAGAGAGGCAGAAGAATCTGCTCCCCCAACATGGCCGGCAGACCTTATGCAAGGCCTAGCGCGATATGTCTTTCAATCTGAGAACACATTCTGCAGTGGTGATCATGTATCATGGCACAGTCCTCTGGACAACAGTGAGTCTCGAATTTAACACATGCTCCTGACAGAAGACCCTCAGATGCAGCCAGTACAGACTCCATTTGGAATGGTATCATTCTTACAGATAATTGGCATATGCACAGAGGAGTTACATGCAGCCCAGCAATGGAATGGACAGGGGATTCTGGAGCTCCTCCGCACTGTTCCTGTTGCTGGAGGACCCTGGTTGATAACCGATATGCGAAGAGGAGAAACTATATTTGAAATTGATCCACATTTGCAACAGGAGAGAGTTGATAAGGGTATTGAAACAGAAGGATCGAACCTTAGTGGTGTGAGCGCTAAATGTGCGTGGGATGATCTGAGTCGCCCCCCGGAGGATGAAGATGACAGTCGGAGCATTTGCATTGGCACACAGCCGCGACGCTTGTCAGGCAAAGACACCGAGCAAATCAGAGAAGCTTTACAGGAGGCCTTGAAATAAACAGTAAACCTGTTCTACCTCCTATGAGTTCACAGCGACACAATGGCATGAACCATGACCGGGCGCCGAGTCGAAAAGATAGCTTAGAGAGCGAAAGCTCTGCAGCTCTTATTCCTCATGAGTTAATACGTACAAGACAACTCGAGAGTGTTCACCTCAAGTTTAACCAGGAGTCTGGAACACTGATTCCCCTTTGTTTAAGGGGAAGACTGTTACATGGAAGACATTTTACATATAAAAGTATTACTGGAGACACTGCAATCACATTTGTGTCCACGGGAGTGGAAGGTGCTTTTGCCACAGAGGAACACCCATATGCAGCACATGGTCCGTGGTTAAAAATTTTATTGACTGAGGAGTTGGTGGAAAAAATGCTGGAAGACTTAGAAGATTTAAGCTCTCCAGAGGAACTAAAATTACCAAAGGAATACAGTTGGCTGGCAAACAAGCTGAAAATCTCCATTCTACCAGACACGGTGTTTGATAACCCACTGCATTAATGCTGGAGGAACGTCGACATGTCTTCCTGCAATATGGGAGAGCCAAGATGCACTTTCCCCTGTACAGCAATAAAACAAAAAAAGGAGAAAGCCAAAGGATTGCATTTCCTGCACAGTCACTGCATCATGAGACAGTTGAACACAGAAAAAGTGTGTGGATTTTCAACAATGTGTTTTATTTTTGTTTTTTTTTGAGTAGCCTGTGCCTGAGTGAACACTAAGTCAATTACTATATGGTATTCACCACTCATTTTATAATGTCCATACACCAGGCAATGGTGTAAAAATAATAATTACTGACCATGAATGACCGTATTGTAGGTACTATGAGCAGTCCTCAATAAGACTTGTCATTTAAGTGTTACAACCTGTGTGGTTGCGTTCTGATAATCTACCATGGTGTGTCTTGTTTTCTATGTTTTGGTTTGTTTGTGTTTTTTTTTCTTTTCCCAGTTGTGAATGGGACAGCGGAACTCTCTCTGTCAGTAATTGGACCAAGAACTATGTGAATTATTCATGTTTTGATTTATAACAGTGTTGAGCAATTGTTGAGCAATCACCTTAATCGTGAAGAATCTTCACATTTCACCTGTTGAGAAGTGGTCACGTGTAGCAGTATTCTTTAGAAAGTTTTCCAGTTACTTCTAGTTTATTTATTTCCCAGTCCATGTTCGTACATCTTACGTGCATTACTCTAAATAGCTTGAACACAATCTAGCTTTTGAATTATAGTTGTCAAACGTTTTTGTTTTTTTTCTTTTCTTTATATAGAGACCCGAGCTGAAAACAAAACTCAGTGGAACAAATATAAAACATCAGTGCCTGTCTTTTAATCTTTTAAATTTATATGGCTTTGAGACTTCTTATCATTTTTTTATATAACTATAGGGACTTTGATACTAAGGTGTACTTCAGCAAACACGAACTGTAATTGAATGGGTTTGATCCTGTCTGTACTTATGATGTATTAGAGTTGCTAACTGGAGAAAAAAGGTGGGAGCTTATGGATGTATAGCATTCATGCAGGTATGTTTTTATTTTTTATTTTTGTTCTTATGGCTAATAGTTCTGCATCTTATGGGTAATCGGTTGATTCAGGATAAACCAAGGAACATTATTATTTTGACTTTTTTGTACACCTTTGTGTATATTTTTAAATGCACAATTTAGTTGATATACCCCCATAGAAAATATGCATGCAATTTGTTTTACATATTTTCTTGTGGGTATATGAAGTGTTGGCTTGCAGTAGCTGCAGATCAATATGGGCAAGCTACCGCAACCCCTCCCCAGCACAGACTTACTGTGACTGTCCATTCCGACTTCTCAATGCAGCTTACTTATCTTTCTTATAGCACTGCTAACTAATTTAACATAAGTAGTGTTTATGGGTATAGCAACGGAGTTGCGGTTGTGGTTAATTGACTCTGTGCCGGTAAAAGCTAACAAGTGAATTACAACTCCCGGACCCCAAATTAATGACATAAGTATTTGAGCAAAGAGAAAGAGGGGGGACCCTAGATTGAGAGGGATTAATATAAAAGGTAGGCTCATGGAACAAAAAAAAAATGTTTTAAGCTAAAGAAGATGACTTAAAAATCTCACCCAGAATTATTCTCAAATTGCCCCAAACATGTGAGGAGTGCATGGATTACCCTCAAACTGGTAAACAAAGCAAATTTGAGTGTGAACATTTAACAAAGAAATCCTTGTGAACCTCTCATTGCTTATATTTGCATAGCCCACCTTTCTAATGAAACCATAGGTTAGGGAACCTGAACAGATAGCATCAAATATTAAATATTTTTTGGCATGATTTTTAGGTAACATAAACCACGTGCTAGGCCAAGAAAAGTACCTTTGTATTGTATGTTTTATACCAGTGACTCTTCAAATGAGAGAGAGCCTTCCTTATTCTTAGCAATGAATATCAATGACACATCCTGACCTACCAACCCTCCCACCCCAGAATGTGGCTCTCAATTTTATTTAACATTGTTTATTAAATTTACTTTTTCTGGTTAGCCTAATTTTTTATATTTTGTGTTCATATTACTGTATTTATCGGCGTATAACACGCACGGGCGTATAACACGCACCTCATTTTAAGAAGGAAATTTCCACCCCCTCCTATAGTATTCCCCCCCATCCCATAGTGTCCCCCCCCTCATCCCATAGTGTTCCCCCCCTCTCCATAGTGTTCCCCCCATCCCATAGTGGTTCCCCCCCCTCATCCCATAGTGGTTCCCCCCCCCTCATCCCATAGTGGTTCCCCCCCCCTCATCCCATAGTGGTTCCCACCCCCTCATCCCATAGTGGTTCCCACCCCCTCATCCCATAGTGCCCCCCCCTCATCCCATAGTGTTCCCCCTATCCCATAGTGTTCCCCTCCATCCCATAGTGTTCCCCCCCTCATCCCATAGTGTTCCCCCCTCATCCCATAGTGTTCCCCCCCTCATCCCATAGTGTTCCCCCCCTCATCCCATAGTGTTCCCCCCTTCATCCCATAGTGTTCCCCCCCTCATCCCATAGTGCCCCCCCCATCCCATAGTGTTCCCCCCCATCATCCCATAGTGTTTCCCCCCCCTCATCCCATAGTGTTTCCCCCCCCTCATCCCATAGTGTTTCCCCCCCCTCATCCCATAGTGTTTCCCCCCCCATCCCATAGTGTTTCCCCCCCCTCATCCCATAGTGTCCCCCCCCCCACCCCCATCCCATAATTACTTACCTGTCTTGAAGCCTGGGCCGGCTTCACAGCGCGCACCGCGGTACAGGAACTTCAATTTCAGGTTCCGGTTTCCGGCGGGACTGAAAGGAAGTGTGCACACTGAGTGCGCACTTCCTTTCAGTCCCGCCGGAAACCGGAACCTGAAATTGAAGTTCCAGTACCGCGGTGCGCGCTGAACACCGGCCCAGGCTTCAAGACAGGTAAGTAAACCTTCACATTCGCTCCATAAGATGCACAGACATTTCCCCTCACTTTTGAGGGGAAAAAAGTGCGTCTTATGGAGCGAAAAATACGGTATATCAGCGTATAACACGCACACATCATTTGCCCCCTATTTTCAGGGAGAAAAAGTGCGTGTTATACGCCAATAAATACGGTATATAGTAAACGATCAATTTTTGGATCCTAAAAAGGGCCTGTTGATTGCAATGAAAATGACTTGCAGAACGTGGAATATTCTAAGCGCCATGACCACTGCCGCCCAGATAAGTAACTATTCTAAAACGGTTTGACAAATTACTTTGTGAAAGTGCCAGGACACACCTGGCACTATAATCACTACAATGGGCGGTAGTCGTCATGGTGCTTGGAGTTTTAATTTAAAAGGTTAAAAGTTGCCTTTCTCATATTTTTTTTATTTTTTTAACCTAAGAAATGAAAAGTTTGTATTTTCAAGCCTGCAGTGATAAGTTAATTAAGTTACCGTAATCGGTTTGAATAATCTTTTCTCGGTTCCTTTTATATGTACTTACTTATAAAATGTACTCCCTTTCCAGTTTGTTGTATAAAGAAAAACTGGTTATTTCATAAACACTTGACTGTTTTAACCTAAATTTTTCATTTAAGTTGGCAACATTTTCAGCTAGCTATAGCTTGGCTCTTTTGCCGCAACATTTTTTTCTAACCTTGGTTTTCAGTTCAATGTCTAGCGAATAAACTCTGAAACTCATGTTTTGAATTGATCATTTCCATATTTCATGTATTTTATATACTGTAGCAAGGTATTCACAAACGCCATTTAAAGAGTTGTTTATTGCTTTTTGAGAGATCAATTAAAGCGAGAGGGTGGTATTATTAAAAAAAAAAAAAAAATTGTGGAAAATGGTCCGATTCCATGGGCCTGGGCCTGGGCCTGGGCCTGAAGCTGTAGCTCCATCAGCCCCTATGTTAATCTGGCCCTGGAGAGACCACTAAGGGAAAGATGGGGGAGGGGGAAGAACTCTAAGGGACAGGGGGAGGGAGAGCACTATGGGGAGGGCAAGGGAGAGCAGTATGGGAAGGGGGAAGGGGGAAGGGGAGCACACTAAGGGGCAGGGGAGAGCACTGAGGGACAGGGTGGCAGTGGGGAGCACTAAAGGACAGGGGGGCAGTGGGGAGCACTAAAGGACAGGGGAGCAAGGAAGAGCACTAAGTGACAGGGGAGCAAGGAAGAGCACTAAGTGACAGGGGGCAGGGGAGATCACTAAGGGACAGGTGGGGATGGGATATCACTAAGGGATGGGAGAGCACTAAGGGACAGGAGGGTAGGGGAGAGCACTAAGGGACAGGAGGGTAGGGGAGAGCACTAAGGGACAGGAGGGGATGGTGAGCACTAAGGGACAGGAGGGTAGGGGAGAGCACTAAGGGACAGGAGGGTAGGGGAGAGCACTAAGGGACAGAGGGGGTTGGTACCATCCTGGTAAATATGTTTTAAATTCATGTATGTGCATTTTATTAATATTTGTATATATATATATTATAAACATAATTTACAAAACGATGACTATAAAATATACATGCATAATAACAAAACACATATATAAACATATATGCAAATATATGTATAAATACTCTCAGAAATCACATAAATTAAAACACATTTTATTGATTAAACGTTTTGCACACACAGTGACTAATACGCTCACTGACTGAAACATACATACAGTGGCCCTTTGACACTCACGGACACTTATTATTATTGTCATTTATATAGCGCCAACAGATTCTGTAGCGTTTTACAATATTATGAGAGGGGGGGATTTAACTATAAATAGGACAATTACAAGAAAACTTACAGGAACAATAGGTTGAAGAGGACACTGCTCAAACAATCTTACAGTCTATAGGAAGTGGGGTATAAAGCACATAGACAGGAACTAGCAATCAAATAAGGTGGGAGTGAAGCAGAGCTGGAGGAGAGAGTAGAGTGATGCCTTTTAGGAGGGAACAAGAGACAGGTATGTAAGGTAGAGGTTACTTTGGGAGGCCATAAGCTTTCCTAAAGAGATGGGTTTTAAGGCACTTCTTAAACGTTTGAAGACTAGGGGAGAGTCTGATGGCGGTAGGCAGGCTATTCCGAAGGAAAGGAGCCGCCCGCGAGTCCTGTAAGCGTGAGTTGGCCGTACTGGTGCGAGCAGCGGACAGGAGAAGGTCACGGGCAGAGTGGAGAGACCGAGCAGGATCTGTGAAGAGATATAAGAGGGGCTAGAATTGTTCAGAGCTCTATAGGTATGGGTTAACACTTTGAATTGACTCCTATAGGATACAGGAAGCCAATGTAAGGACTGACGGAGGGGTGAGGTGTGAGAGGACTGTTTAGAGAGGAAAATCAGTCTGGTGGCAGCATTCATAACAGACTGTAGCAGGGCAATATGGCTTTTGGGAAGATCAATTAAGAGAGGGTTACAATAATCCATGTGGGAAATTACTAGAGCATGGACAAGCTCCTTGGTAGCATCTTGCGTAAGAAAGGGGTGGAAGCGGGCTATGTTTTTAAGATGGAATCTACAGGATTTGGCAACATACTGGATGTGAGGCCAGAATCACGTATGATGCCAAGCTGGCAAGGATGGACTTATGTGGATACCACTAATTTGAAGGGAGAGTGAAAGAGGAGGATCAGTATTAGGAGGAGGAAAGACAAGGAGCTCAGTTTTAGAGAGATTGAGTTTCAGAAAGCGGGAGGACATCCAGTCAGCGATGGAATGAAGGCAAGCAGTGACACGTTGCAGGACGACAGGGGGAAGGTCCAGGGAGGAGAGATATATCTGGGTGTCATCAGCGTACAGGTGGTAATGGAATCCAAAAGAGGTAATAAGTTAGCCAAGAGAGGCAGTATAAAGAGAAAATAGAAGGGGACAAAGGACAGAGCCTTGGGCGACCCCAACCAAGACAGGATGAGGGGAGGAGGTATCATTAGAAAAGAAGACGCTGAATGAGTGTTGGGCGAGATAAGAGGAAAACCAGGAGAGAGGCCGAGTGATTGAAGAGTTTGAAGAAGGAGAGCATGATCAAAGGTGTCAAATGCAGCAGAGAGGTCAAGAAGAATTAGTATGGAGTAGTGGCCTTTGGATTTATCTGCGATTAGGTTGTTAGTAACTTTGATAAGAGCAGTCACAGTAGAGTGGAGAGGGTGGAAGCCAGATTGAAGAGGGTCAAGGAGAGAGTTGAAATTGAGACATACGGGTAATGACTGTCACGGGTGGCGGTATGAAAACCGGGACCCCTGAGTGCCTGATGAGAAGTTGGGAGTCTACAGCATGGAAGTGGATTATCATGGCCTGGTGCAGGGTAACCGCCCGCCCCCTGGTGTTGAGCACCAGCGTTTGTGCGGCAACAAACCAAGACCCTGTTGCAGCTACTGCGGATCCCAAGAGCTAGATGATATGCAGACCTCCCAGGAACTAGATAGGGAGGCTCTGCAGCAGATAAGGAGCTTGGAAATAAGCAGACCTCCCATGAGCTGAATAGGGAGGCTCTGCAGCAGGCATGTATCCAGTACAGAAACAAGGCAAGACTAGAACAGGCACCAAACATGAAAACAAGACAGAACTAGTAGAACCCAGAACCAGAGAAGGATAGGAAGCTAAACCAAGAACATGTACACAATACATAAGGGAACATCAACTAAACAGGGGCAGGACAGGACAGGACTGTACATGGACTGGGATTACAAAATAAAACAAAACAAGATATAATAGGCAAAACAAGAGGAGACATAACTAAGCACTATATATGAAAAGTATGGGGATTTAGTTACATTATATGATCATACATTGCATAAGCCTGCCACAACGCCAATGTACCCCATATTCGGCAGGTCCTACACTGCCTTATGTTCGCTAAACTAAACCATGCTAAACCACAATAGCACTTACCTGCAAGAAAGGGCAGAGACCTGAAACAAAAGGAAAATGGAAAACAAACAGGTGTGGCAACATAAAACAAACATATAAATGAATCCAGGAGACTGGGAATTCCAGGGACGGAATAATGGAATGAACCCAGAAAACCCAGCATAAGGAACACCAGACATGGAATAGAAAACCAGAAAAAACAAGAAAAACTAAGCAAGGATTGTAAAAAGAGTACTGGATACCAGAAGCCATCACCAGACTGATCCGCAGAACAAGGCATGATGTGACAATGACAAGTCTTTTCGGAAGCTTTAAGGAGAAAGGGAGAAGGGATATGGGATGATAGTTAGAGGAGGAGGACGGTTCAAGAGATGTTTTTTTTTTCAGGATAGGTACTACAGTGGCATGTTTAAGGTCAGCAGGGACAATGCCAGAAGAGAGAGAGCAGTTAAAGGTGTGTGTTAAGGAAGGCGCAAGACAAGGGGAGAGAGATGTGATAAGGTTGAAATAGGATAGGATTGAGCGGGCAAGTGATGGGGCGAGAGGAAAGGAGAAGTGCAGCCACCTCTTTTTCAGAAGCCGGGGAGAAAGTCTGAAGGGTAGGAAAGGCATGATCTACATGTGGTTGAGAAAGAGAAAGGCAGGGTGGAGAGAATTCTTTCCTTAGCTGTTCAATCCTGTTGTTAAAGTAACATGCAAAGTGGCTGTAAGGTTAGTTTGGCGGGTGTCCCCAGCAGGGCAAAAAAGAGAATTAAAAAGGTGTCAAAGAGATGCCTGGGATTGTGGGAGCATGAATTAATGGACTGTGCTATATGAACACAACATGAATCTATAATGGAGAAGTCTGACTGGGTGCAAAACTTTCTCCAGGAGCATTCAGCACAACGGGAGCTCTTTGCAGGTAGCGTGTTGATATAGTATGCCACAGTTGGGGGCATGCCCTCCTCGGGTTGCATGTTTGGAGCAGGGCTGCAGTGTTCAAGGCAAAGGTGAGGGTAGTGTGATATGTGGAGATAGCGAGTGAGGGACAGGAGAGGGAAGGGATGGATAGCAGTTGTGAATCAATATCAGCTGACAGCTGCTGGAGGTCAATAGAATTAAGATTTCTCCTGAGTTGAGCGGTGTTAGGCTGTGTTAAGTGTTAGGGAGGGGGGTGGGTAGAGGTTTGAAGGAGCAGTGAGGTGAGAGAAGAAACCCTAACCACCTTTTTTGTCTTGGGTTGTGGGTAAGTTGAAGACCACCAAAGGATAAAGATTCAGGGGTAGCAGTGTCAGAGGGGGAGAGCCGTGTTAAATCTAGGGAATGAGAGATGAAGAGGTTGTGGACAGCGGTGTGTCTTGTAATATTGCAAACAGAGCGTGCATTCCAGAGGGCATTATTGAAGGAGGAGTTAGTGGAAGAGTAACATGAGATTGTTGTGGTTACTTGAGCAAGTACGTAGTGAGTTGCCGAGATGGGACCTGGGTTTGGAGAGACATCACCAGCTGCTAGGAGCAGAAGGATAGAAAGGAAGAAAAGGTGGGAGAAGGATTTGAAAGTTTTGTAGGAGGGTATGTATATAGAGGATTTAGCAGGAGTTAGAGGAAATAGGCTGGAAAGGTATATGTAGAGTGCATGGGATGAATAGAGAGGAGTAAAGTAATGAAGATGGTGTTGCCAGGGACAGGTGAGCAGAAGGATAGGGATATTTTAGTAATGAGTGAAGTTAGTGTGAAAGTGAAAAATAGAAGGGAGAACATTATTTAGAGAAACTGTGTTTTGTTGTATAGATATGAAGATTATACATATGCATGTATATAATCATACACACTGTGATCCTTGTTTGTAGATAGCACGGTTCTCTAGGGTAAACAACAGGCACAGTCCTTTTATTTTCATATAATTCAGGCACTTTATTTGTAAGTCCACACAGGAGACAGCAGCAAATGAAAACATAAATATAACAGGTTTCCCCTTTAAACAAAAACCTAGCTCGTCTGAGCACTGACTCACTTCAGGTTCCCTATCTCTCAGGGGTTAAACTAGAACAAAACAATATTGGTTTCACCAACCTAGTTCTTTGTCTGCTCTCAGCACTCCCAGTGCTCCAAGTCAGCCTTGACTGCTTCACTTTCTGCACTCCCAGTGCTCCAAGCCAGCCTTGACTGCTTTCCTTTTGCACTCCCAGTACACACAGTCTCCTTGACACTCTCCCACTGGAGAGAACAGCCTCTCTCCTACCTGCTTCCTGGGAGGAAGCCAGCAATCCCCCTTTACCTGCCTAGCAGGGAGGGGTTTATTCCCACTGCTACAGCTGTTTATTTGCAGCTGAGCAGTGGGTTGGAGACAGTCCAAATGCTCCACCCCAGGGGCCCATAACTAAACCTAGCTTTGTGTTGTGCAACACACAAACTACATATACTCCCCCTGGGGTTAAATGGCCTCTCTGCCTTCACTTTATCACAACACATATACCTATAAATGATTAAACCATGATTAAGGGTGCAGTTTTTTTTTAACAGAATGAGTTCAGGTGAGGAGAGGTCTTGCTTGGTGTGTTTTGAAAACCAGCTGATCATCTATAAGTATGGTAATGACCATGGGGTGGGGTGGGGTGGGCAGCCTTCCAGAGATGATACCTCTGCTTAGAAGATTCTGCAGGGCTTGGTTTCTTGTGCGTACTGAGTGTAGTTAATAAATGCTGTTTTTTGGGGCCCAGTCTGAAATATAAAGTCTGGGGTTAGAAAAAAAAAAAAAAAAGAAAGAAACACACCATTATGGGTGGGGAGACAAGGTGATATTGAGGTAATAAGAGATGATCCATCCAATAATACATACATATTCACTGACACACTACGATCCGTACACTCTCACTGACACACACATACACACACATTCATACACATTCACACACAACGTAACCCATACACACTCACTGACAGACTATTAGGGCGGGACATAGGCACCAATGTCAGGGAGATCTTCTTCTCCCCGACAGATGCCACTTTTTTCTTTTCAAATTCTTTTCTTTACATATTTTTACACGAAAAAACAAAAAAGAACACAGACTCCTAATAAGGTGAATGTGTGATGTCTACTAGATATCCAAGAGGCAGGGGGTAACCCTAGTAACTTGAAAACAGAAAAAAAGGTGATCAAGGGTTCAAACAAGTAGACCCTAGATCAAAACTCAGATATAAAATTAGAGACTGGTCTGCATACAATAAAATGAAAAAAAAAATGCTTTATTGAAGAATATTGTAACTACCTGCTATATACAAACACCATATAGTGAATCCCAGAGAGGGGAAACTCATAATGCCAAATAGCCTAACTGAGCCACCTGTAAGAACAATATGTCTAGAGGAGGATACAAAGGGGTACTTTAGGGATGATTACAAAGAACCTCCCTAAATATAAGCGAAATGCTAATAGAAGAAAGTCCTGTCAAGCCCCTAAGACATATAAACACACAGTGTGATTGCAAAAATAGAAATCTTTCAAATGAGTATCAGGATGTAGCCAGTATTGCAAAGGTGTTAGCTTAGAGATTGCAACAATTGCAATAAAAAACACGCTTGACTGAATACATACTGGACTGGTAACCTAATACCCTTTAGGAGAGAGGGTTCTGAGTAAAAGTCTGATAGAGTCTAGCTTAACAAATCTAAGCTGCATAATAAACGAAGAAAAAATCTATCTGAAAGCTACAGCTGCAGAGAACTTGTCCTAGATACGTTATAACGCTCAGAGACCGACCGTGAAAAAAACTCGGTAGATACTCAAATAGAGATGCCCCCCTATCCTATCGAATACTGCAACCTAAAGCCTCTTAATAATGGCTGGCAAAATCCCCCCTTGGTAACAAAGAAAAAGTGCTAAATAAAATGTGCATGGTGCAAACAAAAAAATAGCATAATGCCTAACGCGTTTCGGCGCTGCTAGAAGCGCCTTTGTCAAAGGCAGAGTGAACCGTACTGATACCCCGATGTCCTTTTATATGTGTAGGGAGAGCTCCGCTCTCCAATCAATGATGGTGGGCGGGTTCACACCAAAACGAGGCTTGGAACGCAGCGTGCTGAAACGCACCGCTCCACCTCCCACACATCCGCCCATTCAAATGCACCCTCGGCGAAACCCCGCCTGCTAGGGTGTACAATTGAAAAAGTAGCCGATCCTGCATATTAACTCTTTATGTGCCAAAAGGGTGGTATTGAAATGACGCCCTAAATTGCACTTTTAATCCTGATGATAATAACCATTGAGGTAATCATAAGATGTGTAAATAAGCATTTACAAATAATGAGAAAGGCCAATATGAGATGTATTACTGGGCTGGCAATAATGACATTAAAGGGGGCTATTCTGGTTCAGTTGTAGTGTTTAGATTTAACATAAAGAAGCAATATAGGTTATTCATTATAAATGGTGAGACCAAAAAGTTATTAATATTATTATTACTGGTCTAGATATTGATGAATGGGGTAAAGGAAAACCCTTCATTCAGTCCCTTTGGTGACATTGTATCCAGTTTATTTATCCAGAAGCATTCCCTTCTTCTTAGAATCAGATCAAAATTTCCCCCTCTTTTACTCTTCCAGACTCGTTCAATGCCTGCAAATGAGTCATTGTGATGTTGTCTCATATGTCTGGCTACTGAGGTATCTTTCAATGATGTTACCGAGTGGATGTGCTCCATTATCCTTCTCTTGAATGGACGTATGGTCTTTCCCACATACTTCATACCGCAACTGCAGGTTAGGAGATAAACCACACCTGCAGTATTGCAGTTGAAGAATTGTTTTATGGTGATTTGAATTGTACCTGTAGAGTCAGATAGTGTTTTAGAGTCCCTGGCCATAAAACAACATGCGACACATCTGCCGCATTTGTACGTGCCATGTACCGTAAGCCAACTTCCCTTATTTTTATTTAAAGGTTGTAAATGGCTTGGGACAAGCATCTCTTTCAGATTCTTTCCTCTCCTAGCCGTGATTGATGCTGTGGGGGATAGTACATTTTTTAGATGGGGTTCTTGGGTAAGGAGGGGCCAAAACCTGCCCATAATTTTCTTTGCCACATCCCATCCCGCATCATATTTGGCTATACAGCGTATCATTTTTGTAGTGTTTGGTTTCGGGGTGTCATCAAGAAGTTTTTCCCTATCATTTAATAATGCCCGTTGATAGGCTTGTTTCAAACATCTTCCCGGGTATCCCCTCTCCTTGAACCTCACTCTAAGGTCTTTTGCCTTTATTTTAAAGTCCTCTACAGAGGAACAGTTCCGTCTCAGTCTTAAGTATTGTCCTACCGGAATACCACGTTTGAGTGTGTTTGGATGAAAACTTTCCCACTTTAACATACTGTTGGTAGATGTGGGTTTCCGATAGAGAGTGGTGATGATTTCACCGTTGTCTGATATGGTGAGTGTGCAGTCCAAGAAATTCAAAGAGGGGTTGCCAATCTCTGAGGTAAATTTAAGATTAAGAGTATTAATAATAAGATTATTCACAAATTCTAAAAAGAGTTCCCCTGTTCCAGTCCAAATTATTAGTATATCATCTACGAACCGTTTCCATAGGAAGACCTTGTCCCTATATCGTGAAAACGCTTCGGAACTTACAACTTCATTTTCCCACCATCCCAGGTGCAGGTTGGCATACGACGGGGCACAAGATGTCCCCATCGCTGTACCCTGCACCTGGTGGTAGAATCTATTCTGAAAGAGGAAAAAATTATGAGTAAGTACAAACCTCAGGAGGTCTATGACAAAGGTGGTATGTGGCAGATGTTCCATCCCTCTAGATGCCAGAAACAAACCTACATTGTTAATACCGGTCGTATGAGGTATCGAGGAATATAACGCTTCTACGTCTAAGCTGCAAAGGGTTGCTCCTGGTGGTACTTTGATACCTCTCAGGCATCTCAGTGTGTCCTTGGTATCTTTAAGATACGATTTCAGGTTCTCCACATATGGTCCTGACACTATCGGGCGTGCTGTTAAGACTTCACACTGCTTGTGTACCTTAGGAAGGCAATAAAAGGTGGAAATAGTCGGATCCTTCACAAAGATGCATGCATATTCATCCTTGGTTAGGACGCCCAGATCAAATGCATTATCCAGCAGGGACTTATATTCACTCTGATATTTTTGGGAAGGGTCTCCTGGTAGCATTTTATACGTGTTTTTATCGTGGAGAATATTTTCAGCCATTTGGATGTAGTGTTGTCGGTTCATTACTACCACATTACCCCCTTTATCAGCCGGTTTAATTATAATACTCTCATCAGCTCTTAGGCCATTCAGTGCTTTCCATTCAGCTTTGGTTAAATTCCCCTTTGGTTGTATGGTTAGGGCATTGGTGTTTATCTGTTTGATAAGGTTAGTGGTAGATTCAACAAACACATCTATGTTCTTGAACTCACAGAAATTTGGAGTGAAGGTACTTTTAGAACGGAAATCCGTATACGGACCACTCACACTAGTGTCATTCTGCTCCAATAGGGACACCAGGTCCTGTAAACACTGATACTCTCTGAGATTAAAGCCCAACTCTTTTGCTTTCTTCTCTTCTCTAATTTGGAAGAATTTATGAAGGGCCAATCTCCTCCCGAATAGGTTGATATCCTTTACCCATTCAAAGTGGTCAAAGGGAGGGATTGGTACAAATGTTAGACCCATTAGTAGAACCCTATTCTGAGTGGGATTAAGCGGTATATCGGACAGATTGATCACTTTCATCTGGCCCCCTAATATCTTCTGCGGGCCCTCCCCCTGTTGCGGGTTGTCCTTTGTTGGCTCTGTGGTTCCCCCTCTCGGGGGTTTCCCCCTAAAAAAGCAACACCTTTCTTAAGGAATTTTTAAACAAATTTAAACATAAACATCATATATAATAATGAAAGAAAATTAAAGAGTAACAAAAATACAAAAAACAACTTGTGTGGTCACTTTTGAATTTTCACTTTAGCCCCATCCCCTTTCAATTCTAATAGTTTTCTAGACGATCCTTTGGCTTGTCTTTATATTAAACATGCAGTATTTGTTTACTTTACTTTTTGTGGCAGTTTATTTTGTTAACATCTCAGTGACCAATCCATTTGAGTAGATGGATTGTCCATACATTAATATTTAGTGTAATTAGTGGTTTATTCACTTTGGCATGTCTGGACCGTTACCCTTTGTGGAATTACTGTAGCGTGCTCTGTATCTGCTAACATAATTCTCCATGGCTAACTTGAACTAGATACAAATACTCAACATATATTTTAGACCCGAAAGCAAATGTCTAAACCTAGAGTTCTATTTTTTTGCCTGAATTTTCAATAATTGTAATAGAAGTCTGGGCAAATCCTGTTGACTTCAACAGCATATATAGTAATCACTATCTAATTTCCAGCCTACTCGGATAACATTTTAAATTCCCACTCTGTTTGCAATATAGTGTCACAGCTTACTTATCACTTCACTGTTTGTTTATTTACTTTTTTTCTTGTATGTTTTGGGAAATAGCTAATAAAAGTGATTTTTTTTATCAAGGCATTTTCTCTGAAGTTCTGACCCTTTTTATAGTTTTACTTTATCTGCAACTATATTGGGTTAGGGGTTAGGCCCATTTTCTTGCCAACGTTGACTAAATATTTTTCACTAAATTTCTGGTTTCAAATAAAGTGTTTATTAGTTTAGTAACTTACATTGGGGAGAGCACATGAGCACTCCTAGCAACATAACCACTACATCATGCTGTAGTGTTTATGGTTCTTATATTGTTCTTTTAAGTTAGATAGGAACAATTGACTTACTATGTATTCTTCAAATGTTTATGCTTCCCATCAAATGGTTTGTTTCTTCAATAAAAGCTTTCTTCATTTCCAAACTGAGACAGTTATAGATTTAGAAGAACACTTGAAGCAGCATATCCACAAGTATATGCTAGGACTCCACAACATATGCCCTACCTCTGGGATTTTCCTTAGGGAGAATTGGGTTACCTCCACAGAGCTAAGCAAGTTCATGCAATACAGGGCTCATTGGCTGAGAGTGTTAGGTAAATGCTCTCAACCAGTGAAAACAGTCCTGAATCAGCCCTGTTTAATTCTATGGAAAATCTAGGCAACCCAGGTAAGTTGTCAAACCGCTCTAAAACCGTTTTACCAAATACATTGGGGCAAGGCAATTCTGGTACCATAAATACTGCTGCGGGCTGTCATCATTATGACGCTTGGAGTGTTCTTTCAAACATATCAGCCCAGCCAATGAAACAAATGTTGATCCATTCTCTCTTTCTGACTGCATGCAAAGTAAAAACACAGGTTTCCTTTCTATGTAGTGAGAATATAGCACAGAAAAAAATAAAAAAAAGACCACACACTCTACCCCTAACATAGCGCTAGGGTAACTGTCCAGTTAGGCCCACTGGGTTCATAGCGTGTACTTATGGGGGTGCCAAAACTGTGAGGGCTTCCAGTGCACCGTGTATGATGGTCACTATTCCATTGCACCATTTCCTTCAGTTAGCTGATTAGGGTCTTAATTTACATTTTGTGATGACTAGTGAAACATCAGGCTGACATCACTTGGTAAGTTGTCCTCTGGATGCATGAACAAATGTTTTAGTTTCAGACATACTTGTAAGCATTGTGTAAAGAGGATGTGGGACCTACCTATGCTACCACACTTCTATAGAATCTGCAAATTGGAACACACACAGTATGGGTATGGCAGTGTCTTAATTAACATCACTTTGTATCCCCTTTATCTTACTGCAAGGGACATTTATTAAAAACAAGGGCAACAAAGGCCAGCTAAACAACAACAGCATTAAGTCTATTGAGTCAAATAACCTACGCTTGCTTTTTAGTTGCGTGTCTACAAGGGAGACCTCTGTGGGTGGGAAATGAACAAATTTGCAGCTGTTTCAGAAGAGGAAGGAAGGAGCAGTATATCACATATCACATTTCAGTCACCCTCATCTCGTGAAGATAAAATGAGACGTCAGCTAAAAAAGTTTACAATATAAATAAGGTAAGAAAGTTATTACAGGAAACCACAGAGCAGTCAAAAAAAGAAAAAGAGGTAAGAAGATAAAATGTGTCTGGCTGGATAATCAGTTTTAGAGGTTTTAACATATAAAGCAGGAAAGAGAGAGTTTTGATACGAGAAAAACAACAGTACTAGAAAAGGAACTAGTACAGAATGGCACTTATTTAGTAAACCAGGTATTATAGAGAATTAACACAGAAACTTCAAATTTTAGTTGAAAAAGCTACAGTGGAAACATGTTCCTATTCCTCTATTATGGACTAAAATGTGCAAGTCCTATTAAACACTCTATTATACCTGGTTTAACCCCTTCAGGACAGAGTCAATAGTGCACGTTCTGATCAAAACAAAACGTAAACAAAAACTGGAATTTGCGCTATATGTCTGTTCAATTGTAATTCACCTCTTTCAAATTATATGCACCCACACTTATTATATATAATTTTGTTCAGGAGAAACAGGGCTTTAATCTATCATTAACTATTCATATATGGAACATAATTTATTATGAATAAAATTAAAAAAAATGTGAGAAAATAAGATTTTTTTTTTAAATTTGCATTTCCGTCTGCCATTTTAACTGTGAATGGCATAATACTGTTAGGTTTTACTGCACAAAAATGCACATATTTGTAATCAGCGATGTCTCACGAGTACCAGGAATGAGAATTACCCCCATAATGGCATAGCATTTGAAAAAGTAGACAAGCCAAGAAATTTAAAGTGGGGTATGTTTAGTCATTTTTAGTAGCCACTTAGTCACAAACACTGGCCAAAGTTAGCGTTCATATTTGTTTTTGTGTGAAAAAAGCAAAAAAAGAATATTTGGCTAGTGTTTGTGACTAAGTGGCTACTAAGAAAGACTGGACATACCCCACTTGCAATACCTCGGGTTGTCTACTTTTGCAAATGGTATGCCATCATGGGGGGAATTCTCATTCCTGGGCTACCATACGCTCTCAAAGGCAACATAACCAATCTGGCAAATTTCAATGTGGAAAAAAATGAAATGCAAGCCTTATATGTGACTCTCTAACTTTCCAAAACACCATAAAACCTGTACATGGGGGGTACTGGTATTCTCGGGAGACTTCACTAAACACAAATATTAGTGTTTTTAAACAGTAAAACATATTACAACAATAATATAGACCATAAAAGTGCCGTTCGCTTGTAAAAAATTTGAAAAACGTTTACTTAAAATATCATCATTGTAATACAATTTACCAGTTTGAAACACTAATATTTGAGTTCAGCAAAGTCTCCCGAGTAAAACAGTACCCCCTATGTACAGGTTTTATGGTGTCTTGGAGAGTTACAGGGTCAAATATAGTGCTTGCGAATTAAATTATCTGCACTTTCTCTCTGTGTTGTCAGGCATGTCAATCAAATTTTAATTAATCAAATCACATAATTACGTTAAAAGATGATTTAAATATACACGTAGAATTTTAATATATATGCATTTATAGGTATTTAAATTCTACGTGTATACTAATGTCATCTTTTATGTAATTATATGTATTTATCTATATATATATATATTTGCGGTTATTTGCATTTTATATATAGATAGATATATATAGAATGTCATTCTAAGTGTATTTTGTTACTGATATATATATATATATATTAATAACAAAATACAGTTAGAATGAAATTACATATGCATATATAATTTATATTAAATTTTGTTTCAATATTTTATTTATTTATTTTTATTATTTTATTTATTTATTATTTTAATTATACATATTTATATATAATATATATGTACATCTATTATATATATATAATATATATACATATTATATATATGTAACGTCATTCTAAGTGTATTTTAATATTAATATATATACTTATATTAATATTAAAATACACTTTGTATGACGTACATATATATAATATGTATATATATTATATATATATATAATATATATACAGGGAGTGCAGAATTATTAGGCAAATTAGTATTTTGACCACATCATCCTCTTTATGCATGTTGTCTTACTCCAAACTGTATAGGCTCGAAAGCCTACTACCAATTAAGCATATTAGGTGATGTGCATCTCTGTAATGAGAAGGGGTGTGGTCTAATGACATCAACACCCTATATCAGGTGTGCATAATTATTAGGCAACTTCCTTTCCTTTGGCAAAATGGGTCAAAAGAAGGACTTGACAGGCTCAGAAAAGTCAAAAATAGTGAGATATCTTGCAGAGGGATGCAGCACTCTTAAAATTGCAAAGCTTCTGAAGCGTGATCATCGAACAATCAAGCGTTTCATTCAAAATAGTCAACAGGGTCGCAAGAAGCGTGTGGAAACACCAAGGCGCAAAATAACTGCCCATGAACTGAGAAAAGTCAAGCGTGCAGCTGCCAAGATGCCACTTGCCACCAGTTTGGCCATATTTCAGAGCTGCAACATCACTGGAGTGCCCAAAAGCACAAGGTGTGCAATACTCAGAGACATGGCCAAGGTAAGAAAGGCTGAAAGACGACCACCACTGAACAAGACACACAAGCTGCAACGTCAAGACTGGGCCAAGAAATATCTCAAGACTAAGTTTTCTAAGGTTTTATGGACTGATGAAATGAGAGTGAGTCTTGATGGGCCAGATGGATGTGCCCGTGGCTGGATTGGTAAAGGGCAGAGAGCTCCAGTCCGACTCAGACGCCAGCAAGGTGGAGGTGGAGTACTGGTTTGGGCTGGTATCACCAAAGATGAGCTTGTGGGGCCTTTTCGGGTTGAGGATGGAGTCAAGCTCAACTCCCAGTCCTACTGCCAGTTTCTGGAAGACACCTTCTTCAAGCAGTGGTACAGGAAGCAGTCTGCATCCTTCAAGAAAAACATGATTTTCATGCAGGACAATGCTCCATCACACGCGTCCAAGTACTCCACATCGTGGCTGGCAAGAAAGGGTATAAAAGAAGAAAATCTAATGACATGGCCTCCTTGTTCACCTGATCTGAACCCCATTGAGAACCTGTGGTCCATCATCAAATGTGAGATTTACAAGGAGGGAAAACAGTACACCTCTCTGAACAGTGTCTGGGAGGCTATGGTTGCTGCTGCACGCAATGTTGATGGTGAACAGATCAAAACACTGACAGAATCCATGGATGGCAGGCTTTTGAGTGTCCTTGCAAAGAAAGGTGGCTATATTGGTCACTGATTTGTTTTTGTTTTGTTTTTGAATGTCAGAAATGTATATTTGTGAATGTTGAGATGTTATATTGGTTTCACTGGTAAAAATAAATAATTGAAATGGGTATATATTTGTTTTTTGTTAAGTTGCCTAATAATTATGCACAGTAATAGTCACCTGCACACATATCCCCCTAAAATAGCTATAACTAAAAACAAACTAAAAACTACTTCCAAAAATATTCAGCTTTGATATTAATGAGTTTTTTTGGGTTCATTGAGAACATGGTTGTTGTTCAATAATAAAATTAATCCTCAAAAATACAACTTGCCTAATAATTCTGCACTCCCTGTACATATTATACATATATAAAAATATATTTAATTTATTTTTAAACATGTTTATTTTTTTTTTTTTATTCTTCCTACCAGCAGGGGGACTGTCTGATATTTCAGACAGTCCCCCTGCTGGCAGATCCATAGCCAGCTATAGGGGGCCATGTGATCGCTCTTTGAGAGCGATCACATGGCCCCCGGGGGCCTCATTTGCCGGAGGGGGGCTGCCTGGGCTGTCAGGCAGCCCCCCAGAAGAGGATCGCGGCGGAGGTAAGTACAACTCACCTCAATCTCTAAATTGAACTTTAATCACATACAGGAGGCTCTTGCAGGGTCTAGCAAGCTATTGACATAGCAGGGGATAAGAAAATCTTAATTAAACAGAACTTGCAATAAAGAAAGCCTAAATAGGGCTCTCTTTACAGGAAGTGTTTATGGAAGGCTGTGCAAGTCACATGCAGGAAGTTGTGACTAGGGTTCATAAACATAGGGATTTAACTCCTAAATGGCAGAGGATTGAGCAGTGAGGCTGCAGGGGCATGTTCTATACACCAAAACTGCTTCATTAAGCTAAATATTGAAAGAATATGGACTATTAAATGGGCACTCTAGACACCTAAACAACTTTTTGCAAATATAAAAGTGCAGATTTTAAAACAATTGGCACTTTTATAAATTAATTTTGTTATACCTCCATGCCTGTCAGTAAGACAAAATTTCCGGTAACTTCCTGGGTGTTTAGCTCAGTGGACCTACATGTAAGAGGTAGGTAATTGCTCAGAGCACCTGTCTTACAAAGAAAATTGGACATCCACAGAAACTCTGAGCTGAGTTAAAAAGGAAGGGCTTGCAAAGTCTTCAAACAGGAAATCTGAAGCTTATGCTAGCTGATGTAAAGGAACACTAGTCACCAGAACCATTACAGCTTAATTTAGTGGTTCTGGTGTCTATAGCCTGTCCCTCCAGGCTTTTAAATGTAAACACTGCCTTTTCATTGATAAGAAGCTGTAGTGGGTGCAGCGGTTAATAAAGGCTTTAGTATGGGCATGTGGTTGTAGAGGCTTTAGTTGGTGCATGAGTTTTTTAAAACCTTTTTGTTTATGGGGCAGTAGGGGCTTTAATGAGTACTGGGGGTAATACTAGCTGTAGTGGCTGCAGGGGTGATAGAGGCTATTGTGGGTGTAGGGGGATTAAGAACTTTAATAGGTGTATTGGGGTGTAGTTGTTGCAGGGGGATAGAAGTTCTAGTGGGTACCAGTGGATAGAGGCTATAGTGGATGCAGGGGTAAGAGGCACTTTATTTAATACAGGGGATATTAGTACGGGAGGCATAGGGGCATGTAGTGGATGCAAGTGGTATAGTGGGTAAATGGGGCAATATAGGCTGTAGTGGGTGCAGTGGTAAGGTGTTTTAGTGGGTGCAGGGGGGCAAATGAGTTGTAGTGATTGCAGTGAGTAATATGAGCTTTAGTGGGTGCAGAGCATATTACGGAATTAGGGGGTACATGGGGGAGGATAGGAACTGGTGTGGGGCAGGGGAATATGGGTTTCAGTGGATGCAGGGGTATTAGGGATTTTATGGGTGGTATAATTAATGGGGGAAGTGGTAGTAGATGTGGGGGGGCAGTGGGAAGGGGCTGTAGTGGTTATTGATGCATAGTGGCTGTAGTGGGCACAGGGGGCATAAGGGTTGTAATGGGTGCAGGGGTTAATTAGGGTTATAGTGGGTGCAGGGGGAATAGGGGACAAACGGGCTGTAGTGGGTGCATTGGGCATAATGGTTTTAGTGGATGCGTGGGTTATTAGAGACTTTAGTGGATGCATGGGAATAGGGGCTGCAGTGGGTGAAGGAGGATAAAGGCTGGTGTGGGGCAGATGGATCATAGTAGCTGTAGTGGGTGCAGGGGGAAGAGAGGCTCTAGTGGGTACAGAGGGTAATATGGGCTTTAGTGGGTTCTGGAGGTGATGTGGTCTGTAGTGGGTGTATAGGAAATAATGGCATTAGTGGGTGCATGGAGAGTAGGGGATCTAGTATGTGCAGGATGTAATAGGCCAGGAATGCTGAAAAGGTAGATGTTTTTAAACTACAGAGTAGATGCTTTGCCATTCTAAAAGATTCCAAATGTGTGCAAAGTATCATGGGAATAGTTCTACAAAGTCTACCTTCTGTAATATGGGTTACTGGGTTCAGTGGGGAAATAGCTTTAGTGGGTGCAGGGGAGATAGGGGATGTAGTGGGTGTAGGAGGATAAGGGTTGGTGTAGGGTGTGGGAATAGAGGCTTTAGTGTATTCAGGAGATAGAAGGGCTTTAGTGGGAATAGGGGACATAGGGGCTGTAATAGGTGTATGAGGCTTTAGTGTATTAGGGATTTAGTAGGTGCAGAGGGGTAATAAGGGCTGTAGTGAGTGCAGGGGGATAGGAGCTGTAGTGGGTGTGGGAGGAGCAGTGGGAAGTGGCTCTAGTGGGTGCAGGCTGTAATAGTGGCTTTACTAGGTGTTGGGGGTAATATGGCTGTAGTGGAAATAGGGGGCATAGGGGCTGAAGTAATTGTATGGAGCATCATGACTTTTGGTTGGTTGGTTGACTATTGGGTGCATGAGGTATTAAGGGATCTAGTATGTGCAGTATGTAATAAGGGATTTAGTGGGTGCATGGGGGATAGGGGCTGTAGTGGGTGTAGGAGAATATGGAAATTGTGTGGACAGTGGGAACAGGAGCTTTACTGGGTTCAGGGGGTAAAAGGGCTTTAGTGGGTACAGGGGGCAGAGTTACTTTAATGAGTGCATAGGGGCTAGAGGATGTAGTGGGTGCAAGGAGTATAGGGAATGTAGTGAGAGCAGGGGACAACAGTGAGTTAGAGGGGTTATTAGGGGCTGTGATGAGGGGATAGGGGCTGTTATAAGGAGTTAAGGGCAGTGGTGAGGAGCAGCAGCCGTGAAGGGGCAGTAATAGGAGATAGGGGTTATGTGTGTATGTATATGTGTGTGTGTGTATATATATATATGTATATGTATATATATATAATTTTATAATAAATAAAATAAAAAAAACATCAAAAATGTATTCCCCTTCCCTGAGCCTTACATTTTGCCTGGGGAGTACATTAGTGCAAATAGATCCTTCTGACCATTTATAGTAGAAGGTGAGAGACCACCTCCACCGTGGCATCCATGGTGGGGTGGGGCACATGTCTCTGCGAGACATAAACCCCTTTGCTCTATAGTGATGTATAGATGCAATGTAAAGAATAGTTATTCAGCTGTATAAAGTTCCAATGAATTAGGCTAGATCTGACAAAATAATGGACTAGATCTGACAAAATAATGGACTGCTCATACTTGTTCTAGTGAATGCCTATCAACCTAAATAAATACATTTTATCTGTCTTCGGGGTTCCCCAAAAACAATTTTGAATACATCTTTGGGTATTAGAACTAAAAAAAATAAACACTTGATCCATCCTGACCTAATGAAAATCTAATTTTGTCTGAATTTTCTATAAGAGACAACCAGTAACACCTGCAAAAGCTGTGACCCCTGCAAACGTGGGTTGCCAGGAGTTACATGGAGGGGCAGGGGGCGGGGAGGGAATGAAACAAATGGAGGGGCTGGGTGGTGGATGGAATGAGACACATGGAGGGTCTGGGGAGGAGAACCCAATGAAGCAGAGATCTAATCAAGTGAAGGGTTTCTTTATTAATAGTTTAACTTTTTGGGCTAACTAAGCTAGACTTTTACTTCTCAGATTTCTGATACCTATACATTCGCTGTGGGAGGCACTCAATATCAGTGGTTGCACTGGCACTTATTCTCTTTATTTGCTTGTTTACTGGAAAAAAAATTCTTAAAGGAACACTATAGTGTCATAAATACAAACATGTATTCATAACGTTATAGTGCTGGAGTGTTTTGTTCCTTTAGAATAGAGTTAAAATGTATTTTACTTATCTTTTCTCCTTCGCTGCGTTGGTCACACCGGGACTGGTCCCACCTCCATGGCTGAGATAATCAATCTTGACAATCTCAGCAAGAGGCGTACCTAGAGCATTTGTCACCTGGGGCGGGTGGTCTTCCCTCCCCCCCCTCCCCCCCCCTCCTTACCCCTCATCCCCTTAAAAATGGGAGAAAAAAAACAGAAATCTTTTTCAGTGTTTTCAAGAATATTTATTGCACATAGAAAATGTTGCACCCCCCACACATACAAACCCTGCACCGACCCTACACATCAAATTCATACCCCCCCTTCATATAAAAACCCTGCACCCCATCACATACAAATTCTGCCCCCCTACACATCAAATTCATACACCCACCCTACACATAAATCCCCTGCACACCCCGCTTAATAAAAAAATAACCTGCAAACCTCCTTAATAAAAAACCCTGCACACACCCCCTTAATTAAAAAAAAAAAAAAAAACTGCACCCCTCCTTAAAGGGACACTCCAGGCACCCAGACCACTTCTGCCCATTGGAGTGGTCTGGGTGCCAACTCCCACTACCCTTAACCCTGCAAGTGTAATTATTGCAGTTTTTTTTATAAACTGCAATAATTACCTTGCAGGGTTAACTCCACCTCTAGTGGCTGTCTACTAGAGGGCACTTCCTGTGCTAGAGCGTCGCTGGACATCCTCACGCTATGTGGAAAGCATTGGGCATTAGGTCTCCCCGGATTGTTTTCCTGGCACTGGAGTTTCCCGTTAATTAAAAAAAGAACCCTGCATACCTCCCTTAATTAAAAAAAAAAAAAAAAAAACCTGCACCCCCTTAATTAAAAAAAAAACCTGCACACCTCCTTAATAAAAAAAACCTGCACACCCCCCTTAATTACAAAAAACAAAAAACTGCAAACCCTCCCTCACCTTTACATACAATTCTATTTTCTACTCACATTTGATGATGCCTCTGCGCTGACCTGCTCTGCTCCGAGCCTTCGACCACTGGTGCCTCACAGGATAATGGATATTTCCACTCCTTAATGGTGGACAGGTGGCAGCGTTGTCAGCGTACGTTGGCGTGACATCGGCGTCAAGTTGTGCAACGCCGCAAAACTCCCCTCTCCTGCTCCTCCATATTACTGCAGTCAGTGTAGAATAGTGCAGCCAGGCACAGATGCAGCCGCAAAGGCTCCGCGGCGCGCACTATATGAATTGATTGGGTGTGACTCATGACACTGGCAGTCATTGCACCCCCATAGTGAGTGGCATCCGGGGCGGCCCTCTCCTGCCCCCCTTAGAACGCCACTGACTCTGCACCAATCAGCATCTCCTCATAGAGATGCACTGAATTGATGCATCTCTATGGAGAGTGATCAGCATTACACTGAATGTAGGTGCTGCACTGAAAAAGGGAGCACCTCTAGTGGCCTTCTGAGTGACTGCCACCAGAGGTGGTAATAGTCAGCAATGTAAACACTACCTTTTCTTTGAAAAGATAGCGCTTTCATTGCTCAGCCTGCAGGGACATACAATAGACAACAGAATCACTATATTAAGCTGTAATTGTTCTGGTGACTATAATGTCTCATGAAGAATATTAACAAAATTATAAGCATATTTTTTAATAAGATTTATACATTTGCAACATTTTCAGACATAATAAAGTCAGTAAACAAAGCAAGCAAATATTTAGTGACAAAATAAATTAGGTATTTAGCAGCAGAGGTACTGCTCAAATGAACTTACAGTTTAAATAGAAAGTAATTACCCAACAGATAAAAGAGTAATGTACCTTGAAGGCAAAATAGATTCACAGTTATTCAATCCCAGATATACAGTACTAATAGTGTTAGAAGACATGACACAACTAGACTAGATACTTGCAGGACAGGTTGTTTGAGATAAAGGCAGGGGATTGGGATCTCAGAAGTACAATTAATGTAATAACTATGAAAAACGTTCAGTACCTCCATGCAGAGTGTGGTGACACTAAAAAGCAGCACGGACCCAGGAAACACCACTAGTGGCTGTCTGAATGACTGCCACTAGAGTTGTTCCTAGGCATTACATGCTTGCAGGGACAGGCTATAAACATCAGAACAACTACATTAAGCTGTAGTTCTGGGGACTATAGTGTGCCTTTAAAGAAAAGAAAATATTTTTTTTGTGTTCAATAATGAAAGCTTACCGCTTAATTTAGAAATGTATCTTGTCTGAACTGATATTTGTAATCATATACTATTTTAGACCAACACTAAAACGATTATTAACTTCATTAAACTACCATTTAAACCCATTTAAACTAAAAAAATTGTTCAATTAAGCATGATTAGAAAGAGAAGTCCCTTTAAGGGATTTGGTGGTGTGTTATAGGAACCTAAAGGAGTTAACCCTATAAGGCAATAATGAAAAAAAATAAGTGTCTATTGGGCTATGAAAGACCCATAATGCACAATAAGGTCCCTTTAAATAATAAAAATAAATAATAAAAAAAATACAGGGACTATGCAAAAGAAAATAGAAAGAACCAATAAAAAAAAAGCCAATAAGGATTTGTGAGTATTGAGGGAGGGTCAGTAGGGGATCACTTAAGTGAATCAATGTAGATATACAATGAGCAAAAGCTGGAAAAGTGAAAAGAAAAACTGAAACATGCTGTTCACTTTTTAGACAATGTCCAATATATCATAGAGCCCTTGCTATAACAATCCAGAATCAACCCTTATCTGGTAGCAAATATATAAGGACATGTCTAGGTAAAAATTGGAAACAAACAACATCCATGTGATTACCACCACTGGTTGCTGTCACTGACAATAAACTGTCTATACACTAGTACTGACTGCCTAAATAATAATGCTGCTCATCCCACAGGTTGTCCAAGTGCGTTCGTAAGCCTCCTATATACTGCAATCTTCTACCCCTACGGTACCAACAAACCCCCACTCATACACTCAATTCCCTTATACTATAAGGAATAGTCCACTTTTTGCCACTTTGCACTATCACCTATTATGCACGTTAGGGACATCCGTGCTGGGTCAGGCTCCGCACACACTCCTCCCCCGCCGAGTCATCCGGCGGGGGAGACCTATTGCGCATGCGCGGCAATGGCCGCATGCGTATTAGACGGCTTCATAGGAATGCATTATTAAATGGGGGAAATCTGACACTGGAGGTCCATGAGGTCGTCCAGCGTCAGATAGCAGACCAAAAGTCGGTTTAGATTCCGGAAGTGCCCACAGTGGCTGTCTGGCAGACAGCCACAGAGGGCAGACTTAGAGCTGCAATGCCCGGCGCTGGATTAAAGTAAGAAACGGATGGGGTTTTAACCCCTCCACCGCCAAGGGAGGAGGGGGGCCTGAGGGTGGGGGGGACCTAAGGGTTATATAGTGTCAGGAAAATGAGTGTGTTTTCCTAACACTATAGTGATCCTTTAAGTGATCCCCTCATTACCCACAAAGCCTTATTGGCTTTTTATTTATTTTTTATTATTGGTTCTTTCTATTTTCTTTTGCATAGTTCCTGTATTTATAATTGTATTCCATAAACTGTGATTTTTAAAATATTTCTTTTGATTATTTAAAGGGATTTCATTGTGCCTTTTGGGTCCCCTCACAAGGCCCTTTCCCATATCCACTGATCACATTTTTCAAGGGACATAAGCTGCTGTAAGATAGTCCTCATTAACAGACAGATAGATCTGTTGCACTTTAGTATACACTTTACAATGTGGTCTGAATTAATCATGCAAAGTGAGTCATTTTCATGTAATCAAGCTAAATTAAATTTACATTATTTTTAAAAGCATGTATATATCCAGTAACCGAAATTGACTGAGCTGATTTTGTTTGTGCAACTTTGTCAGACGACATTCCTTTCAACTTCTCATTGAAATATTTCCCTGCAGCTATTTCATGTCTCCTCCTATAATGTTCCTCACTCACAAATCTTTACAACTAGATGCCTTTCACTCTACTTTGTTATTACATTCAGATGCCTTATGTATAAAATTTCTCCACAGAGATGCGCTTCCAGCATTTTTTCACTCTTCTCAGCGGCCTGGTAGAATGTATGTTCTTTGCAGGTGTCCTCTTCGGGTGGGCATCTCTTGTATTTGTGCTAAAAAATGAGAAGTATTTTCAGGATCTCTGTCCTTCTCCAGGAAATCAAAGTATTAATGCTACTGACAGTAAGTAACTGTGAAATGATAATTAAATGATCTATTTGTATTCCAGTAACTGAACAAGAAATGTATTGTTTATTATGTGGCTGTGGACCACCGTTATCATGGTTATTTAATAAAGTGAAAATTCAGAGTGAAATCAAAGCGAGTTTAAAATTCAAGACTATATAGTAGCCAAACTAAGGTCATAGCTGATTTAGGGAATGTTTACAATTCATATAGTTTGACTCTAATTTACAATTTACTTTGAATTCTCACCAAAACAATGATAGGAACCCTTGTAGTAACGTGCTTTAATGGCTAACAAAGAAGAATATATACACAGGGTTATTCATTAATCTGTGAATTGTCATGAATTCAAAGTAAATTCAATTTCACAGCCACAGCAGTAATATTTAAAACATTTTTCAAGCTACCTATGTTTTCAGTTCAGCTCCTTTGGCATAGTTTTGAAATTCACGTTAGGGTTTATTTGCTAAACACTGATGTGTAGCATATTAAAATACAAATGGCAAAACTAAGAATAAAATAGCCAAAATATAACCAGGACATAGTTGTAGAACTTTTCATAATTTTCTATTTAAGCTTAAATTGTGCTAAATGGATTTTAATTTGCTACTATTCAGAGTTTAGTGGATAACCCCTTTTGGAATTATTTTGAATTCCTGACAAGTCACATGTTAGTGAATAAACCTATGAGACAGAGGTAAGAGTCAATGAAAAATGGAAAAGGTGAGAATTCAAAGAGAATTTTAAACTTAAGGTCAAAGTAGCAAAATGAAAGAACCATGTGGAATTCTTACTTTAGTAAATAACCTTGTACATTTTATTGTCTTGCGAAAAATTGTACCTAACTGGTAACAGAAAGAAAATAATATTGTCCTGCAAAATACATGTACCATACTTGCAAGATAAAAGCAAAAAAAAAAAAAAATGCTTTATTTGAAAAATGCAAAAAGCCTCTTTGTGGGACTCTTTTCAGATGAATTTTACAGGAATACATATAACATGATGCTAAAAAAAAAAAATATACAAAATGTATTTCATATTTGTGAGTCATTTAAAAAAAAAAATATATATATATATTTTTTTTTTACTAGATAGAGGTCCCTCCACTTCTTTTTTTTTTTTTTAAGTAGTTTTTATTGGTATTTGTAGAGGAGAGGTAGTACGATCCACAGTATCTCCGCTGGTAGACAGGAACAGCATACAATAATCCAGGTAGCGTTATAATAATCCCTTCTTCCCCAAAGAACTAGACGACACATAGGCTGGGAGTCAACTGAGCTTTTATTCACAGGTCACAGTATTTATGCAGTTCCCCATGCAAGGGGTTTCCGGAGTGACTTTGCAGGGGTTGTACAGTAGGGGACTACATGGGGAAATGAGCATACATGAAATTTTCCCATCATGCACTGCTGTACTAGAGGGATACTTCCATACTGTTAATTGGATTATCCCTCTGTACAGCAGAACCTGTCTTTTCACATAAAAATACATAACTTGCACGTTATTCGTGCCATTTAACCGAAAGACATCTGTATAGATGGCTTCCTTCGGGGAACTACCGCTCAGATCCCAGCAAATTAGCCGAATGCCACACAAAACATTGTTTAATACGAACACACAGGAAAGCATACGAATGGACGGTTTGTATGAAAATACCGAAGAACCGGTGGTCCCGAACGGTCTGAAAGTCCAGCGGTGTTCGTAACGTCGAGTAGCCGATTTTAGGTCCAGGCACATGACGACCAAACCGCTGGGCTAAAAAGGATCCAATAGTAAGTGAAACACAAAATATACAAACAAAGTGGGATTAAGTGTGGTGGCAATAAATGCCACAGATCACCTGAGTGGAAACCCCTTACACCACTCTATAAAATACAAACATAAAATACATACAATGTAGGAGATGATTCACACTTCTAGAATGGTTCTGTAATATAAAAAGCAATATAGTGTAATATGCTAATACAATTGTATCAATCGAAATGAGCGTCAGGTACTCACAAGCCTAGAGCCAAATTTCTGCATATGGCTCTCATTGGCAAAAGTCCAAATGTCGGATATTTGGACTTTTGCCAATCGGCAGGACTATATACAGTTACTCTATCTTTTATTTATTTTATCGAAATTTCAATTTTATCCATGTTTTACTCCACATTGGGGAGCAATAAAGTTTTCTCCTGAAAAATTCAAGTCAAGTTGTGGAACCTGGATTATTACCCAACCGGAGCATCATATAAGTGATCTGGGAATAGGAGAGGGACATCCTGAAAAGTCCCACAGCGCTATCCATGAGAGCCATATGCAGAAATTTGGCTCTAGGCTTGTGAGTACCTGACGCTCATTTCGATTGATACAATTGTATTAGCATATTACACTATATTGCTTTTTATATTACAGAACCATTCTAGAAGTGTGAATCATCTCCTACATTGTATGTATTTTATAAAAAGGATCCAAGATGGCCGCCGCCGCGTGGTCTGTATACGAATGGCAGCCACCCTGAGAATCTATTAACAGAGGGTAGATACAATGTTGCAATCTGTAATGGGAGCCACACAACCCCCTGTGTGTGGTCTCCCATTCGGTACTTGGTTCGTTTCACGAACAGTGTTGAAAGTCACTGTACCAAGGAAAGCGAAGACTTGGGTCTTAGTGCGGGGGGTTAATCATTTGGCGGCCATCTTTATTTTAGCAGGCTCTGGCTTCTGCTGACCACTTCCTACCCTGTGCTCTAGATACTGAACTTCTGCCATCCCTATGTGGAACTTACTGGGCTTAAGGGTTAATCCTGCCTCCCTAATCCAGTCTAGTACGGCTCCTATGTGGGTCAGGTGTTCGGTCCAGGAGTGGTTGAAAATTGCTATATCATCCAGATAGGCGCAAGCATACTCCTGGAATCCATCCAATAGCCGATCCACCATCCTCTGAAAGGTAGCCAGAGCGTTTTTCATCCTGAATGGCATGACCTTAAATTGGTACAGGCCAAACAGGGTGATAAACGCCGACTTGGGGATGACGTCCTCGGCTAGGGGAATTTGCCAGTACTCTTTACACAGATCTGTGGTGGTGAGGTACTGGACCTGAGTCATTTTGTCCAGGAGCTCGTCTATCCGGGGCAAAGGGTAGGCATAGGATATAGTTTGTCATTGAGCCTCCGGTAGTCTACACAGAAATGGGTCGTCCCATCCCGTTTCGGAACTAGAACTACTGACGAGGCCCAAGGGCTGTCGGAGTGTTCTATCACTCCTAACTGCAACATTTCCTCAATCTCCTTCAGCATGTGTTCCTTTACTGATTCTGGTATGCAGTAAGGAGGTTGGCAAAGGGGAGCCTGCCCTGGGGTTTCCACCTTGTGGGTGGCCAATGGGGTATACCTGGGGAGGTTAGAGAAGGTGGCTCCTTTTTCCTTAATTAAACCCCGAACTTGTGCCTGCTCCTGGGTACTTAAATGCTCCCTTAACTGTACCTCTCCCAGGTCCCCGTCCTGGCCCTCTTTCTCTAAGAGGTCGGTAAGAGATAAATTATCAAGGTCCTCGGTGGCTGGGGCGCAAATAGCGGTCACCTCTTCAGTGCGCTCGTGGTAGGGCTTCAGCATGTTCACATGGAGCATGCATCTTCCCCCTGTGCCACCGCATGGGCCAATCACATAAGTGGTGTTGGATATCTGCTCTACCACCTTGTATGGACCCTGCCAGGAAGCCTGCAGCTTGTCATTGTGGACGGGCCGTAGGATTAATACCTTTTGCCCGACCTGAAAGCTGCGGTCCCTGGCCCCCCTATCGTACCATCTGCGCTGTCGTTGTTGGGCCGCCTGGAGGTTGTCGCTTACCGTCCGGGTCAGAGCCTCCAAGCATTCCCTAAACTCTAGCACAAATGGGACAATAGGGGTACAATTAGCTGTCACTCGTCCCGCCCAGTGTTCTCGGATTAGATCGAGAATCCTTGTACCTTTCCCTCTATTCCCTCTAGGTGTACCTCCTGCCGATGTCCTTGCCGATTATCGGAGGCGGCTTGGACAAGGTTGACTTTGTGTAAGATACCCAAGGGTTCCTCGATTAGAGATGCTACTATGGGGAATCGGCTTGTGTACTGCTGCTCGGTTGTTGGGTGCTGGGTTGTTCCAGTTTTGTCGGGGCCGGTTGCGGGGACAGTCTAGTTCAGTGATGGCGAACCTATGGCATGCGTGCCACAGGTGGCATGCAGGGCCCTTTCTGTGGGCACGCGGCCATAGGTTCAGCATCAATGCAGAGTAGGCACCTGCCTGCCCGAAACAGCAGGCGCCTACTCTGCTTCTGGGTCGGGAGGCAGGGGGAGGGATCTGTGAATCAGCTTCCCTGTCCTCCCGTGCGATGCTGTGTGGAGCGTTGCCAAGCGTTACCATGGCAATGCTCCACACAGCATCGCGCGGGATGACAGGGGAGCTGATTCACAGATCCCTCCCCCTGCAGTGCTTACCACCACCGGACCACCAGGGATGGCTGTGCCGCCCCCCCTACTTCATAAAAGGTAAGAAGGAGGGAGGTGGGGATACTGACATCCAGCACCCGCACCCCTACCCCCCCAGCAGTACCCCTACCCCCCCCATCAGTACCCCTCCCCCCCCACAGCAGTACCCCTACCGTCAAAGAACTGCTCCATTACCATTAACTGGAACAGATCTTCTAGGGTGGTAACTTGGGTGGCTGCCAACCATCCTTTTGCGGCCCGCTGTAGTCGATGTGCCGACTCTGTGTGCGTGTCTTTGGTTAGTTTCTTAATGTCCCGAAACTTTAGCCGGTATGCCTCCGAGGTAATAGCATACCTGGCTAGAATAGCTTGTTTTACTTTGGGGTAATCCCTGATGTCTTCGTCTGGCACGGCCCGTTACGCCTCTGCTGCATGGCCGGACAGTTTCCCGGTCAGTAGGGGTACCTGATCTGCCGAGCTGATGTCGTGTAGTTTGCACAACCTCTCGAAATCCTGCAAGTAGTCATTTCGCCGTCAGCTTCCATATAGCTTTTGAAGGCTTGGTAGGGGATTTTTGTTTTCCCCGGTGGAATGCTGGCGGGGGCTGGGGCTCTTTCCTCGGCTCGCTGAGTGGTTTGGTGTCTAACCACCAGGTACTCCTGAACATCCGCCATCAATCTGTCCATTGTCTCTTTGGTGTGAGGCTCTGCATAAAAAGCTAACCTGCTCTGGAGCTCTTTGGTAAATTCACTGGGTTCTGCCTCCGGTGGGTTCACTGCAGTGGTTGCTCTGTCCCCCTCCATGAGTTCTGTCACAAGGGTCGCTTTTGTTTTATTGCTTGTGCTTCCTCCTCTTGCTTCCAATAACTCCTTCACTGTAGCCCGTTTCAATGCTGCATAGTTTGTCCCCCTTCACCAGTCGTTCGTATATTTTGACGTATACCGAACGCTGTTTTTATTCGAATGGTTTGTCTTGCTGAACTGCTGCTTTTCCTCTTTATTCGTGTGGTTACTGCCGAACGCTGGTTTGCTGTGCGGTTAAAATCCTGTCGCTTGCCACCAATTGTAGCGGAGAGGTAGTACGATCCACAGTATCTCCGCTGGTAGACAGGAACAGCATACAATAGTCCAGGTAGCGTTATCATAATCCCTTCTTCCCCCAAGAACTAGACGACACATAGACTGGGAGTCAACTGAGCTTTTATTCACAGGTCAGTTATTATGCAGTTCCCAATGCAAGGGGCTTCCGGAGTGACTTTGCAGGTGTTGTACAGTAGGGGACTACATGGGGAACTGAGCATACAGGACAATTTTCCCACCATGCATTGCTGTACTAGAGGGATACTCCCATAACACTATACTGTTAATTGGATTATCCATCTGTACAGCAGAACCTGTCTTTTCAAATAAACATACATAACTTGCACGTTATCCGTGCCATTTAACCGAAAAACATCTGTATAGATAGCTTGGATCTGAGCGCATCCTTCGGGGAACTACCGCTCAGATCCCAGCACAATTAGCCGAATGCCACACGAAACATCGTTTAATACGAACACACAGGAAAGCATTACAAATGGACGGTTTGTATGAAAATACCGAAGGACCGTTGGTCCCGAACGGTCTGGAAGTTCAGCGATGTTCGTACCGTTGAGTAGCCGATTTTAGTTCCAGGCACATGACGACCAAACACCGCTGGGCTAAAAAGGATCCAAGATGGCCGCCGCCGCGTATCTGGTATACGAACGGCGACCACCCAGAGAACAGTGGGTGGATACAATGTTGCAATCCGTAATGGGAGCCACACGACCCCCTGTGTGTGGTTTCCCATTCGGTACTTGGTTCGTTTCACGAACAGTGTTGAAAGTCACTGTTCGTGAAACTACCATAGGAATGCTAGCGGCTTTCGCGCCGCTAGCATACGAATGCTCTCTAGCCCATGTAAGACCGAACAACATAAAATAAGCCATATATCAGGGGGGCGGAGCCAACCGCGAGCCGAGCTGGACGTGCTGTAGCTGAGCTCTGACAGGGACCGCGGGTAATCCACCAACATCGGGCGAACAACGCAATATGGGACACCCCAGAAAAGGTACCAACCCTGCTCAAACCTCTCAGAAGCAGTCCATAGCAAAAACGGGCGCTCTCACCAAATTTTTTAAAGATAATCCGGCGAAAAACGCCGACGAAGTAGGCCCCAAAATGGCGGCGGAAGTTTTAAACGAGCACTCTCCATCCTCACCCCCACTAAGCCCAGCCAGCTCGGACACAGCTTCCACACACATAGATGCAGATCTGAGAGCTATACTTAACAATCTGCCAACAAAACAGGATATCCATGCTCTGATCCAGAAAATGGAATCCTCGTTCCAAAATAAACTAGACAATATGGCGGCAGAGGTTAAAGGGGTAGAGGAAAGATTAGAATCGCTTGAAGACAACCAAGATCACACACTCACCCAAGTTCAGCAGGTTCAACAAGCCCTAGAAGCTCAAAATACACAGATGGCCATGATGTACAGAGCTATTGATGATATTGATAACAGGGGAAGGCGCAACAACTTGCGGCTAAAAGGCATACCAGAAGTTGAAGGGGAAAACCTTCCTAAATTACTACAAGAGCTATTCAATTACTTACTCCACAAAGATCCAGCGGAGCACATTCTGTTTGATAGAGCTCATAGAGCGCTGAGACCGCGAGGCCCAGCCTCAGACGCCCCAAGAGACATAATTTGCCGTTTACATTATTTTGGAACAAAAGAAGAAATACTTCGAGAACTAAGAAAAACGTCCCAACCGCTGCTATTTCTTGGGGCCCAAATACAAATTTACCCTGACCTTTCATGGATGACACTACAAGCAAGACGGCTTCTTAGACCCCTGACAGATCTACTACGTGCCAGAAACATCAAGTACAGATGGGGATTCCCCCTCTCGTTAACTGCCACGCACAACGGAACCACCGCTACAGTGACTACTGCAGAGGATATCGCCATATTCACGTCTCCTTTAAACTTACCCGACGTGCAGTTTCCCGATTGGTACGGCCCGATCCAAGCACCTCATAACTACCCCCGCCCTCAGAGATCGAGATGGCAAACACCGCCAAAGAGGCGTCGTAATGATAACCAACTTCCTCAGCGAAACTCACAAAGGCAACAAGCAGAACCGCACCGAATCTGACACCCAAGACAAGATTACACCAGAGATGATCGGAAAACCACGTAAACGACCAATGAGAAGTAACTTATTTTTTGTTTACAGACCACCATTCTGTTTATGACCGTTCCAGACAACCAGCAAAAAAGACTCGAACTTTGATTTCGCACTATATGAGGCCCCTCATGCCTCTCCCCATCAGTAACAAGGACTCCAACACAAAGGTTTCTCAAGAGACTCACAAGAGGACTTTACCACTGGGGAGGGCAATCCTCCCTTGCCAAGGAGACGACAGATGAAAAGATAGAGGCATTTCAACCACAACATCGAAAGACGAGACTGTGCAACATCAAAATGACCTACCGAACCAAACCAGTGACTCTCACCACTAGAATGGGATAGGTAACACACAACTTGTATTTTGGAGTGCCTCCTCCTCCTCAGCACATGCCAGAGCGGGGAGCTGAGGATGCCTATTTACCTAAAGGTCTACCGATTGTGTTTTATCACTTTAACAAGTTTTATCACTTTAACAGGTTTTTGATCAAATCTGCCTCTATACTCACTCTCCTACCCTCCCTCCCTTTGGCTAACCTACTGCCCCCCTCTGAACCGCTTCCCCCCGCGTGCTATGACCCTCAGGGGCGATGGGGGGCTGGAGGGACCCACGGGGGCGACCCCGGGTCCTCTCCCCCCACGACATGCTCTTTTTCCATCCCCACCTCTCTATCGCTGTGTTATAACCTGTATTGGAGGGATATTGGAGGGTTGTGGGTAAATGGGGGCGATGTGGGGACCGAGGGATACTACGACCAAGAGAGAGCGAGAGAGAGTGCTAACCTAGTGTAAAATCATAAACAACCCTGTATAGATAAGCTGCTCTAAAATACCCTACGGGCCCAGAGGCCCACTCGCAGTGCATAAAATGGTCCCAATTCCTTACAGCAATACAACGCCCGACACACAGATCCATTCTTAACTAAACAGGTGGATTACCCGCCACCACCCCTACTTCGCACACGCCACACTAGACTTCCCCCCACCCCCCCCCCCCCCCACCACAGATAGACTGTGGAATCCTCTGTAGCAGCAATACAAGCCCAAGCGGTGCCTTACCTGTCTCCCCGTGTTTACCCAACACGCAAGGGGAAAGCCACCGGCTAAAAGGGCTTACCCATTCATAAGACTAAAGCACTCTCATTCGCTAGCTCCAGAGTTTATCCAAAGTCTTTGTATATAGTTGGATTTAATCCGGTTTATTCTTTTTTTTTTTCTATTATTATTATTATTATTATTGTTACGTTGATAATTGCACCTACTTTAATTTTCTTGGAGTCACCTCTTCTCACATACTAATAACTGGGCATCCACTACTTACACAATCCTAATACTCCACACTCATTGAAGCAGTGAAATTTGTCCCCCTCTCTGACCAATCCACCATGGCTACAATTCGTATAACGACCCTAAATGTGAGAGGACTTAACTCCCCTCTCAAAAGATCTCTAGCTCTCAGGGAACTTCACGATCTTAGAACAGATATAGCGTTTCTACAAGAAACACATTTCAAAGCAGACTCAGCCCCAACCCTACGCAATAAACATTACCCGATAGGTTACTTTAGCAACTATGAAGGTTCCAAATCAAAAGGGGTGGCCATTCTCATAAATGCACATATACCCTTCACGTACCTGTCACACCAATCAATCGCAGATGGCAGGCTCCTGATAGTCAAAGGAAAGATAGGGAACTCAGTAGTGACTCTCGCCAACCTATACCTCCCCAACAACAAACAATGCACACACACCCGCAAATACCTTACTGCAGTGGACAAAGTCACGGAAGGGATCCTTATTTTAGGGGGAGACTTCAACATTTCAATAGACTCTGACTTAGACACAACCTCCAAATACACCAAGTACAATGCAACCTCCAGGTCCAGAATTGTCCAGCTCCTAGACGAGCATCATCTCTTCGACTGCTGGCGTGTGACACACCCCACCTCTCGAGACTATTCCTTTTTCTCAGCGGTAAAACATACCTACTCAAGATTAGACATGCTTTTCCTCCAACATAGGCACCTACACCTCATACAATCCTGTGAATATGGCCCTATAACCTGGTCTGACCATGGCCCCCTCTCCATGACAATTCAGATACCAAACTTGATCCCATCAAGATCACAATGGAAGCTTAATGATACACTACTCAACGACCCGGCCCATGTAGCCTCATTACGTGAGACACTTACCAAGTATTTTGAAGAAAACTGCACCCCGGCAGTATCGCCCACGGTTATCTGGGAGGCCCACAAAGCTGTAATACGGGGACACATAATTGCCCTAGCTTCCAGACAAAAGAAGGCGAGGGAGGCTCAGATTACATCCCTCACGACAGACATCAGACACCTAGAACGCACCCACAAACACCACTTACACCTAGATACCTACAAAGAACTAGTGGACAAGCGCTCCTCTCTCCAAACACTACTGAACGCAAAAATCCAGAAGTCACTCTTTTACTCCAAACATAAATATTACACCCAGAGCGGAAAATGTGGCCGCATGTTGGCCAGGGCGATACAAAAAGAGAGGCAACAAACATACATAACCCACATCAAAAACTCCGTTGGGACTGTGACTCACCTATTGCCAGACATAATGAAAGAATTCCACTCATACTATACGAACCTATATAATCTCAGGCCCCAACCACCAGACCCAGAGGACATCCAAAACTTTCTCACTCAGAGATTAGCACAGACGATACCACCCAATGCCAGACAAATACTAGACTCCCCAATTACACCCGAGGAATTCTCGCTAATCACACGACAGTTGCCGTTGGGAAAAAGTCCAGGGCCTGATGGCTTCTCGGCCAAATACTTTAAAACATTTTCCGCAACCCTGAACAAACCGTTCTTACAGGCTTTTAACTCCTTAAACCAAGGTCACACCCTGCCACGAGAAACACTTGAAGCTCATATTACACTCATTCCCAAACCAGGCAAAGATCCAACGGAATGTGGCAGCTATAGGCCCATCTCCCTAATAAACGTCGACTTAAAAATCTTTACAAAGATACTGGCGGTCCGTCTCAAGCCCTACCTGCAGGGACTAGTCCACCCAGACCAATCAGGGTTCGTGCCTGGCCGAGAAGCCAAGACTAATACCACCAAAATATTGAATCTCATATACCATGCACAGATGGAAAGGGACCCGAGCCTTATCCTCACGATTGACGCCGAAAAGGCGTTCGACAGGGTGGACTGGGCCCTGTGAAAAGCTACAATGCAGGCCATGGGCTTTGGGCCCAACTGGCTAACTTGGCTCTCAGCCATTTATTCCAGACCGGGGGCTAAAATAAGGGTTAATGGCCAACTCACGGACACAGTCCGCATCTCCAATGGGACGAGACAAGGGTGTCCCCTTTCCCCCCTTCTGTTCATCCTGACACTAGAACCCTTCCTCCAGGGAATCAGAGACAACCCGAATATTCAAGGTATACAAATAGCAGACAGGGAGTATAAGGTCTCTGCTTTTGCAGACGACCTTCTATACACAATACGGAACCCCGAAACCTCACTACCTCACCTGCTTCGGGAAATTGACCAGTATAACTTGGTGTCCAATTATAAAATGAACAGTAGCAAAAGTGAGATTCTGCCCTTAACCATCCCAGAAGAGCTAGGGTCCCGACTTAAACAGACGTACCCCTTCCACTGGCCACAGACCTCAGTAAGGTATCTAGGAATACAACTCACAAATACACTAAACAAAACATATGAACTCAACTTCCCCCAACTATTGGCCAACATAGATAGGGACTTAAAAAATTGGAACAAACCCCAGTTCAGCTGGCTATGCAGAGTACACATACTAAAAATGGCCATCTTGCCAAAATTCCTACATGCACTACAAACACTGCCTATAAAAATACCAGACGCTTTCTTTAAGACGGTAAAACACATCCTCTCCACTTTCTTATGGGCCGGTAAACGCCCAAGAACCCAATATACACAACTGACGAGACATAAGTCCCACGGAGGCCTAGGAGTACCAGACATAGAGACATACCACAAGGCGGTGGTCCTCTCCAGAATTTATGATTGGACTAATGCCTATAACCAGAAACAATGGGTACAAATAGAAGCGACAAGCCTAAAAGTTCACATCAGCACAATACCCTGGCATGAAACGGGCCTGACATTGATTAGACAAAACCACTCAGACCACCCAACAGTAATCCCTACTCTGAGATATTGGAACACTATCAAAAAACTTGAAAACATTGCCCCCTACCCCTCCCCACTATACCCGATAACTAATAACCCATATTTTAAACCGGGCCTTTCACAACACGCCTACCGAAACTTTGGGAACCAACAAGAACAACTACGTCTAAAAGATGTAATCAATAGGGAGGGAATAGTCCCACTATCAAATCTAATCCAAACGCCCACGCACACACCTATGCAATGCTACAATTATGCACAACTCTCGCATTTCATACAAGCGCACCAGTCGCTCTCACAAGGTAACAGACCACTGTCCACATTCGAGCACAGGGCCCTCTTAGGGACAATGAAAAAGAAACACATCACCGTGTTCTATAAAATACTTCAGATGAACCTACATGCCCAACTCCCAGATTTCACAAAGTCCTGGGAAAAAGACCTAAAGATTACATTAACATCTGACGAATGGGAAACGATATTTAAAAACACCTTTAAGTCCACTACTAACACCATTGCCCAAGAGAGCAATTCTAAGCGCATTTCTAGATGGCATTTTACTCCAACCAGATTACGCAATTTCTTCCCGAACACATCCAACCTCTGTTGGAGATGCAAAATGGATGTAGGGACTCCGGGCCATATTTGGTGGTTCTGCCCCATAATTCAAACATACTGGAGTAAACTAACCACCATAATGACACTTATAACGAAGTATGCGGTTCCGCAATCTCCCGAGGTCCTCCTTTTCATGCTATATCCCACCCCTCTACCAAAATCTACACGCCTTCTGCTCCACCACCTGCTTACAGCAGCTAATGCCCTAATTCCTCTCAAATGGAAGCAAACCACACCTCCATCCATTAGAGAATGGATCACCAAGGTAGACTCCATCAGGCAGATGGTGGAACTCTCACATTCTATAGCGGTCACGTATGATGTATTTACGTACACCTGGGCACCCTGGGATAAATATATCAAAGACTCAGCACTATCCCCTCTCCACGATACCTAGTCCACAATGATAACTATGGGCGAGTTCGACGAAGCTCCTTCCGGGCTGAAGTCAACCCTTAGAGTAACGCTATTGGTACCTCACTGAATGTATACTTATCGTTATCAATATTGTAATAGTGGTGTTTAAAAGGTTCGACATTCTTTAATTATACAGCTATATATAACTGTTATTTCACCCCAGAATACTGTAACATGGAACTTGTTCTGAAATGTATTGACTCATTTGTTCACTTATTGTAAAGTGCAAAATTGAATAATAAAAATTTAAAAAAAAAAAAAAAAAAATAAGCCATATATCTGCAGTCTCTCCAGGGCAATCTTTATACATCACAATAGTCTTAAGTGGCTAGGTTTGCCACAGTATTCCAGCCAGAAGGTCTTACAAGTGGAAAAACACCTTAAGGGTATAGTGGAGCACTATAAAATAATAATTTTCTTACCCTTGGCAATTTGTGGGTAAGTTGATGATTCACAATAAGTACATAAAGGACACAAAATAAAAAAAAATGCCAATAGTGCATATGGTAATACAAAAGTGGCAATATAAATATGTGCAAAACCACTTACATTGAAAAGAGCTTGTATGGTTTGCTCAATCCACTGCTCAACTGTGCTTTTATGGCAGCACTATCTTATTAAAGTTTCTCCCAGATCCCAACGGAACATAGGACACAAAAGGGGGACCAATAGTAGAATATCTATTAAATTTCTGTTTGGGTGATAAATAGTAAAACGCTCAATTTCTACAGAGCCCAATGTAACCCTGGCTTTTAGGTTATTATTATTATTATTATTATTATTATTATTATTACTGGTATTTATATAGTGCCAGCATATTCCGTAGTGCTTTACAATGTTATCAAAGGGGGGAGATTTAACAATAAATGAGACAATTACAAAAACTTGCAGGAACATTAGGTTGAAGAAGGCCCTGCTCAAACGAGCTTACAGTCTATAGGAGGTGGGACGTAAAACCCAACAGGACAGGAGGTAGCAATCAAACAAGGTGGAGTGAAGCAGAGCTGGAGGAGAGAATAGAGTGCTGCCCTCTAGGAGAGAGAAAGGAACCGGTATGTGAGGTAGAGGTTACTCTGACATACTGGATGTGAGGCTCAAATGTGAGGCCAAAATCAAGAACAACACCAAGACAGCTGTGGGGATATTTATGGGATAATAATAGTAAACAGTTGAGAATTGCCCACTATTTCAATTCTCAGATCCCAAAGATCGTTATCGTGTAAGTGAAATGTATTCCATATAAATAAAATCACAATTTGTTATAAAAATAGATACAATTTATTGTGACAATTTAAATAATAATAATAAGTAACATGCGTGACAGTAATCAATGAATATTTAGTATAACATGGTATGCAATACAGTGGCAATACACATTCCAATGGTTAACACAGCCAATTGTCAAGACAATGATTTATGATGGGCTTCACAGAGAAACTTTCTTTCACACAGCTTGCAGCATAAGGCCATAAAAACTTTTGCCAACAGTTAGAATAACCCTTTCAATGCTGGCTAGACCTCCTAGGTAATTAAGATCTATTCTCATGTAATTTTAAATAAAATAACATTTAAACCAGCTCATTAGTCATTTCCTGGAACCATCTAATAAGAGTAATCTACCATGTTCTATAAGCAGAATTTTAACTTGCCTAAACAGATATTTTATCTTATTTTAGAGCAAATCAATACACCTGGATAAATATCACGATATGCTAACGTGATAAATCACATAAATTCATAATTATTCTAATTCCATCTGCAGAATGGAATGGTTATAACTATATACTTCTTAGTTAACTAAGATTTCTAAATATCGAAATCTGACCGTGATTTATCCAGTCATATATCATGCTATTAGAAAATTTTAATTAAATTTGATTAATTAAATTAAACCAGTATAATTACCAGTTGAAGAGATGGTTTCATCAGATGTTCTCAGGTAGCTAAGTGTCAAGGAATGTTTGTCATGGGTCTCTTTCTCGCTCTGACTCACTTGCTTCTTTCTGACTCCTTGTCTTTCTTCTCCCCTGGCTTACTCCTTTGCTTCCCTTCCCTTTCCTTTTTTTTTTTTTTTTTTTTTTTTTTTAAAGGGAAAATTCTCTGTTCGTCACTAGGTGATAGACCAATAGAAAACTGGAGGTGTGGTTACCTTCCAGATAGCAATGTAAGTATTTGGTCGATAGAGGGCAGTCTCGTCCCACTAAACATACCTATCCAGGAAAGAGTTAACTTTTCCTGGTGGCTATTTTGACGTCATTTAGTTCATCTTTATGGTTATTTATAATGTAAGTTTTCTGTCAGTTCAAAGAGTTTCTTTGGGCTTTCGTCAGACTATGTGTCTGGCAAATTCTGCTATAATTTCTAATATGACAGTTATAACTAAATATGACCTCTAAATTACAATGGGACCTTATACAATATCGAAAGTAAAATTAAATTATTTAATCTTCTCTGTCACAAATGTCTGGGTTTAGAATTAATTCTATTCCATTAGCATTTAGACAGTCTGTCCATTCCCCGTTCTCATTTCTTATCACTTGATTTGTATATACAAACATTCCTAAGCTCCCAGCTCAGTAGTTAGCGTTACAGAAAGGATAGAAATTGTGTGTCTTTTGTTAGCTTGAAAATAACAAAATGGAGTCTACTCTGTTCAGAGTGACTCTGACAATATACATTTTAATTTCTATCATAGCACAAAATGTCTGCCGATATAAATACCCTGACACAGCGCGCTTGCAAGGATGGACTGATGTGGGTACCACTCACTTAAAGGGAGAGCGAAAGAGGGGGATCAGTATTTGGAGGAGGAAAGACAAGGAGTTCAGTCTTAGATAGATTGAGATTCAAAAAGCGGGAGGACATCCAATCAGAGATGGAAGAAAGGCAAGCAGTGACACGTTGCAGGAAGGCAGGGGAGAGGTCCTGGGAGGAGAGGTATATCTGAGTGTCATCAGCGTAAAGGTGGTATTGGAATCCAAATGAAAGGCAGTATAAAGAGAAAATAGAAGGGGACCAAGTACAGAGCTTTGGGGGACTCCAACAGAGACAGGACGAAGGGAGGAGGTATCATTAGAAAAGGAAACCATGAATGAGAGTTGGGAGAGATGGCAGGAAAACCAAGAGATGACAGTGTCACAGAGACAGAGTGATTGAAGAGTTTGGAAAAGGAGAACATGGTCAACATTGTCAAAGGCAGCAGAGAGGTCAAGAAGAATTAGTATAGAGTAGTGCCCTTTGGGTTTAGCTGAGATTAGGTCGTTAGCGACTTTAATCAGAGCCGTCTCAGTAGAGTGGAGGGGGCAGAAGCCAGATTGAAGAGGGTCAAGGAGAGAGTTGGAATTGAGGAAGCAAGTCAGATGGATTAAGACAAGTCTTTCCAGAAGCTTTGAGGAAAAAGGGAGCAGGGATATGGGACGAAAGTCAGAAGGGGAGGACGGGTCAAGAGATGTTGTTTTTTTCAAGATGGGTACTACATGTTTAAGCATGTTTAAAGGCAGCATGGACAACACCAGAAGAGAGAGAGCAGTTGAAGATGTCTGTTAAGGAAGGCACAAGACAAGAGGAGAGAGATCTGATAAGGTGAGACGGGACAGGATCAAGCAGGCAAGTGGTGGGTCGAGAGGAAAGGAGAAGCGCAGCCACCTCTTGTTTAGTAGCATGGGAGAAAGTCTGAAGGGTAGGAAAGGCATGACCTAGGTGTGGTTGAGAAAGAGAGGGGCAAGGTGGTGAGAATTCTTTCATTAGCTGTTCAATCTTGTCGGTAAAGTACCATGCAAAGCTATCAGCTGCAAGGTTAGTTTAGGGGGTGGCCACAGCAGGGCAAAAAAGGGAGTTAAAGGTATTAAAAAGATGCCTGGAATTGTGGGAGCATGAGCTAATGATGGAGGAAAAGTATGACTGTTTGGCAAGGTAAGGGCTGTGCTGTATGAACGCAACGTGAATTTGTAGGAAGCATGTTGATTTAGTGTGCCATGGTTGGGGGAGTGTTCTCCTCAAGGTGCATGTTTGGAGTGGGGCTGCAGTGTCCAGGGCAGAGGTGAGGGTAGTGTTATATGATGAGTAGTGATGTCCCGAATGGTTCGCTGGCGAATAGTTCCCGGCGAACATAGCTTGTTCGCGTTCGCCACAGACGGTGAACATATGCGATGTTCGGTCCGCCCCCTATTCGTCATCATTGAGTAAACTTTGACCCTGTACCTCACAGTCAGCAGACACATTCCAGCCAATCAGCAGCAAACCCTGCCTCCCAGACCCTCCCACCTCCTAGACAGCATACAATTTAGATTGATTCTGAAGCTGCATTCTTTTTTTTTTTTGTGTTTGTGTTTATTACACATTATCCTCCATAGCCAGTAACCTGTGTTTATTATGCATTATCCCCCATAGCCAGTAACCTGTGTTTATTATACATTATCCCCCCCATAGCCAGTAACCTGTGTTTATTATACATTATCCCCCATAGCCAGTAACCTGTGTTTATTATACATTATCCTCCCATAGCCAGTAACCTGTGTTTATTATACATTATCCCCCCATATCCAGTAACCTGTGCTTATTATACATTATCTCCCCCATAGCCAGTAACCTGTGTTTGTTATACATTATCCCCCCACAACCAGTAACCTGTGTTTATTATACATTATCCCCGCACAACCAGTAACCTGTGTTTATTATACATTATCCCCCCATAGTCAGTAACCTGTGTTTATTGTACATTATCCTCCCCGTAGCCAGTAACCTGTGTTTATTCTACATTATCCCCCCATAGCCAGTAACCTGTGTTTATTATACATTATCCTCCCATAGCCAGTAACCTGTGTTTATTATACATTATCCCTCCCATAGCCAGTAACCTGTGTTTATTATACCTTACCCCCCCATAGCCAGTAACCTGTGTTTATTATACATTACCCCCCATAGTCATTTATCGTTGGACCTAGGCAGCATGATGTCTTAGGCCGACCCAGAGAGTGAGTGAATAATATAATATATATGTTCAGAAACATATTAGTAATATATGTAAATCGGGTTCATGCAAAGAGGGTGAAAAGGTATTAAAGAAAAACACACTTATTGCATCAAATTTGCAAAGCCAAACTTTTAAAAGCTTTCCTCATTTCTTTCTCGGGATGAGGAATATATCGGTTGTAGACTGACGATTTCCATCTGCCCAATCTTTTGATAGTATGCACTAGAGTGTCAGTGTTAAAGGAAACCGAAGCTGCCCCTATTCTAAATGAAAGACGCGACACATGGATACAACCCAATCTTAGAAGTAGTGTTCTGATGTAGAAGATGAATTTAGCCGTAGTCTGAGGGATTCAGTGAGAGTAGTGGTGAAATGTGTGTGGCATGACTGAGTGTGGGCAAGTAAGAGTCAAGTATTTTAACTGGGCACTAGTTCAAGGTGGGATAAAGTGGTATAGCGGATGGATGAGTAGTTTGGTTCGTTTTAGAGGTTTGTAGAGAAAGTATATAGTGATCATGGTTTTTAGCAATATCCAATATTTTTAAGGTGGTCTCAAACAAACATAAAATGCTATATAAAATTTGTGGGAATATCGAATAGTCGTGTACAGTAAATCAGAGAGGGCTCAGAATATCGAACCATCGATCGGTAACCTGGATGAAGTAAGGGGTCTATCTGTTTTATTAAATACGCGGTAATATGCTTTTAATGGGATAGGACATTAGGAAAGGTGTGTGATTGGGATAAGTGGTTGTGGCTGTATTTACCTTATCCTGGGACCGACCTGGCTCCTAAGCTTGAGCCGCGCGTGGCTGGACCACTCCTGCCTCCACACGAGCCGCATGCGGCTTGATCTCCTCTTCTGACTTAGCCGCGTGCACTGACCACAGTGATCGGTCACGTGGCTCGCCTTGCACTAGGAGCATGGTTCGAGTCACGAGCTCGCTCTTTAAGGGGCAGTGGGAGCCAAAAGTTGATTCAAGCTCCCATTGGCCCACGTATTCCAGCACCCCCACACACGAACATTTTGGGGGCATAGGCATGACGTGGGCCAATCAAATGTTAAAGGATATTTACACTTCCCTATCCACTTTGTCCTATCGTGGTTTCTGTGTCAGTACCCTTTAGTGCCTTCCTTGATCTATTTTGTTTATTTTGGTATTGACCATGGCTTTGTTCTTGACTCTAAATTTATCTTTAACCCTTTCCTGTCTTGTTTGCCCGTGTGACTGATTACCATCTACCTGACTCTGGCTTGTTTTCGAAGTCTCTCTGTTACCATGACCTCGTCTCGTTTCTGATTACGCTTTATCTCTGTCTGACGTTTAGTCTGGCCATTCTAAGTCCAGGTAATAAGTTATATCCTAGTCTTGTCCCTTGCTATCCTAAACTCTGCGTGTTGGGGTATCACATCATGACATTATGATAGGACCATGGGCCCTGCAGGTTTAGGACAGCAAATGGCCTCCTATGAGGCAAGATTTTAAGAACCGGATCACCGTATGGATCAGATTGCCAAGGCCCATCAGACACTTTTGTCCAGAAATGCTTATTTGGCCCCTGAGACACTGGTATGCATACCATCTCAACCTGTACCTCCCATTCCAGAGGCATCTATCCTGGCTAGAGATGTCCCGAATAGTTCGCTGGCGAATAGTTCCCGGCGAACATAACTTGTTCGCGTTCGCCACAGATGCCGAACATATGCGATGTTCGGTCCGCCCCCTATTCGTCATCATTGAGTAAACTATGACCCTGTACCTCACAGTCAGCAGACACATTCCAGCCAATCAGCAGCAGACCCTCCATCCCAGACCCTCCCACCTCCTGGACAGCATCCATTTTAGATTCATTCGGAAGCTGCATTCTTTTTTTTTTTAGACAGAAGTGTGTTATATTTGAGCATGCTAGGCTGAACGTGTGTATATCATGGCTAGTTGCACTGAGGGTATGAGTATATAGCAGTACATTGTTGTGAAAGATGGCTGTCATGTTTAGGGTGTAGCTTGCACGTTATCAACTGTGTATTTATATCAGCAGCTCCACCACTAGTTATAAATCAAGTGTGAGTCGCCCCATGAGATGAGACTAGTGAATAACATAATACATGAACGGTTAAGGTAAAGGCATGTAAGGAATTACGACAATAAACTCTTTAGGAGGTGAAATAATGACATGTTTAAACGCTTGCTACTTTACGATTAGTTAATGTGCAGAGAGCAGTTCATGTGATCAAAGGCATGGTGTGGAGGATCGGCTATAGTGGGACATGCTTGGCAGGCTGCTGTTTACTGCTTGTGCTCATCCGATCCCTTCTGGGCGCCAGGTGCAGACCCTGGGAGTCCCGGATACCTGGAACAAGTCTCTGGCTGAGTGCCGGGTTCGCGGCTTGAGGTGGTGGAAGCTTGTTTTGTCAGGTGGTCGGATCTGTCCCGGTGGTGCTTCATGTCCGGTGCGGGATTGTGGTGGCTTAAGGTGGAGGCGAGTGCTTGACATGTTTGTGCCTCCGGTCCCGTCTTCGACGCCTTTTGCGTTGGTGGATTTTAATGGGGACTGCTTCGCTTAGCTGTGGTGGAGCTTGTTGGGGCTGTGGTGGAGCTTGTTGGGGCTTCCTGCTTGTTATTTGCTTCCAAAATTGATTAAAGAGTCTGTCCAGCTTAGACTCAATATCCTGCCATGCTTTGCTGGTACCAGGACGACACGCGGCTGCCGCCATATTGGGAGAGTCGCAGATGAGTATGTCAGCCTGGGCGGCTGTGCTCTTTGCGTCCATTACTCCAGACAGCCTCTCAGGGGTGGACCGGGATAACCCCCACTGGTCTGAGGGGGGGTGGAGGGGTAACTGAGCTCCTGCCGGGAAGTAGCTGCTCCTGAGCATCTCCCGCCCAATGAGCACCAGGCCACACTTGCCACGCGGAGGTAAGTAAGGCTCTGTCGAGTTGCTGACCGCTATTAAGCATGTCGGGTCGGTCAGGTAGGAGCAACATTGCTGGGTCATCCCCTTCTGGGGGGAAATTCGCTTGTTGATAGCTGCTTAAAATGAGATATTGAGGGAGCTCACACGAAGTGCGTCTTTCCTCCATGACAGCTAGGCCCCACCCCCCCCCGGAAGCTGCATTCTTAGTGAGAGGAGGGACAGTGTAGCTACTGCTGATTTAATAGGGAAATCGATATCTAGTCTACTGTATTCAGTGTCCACTACAGTCCTGAAGGACTCATCTGATCTCTGCTGTAAGGACAGCACCCCAAAAAGCCCTTTTTAGGGCTAGAACATCAGTCTGCTTTTTTTTTTTCCTGTGTAATCTAATTGCAGTTGCCTGCCTGCCAGCGTGTGTGTCAGTCTCACAGCGTATACTGTGCCCACTTGCCCAGTGCCACCACTCATATCTGGTGTCACAATAGCTTGCATTTAAAAAAAACAAAACTTTTTTGACTGTAATATAATAGCAGTCAGTTTCCTTCACACGTGTGCGTTTCAGGGCCTGCCAGGGCACAGTGTCACACCAGTGCAACTCATATCTGGTGTATCAGTAGTGTACATTTAAAAAAAAAAAAACTATAAATTTGACTGTGAAATAATAGCAGTCAGTTTCCTTCACACGTGGGCTGCGTTTCAGGGCCTGCCAGGGCACAGTGTCACACAAGTGCAACTCATATCTGGTGTAACAGTAGTATACATTTAAAAAAAAATACAGGGGGCTTGTGGTCACCTTTCGGGGACCCTTGGTGTTGTACGTGGCTGGGTGGAGGAAGAGACCTTCAATGGCATCAGTGAGGACAAGGAACGGGACATGGCTAACTTGGTATCCAACCTTGTGTAAATGGGGAGTTTGCGGTTGTGCAAATGGACTGTTTGCGGTTGTTTGCGGTGCGTTAAACGGGGAGTTTGGTCTGTCACTGTGAAGCGGGCGTAACCCTTACACTACCTGATCGATACAACATCATACCTGATGTTTTAAAGCACGTTATTCCAAACAATTTAGGAATGTTAGGTGATTTATGCCCTTTATGGATTAAAACTAGACTCTGCATCAACTATGTAATTTTCCATGGGAGTTTTGCCATGGATCCCCCTCCGGCATGTCACAGTCCAGGTGTTAGTCCCCTTGAAACAACTTTTCCATCACTATTGTGGCCAGAAAGAGTCCCTGTGGGTTTTAAAATTTGCCTGCCTATTAAAGTCTATGGCGGTTCGCCCGGTTCGCCAGTTCGCGAACATTTGCGGAAGTTCGCATTCGCCGTTTACGAACGGAAAATTTTATGTTCACGACATCACTAATGATGAGATAGCAAGTGAGGGACAGGAGAAAGTAGGGTTGGATAGGAGTGGGAATCAATATTAGCTGATAGCTGCTGGAGGTCAACATAATTCAGATTTCTTTATAGTTGAATGGGGTTAGGTTGAGGATGATGAGGTAGGGGGCTGTTGAGAGCAAATGATAAGAGGTGGTGATCTGAGAGAAGAAATTGAGTGTTACAGAGATTAGAGATTGTACATTCATGAGAGAAAATAAGATCAAGAGTATTGCCAGCTACATGGGTGGGGGACTTAGCCCACTGTGATAGCCCAAGGGGTCATTGAAAGCACTTTTGAGGCTACTGAGGACAAGGATAGGTTAATGGTAATGTTGAAGTCCACAAGAATTAGGGATAGAATATTAGAGGAGAGGAAGTAGGGAAGCCAAGCAGCAAAGTGGTCAAGGAAGAGGAGAGGGAAACCAGGGGGACGATAGATAACGGAAATTTTAGCAGAGATGGGTTTGAAAAGGCAAACTGAATGAAAAGTGTAGTCAAATATGTATTAAGATTAAAAGAATGCACTACATAAAATCCTTTGACAAGACGCATTTTGCAATAATTTTTCCTTAACCTGAATTGTATTGTATTGTATTACTTATTAAAGTAGATAAACATTATTATATGTTAGATATGTTATAGATATCATATCATATCTGCTTTGATGAATCACTGAAAGAAACTTTCAACTTTTTCCAGGTTGCTCCCAACAGGATGAACAATTTTCTCTTATATTCACCGTTGCTGGTCTTGTGAATAACTTTGTTACATTACCATGTGGATATATCTTTGACCACTTTGGAACTGCTGTGACTCGTTTTATAGCCATGTAAGTGTGAAACTTACTTGTTTATTTAAGTGTGTAAAATTTAGAAATCAAGGGACAAGTTGTGATGATTTGACAGGAGCTGCACGATTTAGGACAAATGGACTAGTCTAATTTTTTTTAGAATTTAGCCAAGTTATTATTTTTATTATAAAGCACCAACATATTCTACAGCTCTGAACAACTAGACGTCGTTTTAAAACACTTTTCGTGTTCTATGAACACGGAAGTCTCCTCTAGTGGATGTCTAGAGCAGTGTTCCCCAACCCCCGGGCCGCGGACCGGTACCGGTCCGTGGATCAAACGGTACCGGGCCGCCCAGGGGTGTGGGGTGTGCGAGCCTGCCGGCTAATGCAGGGCTGGCATTGCCCAAGTGCCAGCCCTGCAATGTGCCTGCGGACCGGAGGGGAGATCAGAGATCTCCCTCCCCGGTCTGCAGGCACTGTGCTGACAGCCGGCAGGGGAGTGAGAGAGGACCCGGGAGCTCTTACCTGCAGCTCCTCCGGGTCCTCCTCTCGCGAGATTTGGAGCGTTGCCGCGGTAACCACGGCAACGCTCCAAATCTCGCGAGAGTGAACTCTAGCCCTGTAACTGGGCTAGAGTTCACCTCACCACCACCGGACCACCAGGGAATCCCCACCGGACCACCAGGGACTAAGAAATGTCCCCCCTCCTCCCAGTAAAGGTAAGAAGGGAGGGGGGACATGAATATCTTAATTTTAATTAAATAAATTTTTAAAAAGCCTCCTTACCCCCCATACACACACTGCCCCATAAACACACTACACACACTGCCCCCACACACACACTACACACATTGCCCCATAAACACACTACACACACTGCCCCACAAACACTGCCCCATACACACTACAAACACTGCCCCATGCACACACTACACACTGCCCCATACACACACTACACACATTGCCCCACAAACACTGCCCCCATGCACACACTGCCCCACAAACACTGCCCCCATGCACACACTGCCCCACAAACACTGCCCCCATGCACACACTGCCCCACAAACACTGCCCCATACACACACTACACACACTGCCCCACAAACACTGTCCCCATACACACACTGCCCCACACACACACTACACACATTGCCCCATACACACACTACAAACACTGCCCCATACACAGACTGCACACACTGCCCCACAAACACTGCCCCATAAACACACTACACACATTGCCCCATACACACACTGCCCCATACACACACTGCCCCATACACACACTGCCCCATACACACACTACCCCATACACACACTGCCCCATACACACACTACCCCATACACACACTACCCCATACACACACTACACACACTGCCCCATACACACACTACACACACTGCCCCACAAACACTGCCCCCATACACACACTGCCCCACAAACATTGCCCCCATACACACACTGCACACACTGCCCCACAAACATTTCCCCCATACACACACAACACACACTGCCCCACAAACACTGCCCCCCACACACACACTGCAACTCTCACACACACTGCCACCCTCACATACACACTGCACCGCTCACACACACATACACACAATTTTGAGTCTATGTCTTTATGTGACTGTGTTTGTGATTTTCTGACTATGTATGTGTCTGCGTGTTTTTTTTTAATATATGTGACTGTTTGGGTTTTTTTTGTCTTATTAAATCAAAACAAGCGGGCCACGGAAAAATTATCAAACGTTTACCGGTCCGCGGCGATAAAAAGGTTGGGGAGCACTGGTCTAGAGGACTTAACCCTGCAATGTAAATATTGCAGTTTATGAAAACTGCAATAATTACACTTGCAGGGTTAAAGGTAGTGGTAGTTGGCACCCAGACCACTCCAATGGGCAGAAGTGGTCTGGGTGCCCGGAGTATCCCTTTAAGCTATACGTTTGTTATAATTTACCATAATTTACCACCATAATTTACCTATTTCATATTAACTACACCTACACTTATTATGTAGTTCAGATCAGACTCCTTTTTGGTTGAGTACACAACCATGCCCCCAGCTTCAAATGACCCTTTGGAGGTGACCTTCGGAAAGTATACATTTGAGGAGGTTTTTGGACATCAATGCCTCTTATCAGTTACACAGGCAAAGATGCATTTTGGCGCCCCCAACCCTCATTAAAAAAAAATGCATCTTCACCTGTGTGTCTTTCCTCCCAAGCCACAGGCACACAGGCATAATTTTTCAGTCACACAGTCAAAGTCATACAGGTACACTGTCATACAAAGACAGCAATAATCATACAGACACATACAGTCAGAGACATACAAGCAGAGACATACATGCATACCGTCATACAGACACATACATACAGACAGGCATACAGAAACATACATACAAAGACATTCAGGCACATACATACAGACATACAGGCATAAAGAAACATACATACAGAGACATACAGGCATGCAGACACATACATACATACATACATACATACAGATACATGCATGCATACAGAGACATAACGTCATACAGACACATTCATATAGACAGGCATACAGACACATACATACATACAGAGGCATACCGTCATACAGACACATTCATACAGAAACATGCATACAAAGACATACAGACACACACATACGTACATACAGAGACATAAAGGCATACAGAGACATATATACAGACATTCATACAGAGACATACAGAAACATACGTACAAGACATACAGGCATACAGACACATACATACATACAGAGGCATACCATCATACAGATACATACATACATACAGACAGGCATACAGAAAAATACATACTCACACACACACACACACGCACACAAACTCACAGACACATACTCGAACACACACACACACTCACATGCGCACACACACACTGACATACTCACACACACCGACAGACACACTCACTCACACACAAACTCATAGACACACTTACACACACACTGACAGACACACACACTCACTCACACACACACACACAAACTCACAGACACACACACTCACACACAAACTCATAGACACACTTACACACACACTGACAGACACACACACACTCACTCACACACATACACACTGACATACACACACACAAACTCATAGACACACTTACACACACACTGACAGACACTCACACTCACATGCACACACACAGTAATTAATAAAGTAATTACTAATAAATTACATTTAAATGTCCCACCCAGCCTCCCTACCTGGAGTGCTGGCGTGGGTCTCTCATTGGTGGTCCAGTGGGGCTGCTGGGAGGCGTGCGGCTGAAGTTGCTTAGGAGGCGGCGAGGGAGCTCTCTGATCTCTCTCACCGGCTCCCTCGCAGGCTGTTTTCTGATGCCGCGGGAGCCGGATATGACGTCATATTCCGGCTCCCGCGGCATCAGCAAAAGGCGCGCGAGGGAGCCGGTCAGAGAGATCAGAGAGCTCCCTCGCCGCCTCCTAAGCAACTTCAGCCGCACGCCTCCCAGCAGCTCCGGGGATCCAGGAGGTGACCAGGCAGGAGGGAGCACTTCCCTCCTGCCGGTCACTGGAATTTTGCGCCCCCAGAGCCGGTGCGCCCTAAGGCGGCCGCCTGTGCCACCTTATGGACGCGCCAGCCCTGCCTCTTATACACCAAAGCAAAACAACTTTTATTGTTAAGCGTTGACACTGTATTTTTTTAAATTGTGTTTTTGATCACAGTAATTTTGCATTATAAATATTCATAATGCTCTTACAACAGATGCATTAAACACACTTTAGTTCATTTAGCACTAGCATTAATTACATATATATATATAACCCATCGATATTGGGGGTACTGTTGTGGGAACTGAATCCCTATATTTGATTGCTGAGATACGTAAGTTTAAGTAACTTTGTAACATTTTAAATTGTATTTTTGTGTGTGCATTGTTTCTTAATCTGTATTTCCAATGTCAATCTTTGACCTAATAAGGAAAGTATAGAAATTTTTGCAGGTAAACTTTAACCCCTTAAGGACCAAACTTCTGGAATAAAAGGGAATCATGACATGTCACACATGTCATGTGTCCTTAAGGGGTTAAATAGTTTTTATAACCGATTGATCATTTGAAAAACGTATTAAAAATATTAAATTGAGACCATGATTTAATAACGTAACTCAAAATATATTTTGTTTTTATCCAATTAGATCCATTTACACTGTAGCTACAATACTCATAGCACTGTCCAATGAAGGTAAGGCCTCAAGAAGAGCATAGGATTATTGTTTTATGCAGAAATCTCCAATTATGTGGATTCATGATGATGTTTTTTATACATTTCGTGATGATAATGTTTGTAAGCAACTGCATATAGAAACATACTGAAAAAGATTGAAATATGTGATGGCTTGTATAGAAACAAACAGTGTGCCTAATAAGGTAGGAGATTTATTAATGTAACATAAGAGCTAGATTAGGTGCAAATGCTAAATATAGAGAAACATTCTATTGATTTCCTTGGTGATTGTTCCTTTTTGCCCTAGAACAGCATTTGTTCACCTCAATAAATCTACCAATAATGCACAGAAATAGCAAATGATGACTATTAGAAATTATAGTAAGAGGAGAACGTGCCAGAAAAGAAAAAAAAATGCATTCATCACATCTAGTATATCTATGGATGCATTTCGATATTAGTGTAGGAAGAAACTTTGTTATTAGTTTCAATTGAACGTCAGTATTAAGATGTGTAATTGCGATTGTAGTATGATGGAGGTCGATGAACTTTGACCTGCAGCAGTCATATCATTTAGCATTAATGCTTTTTTAAGTATTAAAAGAGCTGAATGTGTTGGTTTGAAAGTGTCCAGAGTTGCAGAAATTCCTAAGCAATAGGATTTTCATGTTGATTGGAATGCCACGCAATTATTGCTAAGAATGCTAGATGCAAAATGGCTGGATAAGGGTGAAATGTAAGTACTTAAATTAGGATGGATAAACATTTAATAATGTCCAAGACAAAAAAGTTTGGGGTTTTGATTTGGTAAATTATGAAGGCTGAGATGTTATAGAGGAGATTTAAATCAGTGTAAAAGTGATACTGCTTTCCAAATCTGTTAAAATGGATCAATCACATTAGTTATATTCTTCATCAAAATATCAATTACTTGTGTGCTGAGGGAGTATTTTTATTCTGGTTTGTTCAAAGCTATTAAACTTTAAAGGGACACTATAGGCACCCAGACCACTTCAGCTCAATGAAGTGGTCTGGGTGCCAGGTCCCTCAGGTTTTAACCCTTCCCACGTAAACATAGCAGTTTCAGAGAAACTGCTATGTTTACATTTGGGGTTAAGCCATCCTCATATTATGCCTCCATCGCACAGAGCGTCCATAGGAAAACATTGAGAAACAGCCACTAGAGGTGGAGTTACCCCTCAAGGTAATTATTGCAGTTTCTCAGAAACTGCAATTATTACACTTCCAGGTTTAAGGGAACTGGGACACTGCACCCAGACCACTTCAATGAGCTGAAGTTGTCTGGGTGCCTATAATGTCCCTTTAAGCACACTCTCTGACAGACACATTCTCTCACACATTCACTGACACACACTGGCAGATACGCACTGAAAGTAACACACACACTCAATGACAAACACACAGACATAACTGATTTGACACACACGCATTCACTGACACACACTCATTCATTGACAGAGAGACACACAAACACTTTGACAGACACAAATTAATAGTCACACACATTCTAAATGACAGACTCTCACTGATTTGACAGACACTTACACACATACACTAACAGAAGCACATACACAGAAACATACACATGCATACACTAACAGAAGCACATACACTCCACACGTACATAGGCTAACAGACGTAAATACACTCGTACACACACACACTGACACAAACACACACATACACTAACAGACACACATACACTAACAGACACAAATACACTAACAGACATAAACTAACAGACATACACACACATACATACACTAACAGACATACACACACACACACACTAACAGACATATATACAAATTATTAATATTATTAAAATTAACATTTCCCACCCTACCTTTTGGGAAAGCTGGCATGGATGGGTCCCTGGGATCCAGTGGGGCTGCAGTGAGGCAGGCGGCTGTCTCCCTGTCACATGCGGCGAGGGAGCTGTGTCCTCTCTGCTCTGCTACCTCGCGCGGGCTGTGTACTGATGCTGGGAGCCAGAATATGACGTCATATTCCGGCTCCCAGCATCAGCAAATGGTGTGCGAGGGAGCAAAGCAGAGAGGACACAGCTCCCTCGCCGCGTGTAACAGGGAGACAGCCGCCTGCTGGGTGGTCCATCAGGTGACCCCCCCCATGACAGGGGGAACACAGCATTTGGGGGTGCCTCCTGGTTAGTGCCTGCAGGGGGAACGGCGTTCCTGCTGTGAAAAAAGTGCAGGAATGCCATTGCCCTGCGTTCCTGTAGGACTCGAGCCCTGGCGTTGATGTTCCAGGAGAGATAAGCCAAATGGCAAACGATTTAGATAAACTAGAGAAATGGTCAGAGCTCTGGCAACTGACATTCAATGTAGATAACTGTAAGATAATGCATTTGGGCGTAAAAACCCAAGGAGTAACTGGAGATTGCCTGACCGTGTTGAGAGACTTTTTTCAGAGACATTTTTTTATTTTTGTCAGCTGTGCATTACTGTTCTGCTGACTGAGTCAATTTGCCACACAGTGCCTGCCTTCCTTGCTTGCTGTACTGCCTGCAGCAACCAGGCTTTTCTTTTTGAAAGAATGAGCGCAAAAGCAGATACATAACCAGTAGTGATGTCCCGAACTGTTCGCCACGGACGGCGACCACATGCGCTGTTCGGTCCGCCCCCTATTCGTCGTCATTGAGTAAACTTTGACCCTGCCTGTACCTCACAGTCAGCAGACACATTCCAGCCAATCAGCAGCAGACCCTCCCTCCCAGACCCTCCCACCTCCTGGACAGCATCCATTTTACATTCATTGTGAAGCTGCATTCTTAGTCAGAGTAGGGACAGTGTAGCTGCTGCTGATTTGATAGGGAAATTGATAGCTAGGCTAGTGTATTCAGTGTCCACTACAGTCCTGAAGGACTCATCTGATCTCTGCTGTATGGACAGCACCCCAAAAAGCCCTGTTTAGGGCTAGAACATCAGTCTGCTTTTTTTTTCTTTTCTGTGTAATGTAATTGCAGTTGCCTGCCTGCCAGCCTGTGTGTCAGGCTCACAGCATATACTGTGCCCACTTCCCCAGTGCCACCACTCACTCACTGGTGTCACAATAGCTTGCATTTAAAAAAAATAAACTTTTTGGACTGTAATATAATAGCAGTCAGTTTCCTTCACTAGTGTGCGTTTCAGGGCCTGCCCAGTGCCACCACTCACTCACTGGTGTCACAATAGCTTGCATTTAACAAAAAACAAAACTTTTTGGACTGTAATATAATGGCAGTCAGTTTCCTTCACGAGTGTGCGTTTCAGGGCCTGCCAGGGCACAGTGTCACACCAGTGCAACTCATATCTGGTGTAACAGTAGTGTACATTAAAAAAAAAAAAAAAAAAAATACAATTTTGACTGTAATAGATTGAATAGCAGTTAGTTGTCTGCCAGCGTGTGTTTCAGGCTCACAGCATATACTGTGCCCACTTGCCCAGTGCCACCACTCACTCACTGGTGTCACAATAGCTTGCATTTAACAATAAAAACCTTTTTGGACTGTAATATAATAGCAGTCAGTTTCCTTCACGAGTGTGCGTTTCAGGGCCTGCCAGGGCACAGTGTCACACCAGTGCAACTCATATCTGGTGTAACAGTAGTGTACATTTTTAAAAAAAAAATACAATTTTGACTGTAATAGATTGAATAGCAGTTGGTTGTCTGCCAGCGTGTGTGTCAGGCTCACAGCGTATACTGTGCCCACTCGCCCAGTGCCACCACTCATATCTGGTGTCACAATAGCTTGCATTTAACAAAAAACAAAACTTTTTGGACTGTAATATAATAGCAGTCAGTTTCCTTCACGAGTGTGCGTTTCAGGGCCTGCCAGGGCACAGTGTCACACCAGTGCCACTCATATCTGTTGTCACAGTAGCTTGCACGCATAGTACCACTTATCGAAAAAAAAATGGTAGGCAGAGGCAGGCCACCCCGCAGGGGCTGTCGTGGTCGTGATGCTGTGATTCGCTTTGGCCCTAGAATAATGCCCAGTGTTCAGAGGCCATGTACCCTGAACTTGAAAAGTTCTGAGGACATAGTTGACTGGCTAACACAGGACACCCAATCTTCTACAGCTTCCGCTCGGAACCTCGACGCACCATCCTCCTCCAGCTTAGCTTCGGGCACCTCTCAAGTTACCACTCGCCCGCCTGCCGCCACCACCAACACTAGCACCACAGCCGCTTCACTTGGTATGTCAGAGGAGTTATTTACACATCAGTTGGAAGAAATGAGTGATGCGCAACCATTATTGCCAGAGGATGTAGATAACAGGGATATGTCTCAGTCAGGCAGCATTACACACGTATGGTGTGATGATGATGATGTTGTACCCGCTGCTGCTTCCTTTGCTGAGTTGTCAGATACAAGTGAAGCGGTTGATGATGACGATGCGTCCGTGGATGTCACGTGGGTGCCCGCTAGAAAAGTAGTACTACAATGTGTTAGGAGATTATCCTGGGAGAAACTTTTTTTTTTGTTTGTTTATGCTGCTATGTCCCTATTTTTCTTTTTTTCAACAACTTAAATAAAAGGTATGCTTTACTAAATTCACAAACCATGTATTATTTTCATTAAGAATATTGCTATCCGTGTTAGCAGGCATGCTCACTATTTTGCCACATTTGAATAGATCATGACTGACCACCCTTCTATTGGATGTCTGACTACTACCTGTGAATTGGCGAGTGTACAATTTTTATGTGTTTGGTTTCACATACATTGGATTTACAGACACGTATCCTTCCAATCAACGACAAGGCCAAATTCTTACACTCTTTTACCAATAGATTGTTTTTTGTTTGTTTTTTAACTGCCATAAAATTCCTCTCAATCATAATATTTAAATCTGAATTTATAATTTCTCCCAAATATAGAATTCACTATTTACACACTTAAATTTTAATTTGTTATGACAAAGATCTGAGGATTCTCTGTCAAAATTTTTAGAGTATATCATTGTTTTTCAATATTTCATTTATAATTACATACCAGCATGTAACTTTCAATTTTTTTATGAAATCAACCAGATCTGTCACATTAATTAAAATATCATCTGCGTAAAGACTGATTTTAAACTAAACCTGCAGAATAGGATATCCTTTTAATTTCCGTTCTTTCTGAAGTTAATGGCTAGTAATTCTATTATCAAAATATATAATAAGGGTGACAGCAGTCAATCCTGCCATGTTCCGTTACTCAATGGAAACAAATGGAAACAAATCTGCTTGAATTTTTTTACTTATAGTTCTTGCTGTGGGCAACATATATAAAGATTTAATAGAACTGTGAATGAAACCATTGCCTCCAAATGAACTCAAGGACTGAAACTGGACAACCCAACACACCCAGTCAAATGCTTTCTCGGCTTCTACTAATATAACTATAAATGCTTGCTGATCTTTTTGGTTTTATTTATTATCCTTCTGATATTGTTATACGAGGAATGTCTGAGTACAAAACCTATTCGTCAATTGCTTGACCTGTTTCAGTCTTCCAGTTTACTTTTATTTTGGTGATGGCTTTGTTGAGGGGGGGGCTGTTGGTGGCCAGCCAGAGGATCTCTCCCCAGACTGTGTAACTGCCTCCAATGGAACCGGGGTCCGCAGGCAAGATCTAAAGGTCTTTGAACAGGCTCTTAAGGCCAGAGCTGCATCCCCTTCTCGCCTCCTTGCCTCCACTGCCTTCTCAAAGAATAACAAAATGTTCCTCTCGGAACACTCTCAGATTCTGATGCCTATACAGACCTGGATTTCCTGTCTGAACCTTAATTGGACTAGTTGACGCCTTGTGGGGGGGTTCTGTCACAGGGCAGCCCGAACCCTGCAGACTGCAAGGCATGACTGTCCCTTTAAGAGACCTGGCTGGGTTTGAACTCACATCTCCAGCATCCCAGTCAGGTTCTCTGCCATGATATCCACCAGGGGGCTTCAGTTTCTGTTTGCATTACTCTGCTTCCTGACCCCTTGCCTGGAATGAGCAGTACTGATCCACCTGCTACTCTTTTCCAATTAGGGTCAGCTGCATCTAATTAGCAGGCTGTAAAATCCTGAAACCTAGGATCTGGTCATTTTGCCTGTTTGGTGTTTCCTGCCGGATCTTTGCTTCGCTACTGACTGATTTCCTGAACTCTGACCTCTGTCTGCTTTACGGACTACGTTACTCCGCTGCCAACCCTGACTTCTGCTTCTCATCTGACCCTGCCTTTGGATTTCCCCTTAATCTGTACTGCGCTTCTGGATTTTACAGCAAGCAACAATAAATTCGAATTCACCTGTGTGCAGATAGAAAACACACTTAGTAGGTAATTAGTGGAAAAACACAAATAATTACCCTTAATTAACTATAGACCGCGAGGAAGGAAGCCATCAGACCGTCTGGATGAAGGAACGGCTAAGTCTCTACCTCTTTCGGAGGTAGAGACCACAGGTACCCTGACAGACCCCTAGAGAGATCGAAACGCATTGTGCTATTACTTCATCTCAGCTTTATTGTTTTAACTTTGATGTTTAATATAGTGCACTTTTTACCCTTAATATTGGTTCCTAATCTCCTATAATTTAAAGAGGAATACCAGCCGGAACCTGAGATCAGCAACATTGCACTTTACATCAACCTGAGATTATTATAATACCTGCAGAGTTCAGAGCCGACCTTAAGGGCTCAAAAATTTGTGAGTGTTCCAAGTTATCTACTTACAACCAAATGTTCATACAGTTTTACACTTTGTTGGCATCTTATGTTTTAACTGTATAGGTTCCATTCAGCCATAACATTGTAAAGCACTTTACCATTGTGTGCGCTATCACCTCGTTTTTTTCCAGAGTTTACGTATGTATTAAGTGTTTTTAGTAATTTAGCACTTGGGTGATTATTTTAGCAGCACTGGGTTTTTAGCTCCATTATTGGTGCTACTATTCCTTAAAAATTACATTGTACATATTATTACTATGCCTAAGTACTACTACTACAACTAATGGCTGGAGAATACAGAGACTACTGCTACACTATTACCGCTACAGATCTATAGATCTATTGCAATAACTTATTTACATATACATTTTGAAATATTGAGATTATATACAGCTAATTATGGAAGCAGTATATGACTGGTCCAAAAACCTATTTAATTAGATGACATGAGCATGTTTTACATATGATCAGCAGTGGATCCCTGTTCCTTGACATAACTGGCTAGCTGCTAGTGGGAAATCTCTTCAGTAAAGAACGAGTTTCGAATGATCTAAAATACATGTATGTGCTACATTAACTTCCTCTACTGTACAGTCACATACATGTGGATGGATGGATGGATGGATAGATAGATAGATACTATACATTTGTTTTTATATTATGTTGATTTACATGATTAATACACTGACTAATGCATGACGCAGTTTAGGCCTAGCTGTAAATTGAAGGGTGGAGGGAAGGTAGCAAAAGCATATGGAGAACAAAAAATAATAGTATAGCCTAGCTACACATGGTGGTGGTGGGTAGTAAAAGCACATAAAATAAATATTTTTTTTTTCCCCCTCCAAGTACTTTTGCTACCCTGTCCCAACCCACACCACGTGCAGGTAGGCATTACAAGTCTATTTTGTTTCTTCCAACAGTGTTAACTTGGACCATAATATTCCTCCACAGATAGTCCTGTTGGCTGCTCCCCCATAAATATATTTATAATACAAGCACAATTTTGTGACCAGTGCTGTATTCTTCTCTTGACCATAACTATGGGGATACTTTTTCCTCCTAGCACATGCAGACTTCAATTTCCTGGGCTTTTCAGCTTTGACATGCTTCTTTCACTCGCTGGCTGCTGGCTATGGCCCCCTCCATTGCGTCCATTTTACTAGAGAATGAGGGGCTGGCTGGTGGCTGGTCTAGTGTCTGGCTGGCATTTTTGGCTGGCTGGCCTGGTGAATGGCACGCCTGGATGTCTGGCAGGCTAGCTAAGCTTTACTAACATGCTGGCTCTGGCACTCCATGTTATTTTTTTTTTTTTCAGTTTTGTCTGGCAATATGTATAGGTCTTTTTAATTTGCTAATTCATGATTGGTTTTGAGTTCTAAACTGATATTGTTGAACCTCAATCAGTATAGCATGTCATGATTGGGCCTAAGAGAACATAATTTACAATCAAATTTGGTTGATATGTGCTCAGTGCAAATATGTTTAGTAAGCGTTTGGGTGTTACTAGTACTGCCAGTGCATGTTTAAAATTGGTTTGCTAGCCTCATGCTGACCAGACGTGTATCAGACGAACTCTCGCTTGGCTCACCAACTGTTGGGGGTAATCTTCACCCACTACACTAAAATCAGAGTTATTCCACACAGCCAGAACTGAGGGTGCTGTGGAGGACCCAACAATATGTTAATCGGATACCTCCGACTTTGGAGAGACTGAATAGGCTTGCTGAGGCCTACATATGGCTGTGCTGGGGAAGGCCACCAACTTCCCCACTCTCAAGTTTGACATGTGGCCTATCTTAACTCCAATCCCCCCCTCCCCTTGCACCGGTGGAGGTAATACCGCTCCCTGCTGGACTGATCTATACACTTGTGGGGCCATAACGGACAGCTCCTGCAACTAATGTGCGCTTAAACAAGCTTTCTTAAATGGCAGGGAGGCCTTTCGACGGCACAGAGCCTGACATTAACCTGTGCTAATGTAAGCAACCTCACTGGGTGCCCCTTGCTGGGGCTGGAGGCAATACTCCAGGACTTTTGGACCCAGCTGGAAAGGCACTTGGAGACCGCCTCACTGATGCCTCAAAATCAAGTCCAAGGACAAAACCCACTATCTATCAGATTACCAACATCTTGCTCCTCTTCCTGAAAACATACCTAAAGCTGTGCTCTGACAGGGACTCTACCTCTTCCCATGTGCTGTGAAGGCATAGAGCTGCACACCATCAGCTACAATGGCAAAGAGCAGCACTTCACCACATGCGGCAGCGTGAGATCACACTCCAACACCTGCAGTGGTAAAGAAGCGTAGTCCACCTACTGATCAAGTGGAGATCTAGATGCCATCTGCAGCAGCAGCGGAGAAATAATAGGTATTTGTGGACTTTACAGACACAGATTCTCAGTGCTCGAGTCTGTTATGAGTTTTGCCCATACCTGGAGAGGTGAAGACACCCTGATCCAACGCTACCAAGCTGCACCCCCCTATGGACTGCTGTATTCCACACTAGGCTGACGCCTCTGCTCAAACCAAAAACAGGCCTGCCTCATGCATTTGACCCAGTGAAAGTTCAAGAGGCAATCTTGTTTGTATTTTCTGTTTTTTTTTTCTGTTTTTCTGCTCAGCCATATTTCTTATTACGCTTATTAATTTTATGCAGACCATATGGAGCTTTAAGCCTAACTTCTGGATCAGTACCAGTAGTATCAGTGTAGTAGACTAGACTAGCCTGTTTCTCATATGTCTTACTCTACTTTCCCCACATCTGGCACAGTCAACATTAATGCAATTACCTAACCTGTCATTACATTTACTTAAAAAAAAAAAAAAAAAGTGCAGTACTGTACTCCTGTACTATTTTCTGGATACTCTAATATGTGGATGCACATCAAAAATAAAGAATACAAAAAAAATAACAAATTGGTTTGCTCATCTTAAGCATTTGGTCCAGCTGCCATTTGGTCGCCATTCAGTCTCATTCAGGGTCATATATGCTAAATCCGGAAATTGTTGAATGAATAGTGAACAATGTCCAGATTTTTAAGTCATATTGACCCCGTTAAACAGCAAATGGTTTTGCCCTATTCGGTTCGGGCTATTCCGACTTTGAGGAATAACCCTGTTTAAATTATTTTGAAATGTTCATTCGAAGCATTTCCATTTTTCTGAATAGAATTTCCAAATTGAATATAAGTCCAATATTGTCCGGAAAAAAAAAAGTAAATGGACAAAATTTTGTTTGCATATTTAGAATATTTTTTTTATCTGAAGGCAAAGAACGAAAATGTCGATGTGCCCATGTCTACTTCAGATATAACTATATCTAGACTACATTTTCATTGTACTCAGTCTGCACATCCTTCTAATACTAATATTACACTATCACAACACTGAGATTTCTTTTCACTTGTGTGCATTCTTTTTTAATTAATAATTTACCCACTATTACCATTCTGTTATCACTATGCATGCCACCATTTTCATTGATATATTGCCAGTGTTTTAACTCATACCTACATCTACATTTATATTGGTTTCAGACATTGCAATAGTCTTGTTTCCTGCACTAGCACTACTGACAACAGGAGGGATACTTCTTATGATAACTAATATGCAGGTTAGTATGTATCTACTCCTGACATGACACACACAATCTTGGTATTGCATTACAAATGGCACGTGTTCTCTTCTTTTCTACAGGTGGGAAATCTCTTTGGGTCACACCGTTCAACAGTTATAACATTGTACAATGGGGCCTTCGACTCATCTTCAGTTGTATTCCTGATTGTAAAAGTAAGATGTTTATCATAAAACAATGTTAAATATACACAAGGAAATGTTTAAAAAGTATCATTTTTGTAATCTAAACCTTTGTAGTCATAGTGTTAGTAAGGTGTAGGGAAAGGATGTCTGACTGTTGAAGAATTGTTGGACAGTGCTTTTAGTTTTAGCCCTGTGTAAAGCTGAGCACTGTGTTTATATAAGTGAGGCAAAAATGTGTGTCAGTAATGCATTAAAATGTGTGTCAGTAATGAGGCCAAAATGTGTACCCAGGGTGTCCCTTTAACTTTGAACACTGACTGAGACAGTAAACTAACAGCATTGTGTTAAGTTGTTGTGTGTGTGTGTGTTTTAATGCTGTGGTGTGTTTATATATAATGTTAGTGTTTTATTAGAATGCTGTGTTTGTATGCCAGAAGCATTCATTTTATCTTGTTTTATATTGGTTCAGATGCAGATATTACTGAGTTTCTGTCCACTTCCGGATGGATGTTACAAAATCGGTCAGACCAACAGAATACTGACTGCATTTGGCTTTAATAAATCTCCACATTGACAATGCAGTAGGGACTCTGTAATTTTCACCAGATTTTTTCCATTTGGACAAAATCCGGTGTTTAGTGAATAAGCCTGTTAATGTCAAACAGTTTTCTGCAGTTTTTATTTACTTCTTTGCAGGGAAATAGCTTTAAATACTGACAGGGTTTTTCACTAAAGTGAGAATTCTAAGTGAAACCAAAGTGAATTTTAAATGACCTAGAAAATAGTTCCATTTCATCTTTTTTGATCTTAAAGGGATTCTCTAGTGCCAGGAAAACAATCCCATTTTCTAGCACTGTAGAATCTTGGAGTGCCCCCATCCCACGTCGCTGAAGGGGTTAAAACGCCTTCAGTAACTTACCTTAATCCAGCGCTGATGTCCCACAGTGCCGATGTCCCACGGCGCTGGGTCAGGCTCCACCCATGCTCCTCCCCCACTGACGTCCGCTGGTGGGGGGAGACCTAATGCGCATGTGCGGCAATGGCTGCACACGCACATTAGACCTCCCCATAGGAAAGCATTATTCAATGCTTTCCTATGGGGATTCCGGTGAAGCTGGACGTCCTCATGCCTAGCAGACGTCCCTCTAGTGGCTGTCTGATAGACAGCCACTAGAGGAGGACTTTACCCTGCAAGGTAATTATTGTAATAATACAAGGTAATACAGTCTATAAAAACTGCAATAATTACACTTGCAGGGTTAAGGGTGATGGGAGTTGGCACCCAGATCACTGCAATGTGCTGAAGTGGTCTGGGTGCCTACAGTGTCTCTTTAACATTTTAAAATTAATTAAAATTCTAACTTTAGTGACTAATCATGTGAGACAGTGAACTATCGGGCAGCATCAAGTTAGATTGGATTGTGTACTATTTACAATTTACAGGCTTGCTACTAGTCAGAGTAACATTGAGCTAGCTGGTGAAACAAAATATATATAAGAGAGAGTGTCTAATTTTTCCATTTTTTTCAATAGTTTAGACAGTGGAGGTTTATTCTCTCCAATCTCCAAGTAGTTATTTTCATAGTACAAGCCAAGAATGTAATGTAGTGTCAGATGTCAGTTTATGGTATGGGGCTAAGCCCTGTAAAGCTGAAGTTTATTAGCTGTGTTACAAAAAAAAAAATAATAATAACTAGAAAAGCTACAATTTCTGGGGAAATTGTGTGAAGTGTTCTTGCCTCCACCAGTAGTCTACAACTGGAGTGGGCGGAGTAACTGTTATCATTTATATAGCACATCTAATTGCAACGTTGTTGCACAGTTACATGAAACCATACATTTATAAAAACATTAGCAGGTGTACAAAAGGCCCTGTCTATGACATCACTTGCTGCTGCAGCCTGGCACAGGTCAGAGTATTTTGACGGTTGCCATCTTCAAACGGTCGTATTTTAAAAACTATAAATCCTACGGTGAAGAGCTTTATATTGTGAGAATCACAAGACCCAGACCTACATTTTGATGTATAGTATGTCTCTGAGATATTAACAATGAAGGCACAGTCGCAGTTTAGAAATTGCCCTTCAAATGTGAGCTTTGCAGAGTGGAGTTTCAATGAATGTCAATGGACTGCGTGAGTTGCAAACAAATGGTCATATTGTGAAAACTATCAGGACTATGGCTTAGCTGTGGACATTTTTAGTGGCAGCAGGGATAGCTGAACGTTTTGATATAAGATTTGTGTAGGTGGGCCTGAAAATGAGGGAGTGGTGGCAGTTTAGAAATCATGTCCTGATTTTTCAGCTTTTGCCAGCTCCCACCTCCCACTCTAGCTTTGCCATTCATTCCTATGGGACAAATTTCACCACAAGAACGACGATATTCCGTGAACCATTCGACAAAACGTTCCACAAAGTAATAGCAATCCGATCGGGAACAATCTGCACGTTTTGGTATATTTTTGTCTATGTAGTGTAAAAACTGTGGGAGGAGTTAGGGTGGTAAATTTGGCTATAATTATATATATGTGAGATAACATTAAGTGGTCTTGCTATGCAAGAACACTTTATTAAATTATCCCCCTTTGGAGGTTGTTAAAGTAAGCTATGACTGCTATAATTTGTAGTGTAAAGCACCACCATGTTTTATTAACTAATAAAAGTGATTGCATATCTGACAGTTTGTCACCTCCCTTGGTTTACATCCAAACGCCTTCCACTGTTCTGACTCCTTTCTACCAATTTCTCACCTCTGTCCCTGAGCTACTGTTGTGAGTAAATATACCCATTTGGGGATTGGGGTCAGTGCTTCACCCTGTAAAGCACTGCAGTTTATTATTAACATTGTTCTGGGACCTGATGTAAAAGTGACGGCCACTGCTGTCCCTGGGCTCACATCCAAAGGGCTTGTGCTGGCGCTTTTCTGACTCAGTTAACTACATTTCTGCGTGTCTTCCACCTTTTTCCCTACTGCTGCAGTTCTGAGTTATAATCTCTTTGTCTTGTTGGATGTAAGCTATGAGTGCAGTGTTTCATTACATTTTGCAGGGACCTAATAAGAGTGACTGCCTGTCTGCCAGTCAACCACCTCTCTCCTGAGCTTACATCCAAATACTGCCACTTTCGCTTTTCTGACTTTAAGCGAACCCCCTTTCTCTCTGGCTCACCCTAATCCCAACAAACCCTAAACGAGGCTATTATCTCTGGACAGTAGCAGCAACCTTTGACGTGGTCCCAGGGACAGTTGTGGCAAAGGGGGTTCACTGATAGTCAGAACCGTGATAGCAGCAGTCTTTGGATGTGAGCTCAGTGAGAGAGGCGGCATAATAGCATAAAGGGGTTCACATTTAATAGATCCCTTCAAATAAGTTGACAAAACGTTGTTACTTACAAGACAAAGCACCACAGCCCTGCCATACTCCCAGCAACTTCTACCTGGGCCGGCAGGGGAGATCCCCTGATCTCTCCTGCCGACCTAGGCCCATGGCCATCCCGGCCCACCAGACATTTGCCAGATGGCCCGATGACCAGTCCAGGCCTAGTGCTAATCCAACCTTTTTTGTGAGCGAGAATAGATCAAAAGCACTATGTTACTAAATTATTTATTACCAGTTTTATGTACAAGTAAGGCACATTAAATTAACTCTGTCCAGCAGTTTGCAAAAATGCTGTAAATAATGCTGGTTGTTCATATTGTATGTAAACATGAGAACAAATAATATATAAAGTCATATGTCTGCATTCATGAGGCCATAGATAGTCCCAGTGAAAGTAAGTGTATTCTCGCCATATTCACCCCAGGCAATCAGCAGCCCAGATGACCTCATACTGCTCCCAGATAGCTTTGTGCCAGGCAGCTGATATACCGTGTCACAAGATTTATCAACACCATGCAAAATCACATGTATGGTACTCAATAGGTTCCTTTTAAATGAGAGCTAAAGTGTCAGCTAATTGCTCTAGGCCAGTGAACTAAGGCCTGCACTGGGTTTCACTGAGACAGAGCGCTTCCGGTTATCAGAAAATATTGGAAGTTGGGACCAGTGTCTGATGGACCCCAAGTAAGAAGTCAGGTCATTTTAAAATGTTTTTACCACTTTCAGTGGGGGTGCCAAGGCAGTCCTAACACCATAACTACTACAGTGTACTAGTAAGATGAGATGAGATTAGTATTAAAAAAATAACAGATTACTAATCTAAATACCATATTTACAACTCTCCATTCTCACAATGTCTTGCAAACAAGTTACCTGTGCAGCACAGAGGATGATTATATAGAGGTAAACAATGAACAAAATATTTCCAACCTATATGTTTGATTGCAATCATGTTTAATTGTATGTTATGCATTAATGAAGTAGCGTATCATCAATTTTAAGCAACTACCAAAAGCCTTGATGGATGTGATTCTATCATTTCTTTGTAGGTGCTGTACCAAAATGGTGTTTCACTGCGTACAACATTTCTGTTCATCACCTGCTGCAGTGTTTGGCATATTGCAAGGACACTTTTTCTTATGCCAAACACTTTTTTTCCATACCCTTTGCCAGAAGGCTACAGCTATGGGTAAGTGTTAACTATGATATATTTAAGTTTCCCATTTGTGCCAGTGTGTCCAGCTATCATAAATGTAATTACTGAATAACGTAAGTTTGAAATGTTTATTATATGGCTTAGAAACAGTATAGAAGTTACCCAAAGCATTGAATCTGTAAGGCAATAACACATTATGAGTTTAGAGAAAATTAGGAAATGTCTGTAAATTATTTAAACTGTATTAGCGTTGGTTTATAGCCTTAAATAGGCTCTGTCACCTTCTAGGGTCTTTGAATATATTGCATACACCCCAGATGGTGACTGCTCTGTTGGTATTACGGTGGTCTGGGTGTGCAGGGGAAGGTAGTCTCGCTTATCTGAACCTTTCCCTTTCAGGTGCAATTCTTCTGTGAGGTCCTTTTCAGCTCCTGTTGCTTAATCTGCTAGGAGCTGACATCAGCACTGAACTCACACATGTTCGAGAGTACAACACTGCTGTCTATGGGGGAACCTGTGATCCTCCATAGAAAGAGCCTTTTTATCTGGCTGAGGGCTTGACGAGGCTTGACAAAAGGTAGCTCTGCATTTTGTCAAGGCTTGTAACATGCAGGAAAAATACATAGTCCCTACTTTGTCTTATGAGTTATAACTTGACTGGGTGGGAATTTCAGCATAACATAATTCCCAAACAGTCTTTTTGAGCAATCTCTTTGAGATTTTATCTTTTTTTTTTTTTTTTTTGGGGGGGGGGGGAGGGGAGGGTGACAGAACCATATTGAATGCAGTTTGTATGGTATCAAGTATTCAAGCCACATAATAAAAGAAAAGAAAAGAGTGTAAAGAACATGGGAATTGTATTAGACATAAATGAAAAGGTAGATAATTTTATTTAGATATACCGGTACATAAAACCAATGGTTTTGTACAGGCAAAATGCATACAGCACTTTATTCCATTTATATACAACATATTTATTATCATATGGCTTATAACTAAACATGAATTGTGAAGACAATTTGGGGAAGTTTTGGATAGGAATGTCATTGTGAGAATATACATCAATATACATCACTTTAATTGTTTAGTTTTGACACCGTTTTTTCTTTTAAATTGTGTTTCATTCATTTTGCATTATATTTATTCACAATGCTCTTTCAACAGATTATTAAAATACGCTTAAGCTTATTTTTCGCTAGCACTATTTAATTTGTCTCCCACGTTGGAATTAGTGTAGGGTACTGTGAAGTAGTGATAGTCTTAATCCAATATGACCATATTGTGGAAATAAATCCCCATATTTGTTTGCTGAGATACATCATTTTAAGTAACCTTAACACATTTACAAATGTATTTTTATGTGTGTGCTGTTCCTTAATCTGTATTATGTATAAACATGAATTGTGGTGAATTTAAAAAAGACCCAGGGGTTGATGAGTCCAAAACCCAGTTCCCCACTACAACAAAAAAAGGGACACTGTAGCATTAGACATACATATGTGTATTCCTAATGCAGTCTTAATGTCCCTAGTTAGTTTCAGGCCCTCCCCACCAATGTTCGTTATAAAAACTAAATTTAACGGAAAAAAATGTAATTGCTCACCTTCTCTCCAGCACAGTCTGCTGCATGCCTTCTCATAGAGGAGCGTTGAGGACTGCAGGTGCATTGTGCATGTGCCTATGTTTCTGCCATAGAGAATCATTGAATACAATGATTTTCTATAGCAAACTGTGATGGCACTGCGCACTCGCTTGTGACTTCACAGTATATCAGGGTATGAGACAGTGGTGTATCCTGGTTTTGTGCTGCCCTAGGCAGGACAAAACTCAGGCGCCCCCCCCTCCCCCACCCAACCTTTCCCCCCGCCACACACACACTCGCTAACACACACACACACACACACTCGCTAACAGAAACACACACACACTAACAGACACACTCACACTCACTAACAGACAAACACACTCACTAACAGACACACACTCACTCACTAGCAGACACAAACTAGCAGACACACACACACACTCACTGACATACACACACACTCACTGACATACACACACACTCACAGGCAAACACACTAACAGACACACACAGTCACACACTAACAGACACACACACACTAACAGACACACACACACACTAACAGACACACACACACACACTAACAGACACACACACACACACACACACACTAACAGACACACACACACACACTAACAGACACACACACTGACACACACTAACAGACACAAACACTAACAGACACACACACACACACTAACAGACAGACACACACACTAACAGACACACACACACTAACAGACACACACACACTAACAGACACACACACTGACACACACACACTAACAGACACACACACACTAACAGACACAGACACACACTAACAGACATACACACTAACAGACACAGACACACACTAACAGACATACACACTAACAGACACAGACACACACTAACAGACATACACACTAACAGACACAGACACACACTCACCCACCCACATTAACACATTTTTTAAAATTTATTTTTAACACATTTTTAAAAAAAAAATGTAACACATTTTTTTTTAATTTATTTTTAACACATTTTTTTAACACGTTTTTTTTAATTTATTTGTAACACATTTTTTTTGTAAAATTATTTTTAACACATTTTTTTTTTTATTTAACACCCCCCCCCCCAGCCTCCTTACCTTTGGGAATGCTGGGGAGGGGGGTGTCTCTTCCTCCCTGGTGGTCCAGTGGCTGCTGGACGATCGGGCGGGCGGGCGGCCGGCGAGGGAGCACTTCCCCTGAGCTGTCTGCTCAGCTCCCTCGCGCGCCACAGAGTGAGGCTGGGAGCCGGAATATGACGTCATATTCCGGCTCCGCCTCCCAGCCTCACTCTGCGGCTGGCGAGGGAGCTGAGCAGACAGCTCAGGGGAAGTGCTCCCTCGCCGGCCGGCCACCCCAGCCAGGCAGTGCCGCCCAATCGCCCAGCAGCCCGCCGGCATGTCTGTTAGCCGCAAGGCTAACAAGACATTTGCCTTGGGCATTTGGGGGCGGCTTTTTTTGCCGCCCCCTGGAAAATGCCGCCCAAGGCAAATGCCTTGTTTGCCTCGCGGCTAATACGCCCCTGGTATGAGAGCTGGGAAATTACAGCCATATCCAGAGGATCTTAAGGCATGGCTTTGAAGTGCTTCCAAACTTTGAAACTATTAAAATAAAAGTTTTTTGGGGTTAGGGTTGAAGGCACTATAACAACTTAAGTAAGTTATAGTTGTTATATTGCCTACAGTGTTCCTTTAACAATGGCAAGATGTCTCTTGACACACTCATGGGTACACATATAAAGACACACACACTCGCAATTGGATACTTATAGGCATGCATAGATTCACACATAGAGACATAGATATACATACAGTCACACAAACACACACAGAAACACAAACATGAATGCACAGGAACACAGATAAACAGAAGGAGACTCAAGCATACACAAGCAGGTATGGACTGACAAAGACAAAGGCAAACAGATACAGGCTACTCTTAAAAATAAGATGATAGTAACATAGAAACATAGAATGTGACAGCAGATAAGAACCATTCGGCCCATCTAGTCTGCCCAATTTTCAAAATCTTTCATTAGTTAGGATAGCCTTATGCCTATCCCACGCATGATTAAACTCCTTTACTGTGTTAACCTCTACCACTTCAGCTGGAAGGCTATTCCATGCATCCGCTACCCTCTCAGTAAAGTAATACTTCCTGATATTATTTTTAAACATTTGACCCTCTAATTAAAAACTATGTCCTCTTGTTGTGGTAGTTTTTCTTCTTTTAAATATAGTCTCCTCCTTTACTGTGTTGATTCCCTTTATGTATTTAAATGTTTCTATCATATCCCCATAATCCATGTGATTTTAGATGTTCAATAATCCTATCCTTCAACATGGCTTCCATTACCTTACCCACTACTGAAGTAAGGCTTACTGGCCTATAGTTGCCCGACTCCTCCCTACTACCTTTCTTGTAAATGGGCACAACATTCGCTAACTTACAATCTTCTGAGACTCCTCCTGTTAACAATGATTGGTTAAATAAATCTGTTAATGGTTTTGTTAGTACACCACTAAGCTCTTTTAATAACTTTGGGTGTATTCCATCAGGTCCCATTGACTTATTTGTTTTACTTTTGACAGTTGAAATAGAACCTCTTCTTCTGTAAACTCACATGTAACAAATTACTAATTTGTCCTTTTCCTAACTGAGGCCCCTTTCCTTAATTTTCATCTGTAAATACGGAACAAAAATATTCATTGAGGCAGTCAGCTAGACCTTTATCCTCTTCTACCTACCTTCCTTCTTTTGTTTTTAGTCTAACTAATCCTTGTTTTACTTTCCTTTTCTCATTTATGTGTCTAAAAAATTTTTTGTCCTCCCTTTTTTTTTTTACTGACTTTTCTCTTCTGTGTGTGATTTGGAAGCTCTTTTAACTTGCTTAGCCTCTTTCTGCCTAACCTTATCGATCATTCTGTATTCCTCACTCTGTTTTTTTTTTTATAATTACTAAATGATAACTTTTAGTTTTTTACTATTTTGGCCACATCTGCGGAGTACCATAGTGGTTTCTTGATTCCTTTCCTTCAAATCTTGTACTCAAAGATGATAAAGGACATGTGGAAGAAAGACACAAATTATGGTGTAGTATATCAAAAGGAGCACACAGTTTAAGATAGGGAAAACAAGAGGACAGTATTTCCAAGGCCATCAAATAAGGTCAGGAAGCGAAAAAAACTTTTCTGTGGTAAAGTTCAGGTGCAGGACAAAATGGACTTCCGTCTTCACAGCGAAATATAAAGGGCAAATTAAGTCAAAATATAAAATAAAAAATAGATAGAAATAAATTAAACAAAAACAGCCCTACGTGTTTCGTCTGGAGAACCAGACTTCATCAGGGGTATACAGTTAAAATATCATAAAGCACCTAATTTCCTCCCCCTGGCCCCCACCCCTGAGCGGTGGGTGGGGGCCCTAAACAAAAGTAAGGGGAGAGAACCTAATGTCCTCCCCCCTGGCCCCCACCCCAGAGCGGTGGGTGGGGGCCCTAAACACAAATTGGGGGGGGGGCTAATTTCCCCCCCCCTGGCCCCCACCCCTGACTTGTGGGTAGGGGCCCTAAACAAAAGTAAGGGGGGGACCTAATGTCCTCCCCCCTGGCCCCCACCCCTGAGTGGTGGGTGGGGGCCCTAAACACAAATTGGGGGGGACCTAATGTCCTCCCCCTGGCCCCCACCCCTGAGCGGTGGGTGGGGGCCCTAAACAAAAATAAGGGGGGGACCTAATGTCCTCCCCCCTGGCCCCCACCCCTGAGCGGCGGGTGGGGGCCCTAAATACATATTTAACCCCCCTCCCCCCAGGTGACTAGGGGTCCCCAAACCCCTAGTCACCCCCTCCCCCCCAAAAAATAAACTCCTACCTACCCCCCTCACCCTAAAAATAATGAGGGGGGACCATTTAACTAAGTACGTTTAAAAATAAAAATACACTTACCATTCAATGTTTTCTTTCTTCTAAAATCTTCTTTTTTTCAGCCCCAAAAAAGGGCAAATAAAAATCCATAATAACCGACGCAATAAAAAAAAAGCGCTAAAAAATAATAATCCATCTTCACCCGGCGAGGGCTCCGCGCAGACTGAGCTCTGCATGGCAGGGGAAGGCTTATAAAGCCTTGCCCCGCCCTACAATTAGGCTCAGAGCACTCTGATTGGTGGGTTTAAGCCATCCAATCAGAATGATCTGACAGGTAAATGAAGAGACTGACAGGTAAGTCTCTACATTTACCTGTCACAGCACTCTGATTGGTTGGTTTGAAATCCACCAATCAGAGTGCTCTGTGTCATTTTACACAGCGTGGGAAAGTTCTGTGGTGCCTCCAGAACAGGGAGGGAGATCTCTGATCTCCCCTCCCGTCCGTGAAGGCACATGGTGCTTGGATAGTGCCAGCCTTGCATTGACCAGCAGGGGAGAGCATCTGGGGGGGAAAGGGCAATTGCCCGTTGCCCTCCCTGGATCCACCAGTCATATATATATATGTTTCTTTCTCCCCCTCACTGCTCCTCTGTGTCCATGTCTCCCCTCTCCTTCCCAGTCACTCTCTTCCCTCTCTGCCTCTTTCTCCCCCTCCCCTTGTGTATCTCTCTCTTCCCCTCTGTATCTTTTCCCCCTTTTCCCCCTCTCTCTCTCTCTCTCTCTCTCTCTCTCTCTCTCTCTCTCTCTCTCCCTCTCTACCATCTCTCTATCCCCCTCTTCCTCCCCTTGTGTCTCACTCTCCCCCCTCTGTCTCTTTCTCCCTCCTTTCCCTGTGGCACTCTCCCTCCCCCTCTGTCTCTCTCTATTATCCCTGAGAGGAGTCAGAGGGGGCCGGCCGCGTTCCACGCTGGTGCCGCCGGACCGGGTGGCAGCCTCGCCGGTCCGGCGGCACTTCTGATGCTGAGGAAGGAAGAGCATGAAGGAGGAGGGAGGAGCATGTCTCTCTACCATGCTCCCTCGCGGTTCCCACAATTCACAGCACAGTAACCGCAGATAATTTAACATCCTTATTGTTCTTACTGTAAAAAAACATTTCCTTTGCCTTAGACTAAATCTCCTTTCTTCAAGTTTAAATTAATGACCTTGTTTCCTATTTTAAGTTGTGTTTATGAATAGATTTCCAGACGATGGTTTGCATTGGCCCCAAATATATTTGTATAATTTTATCATATCCCCTCTGAAGCGCTTTTTTTCAAAGCTAAAGGGATTTCAATTTGCTAACCTTTCTTCATAACTAAAATGCTCCATTCCTTTTATCTCTTTTTTGTAACCCACCTCTGCACTCTTTCTGCACTCTTACCAGTGATTTATAAAGAGGCAAAGTTATACTTTTAATTTCGAGAATTAATCACCCAAATGGCCCTGATCAAAAGTTTACATACCCTGGAATGTTTGGCCTTGTTACAGACACACAAGTTGACACACACAGGTTCAAATGACAATTTTAGGTTAATTTCCCACACCGGTAGCTTTTTAAATTGCAATTAGTGTCTGTGTATAAATAGTCAATGAGTTTGATAGCTCTTATGTGGATGTTCTGAGCAGGCTACATACAGAGTCATGGGGAGCAGAAAAGAACTGTCTAAAGACCTGCGTAACAAGATAATGGAACTTTATAAAAGTCAGTACTGTTCAATCACTTATGAAGACATGGAAAATTTAGCGATCTCTTGATATCAAGCCATGGATAGGTAAATCAAGAAAAAATTCAGCCACAACTACCAGAAGAATTGTTCAGGATACAAAGAAAAACCCACAGGTAACCTCAGTAGAAATACAGGCTGCTCTGGAAAAAGACAGTGTGGTTGTTTCAAGGAGCACAATACGATTATACTTGAACAAAAATGAGCTGCATGGTCGAGTTGCCAGAAAGATGTCTTTACTGAACCAATTCCACAAAAAAGCCCGGCTACAATATGCCCGACAACACCTTGACAAGCTTTACAGTTTCTGGGACACTGTAATTTGGAGTGATGAGACCAAAATCGAGCTTTATAGTCACAACCATAAGCGTTATGTTTGGCGAGGGGTCAACAAGGCCTATAGTGAAAAGAATACCATCCCCACTGTGAAGCATGTTTGTGGCTAACTTGTGAAAATTAATGTCAAGATGAATGCAGCATGTTATCAGAAAATACTGGCAGCCAATTTGTATTCTTGTGCATGAAGGCTGCGCATAAGAAATACTCTTGGACTTTCCAGCATGACAACGACCCTAAGCACAAGGCCAAGTGGACCCTTTAGTGGTTAAAGCAGAAAAAGGTGAAGGTTCTAGAGTGGCCATCACAGTCTCTTGACCCTATTATCATCAAGTTACTGTGGGGAGATCTCAAATGGTTCACGCAAGATTACCAAAGACTTTGCATGACCTGGAGGCATTTTGCCAAGACAAATGGGCAGCTATACCACCTGCAAGAATGAGGGGCCTCATAGACAAAATAGTGTACGCTGTCATTGATGCTAAATGAGGCAATACACAGTATTAAGAACTAAGGTCATTTTTTATTTTTGTAAGTATTTTGAACATGGGTCATTTAATTTTTTCTTTGTTGCTACGTTTTGTTTTATGATTGTACCTTTCTGTTGAAACTTACAGTTAAAATAAATGTGTTTTGCTTGCCCACTCATGTTTAAAAATGTACTAAAAATAGTACATATAATACCAATTCTCAAAGGGTATGCGAGCTTTAGAGCACAACTGTAAATCCCTCTACAGCAAAGTAATATTCTCCTCACACTGTAAGGACCTAGTTTTGTGTCATCTGCAACCATTGACATATGACTTCCAATGTCTATTTCATTATCATTTATGAATATGTTGAATAGAAGCAATCCCAAAACAGAACCTTCAAGGACATGTCTTACCACTTTTTCCAGCTTGAAAAACGTCAATTAATGATAACTCTCTGTACTCTATCTTAAAGCCCACGTTCTGTCCAAGAACAAGAACTTCCATTTAGAACAATTTCTTTTAGTTTGAACTCTAAGGAACTGTATTGAATGCCTTCGCAAAATCCAGGTAGATCATATCCACTGCCAGGGCCAGATTAAGAGCCAAGTGGGCCTGGTGCTGACAATTATGATGGGGCCTAATTACAGAATCTTATCAACCAAAAACACTAAAACAGTCATACCTCCCAAGCATCATGTATCTGATGGAGATGGTGTTGGAGGTAAACTCAAAGGATGCAGCTATAAGAAAACACATACTCTATGCTAATCTCTCTCTAATTTATGCTTTCATCTTTCAAGTAAACCCATACCCAATAACAGCAGTGTCCAGTGAAGCGGGAAGTCAATGGGCGGGGTAAAAGGGTGGGCCACTGATGCGAATCACGTGACCAGAACTGCCAAAAGGGGCAAACATGCCCAGAAAGAGGGCATGTCTGTCCAAAGAATTGGAAGGCCAGCCTGGCATCAGTGTCCCTATGTATTACAGTGTCAGAGTCCCCATGTCACCCAGTCCCCTAGTCTCCCAGTGTCACTAGGATACTAGGGGACACTGAGAGACATGGGGACACAGTGAGACATAAGGAAGCTGAGCTCCCCGGGGACACAGACACTTGGGGACACTGGGAGACATGGGGGCACTGAGACACTTGGGGACACTGGGAGATATGGGGGCACTTGTGGATACAGACATGCAGACTCTGGGAGACATGGAGACTCTGGGAGACATGGAGGCACAGAGACATGAGGCACTGAGACTTGGGGACACAGACACTGGGAGACATAGGGGCAATTAGACACTTGGGGGCACTGGGAGAAATAGGGGCATTTGTGGATACAGACATGAAGACTCTGGGAGACATGGATACTCTGGGAGACATGGAGACACAGAGACATGGGGACACAGACACTGGGAGACATGGGGGCACTGAGACTTGGGGACACAGACACTGGGAGACATGGGGGCACTGAGACACTTGGGGACACTGGGAGATATGGGGGCACTTCTGGATACAGACATGGAGACTCTGGGAGACATGGAGACACAGACACTGGGAGACATGGGGACACTATGACACTAGGGACACTGAGAGACACGGGGACACTGGGAGACACGGGGACACTAAGACACTAGGGACACTGGCTGGGAGGCATTTGGACACTGAGACACTTGGGGACACTGGGAGACATGGAACACTAGGGACACATGGGGACACTGAGACACTAGGGACACTGGCTGGGAGACATAGAAACATAGAATGTGATGGCAGATAAGAACCATTCGACCCATCTAGTCTGACCAATTTTCTAAATACTTTCATTAGTCCCTGGCCTTATCTTATAGTTGGGATAGCCTTATGCCTATCCCACGCATGCTTAAACTCCTTTACTGTGTTAACCTCTACCACTTCAGCTGGAAGGCTATTCCATGCATTCACTACCCTCTCAGTACAGTAATACTTCCTGATATTATTTCTAAACCTTTGCCCCTCTAATTTAGGACTATTCCCTCTTGTTGTGGTAGTTTTTCTGCTTTTAAATATAGTCTCATCCTTTACTGTGTTGATTCCCTTAATGTCTTTAAATGTTTCTATCATATCCCCCCTGCCTCTTCTTTCCTACAAGCTACACATGTTAAGTTCCTTTAACCTTTCCTTGTAAATTTTATCCTGCAATACATGAACCAGTTTAGTAGCCCTTCTCTGAACTCTCTCTAAAGTATCAATATCCTTCTGAAGATACAGGTTTTGTGCTGCCCTAAGCAGGACAAAACTCAGGTGCCCCCCTCTCCTACCGCGCCACCCCCACCCAACCCTTCCCCCTCGCCCCGCCGTCTAAATACACACACACGCACATTCACTGACAGATATGCATACACTAGCTAACAGAAACACACACTCACTAACAGAAACACACTCACACTCACTAACCGACAAACACACAGACACACACTAACAGACACACACTCACTTACTAGCAGACACACACACACACTCACTAACAGACACATACACTCACAGGCAAACACACTCACACTAACAGACACCCACCCACTGTCAGACACACACAGTCACACACACACACACACACACACACACTAACAGACACACACACTGATACACACACACACACACTAACAGACACACACACACACACACTAACAGACACACACACACACACTAACAGACACACACACACACACACACACACTCACTCACATTAACACATTTCTTTTTTATTTAACCCCCCCAGCCTCCTTACCTTTGGGAATGCTGGGGGTGGTTCTCTTTCTCCCTGGGGGTCCAGTGGCTGCTGGGTGGGCGGCGCTGGCGGTCGGCTGGCGAGGGGGCACTTCCCCTGAGCAATCTGCTCAGCTCCCTCGCGCGCCGCAGAGTGATGCCGGGAACTGGAATATGAAGTCATATTCCGGCTCCCAGCCTCACTATGTGGCGTGCGAGGGAGCTGAGCAGACCGCTCAGAGGAAAGTGCTCCCTCGCCAACCGCCCGCCCAGCAGCCCGTCTGGCTTGTCAGTTAGCCGCAAACAGTGGCGTACGTACCGCGGTCGCAGGGGTCGCAGATGCGACCGGGCCCGGCACTCCAGGGGGCCCGGCCGCCCTGCGGCCCCCCGCAACCGGGTAGCAGCTGCCACACTTTGCGGCCCCGGCCCGTGCGGCAAACCGCCGGGGCCGCATGTCAAGGGGTCCATCGGGTGGCCCATGCTGTCAGGGCCACCCGATGGACATGGATTTTAAGGGGGCCCGGTCTGCGCTGAGCGCTTTAAGTGCACGACTGGGCCCCCTGTGATGACATCATCACTACTGGGAGGAAGTGACCGCACGTCACTCCTCCCAGCATACTGAGAACCCGCGTGGGAGGAAACTGAAAGGAGGAGGAAGTCAGAGTGGGAACTCTGACTCCCATCAGGCTGAGCCACCACTGGACCCACACATGGTAGGAAACATTTTGTGTATTTGTGTCTGTGTATGTGTGTATGTATGTCTGTGTCTCTGTATGTGTGTATGTATGTCTGTGTCTCTGTATGTGTGTATGTATGTCTGTGTCTCTGTATGTGTGTATGTCTGTGTATGTGTGTATGTATGTCTGTGTCTCTGTATGTGTGTATGTATGTCTGTGTCTCTGTATGTGTGTATGTATGTCTGTGTCTCTGTATGTGTGTATGTATGTCTGTGTCTCTGTATGTGTGTATGTATGTATTTGTCTCTGTATGTGTGTATGTCTGTGTCTCTGTATGTGTGTATGTCTGTGTCTCTGTATGTGTGTATGTCTGTGTCTCTGTATGTGTGTATGTCTGTGTCTCTGTATGTGTCTGTGTGTGTCTCTGTATGTGTCTGTGTGTGTCTCTGTATGTGTCTGTGTGTGTCTCTGTATGAATGTGTCTGCGTGTGTGTCTCTGTATGTGTCTGCATGTGTGTATGTGTGTATGTGTTTGTGTCTGTATGTATGTGTCGGGGGGGGAGGGGCCCACAGTCAGGGGGGAGAGGTTCACGGTAGGGGGGGGGCCCACGGATCAGTTTTGCACCGGGGCCCCATGGAGTGTGTGTACGCCACTGGCCGCAAATGCCTTGTTTGCCTCACGGCTAAAACGTATTTGGATACGGTCTCCAGTATTGCGTACAATACTCCAAGTGAGGTCTCAAAAGTGTTCTGTACAATGGCATGAGCACTTCCCTCTTTCTACTGCTAATTCCTCTCCCTATACAACCAAGCATTCTGCTAGCATTTCCTGCTGCTCTATTACATTGTCTGCCTACCTTTAAGTCATCAGAAATAATCACCCCTAAATCCCTTTCCTCAGATGTTGAGGTTAGGACTCTATCAAATATTCTGTACCCTGCCCTTGGGTTTTATGTCCAAGATGCATTATCTTGCACTTATTCACATTAAATGTCAGTTGGCACAACTGTAGTTTTTCTAGTTTACCTAAATCATTTGAAAAAGGGACACTAGGGACACTGGCTGAGAGACATGGGGACACAGACATTTGGGAACACTGGGAGACATGGGGACACTGAGATACATGGGGACACGGACACTGGGAGACTAGGGTACAGTGGGAGCCATTTGGACACTGAGACACTAGGGACACTGGGTGGGAGACTTGGGGACACTGTGTCCCTTGTGTCTCCATGTCCCAATGTGTCTCCCAATGTCCCTATGTCTCACAGTGTCCCCATGTGTCTCAGCATCCCCATGTCTCACAGTGTCCCCTAGAGTCTCACTGTCCCCAGGTCTCCCAGTGGCCCCTAGTGTCTGTGTCCCCTAGTGTCTCACTGTCCCCAGGTCTCCCAGTGGCCCCTAGTGTCTGTGTCCCCTAGTGTCTCAGTGTCCCCATGTTTCCCTGCTGCCTCCCCCCCATCCTTCACTTACTTGAGTTGTGGGCTGTCTCTGCAGACTGGGAGCTGCTGTCTGAGCTCTCTGTGCTGTGTAGCTGCTCCCCTGTGGATTAGTGAGTAGAGGGAGGCAGGGAGGGATATGCTGTAACTTCCTATCCCTGACTCTGTCCACACACAGTGACCCCTACTGGCTGGTGCTGGTATTGCAGTAAAAAACACCATTTATACTGAGAAAAATATCTGCATTTGTATTGCCGGTATTATTGCAATATCAGCATGGCCAGGCAGCCTCAAATACCAGCTGTGCCTGTAAAATACCAGTCAGGTATACCAGTCAGGTGGCAAACCTAAGAGTAGTGTGTAAAAAAAATTCATTTTTTTTTTTTTTAGTGGACCTATTCCATGGGCCTGGGCCTGGAGCTGCAGCTCCATCAGCCCCTATGTTAATCCGGCCCTGTCCACTGCAACAATATGATGAATGCTTCTAATTACTTATTTATATAATTCATTAAGATAGTGGGACATGATTTATGTTTTAAAAACCGTAGTGAGTTTGCTAATCATAATGTTGTTACCAATGAACTCTTAAATATTATCTCTTAATAACTCTTCAAATACTTGCCTAAGGACAGTAGTTAAACTCACAGCTCTTTTTCAGGCAAACATTCTGAATTATTTATAAATATAGGAACCACATTTACCATTCTACAATAGTCTGGTTCAGTTCCTGAAAGGAAAGAATCCTGAAAAATAAAAAACAGAGGTTTGCTTATTTTCACATTAAGCTCATGGGTGAATACCCGCAGGTGCAGGGACTTTGTGTATATTCGCTTTCTTTAGTTGTTGCAGGACCTTGTATTGATTAATCCAATCACAATTTTTCTGCAAGTTATTTGGCAGCAATAATTTGCTTATCTCTTACCTAGGTTCCTCCTTCAAATATACTGAAGAAAAATAATTTAACATGTCTGCTTTTTCCTGATCTTCATTACTCACACACTTATGTCTAATTTTAGTGTACCTATACTTTTTTTTTTAATTTCAGTTTTTTTTACAATTTATGTACATAAAAAAAAAATATTTTGGAGTTGGCTATTATTTTCTCATTTTCTAGTTTAAGCCTTTTTTTTTTTTTTTTATTCTTTATTTTGGTTGTGCAGGTGGTTACAGATTATTAACGGACGCCACAACAGCGTATTTCAAGGTTACAGTAATTATGCAGTGGCAGAAAAATGTGCACATTTTTTATATTGTGTAATGTACATCTTGTTTAAAGAAACGGTTACGTTGTCAAAAAATGATTGATTAGCATAAAGTATAACAAAATAATTGATGCCTGTCGTTGAATACATCGGCATTTGTGTTAGGCATACTGATTTACATATAAGGCTTAGGGCTTAATAACATACGGTAGTATTGCAGGGCACACTAACAGTAAAATAACATGAGGGAGTTAATACCCGTGCGAGACAGGGTGGTGATCCCTAAACACTGATAAAGTTTAACCTATACCCTCCGCATAGAGACTCCCACCGCAGAATGGTAGGTAGTATGGGCCTCCCCGATCAGCCACCCATCTCCCCCAGACCTTTGCACAGTCCAGCATTACAGTCTTAGGGATTCCATCTGTAGCTGTGGCTGGGTTCAGGGCTCGAGATCTTCCTCCACGTTGCTTCCTTTGCTCTGGGATCTGGCTTTCTGGGCAAAGGATGAGCTTCCAGGAGAATGTCTCTTTATAGACTGCTGTCCGTAGCTGTGTAGGAACTCCGCAGGTCGGGGCTTTTGGCGGGTAGAGGCCTGTTGCCTTCTCTTCCTCTGTCGCTGCTCTGTTGGTGCCTTGATTGGGCCTCTTTTAGTGGGTTGCAGTACGGTACAGTGTCCGGGCGGTCGGGTTGGAGCCACACGTTTCGTCACGTTTCGTCTTTTCGTGTCTCCGCTTGAGGGTAGACCGCACTCCAGAACTGCGTCCAGAATCTCTCAAAGGCTTGAGCTATGCGGTCCTCTCCCTGCGGGTGCTTTGCTTCAGGCTTTCCACTGGCGGCCGCTGTACAGCCGCTCCGTGTGCCCTGTCAGGGCTTGTGGATGTGAGCCAGTAGGTGCGCCAGCGGGGACCAGGATAACCCCCACCGGTCCAGAGGGGGGTTCGAGGCTGTAGAGTGGTTTCTGAGCCGTGTGCTCGCCGGGTCAGGAGATCGGCCACCTCCCCCAATCACCGGGCACAGTGGGCTGCAGAGGTAGCTCTGGCTGGAATGATGCCGGTGTACGGTGTGTGCCGGTAGATGCAGTGACTGTCCACCGGTACTCCAGGTGGGTCACTTTGCTATTTGTAGGCAGTTTTGCTTGAGATTATGTAGTATAGTGTCGGAGCTGTCCGGCCATCTTGCTGGTCAGGCCCCACCCCCCAGTTTAAGCCTTTTTAAAGGTATTGTTGGCTTCCTTATAGCCTATATAGGATGCCTCTGACTTAATATTTAAATGCTCTTTTCATGTCTAATTTTGTGGCTTAACTTCCGAACAAATCACATTGGTTTTAGTTAGTTTCTTTTATATATTTTTGACCAATAGTATATACAGAAAAGTGCACATTTTCAATATTTGTTTGAAGATTTATCGATTTATTTTCCACTAGAGAGTTTATACCAATCAATGTGTTTTAAAGCTGCCCTTATTTTAATGAAAATTGCCTTTTTTAACCCCTTAGTGAGCAGAACGTTTTTCAATTTCCTTCCCCTTAAGGGCCAGGGCTGTTTTACATTTCTGCTGTGTTTGTGTTAATTTGTAAATTTCCTCTTACTCATTTACTGTATCCACACACATTATATACTGTTTTTCACGCCATTAAATGGTCTTTCTAAAGATACCATTATTTTCATGATATCATATAATTTACTATAAAAAAAATTATGTAAAAGTTTAAAAAATAACACTTTTCCTAACTTTGACCAAAATCTGTTATGCATCTACAAACGCCAAAAAACACCCATACTAAATAGTTTATAAATTTTGTCCTGAGTTTAGAAATACCCAATGTTAACATGTTCTTAGTTTTTTGTTTTTTTTCAAGTTATAGGGCTATAAGTAAAAGTAGGACATTGCTGTTTCAAAATATATATTTTTAAAATGTATCAATAGTGACATTGTAACACTGTTGTTATCTGTCAAAAATCTCTGAATCACACCTCTGATTTTTTTTTTAAAGTAGACAACCCAGGGTATTCAATAAGGGGTATGTCCAGTCTTTTTTAGTAGCCACTTAGTCACAAACACTGGCAAAAGTTAGCATTCATATTTGTTTATGTGTTAAAAATGCAAAAAAACATTATGAACTCTAACTTTGGCCAGTGTTTGTGACTAAGTGGCTACTAAAAAGACTGAACATACCCCATTTGCAATACCTTGGGTTGTTTTCTTTTGCAAATGGTATGCCATCATGGGGGTAATTCTCATTCCTGGGCTACAATACGGTCTCAAAGGCAACATAACCAATCTGGCAAATTTCAATGTGAAAAAATGTGAAGATTAAGCCTTATATTTGACCCTGTAACTTTCAAAAACACTGTAAAACCTGTGCATGGGGGAACACAAATATTAGTGTTTCAAAACAGTAAAACGTATCACAAGAATGATATCTGTTGTGATATGTTTTAATGTTTGAGTGTGAAACATGCTAAAAACGTCACTTTCACTGAAAATATCATCGATGTGATATGTTTTACTGTTTTGAAACACTAATATTTGTGTTCAGCGAAGTCTCCCAAGTAAAACAGTACTCCCCATGTACAGGTTTTAGGGTGTCACGGAAAGTTACAGGGTTAAATACAGTGCTAGCAAATTAAATTCTCTTGACTTTCGGCCTGGGTTGTCAGGCAGGTCCCTCAAATTGCTATCAATAAAAGTACTCAATTATGTAAAAATATGACATTAAATGGGCACGTAGAATTTAATTATATATACATATTTATATATTTGAAGCCTACGTGTATATTTATGAAATTATTTATGTAATTATGTATATGGATATATTTTTTTCCATTTATCCATTTTTTTCTTTCTTATTCTTTTTTTATAATATATATATATGTGTGTGTAGTTTTTTATATAAATGTGTGTGTGTGTGTGTGTATATATATATATATATATATATATCTTATATATACACCTATATTTACTGATTTTGGTTTGAAGTTTTATGGGAAGAGTGCCAGAATTCTGGATTTATATATACCGTATATACTCGAGTATAAGCCGAGTTTTTCAGCACATTTTTTGTGCTGAAAAACCCCAACTCGGCTTATACTCGAGTCAATTGTCTGTATTATGGCAATTTGCATTGCCATAATACAGACTGGGGGCTGTGGGGGCTGCAGAGAGATGTTACTTACCTTTCCTGCAGCTCCTGTCAGCTCTCTCCTCCTCCGCCGGTCCGTTCAGCTCTTCTGTCAGCTCACAGTGTAAATCTCGCGAGAGCCGCGGCTCTCGCGAGATTTACACTGGGAGCTGACCGAGGTGCTGAACGGACCGGCGGAGGAGGAGAGAGCTGACAGGAGCTGCAGGAAAGGTAAGTAGCATCTCTCTGCAGCCCCCACAGCCCCCTCCTACACAGTGCCCATCCACTGGACCACCAGGGAAGGAGCCCCCCTCCCTGGCCAGCTAGCAAGCAGGGAGGGGGGACAAAAAAAATTTATATATATTAATAATAATAATAAAAAAAATAATAATAATAAAATAAAAAATAATACAATAAAAAAATAATAATAAAAAAATTTAATGAAACAAAAAAAATATTAAAATAATAATTAAAAAATAAAAATGCCCACCCCCCACCAAGGCTCTGCATCACACTCTGCATTACACACACACATACACACACTGTATTCATACACACACACACTGCATTCATACACACACACACACTGCATTCATACACACACACACTGCATTCATACACACACACACACACAGCATTCTCATACACACAGCATTCTCATACACACAGCATTCACACACACACAGCATTCATACACACACAGCATTCATACACACACACAGCATTCATACACACACACAGCATTCATACACACACACAGCATTCATACACACACACTGCACTCATACACACACACTGCACTCATACACACACACTGCACTCATACACAGCATCCTCATACACACTGCATTCTCACACACACACTGCATTCTCATACACACACACTGCATTCTCATACACACACACTGCATTCTCATACACACACACTGCATTCTCATACACACACACTGCATTCTCATACACACACACTGCATTCTCATACACACACACTGCATTCTCATACACACACACTGCATTCTCATACACACACACTGCATTCTCATACACTGACACTGCATTCCCATACACAGACACTGCATTCTCATACACAGACACTGCATTCTCATACACACACACTGCATTCTCATACACACACACTGCATTCTCATACACACACACTGCATTCTCATACACACACTGCATTCTCATACACACACACACTGCATTCATTATACACACACACACTGCATTCATTATACACACACTGTAAATAAATATTCAATTAATATAATTTTTTAAGGATCTAATTTTATTTAGAAATTTACCAGCAGCTGCTGCATTTCCCACCCTAGTCTTATACTCGAGTCAATAAGTTTTCCCAGTTTTTTGGGGTAAAATTAGGGGCCTCGGCTTATATTCGGATCGGCTTATACTCGAGTATATACGGTATATAATATTTATTTCCTTTATTAAACATTTTTATTTTACTTTTTCACCAGCAGTTTTTTGGTGGTCACGGTATAGGCGATGGCGTTTAATTGGAGTGTTTAACCACCTGATATTGTGACTAAGTATTTTCATAAAGGGAATTGAAGTGAGGTTCGCGTGTAATGTCGCTGGTAATGTTTACTGAGTTTTCCACAGGTACACTTCCATTAGGCCCGCTTGGGTATTGTGATATTTATGTGTATGGTGCAGTGTGTACCTGTGGCCCAAGTCATCTTAGTCATATCTCCCCTTGACGTGCTCGTTTCTCAACCGGTGTTGTAGGGTTAACAGCTTGTGCCTTCTCATAGGCAAAGGTTGGGGGGGGGGGGAATAGTGCAGTTAGAAGTAGAGAAGAGAGAGAGATTGCGTTGAGGACCGCCATGCCCAGGAGGGGCTTAGTACCGAGAGTTGGTACTGTAGAGGCTGGCATTTGTACACAACTGTTCATTAAACAAAGTAACATAACATTGCGGGCAACTAGCCCAATATAGTTTTTAGTGGTTAACTAGTAATCCGTACCAAACTACAATACTAGCATGCATGTTACAATACTGGAGCTCCTGTATCTGAAAATGTATGGGCTACACGCATATCTGTCACCAGTATGTTTCCTACCTGTCAAAGATAATTTGATTACTAATGTGGATAGACTAAGTGGAGTGGTGATGTGTTTCCATTGTTTGGGTATTGTCTTTTACTTTGTAATCTAGTGTGAGTTGCTTTATGGAAATTGCAGTGTAGTGGAGGCTGTTGGTTAGTCACGGGTGGTCTGCGAGATGTTCTTGTGGTTTTAGGCTCGTTTGCAAAGTCCCCTCTCCCCCTCTGTTTGTCGTTGCTCCATTTCCTCTGGGTGAATGTCCCGTTATGTTGGATAATGAGGCAGACCGGGTGACCCCATCTGTACTGTGAGGATATTTTGGGGCGATAAATATTAATAATATTTTCATAAAAATTATCAAAAATTAATGTAATACTTTTTATTATATTAAAAATTATATATTGGCACTGTTTTACCAATTAATGATTTAAAGCTGAGAATAACCCACTATTTTTAATTCTCATAGATCCTGGAGTACATTTATTAGAGGATTTTTATTTCACACATTATTCACGAACTAATTATAAAAATATAGTTTATTGTGACAATAATTAATAATAATAATAATAATATGTAACATGCCTGGCAATAATCAGTGGATATTTAGGTATAGCATAAGTATACAAAATGGCAGTGATTTAACACAAATTACAGACAGCTAAATAGAATAGTTATATCGACATGTATGCAGTTTTTAACAAGATTTTACGATAGAACACTTCACTTTGAAAACAGTTTAACACTCACAGCAGCACAGCGTAAAGCATCTCATAGCAGCACAGCGTAAAGCAATAAAAAATTTGTCTGACAGTCAAATCACAATGAATTAACTCATTCACTGCTGGTTACAATTCTCATTGGCAAGATATATTTTTATATTACAATTTTACAAATACAATATTTCTCATACTAGATCATTTGACCATTCCTATGTCCATCCAATAAGAATAATTCTAACCAGATTTTACGTTTGCAGAATTTTAACTTTCCTAATTAAGATTTACTATTTCTACATTAGGTAAGCTAATACAATTGTCTGGTATTCTAATTTTAAAGTTAATATAGAGTTCATTGGTCCACCTGCAGGAATGGAATTACGAATTCTATATATTATTAACGTATCATGACTGACATAGCAGGCCGTACTTATGGGCACAGAGGCCGTTCTTATGGGCACAGACATAGCAGGCCGTTCTTATGGGCACAGACACAGCAGGCCGTTCTTGTGGGCACAGACATAGCAGGCCGATCTTATGGGCACAGACATAGCAGGCCGTTCTTATGGGCACAGACAATAGCAGGCCGTTCTTATGGGCACAGACAATAGCAGGCCATTCTTATGGGCACAGACATAGCAGGCCGTTCTTATGGGCACAGACATGGCAGGCCGTTCTTATGGGCACAGACATGGCAGGCCGTTCTTATGGGCACAGACATAGCAGGCCAATCAATGGGGCACAGGCATAGCAGGCCAATCCTGGGTTGCATATCAGTATTATATGAATATATGTTATTTATATATAGCGCCATCCAATTCCGCAGCGCTTTACCATGGGTCTTGAATGAGTGATGGGGACCTCTGAGCTTGGGCAGAGTTCCCCAAAAAATAGTAGATCCACAGAGCACCCTGTGACCTAGGGTCCCCAGACATCAACCCTTTTAGACAGCGTAATGTTGTGTGAATAACCTGCACCGGGACTGGCAGTCCCCAAATGCCCAGCAGGCAAATAGTGGTATTCCAGTTTATTGGACCTAAGCCGAAGTTGATCCAGTGGTAATAGTGTCCATAAAATCACGATATACTGACCGACATCCTCCTTAAACTGTGCAAAGGTATGCACATGTACATACAGATCTGTGAGAATTCTCCACATAATAAAGATCATCAGACCACCTGAGGGGTATTGTACCCATGGTCTATCTCTGGAGTAGGGCTAAACCATAGCCAATACAATGAGTCTCCCTACATAACCTGATAGAATATCAGTGTTGACTGGTCTCCCATACCAGTTGAACCAGGGCCAGGCATGTTGGCTTAAAATATCTGTCATGGACAGTAAAATCATACCAGAGGAGACTCACTTGGGACTCCATAGCTGGCCGGCCGAAATCTATACTGTGAAACACACACACCTAGCGCCAACCAGCAGTCTGGCTCTGAACAGAGCCTGCGCACTGAGAGTCGTATATACAAGAAACACCCAGATTGAGATATATACTGCCAGTAAACTCCCAGGAATCCGTGATATATACTGCCATAAAGCACACAGAATCAGTGACACATAGTGCCATAAAGCACACAGAATCTTATATATAGTGCCATAAGCACACAGAATCAGTGACACACAGAGCCACAAAGCACACAGAATCTTATATATAGAGCCAAAAGCACACAGAATCAGTGACACATAGTGCCATAAAGCACACAGAAACTTATATATAGTGCCATAAGCACACAGAATCAGTGACACATAGTGTCATAAAGCACACAGAATCATATATATAGTGCCATAAGCACACAGAAACAGTGATACCCAGGGCAATAATGCACACAGAATCTTATATATAGTGCCATAAGCACACAGAACCAGTGATACATAGGGCAATAATGCACCCAGAATCTTATATATAGTGCCATAAGCACACAGAACCAGTGATACATAGGGCAATAATGCACACAGAATCTGTGAGATATATCAGGCGAGGCGGCCACGTGTGTGAGCAGACCCGTTCGCGGGGTGCTCGCGTCAGACCGCGAGAAAACCCCGGGCGCCGGCAGGCTCACACTAGAGCTCGGTGAGTCAGAGGGGGCAGCCAGGTGGCTAGGCCCCTGACACCCCGAGCGGAGCGCCCGCAGCCCCACAGGGGGGGGCTAATAGAACGGCGCCAGGGAGTGGGGTGGGAGGGAGGGGGGGGGACAAACCGTTATGCATCCCCAGGGACCCTCAAATAGCGCTAGCAGACGCAAACGTCCCCAAGAACAGGGGAAGCAGGAGAGAAAAAACGGGTAGAATCCCGATATAAAAAACCAAAATACAATACACAACTAATAAATAAACGATATGAAGGAAAATCTAATGGATGGACAAAAACCATAGACATAAAATATAGAAGGGAATATAAAATTTATATCAAATAAAGTAAATACAAAAATACAACGTGTAATAATATAATAAGCAAGGAGTAAAATAAATAGTCTGAAGTAAACTATAATAGACAGAACTAAAAACCAGAAACATAAAATACAATAATAAAATAACACATAAACAAAAAATATAATTCTAAATAAGTCAAACTAGATCCCAAAGCCCCCAAATAATATTAGCAGGAGGCAGAGGTACTCTGACCTGTACTGATGCGGAGCAGCAAAGAAAGAGGAAATGATGCATGGGGAGGGGAGCTTTATAGTACCTAACTTTTTTCTGATTGGTTGTTTTCTGTGCTGCTGTGGAGTTCTAGTAAAGAGAGACTTAAGCAAATACTCGCCTCCTATCATTAATAAAATTAAGATTATAGGTACACTAAAGCTAGCATAATCTACAATTCTATATATTATTAACGTATCATGACTTAATGTTGGAATCACCAGCTTTTATCCAAGTATATTCTGCCTTTTAGTAAAATCTATTAGTGTAAATTAATTTAATGAAACGAGTATAATTACCAGCTCTTTGTAGAGTTTATTTTTAGTCTGGAAGATATGTCCCAGGAATTTTGAATGCTAGTATGATGAGAATTGTGGGAAAAAGGAAAAGTTTCAGAGTTCTGAATTTTAAATAATTTCAAAGTTAAATGTTAGTTGGAAAAGAGTTAGATGTATCCAGCTTTGGCTCCAGATGTCAGATCTTAGATGTTAGGTGTGAGTCCATCCTCAGAGTGTGAGTGTTTAGAGAGTGTCCCTCTCTCCTTTGTCCTTAATTTTTAAAGGAGAAGTTCTCTATACGTCACCAATTGATAGTGACCAATAGAGTAAGGTGAGCGTGTCTTCCCTACAGACTATCATCTAGATTTTGGTCAGTAGATGGTGCAATTACATCACAGAAAATTCTTGTGAAGTGGTCCATTTACCTTTTTGTATAATGAGCTAACTAAATTTTGCAATGCGTTTGACATCATCTTGGTTATCTTTTGGATAATCATTCATCAGAAACATATCAATCTTGAACATTTTACTCCTAAAGAGATAAGCATTTAAAGTACTCTTCTAAAGTTTCATTACACTGTTTAGCCAAAAGTTGTATTTTTCTTATTTATACTTTTACTCTTACTGGCATACTGTACATTAGTGGTGAGGGGGTGGGTGGTTGGGATGACTATCGACATGTAAACTTCATGAAATAAGAATGGCTGTTACATCCCCATGTTGTGTTCAGCTTCGCCCACTCCCTTCCCCTTTACTTTTGGAAATACCTATTTAAAAATATTGTTTGTTTTTCTTGTATAATGATATTTTTTTCATCAACATTGTAAACACTGGGGGACTCCAACAGTAGAATACCTCCTAAGAGCATGTCTCCTGCCATAACCGTATTGTAACCAGGCTGTGTGATACAAAGTAAATACAAATACAAAAAGAGAAGTCCTGTGCTTAAGCAGCAAGGACTACAACACACATCAGCCTGGTTACAATGCTGCTACCCATCCCATGTGTTCCCTATTAAGGGTTAATAAGTATAGGGGTGTATATAAAAAATACCCCTTTCTGTCTCATTAGAGATATCTTTGCCAGAAGCTCAAGGAAGCAGGCTGAAGGGTCAGTGTTAGGACCCGCTTAGGGGGGTCTGCCTTGACGTTGGCAGGCGGACATTCCCTCCAATGGCCATTGGAGCAACTAAATGACCTCCATTTGTCTAAATATACATAGGGATTAAGGAGAAAGCGCAGGTAACGTTTTTATTTTATTTTGTTTTTAGGTTAACAAGACAACTATATGTTACCAGAGAAGGGTAATATTTATTAGAGTACTCTCACCACCCACTTCTGTTTGTATTTTGTATTATTCTATGTGATAAGTGACTCACATTGGTGATAGGAGCACCTTATTCTTAAACCATTTTAATCTTTAATTTTTTTATTAATTTCAAACATGGAGGTGAAACCATTATGCTTTGGGGGTGACTTTCTGCTAAGGGGACAGGATTGACGCACATGAGAACTCCTCGGCAACCACCCCTTTAGACAAGTGCAATTAGCTTCGTTCCGAATGTATATTCGGACGTATTTTGTGCAATTCGTACATTTGGTTGCTTATGAATGTCCGAAGTGCGAAATTATGAAGTTCTGCTCGCCGCCACTCCTCTTCCTTATGTCAGCTGGTGGGCGAGACTTATCCCGCCCGCTGGCTGAGGAGACCTAATGCGCACGCGCATTAGAGCTCTCCATAGGAAAGCATTGAAAATGCTTTCCTATGAAGAATTGAGTGACGCTGGAGGTCCAGCGACGCTCTAACACAGAAAACCTGTGCTATAGACACGGAAGTGCCCTCTAGTGGCTGTCTAGTAGACAGCCACTAGAGGAGGAGTTAACCCTGCAAGGTAATTATTGCAGTTTTTAAAAAAAAAAAAACTACACTTGCAGGGTTAAGGGTAGTGGGAGTTGGCACCCAGACCACTCCCATGGGCAGAAGTGGTCTGGGTGCCTACAGTGTCCCTTTAAGCCTAGACAAATACAGATGGTAGATTCATAGATTCTTATTTTTACCACTAGATGTCAGTAAACTGCTAGGTAGCTGATAATAAATAGCACTTAATACTGAATCTGGTTTTTAAATTTTGTAGCCATCTCAGACTTTAATCATGTATACTGTAGCAAACCACCTCTTTTACAGGTAGGAGTTTGTCACAGATCTTACAATAAACCACAGCCTTCTAGGGTATACAAAGTCCAGGACACATTCAGTTCGGTTTTCCTTTTTTATTTGATAGGAAAAACAGCTGCTTTAAATAATAAACAAAACAAAATTCCTTGCTCTTACCTGAGCTCTTACTAGACAGATTTCACTATCTGTAATTGGGTGGCTTTCCCACTTACCAATTTTCCCAAAAAAACTAAATAGCTTTGCAATAAACACAATTCTCCTCTCCTCTCCTCTCCAGGAGAGGTGAGGCAATTAACTAAGAATTCTCTGGTTGCTGTTTAGCAAATCAGGCCTGATGCATCTTCCATCAACCACTATTCCACGTTTTCGCTCACAATACCAATAGAGTAAAACATCTTAATTTAGTAATTGAATATAGCTCACTTGCTAGTGCACATACATATGAGCTAAACTAGCTTATAAGTGGAAGGGTATACAATTATGAAAATAATTCATACCACCCAGTGTCAAGAAATCTCAAATGATATTTTAATTCAAATCTAGAGATCACATTTTTAATCTCCTAATTATAATGTTACCAACACCAACACCCCCATGATAAGGGTATATAGAGTAGCTTCCAGATAGTCAGAAATGTAATCCATCCAACCCCCTACACCAAACAACTTGTGGACAAAGTTTAGATAAATTGAATTTTAGAATGTGTAAGGATATTCAATCAGAGACAGAAGAGATGCAGTATGAAGAGAAAAACAGAATGGGACCAATGGGAAGAGTTTAGAGAAGGAGGGCGTAATCAACAGTGTCAACGGCAGTAGAAAGGTTTAAAAGAATTAGTATAAAATGGTGGCCTTTAGATTTGTTTTTTCTTCTTTTTGGACCGGTATTTGCCATAATAGTGCATATTCTATGCAGGCATCAATACCATTGTCATCACATCTTGATAGCTGTCTTTTTCATTTTACTATGGTTAGGGTAATCTCTTTAATATATTTATAAACATAATTTATCTTTTGTTTTAAAAGGAAAAGAGAGAGAGAGAGGGACGATTAAAAAGAGGGAAAACCCCCACAATTGCTTACCCTATTTTCTCTCCATTCTTATTATAACCACCGATATAGAGATAGTCCTAACCTATTTAACCAGTTGTGCCAATCTTCTTTCTGCCTGTGTCAATTTTCCATCTTTGACTGTCATATGACTTGTGAGACATTTGTGGACACTTGGGATATTTGTGGATATTTTCTATAAATAGTTTAGCAGCAGTTATGGTAGGTGAAATGATTATTAAAACTTTGTTTTAAAATTTTTGGCCATTTTACAGTTAATAAAATCTTCCAACCTCTAATTTCATTTTTTTATTTTTTTTATTTGATGAATTAACTTCAAACACCAAACAGGGCTGCCACCAGAAATTGACAAAGCACAAGGTCTGCGCCCCATCCCTCCCGCCCGGCCCGCCCACAGGACTCCTACCTAGTCCGCTGCAAAAGATGCAGGACTGAATGTGGTGTGTATAGTGGAAGTGAATTAGAATGTGTGTAATGGATGTAGTGTTTGTGTGTATTAGATACTGTTTGTGCAATGAATGCAGAGTGTGTGTTTGTGTAGCGGATGCAGTGTGTATGGTGAATGCAGAGTGTGTTTGAGTAGTGGATGTAGTGTGTGTTTGTGTGTTTGTGTAGTGGATGCAGTGTTTGTATGTACTAGATGCAATGTGTTTAGTGGATGCAGTGTCTGTAGTGAATGTAGTGTGTGTATTAGATGCAGTGTCTCTGTATAGTGAATGCAGAATGTTTGAATGTGTGGTGGATGTAGTGTGATGTTTGTGTAGTGGATGCTGTGTGTATAGTTAATGCAGAGTGTGTGTCAGTGTAGTGGATGCAGAGTGTGTGTCAGTGTAGTGGATGCAGAGTGTGTGTTAGTGGAGTGAATGCAGAGTGTGTGTGTGTGTGTGTTAGTGCAGTGAATGCAGAGTGTGTGTTAGTGGAGTGAATGCAGAGTGTGTGTTAGTGTAGTGAATGCAGAGTGTGTGTTAGTGCAGTGTATGCAGAGTGTGTGTTAGTGCAGTGTATGCAGAGTGTGTGTCAGTGTAGTGTATGCAGAGTGTGTGTTAGTGTAATGAATGCAGAGTGTGAGTCAGTGTAGTGTATGCATATAGTGTAAATGGAGCATTCCCCTCCTCCCCCCCCTCCCGCCCCCACTTTAAAAGTGAAAAATGTTATCCCCCCTCCCTGGTTCTTACCTGGTCCAGGGAGCAGAGAGATTCCATGATCCCTGGTGGTTAGGTGGCATTGTGGGCTCCCCGGCTCCCTATACTTGCAGAGGGGGCCCGGCGGACTGCAAGTGTACTTACAAGCTTTTCCCTCTCTGTAACTCCCGCGAGCGAGGTGTGTGTGCCACGCGATAACCCGTGGCAACGCTCTGATGCCCGTGGGTCTCGCGGGAGTTACAGAGAGGGAAGAGCTTGTAAGTACATTTGCAGTCCGCTGGGCCCCCTCTGCAAGTGTAGGGAGCCGGAGGCCCGCGGCTGCACATATATATAGCGATCATCGCTTTATATATGTGCAGAGAGGGAATGTGGGGCCCAGGACCGCCGGGCCCGTGACAACCGTCATGGTTGTCACCCCCTGATGGCGGCCCTGACACAAAATATGGATCATTCAATAAATATTATTAAATATGTACATTCATCTTATTCAGATTCAAACATTATGATGACATAACATTACAAAACATATGTGGGTGATATAACACTTCTGTGTCCAATGTGGTTGATTTCTAACTAGATTTATTCTGAACAGCTATTTTAATCCATTTGTTGAAAGGGCTTAATTATGTGATCCTCTACAAGGTCTTTAATTTTATTTATACCTTTGCTCAGCCAGGAATTAAATTTGATATTTTCTAGCATATCCGTAATGATAGAGAATAGTAGAGGGTCAATTATTATTTATTTTTTTTAAAATTCTTTATTTTTGAAGCGCATTGTCAATTGCATCGTAAAATTATGGCATTTAACTGGTTACATGAGTCGGCACAAAGACATAACGGTAAAGATGATTTGATGCGCTTTTTTGTTTTTGTTTTTTTTGATGCTTGAGAAATAAACAGGCTTGTCAGATAAGTCAGCATGGTGTCTAACCATGAGTTATGCAAAACAAGGTAGCGTTGACATAGGTTAACATAATAAATTAGCATAATAGCTTTAACAGAAGATGCTTCTAGTTAGTTTGATGACCTGCATTGATTTAAGTAGGCATGCTGGTATTCATATAAGACTGACCTGCTAGGTTATACAGGGCCGACATAGGTAAGTATAGTTACACGTTTAACGTCTGTGCGCGTCAATATGCTGTCGCGGGGTGGAGTAGGGAAGACGTTTTGTTACATAGCGTTCCACACATTATTGTCGTTTTCCACATACAACCGCTCAGGTAGTATTACACGTATCAGTAACTGAGCAAGGGTTAACTGAAAATAACAGGTCTAACGTAATTTCTACTAGCCATTACGTCCAGTGTAATAGGTCTAGTTGTAGTCTGTGTGTCCAATTATTTTGTTTTTAAGTCCTGTTTCTCTTATTAGTCTATTCTACCAGCTCGCCAAGTCCCTAAGTATCAGTGTATTGAATCTTGCCTCTAAAATAGATTTTTTTATTAATATCTAATGCCCAAAATAGTGAAGTTACATTTTCTACCCCAGTTATATCTTTTTCCATTTTAGACCATTTAAAAAAAAATATTGTAATTCTTTATTTTTGTTGTGCAAAAGCTTGCCAGACAGGCTTGTTTTGCCACAACAGCAAATACGGGCATTTCAAGAGGCATAATATTGTGGCATATAAGAGAACTGCACATTTTTAAAGTAATAAACAGGCTGATAAAAGTTATGTCACATAATGATAAGGCAGTAAGCCTAATTGAGACATCTTGCAGTAAGCCTAATTGAGACATCTTGTGTAGGCTGACATTAAAGGGACACTATATAACTTTATCTTAATTAAGCAATTTTGGTGTATTGATCATGCCCCTGCAGTCTCACTGCTGAATTTTCCAACATTTAGGAATTAAATCACTTTGTTTATGTAGCCCTAGTAACACCTCCCTGCATGCGATTTGCACAGCCTTCCTAACACTTCCTGTAAATAGTCATCTAATGTTCATATTTCCTTTATTGCAAATTCTGTTTAATTGGGAATTTCTTATCTCCTGCTCTGTTAAAAGCTTGCTGGACCGTGCAGGAGCCTCCTGTGCATTATTAAAGTTCAATTTTCAGAGTAGGAGATAAAAACTTTTAAAGTAAGTACCTTCTAAATGAAAATGAAACCATTTTCTTTCAAGCAGGCTGTGTGAGTCACAGCCAGGGGAGGTGTGACTGGGGCTGCATAAACAGAAACAAAAATGATCTAACTCCTAAAAGGCAGTGATTTGAGCAGTGAGACTTCAAAGTCATGATCTATACACTAAAACTGCTTCTTTAAGCGAAAGTTGTTTTTGGTGACCATCGTGTCCCTTTAACGTTGTCAAAGAAGAGAGATTTATATAACATGCTGGTTAGTTCTGGAGCTTGGTAGCAGCTGGATAATATGTTTAGGTTTAAAGCATAGGAAAATTGCATATTTTAAGATGCTGATAAAACTAGCATGCCCGTCATGAGCCAAAAAAAAAATAATATCTACAGCAGTGGGAGGAATGTCTGCTAGATTGGTTGGTATGATCTGGGACATATGCTTCCAAGGTAAGGATCCCACATGGGTCAATCTGGCTGTTGCAGTACTGCAGATAAAAGATTGGCTGTTGTCATGGAATTACAAATTACAGGGTACCTGAAGTCATACATTTTCAGTGGTGGAGCACGGTTTTATAGGTTAGTGTAATTAGCATGTTTAGGCTGTCCTGTCATGCTAACTGAAAATGGCAGAACAATTACATTAAAGAAAAATTACTAGACATGGTATTAGATGGTTATGAGCATTAAATAACATGTTAAATTAGCTTGACTGGCATATACACTTATTAAAAAAAATAAAAATTCCCACGGAAGCTAGAGGCAGTGTTGTACAGCTGCATTGTTTTAGTGAGATGCTACCAAGGTGTAAATAAGAATGATCCTGAACTGGTTACAGAACTGGTGTGACTGGTGAGTCATGAAATTAAAATGAAATAACTTAGGGGCTGTACCTCCACCTGAGATCATACAGAGGGAGAATGAGAATGAGCCAGTGGAATTATTGCTTATCACAGAGAAGCAAATCAGACATATTAAGCAATGGAAATAAGCTGTGCATTCAGGGCTCTGTTGCCTGTGCCTGGGAATGCTTAACCAATGCTTATTGATGGCAGACTGTCAACCCTGGGGACATGAGTCCACCTTTCTGCAGGTGCCAGATACATCATGGAGGTCTCCTGATGGTATAAGGAAGTGTATCAATGGAATTTGATCGGATGGATTCCTTAAGGAGCAGGAAGAAAGCCAGATAATCCCAGGGTGTTATCACTATGTGGGTATCTTTGTGAAGTCCTTCAAGTTCAGGAAAATGAGGGGAGGCAGTTCTGTGGCTGCACGCTCGGGAAGTCACGTCCCTTTAAATGGCCTTCTGCTCCTTAAGAAATCCATACGACCAAGTTCCATTGATACACTTCCTTATACCATCAGGAGGTCTCCATGATGTATTATGGGTAAGATCAGACCAAGACCCTTGCATAGGACTTTTTTTTTTTGTATCAGCATTTTTCAATTTTTTCTTATTTTTTTCCCTCACTCTCCCCCACTTTTTTTTTCCCTTTTTCTATTTTTTTTTTTTTCTGGATTTTGGCATTTCTGGATGGGCTGGAGTAAATGCATTATTGGTACAGCTTGCAGGACTGTAAGAGAATATCCCAGAAACTTTGCTTAAGAGATTTTTCATCAGAGTATTAGATGAAAAATGTATGTATTTGTTGTTGCACTATATAGTATATGTAAAGGTTTACAGGTAGTATAGTGGTTTGGCACTTAGCACTTTACATCTTTCTATGCACTTTCGTTTTGGTGGACAGGATAATATTTTAGTCTTATGTTAATGATTTAAAGGTTTACTCTTGGACTTTACCAATAGTGGCTAGATTGTATTAATAAACTATATTTTGGGCATTTTCTCAAATTTTAAATGCGGTATAATTTGATATATATTGTTTGGGGTCTTTGGTGGTGACCCAGATACCTGCACCTATGTTGTGATTGAGTGCAAGCACACTTTGGATCTTTTTTCTCTCTTCAAACATGTCTGGCTAGCTCGGCTGTCAGGCCCTGCCTCCATTTTATACCATTTTCATTTGTTACAGAGATATTTTGTGTTAACATTATATTAAGAGGTATCCTGGCCCAAAATCATTGGTGTATCTCTGGGCATCCCAAAACTCCATTTTGTCTTTTCCTAGCTAGATTTTTCATTTTCACTCTTGCTTTCCTTCCTCCCCAAACGCATTTTATAAATGCTGACTGTAATAATGCTAAACAATTGTCTGGGAAAATAGTGCCCTTAAAATATTAATTATGTAATTAAGGAGAGGCTTTTATTACTTTGTTTTAGTAAAGGTAGATAATTGACTTCTATTAAATCTCTATAGTTTTTTTTTTTTTATCTCTATAGTTACAGCTACTGTATGCCTAGATATTTTAGCCTCTTTTTCTCATGTGAAAGCCTTACGTTTTTTGTAAGGAAATCAGCTGAGATTTCACTCATGTTCGTAGCTATCAATAAAAACAAGTACAAACAGTGAAAGCAAACACAATAATATTTTACCTTTTTATAATATGGTAGACAGGTCTTTTTTCAGTAAAAATGTATTAGCAGGCCCTATATAGTATAAGCTTAAAAAATATCAGTGTAATATGTAAAAAACAATATTAAGGTCATTTTAAAGATTGGCTCTGAAACATAGATGCAATTCATCCACAATAGTGATAGATGGGTATAGATGAATTCCCATTGGAGCTGAAGGATATCCAGAAGAATATGGAATCAAAATTAAATTGAATAAACTTTATTATCATTAAAGTTAGATAAAACAATTAAAAATAAACAAAACAACATGTTTCGACCAATATAGGTCTTTCTCAGGTAAAAATCTAGACACACACTGCTAGTACAGACAAATATACCCTACAAATAGGCTTCATTAAGCACAGGTTTGTTAATTGCCCAAGCACACCTCTTATCCATATATGGTCCTAACTGGATGCAAATTGTCTACATTAAGATGGTGATGATTCAGCCATGTCTCACTCACTAATGCCTTGTCGAATATGGCCACATAATGCGTGTAGCATTAAACCACACCCAATGCTAGCAAATTCATTTTATGCATTTATTGATAGGAGTATGGTATGCTGTGTTGCTGGACACTGACCATTTGGCCAATGTACTGGAATGGTGGCCCAATGGGACACTGTTCCAGACTGAGACCATGAGGGAGAATTAAAATGATCTGCATCTGCCTGTGGTGTTGACCCCAAGCACCCTCATAAGAACAAGGGAACATCAGGCCAATCACAGACATCTTGGAACATCCAATGCACATGCCTATGAATATAGCCATATTTTTAAAAATGCTTTTATATTTAAAAATAAACAAAAGTTAAAACTAGATATTTTGGGTATGATTAATGATGTTTGGCTTGTACTATATTAATTGCACCGTATTTATTATGTCTTCTTTGTTCCAGTTTGAAATGTAAGAAAAACAATGCATCAAAACCCACAACAATTTCAAATGGTGAAGAAGACCTTGCTATTAAGACTGAAGAGGGACAACTATCCATAAATAGTACATCATTGCTTGGTGAGTATGTATGTAAAACAGCTTTTTTATACATGTTATTCTGTAACATGCCCAGCCACAGACAACATATGTGAGTTATTTCTATGTGCTACTTCAACTTTAAAAGAAGGCAAACCAAGTTCAGAGTAGCATGTTAAAGGACCACTCTAGGCACCCAGACCACTTCAGCTTAATGAAGTGGTCTGGGTGCCAGCTCCATCTAGGGTTAACCCATTTTTTTTATAAACATAGCAGAAACTGCTATGTTTATAAATGGGTTAAGCCTTCCCCCAAAGCCTCTAGTGGCTATCTCATTGACAGCGGCTAGAGGCGCTTGCGTGATTCTCACTGTGAAAATCACAGTGAGAGCACGCAAGCGTCCATAGGAAAGCATTGATAATGCTTTCCTTTGCGACCGGCTGAATGCGCGCGCAGCTCTTGCCGCGCGTGAGTATTCAGCCGACGGGGCGGAACGGAGGAGGATCGGAGGCAGAGAGCTCCCCACCCAGCACTGGAAAAAGGTAAGTTTTACCCCTTTTCCCCTTTCCAGAGCCGGGCAGGAGGGGGACCCTGAGGGTGGGGGCACCCTCAGGGCACTATAGTGCCAGGAAAACGAGTATGTTTTCCTGGCACTATAGTGGTCCTTTAAAATCAGGCATGGAGAAAATGTTAGCGATATTGAAGGTATTGCAAATTAAAAAGTAAACTTTTATTTTTATTGGAACTTTTATATTCATATATACAGTGAGTGAAAAAAGTATTTGATCTCCTGCTGATTTTGAACGTTTGTCCACTGATAAAGAAATTCACCCAGAAATTTACCCAGCTGAGCAGTTTACATGTGTAGGGGTATGCTAACCTATGCCCACTTAGATATAATTTAAAAGCAAAACAAATATAAGTAAACGCTTAAATAAAAGCAACAAACAGAAATAATCCACTGGGTCCTCAAAAGGCAAACCGCCACAAGCCCACAGGCACAGTGTCACGTTGCAGCTGCTGAAGGTATGCTGACCGGCTCACCCGGTATCATAGCTTCAGTCTACATCTGTCGCCAACCCGGCTTAGTGTAGTGCTGATAAAGTCACGGCAAAGGAATCCACTCCACTACTGGTCAGCATGGCGGTCAGGCCATGGCGGTCTAGTTTTAAACTAGATTTTAAGCATGTGTGGTTTAATACAGTTATATCATTGTGGGTGCAATGATATAGGTGAACCCAGGAGCTAATTCCACTTAAAAAGGCTTGAGTCACCAGTGTGAATACCAGGCAACTACTATGTATATGGTGTATGTACCTTTAAATCTGTCAGAAAACCATGTGTGGTTTAATGCATGGAAGGTACTTGCGGTACAAGCACAGTTCTTGATCCAAATTTTGTCAGCGGCTGCTGGGCATCTTATTCCATTCTAGCCGGAGTCGTGTCGGCGGTGAAGTCCCACTATCGCCATGATGTGTATCAATTCCCTGTGAGTGCAGCTTGCGGGCGCCATCTTCTGGGGATAATATGGCCTTCATCCCCCCATCTTTGATGACCAGCAGTTTGGTTGGGAATCCCTATGTGTAGCGCATACCCTTCGGGCACAGAGAATCCATGACAGGTGCAAATTCTTTCCTCCTGCGAAGTGTAGCTGCGGAGAGATCCGCAAATAGCTTCACCATGGGATAGTCATCCGGTGCTTGGTTGCTACATATTAGTGCTGCTTCAAAGTGTGTGATTGAAGATATTCTGGAGAGTTTTACAGAATCTTCAACTGTCTAAGATTTTGCTAAGAGTTTTTTTTATTTTTTACTGTTACAGGTAAGATTCATCTATAGGAAAAGACTAGGTGTTTGATATTGATTGTTGGTTAATTAGCTATTGATTGCAAATAAGCATAGGCCTACCCGGTGTAAAACATTTCTAGTGGGTGGTGCTTTTAGGAGTTATATACGGTTTGTGATCATGAGCTTGGCTAATATAGCTTGGTTGCTTCATCTAAGTGCTGCTTCCAAGTGTGTGATTGGAGATATTCTGGAAAGTTTTACAGAATTTTCAACTGTCTAAGATTTTGCTAAGAGTTTTTTTTTTTTTACTGACACAGGTAAGATTCATCTGTAGGAAAAGATTACTGATTGCACAAAGTTTGATTTCCTGTTGGTAATTGGTAAGGCATTTGAGTAGCTAGGTGTTTGCTATTGATTGTTGGTTAATTAACTATTGTTTGCAAAAAAGCCTACCCAGGTATTAAACATTTCTTGTGGGTGGTGCTTTTAGGAGTGGTCATTAGCTTGGCAAATATAGCTTGGTTGCTACATTTAAGTGCTGCTTCAAAGTGTGTGATTGGAGATAAACTGGAGGTAATCTGAGGTATACAAAATGACAAAAAAAGTTAACATTTGTTTGATTTAAATTATTCACCTCATTAAAATGGCAGACTTAGTTCAGTGTAATAGTTATTATGCATTTGTTTCACGTTCCACTTTTTTGAGATTTGGATGCTGTAAACTGTATAATCTGTTCACTATATTGCGGCAGGAGATTGTAGTCTGAGATTTTTAAATGATCTGGTAAACAAACTCAGGCTGGAACTGCTGTAAAGCTATTGCCGCAGAGACGTACTAGGAATGGCAGATGGATTACTGTAGGATCTGGTAGACTTAGAGTTGTGGATAAAAGGCATATTGCACAGTCTGTTGCTCTACATAATTCATTTTCTGCACTTTCAGCGTGTAATAGTGTTATGGAGAAATTTTCAGGCACCAGGTGTAGCGGTGTTATGGAGACAGGCTCAGGCACTGAGGGTAGTGGTGTTGTGGAGACAGGCTCAGGCACTGAGGGTATTGGTGTTGTGGAGACAGGCTCAGGCACTGAGGGTATTGATGTTGTGGAGACAGGCTCAGGCACTGAGGGTAGTGGTGTTGTGGAGACAGGCTCAGGCACCTAGTGTAGTGATGTTGTGGAGACATTCTCAGGCACCGCTTGTAGTGGTATTGTGGAGACAGGCTTGGAGACTATGGTGAGGTCTAATAGAACGCAGTTGTTGTTGAGCAGGGGACAGTCAAGTGGCCCATTGCACCAAAAGGAGAGTAAAAACATAGAAACATAGAAACATAGAATGTGACAGCAGATAAGAACCATTTGGCCCATCTAGTCTGCCCAATTTTCTAAATACTTTCATTAGTCCCTGGCCTTATCTTATAGTTAGGATAGCCTTATGCCTATCCCACGCATGCTTAAACTCCTTTACTGTGTTAACCTCTACCACTTCAGCTGGAAGGCTATTCCATGCATCCACTACCCTCTCAGTAAAGTAATACTTCCTGATATTACCATGTGATTGAAAGGGGGGGGGGCTGTCACCTAAACAGGCACACTCACTGACAGGCACACACACACATTTGCTTATTTGATACACACTAACAAACACACACTCACTGACAGGCACATGCATACACTCATTGACAGACACGCACACACAGACAGACCAGGGGCGTACCTGGAGCATTTGGCACCTGGGGCGGATCCTATATTTGGCACCCCCCCAGCTGATGATGAGGATGAGAGGGAGGGGGTGATGTGTGAGGGATGGGGGGTGATGTGAGAGGGGGTGTGATGGTGTGAGGGAGGGGAGGGTGATGATGAGGGGAGTGATGGTGTGAGGGAGGGGGGTGATGATGAGAGGAAGGGGGGTGATGATGAGAGGAAGGGAGTGATCATGAGGGGGGGAATGTGAGAGGGAGAGGGGGGTGATGTGAGAGGGAGAGGGGGGAGATGGTGTAAGGGATGGGGAGAGGGGGGGGGGGACTAAATACCGTAATTCCCTGTTGGTCCAATGGCCATAATATCCGATGAATCCGAATGAAAAGACCATGAATCTTGCGAGACCCAGTCAGAGTGTTGCCGTGATAACCTGCGGCAATGCTCTGATTGATCAGATCTCGCGAAACACATGGTCTGCAGCTCTGCACACTGCGGATTTTGATGACCAGCAGTTTGGTTGGGAATCCCCATGTGTAGCGCATACCCTTCGGGCGCAGAGAATCCACGACAGGTGCAAATTCTGCGATGGGCGCAGGAGGGACATCTCACCCGGCAGCATATCATAGCACCCTCCTGGTGTCGGGTCCTTGGTCAGTGACCCAGGACCCGACATAGTCTGCCCCGTTACTTGCACACACACAGACAGACATACTGACATACACACAATACATACTGGCACACACAGAGGCATACTGGCACAGAGGCATACTTGCACGAGCCGTCCTTGCACACATCCCATTTCCTATTTCTCACCCATCCCATTCCCCTTCCTCTCCGCCCGCATATCTACCTTCCGCATGCCCACTTTACATATCCATTCCACTTATCCTTGCCCCCACCAAGTCAGTTCCATCCCTGCACGTTCTTCCCACCCATCTCCTTCACTCTATAGTTATTCCGGATACACTCAGACCACGTCCACATCTCATCCCACTTGCACAAGCTGTCCTCGCTCCTCCCCGTCCCTTCCCACTTTCCCTACCCGTCCATCTTGCCCATCCTATCCACCCATTCCTTTCACCTCCCCCCCCATGCCCCTCCCCGGCCACCATTTTTTTCGGTACCTCTCAGCCACACTACAAATCCCAGAATCCAATACTGATCAGGCCCAAAATGGCCGCTGATAACATGATCACAAGTTTTCCTAAATGTCATTAAAAATAATCCTCGTTTTCACCATTTATATCAATATTTAGCAACTACATACCCATATCTTAGTGTTTTATTTAATTTCCAGCAATTATTTAAATAACAATTATATTCCAGCAGTTTTATATCAATATCAGCATCATGTTACAGTTTTCAGGGACATAATACGGGTTACAAACGTCTTCCTGTCTATATTACATTTGTCGTGTTTCTATTTAAGTCTTGTGCTTCATTATCTCAACATGTATCTCATCCTACATCCAGGAGAGTTTTTAAGGTTGCGGTTAGCATTGAGACCAATGGGTATCACCGTAGTCGTGAGCAACCCTAGTGTCACCTGTGTATGCATCTTTTGTGATGTGTTTGCCCTATGGTGGTTGTACACCAGGGAAGGGTTGAAACCAGGGTGGGGGAGGGAGAAAAGAGTGGGTGGTTGGGGGGTAGGGGATATCCTGCTAAGTTTGTAATTTAACCAACATCTTAGATGTCTCGTGCAGCAGCGGTAGAAGTTCTCATATGGCAAGGTATAACTCACAGGAACGAGTTTTTCCTACCACAGCAGAAGGGGAGGGGGAATTTCCAATAATTAATCCAGGGTTCCTATATTTTTAAATATTTATCTTTCTTCCTGAGAACTGACCAGTGTATCTCCTCCATTTTCCTTGTTCTCCCCACCCGTTGCACCCATTGCTCTCTAGTTGGTATGTGTGTTTGACGCCAGTACATTGGGATAAGGGCGTTAGCTTCTCCTAGAAATAGGTTCAATAATTGCTGTTCAAGTGTTTCTTTAAAAAAACAGGGCCAACTTAGTAAGACCTGGGATTGGGTCAAGCGGGTCCACAGAAGCATGATGTAGAAGGTCTCCTTGCAGGCAACGCTAACTGGGGTTTTAATTAGTAATCCTTATCAGACATGTGGATGCATAGGCCTCTCATCCATTTTTGTTGGAATGGAGATTCTTGTTGATACCCCATTGCTGTCTGGAGAATACGATATATTTTAGACCGAGGGCGTTTAGAGTCACTCCCTGGGAACCAAAAGGGGAGGACCGATTTAATCAGAAAGTTACTCAGTTGTGTCCTGCTTATAGTGTCCAGTAAAGTCATCCGTCAGTTCAGTCTGGGAAATTCCCTAATTTTAGGGGGGTCGTCAGCCGTCAGGATTGTTGTTATGTCTGGGCTTGGATACAGGTTCTTCGGGATAATATACTGCTCCCCTGGAAATTTTGGGAGCTGCTAGGGGGAAAAATACAGAGAGTCCTGGGGACAGCCCCCATGTGTTCTTGTGTTGCCTCCATATCTGAAGGATGTGTTGGATGAGTGGGTGGTTTGTTTGGGAGAGTTCCCTGATTTGGCAAGTCTGCCAGGGTAGTAAATGTACCACGATGTTTTCCTGTCTGTGTCTGTCCACTCTTTTATGCGAGTGAGTATAACCGCTACGTACTACCTGTATAAATGAGGCAAGCTCAGTCCTCCTTTGCCTGTAGTGGACGTCAGTGTGGAGTAAGCCAGTCTTGCCAGCTTATTGCCCCATATATATTTCGTGAACAGTGTCTGCATAATTCGGAAAAATCCCATTGGAAGGAGGATAGGAAGGGTTTGGAATATATACAACACCCTTGGTAAGATCATCATCTTCAGGATATTGACTCTACCCATCAAGGAAAAGTGGGGTAAGTCCCATTTCTTAAGATCCCGCCTGATGTTTTCAATGAGGGGAGGGTAGTTTAATTGTATAGGCCTTTCATTTTTGTGGTTTGGTGTATCCCTAAGTATGTTAGTCCAGAGCTTATCCATTTGAATTTGTGCGCTTATTGGATACGTGTTTGCCTGTACGGAGGTACTAAAATCCCTAGGATTTCGCATTTAACAGTGTTAATTTTAAAGTTGGACAGGGCCCCAAATTTCCCAATCTCCGTCTGCACATGTGGGAGTGTACGAATTGGGTCAGTAATGGTAAAGAGGACGTTGTCCGCAAAAGCGAATGTTACTATTAGTCTGAATTGCCTTCAGGAAGGTTTCTATGGCCAGGACGAATAGTAGGGGGGAGAGGGAGCATCCCTGTTCTGTAAAAAACCTCCTCAGAGAGGGTTTTGAGGACGGGTGGTCTGTGGCAGTGGTATTCCCTGCGTGTGGTGCGCTGATTTTTGGTTGCCATTGCTGCGGTTAAAAGCCGGGTGTTGTGGACCATTTCGCCCACAGCAGGATAAAACCCATCTGTTAACACAATTAACATGGACATAGTTTTAACCAAGTCTTGGATGTACCCTAAATACTTGGGTATACTCCAGTATCTCCAGATAGCCATAGTCTGGAGGAACAACATATGTGGAAATCAGCCCATTCGGATAAAGGGTTCGGGAGTTATGGGACTTTAAAGTATTGACCGACCGCACAGGCAAAGTAACCGAAAATAGTTCCATAAGGTTTGGCCTGGCCTTGCGGTCGGTCTCTGTTAGTGTATTAAAACTCCCATACGGCTTGCCATCCGCGGGTTTCTTTGGGTTTGTTGGATTCCCCATGTAAGAATTAGTCTTTCTACCGAACGGCGTCTCGTTCGGTAGTTGAAGCACGAATCCACGGAAGTCTAGAGGTCTCAGCGGTGTTTGCTTAGTCGAGTGTCTGATTTTAGTTCCAGACACTCGACGGCAAAACACCGCTGTTCGGGAGCTAAGATGGCCGCCGCCACGTGTTCGTTTGACAAACAAAGGCCACCCAGCGTTTGTCAATTAAGCTGCGGTTAACCGCAACGTCTGGGTGGTCAATTGACGGCACACTCCATCTCCTAGGTGGTCCCTCATTCGTTAGTTTGTTCAGTAGATAAAATCTACCGAACACCCCGGCAGAAAAGGCACGAATAAGTCTTTCTGCAGGGAAAATAAGTCTTTTAAAAATCTGGTCCATAGTCTAAAGGCAGCAGGCGAGCAACCAGGCTTCTCCAGTTCACAGTGGCGAAGTTGGTTTCGCCACACCGGGCTTCACTGATCTCTCCCAGTTACATACAGAGCTCAGCTCTCATGCGGCCCCTTTTGGACTTATTTGACCTCTGGACTTTATTATTTGGACATATATATATCTTTACTATTTTAAGTAGTTTTTTACTGTACCCTAGTGTACATTTATTCTGTGGCGCTACCCCTTCTATTGTTTTTACTTTGTATTCTGTTTCTATTAGTGGGGAAGAGGGATCCCTACTTTTGGGGTTAGCTGCCTCCCAATATTATTGTTTTTTCTAGTAAGTGATCTTAGTGCTGTCCCTTTCTCTGTATCTCCATTTTTTCTTTATATTGCATAGTTTCCAAAATTTGAAAAAAAAATATCTAGGGACACTTTTTGTAGAGCAATCAAGTAAGCACTTTAGAGAAGTGTTGACCATGCCAACCAGCTTCCATAACCATGTCCACTATTCCCCGCCTGAAAACCACTGCCCTAAGAAAAATGTCATATAACTTATAGCCCTATCAATATTTAATAATACAGGCATTCGAACTGTACTGATTTAGGCAGGATAGCCACAATTTTGGGTGTCATGTCCACTCATCCTAATTTTGTTCCCTGTTGTCCTGCATTCACAAGCAATAGGGAGCTGTCCCCATCCAGTGAATCATTAGACATGCTTGTGCCGAGGGCACTAATACCATGCAGGAAAGCTACGTTGGCACGCTCTTCAATTTCTGCCCTGGTTGGGACATACCATTCATGACAGGTTGAAACAACCCTTCTGTGGGCAGGCCACCCTAACCGTGTTGGGCATTTGCAAGTCATGTAAGTTGTAGTACATTATGTTCACATAATTATGTACTCAGAAATATACACACACACGAACATGTTCAATTACACCTTCATAAGCATAGTCACACTTACTTCTACATCCCAGAAACATACAGACATACAATTACAACCCAGAAACATATATGGACACAGTGGGGGAACATTGGGCCTTGCAAAGGTTGGAAGTGCGACTGGGCCCTATGTGTTCCATCTGTCACAGGGGGCCCAAGAGGCTACTGACTGCCTTATGGCTCCCCACGAGGCACGTGCAAAAGCTTTTATGCATGGGGGGCTGCAGGCAAGGGAGCTCTGATCTTCATGCTCTTCCTGCACAGCCAACCTGTGCATTCTGTTGATGGACCTGATGCTCTGATGGACCCTTCAATACATTGTTGACTATCGACTAAACTGAGAGACGTCAACAAATTATGCCAGTATAGTGCATATGTGTTCCAACCCATCCAATCAACCCAGAAGTACTTCAATAGCCGGAGACTGGATTGAGAGATTTAAGGATATGATGCGGGTGGAACGCATATGCATTCCACTATGATTAATAAACGCCATATACGACCAATCAAGTCTAAAGAGGATACAACTGAGCCCCTTGTGTTCGGATTAACTGAAGTGATCTCGTGGATATTTATACCTCTAAAGAATTTGGACATTATTATGCTGCACTAGCCTGGGATTTAAAAATGTTTGCCCTTAAGGACAGACTTATCCTATCAGACGAAACACTTTTTTAGTTATTGATTGTGTTTTTTTCAAGTTGTATTATTCATTATAGTTAATGTTTTTAGATTACTTTTTCTTGCACTTTACGAATGTATTCGGATTTCCTGCTTCCAGACTTATGTTGATGGTCTTGCATTTATTGTCTTTCTTGTATGCTTTCTACCATTAATGCAGTATGTTATGTTTTGAAATACTGCACCATGGCTTTTTTCCACATGTCATCAAAAATTAGATGAAGATACTCAGGGTGGAACCACTTACTATTGAAGCTCCAATTACTTGAATCTTGTGAGTTTAACCATTATATCCAATACATTCAGATAAATGTCTCCTCTGTTTAAATGGTTTAGGTTCTCTCTGTAATGGCACAAGATGACATAAAACTAGTTTATGAACTGAGCAGGCACCCACCATAGGGCAAGTTATTTGATCTGTTGTTTGATCTCAGTATTTTCTCGCACCCTATTTTAGACTTCTTTCTCATATTCCATGTAACGACCTGTGATTGGCCTTGGGGTAGAATGATACACACAATGTAATCCAACAAGTACCAATGGATGTCTTCACGGGCTGGCCAGAAACACCTGTTGACCTCAATCTTTTGCATTCAATTGACCTCAACATGTGTTTCACTTGTATCTGTGATGACAACAGGGTACAGACAGGGGTGGATCCAGAGCCCAGTCAAAATTAATTGAAGAGTGGATTAAATAAATAAATAAATAAATCATATTACTCTTTGTTTTATTGCTGGGAGCTTCTATATGTAAGAGTGGAAAAAAGAGAACTCAAACTGCACCATAAGCACAGGAGAGTATTGGTGTGAAGTGTCACTGTGTGAGTCAATGTAGGTGGTTTTGTGAAAAGTGAATGTTTTGTTACATGTGTGACTGCATTGGTGTTTGCATGGAGAGTTGGTGTATGCATGTGTCAATGCCTCTCATACAAATGTTGTTCTCAATTTTTCCTCAACATCTGCCCATTTTTGTTCCAGCCTTTGCTACTTACATTTGTCCCCATTGTGGGGACTGCCACCTCAACCACTTTGGATTCCAATTTATCTGTGTGCTCACTAAGGTTGTGTGATGCTTGGCACATGTTTTGCTGGTATATTGCAAGATATCTGCCTGGAGATCTCTACTGAGGTCTTTTATAAAAGTTCTCATTCTTACGGTGAATGTGTCATATTCTAATAATTCCTGTAGTAGTTAAGTCTGAAACCAAGGCCTGATATTCCACACATTTACAAAAAAAGCAATGTATAAATGCACTTATGGATAAGCGCTAGGGGAATCCGCAGTGTAACTACAGTATTGCACTATAGCCTTTCATTTTTTTCTTTTGAGAACTTTTTTATTGCCTACCACTGGTCACTACTGGCTGTTACTCACAAGAAGCATGCACCCACTATTGGATTTTTCCTACTGCATGCTATACAAACTGGAGCTGGCTAGAAGCTCTGTAAAGTGTGAGTGGGCATTTACAAAGTGCACGTGATCTGCGTGCTCCTCCCTCTCTACAAATCTGCACCAGTGTTTTTTTTTTTTTCTGTTTTTTTTTGTATGTACGTGTGGATCTCTAAGTCCTACTTTACTGGAAGCAAGATTACTGGATACAGACAATCTGTTTAGACTCTTTTTTTCATAATTTTCAATTTCCTGTAATATTTATTTGTTGTTTAGCGCAACCTGTGTTTTTCCTTTATAAGTATAGAGTTTAGCCTGTGCCTTCAGTTCTTGCCATGGAGAGATTTGCAGAGTAACATAGGGCGATTGGTAATGAGCCATTTAGCAGCCTTAATAGAGCAAAGCTCTAAATTATGCTGCCATTTTCTTTAAGTGCCGAACAATGCCACCCTCCATTGAATGATTTTACCACCACTCTTATGATTGCAAACTGGTTCTCAAGATGGCCCATTTTGTACTTATGTTAGCTAAAATATTGCTAGGGATCTATTCTGGTTGCATGGAAACTGCAGTATCTTGTATATTGGAAAGTTTACGGACCGTTCCTGGGGACTGGCTACTGATTTCTATGCTATCTCCTCAAAACCCTTTCATGCCAGATTCCCTGCCAAACACATCCCCCTCCTTCCGGAGGCATTTCTTGAGGAGGATTACTTCACATTGATGTAACCTTCTCCCATAAAATGTCCTATAGGTTCTCCTTACTCACGTATTTTTGGCAACAAGATCCAAGATGCACTTGAACCATATGCACCTGCCTTGCATGCAGGGCCGGATTAACAAAGGGGCTGATGGAGCTGCAGCTCCAGGCCCAAGCCCATGGAATAAGCCCCTTTAAAAAAAAAAAAAAAAAACTTTTTTTTTTTTTTTTTACACACGACTCTTAGGTTTGCCACCTGACTGGTATTTTTTTTTTTTTAATTCTTTATTTTTGCGTGCATGAGAGATATAAATATGGTACAACATATGTATCACATGAGAGTATAGCAGGTTACAACTGTAGTTGTTTGATGAATTCAGCCGGTTTCAGCACAATTTTTTGTTACTAGTATGAAATCCTAGGTATAGTGTGTGGTTTTGTAGGAGTGTAGTTGAGTTAGTCTTTCGTGGGTTTGTTGCCTAGGTGTTGGGTTGTAGTGGATTTCTGGGCCCATCTAAGCTGTTAACTCATTAACTCATAGCGCGTTTCGGGGCCTGGGTTGGTTCAGTGAGTGTTGTGTTGTCGGTTGGTAAGTCGCATGAGTAGCCGTAGTGCGTGTTTCTACGCCCCGTGGGGGTTTAATGGGTCAGTGTCGGTGGAGACTACTCGTGAGGGGTGGTGGCCCTAACCATGGGGCTGTCCGGGGGGTTGGTGTCGTCCTGAGCTGCGGTTTCCATGTACTGGTGGTGCGGTTGTGCGTCTGCGTCGGCCGTTACCGCTAGTATGTGATAAACAGGTGTATTAAACTTTGAGGTTATAGTGCGTGGAGGGTGGGGAGAAAACAGAATACATTAAACCTTAAACATGGCAAAGTAGTGTCGCCGTTGAGCGGACAGGAGCAAGAGACTTCTCCCCCCCTGTCCGTCAGGTGGCTTGTGCATTGGTTCTCTGTCTTCTTGGCACAAATGTTTCTGAGGTTGCCGGGTTCCGGGCAAAAGGGTGATAAAACATCAATCCAATTGTCCCCCAAAACAAGGACAGAAGGTGCCTGTAGCAAGTGGGTTAAACAATGATAAGCTTAGAGTCATGTCTACAAATGCTCGCAGTTTAGGGAATAAGATCCATGAACTTGTGGCAATAATGGCAACTGATAGTGTAGATTTAGTCGCTGTTACCGAGACATGGTATAATGAGAAAAATGACTGGGACATAGCAATACCAGGGTACTCTTTATATAGAAAAGACAGGGAAGGCAAGAAAGGGGGAGGGGTGGCCCTGTATGTAAAGGATAGCATAAAATCTAGCCTAATAAAGGTTAGTGAGGCAAACATAGAGTCCGTTTGGGTTACGTTAGAATTTGGTAATCACACAGTAACTCGTGTAGGTGTGATTTATAGGCCCCCAGGACAAATTGAAGAGTTAGATAATTTACTAGTTGAAGAAATAGCTAAAATGACAATGAAGGGGGAAGTTATCATCATGGGTGACTTTAATCTTCCTGATGTGAATTGGAAAACAAAAATAGCTACTTGTGCCAGGAGCACACATATTCTAAACTCCCTACTGGGATTGTCTCTAAAACAAGTCGTTGAGGAGCCAACTCGTAAAGAGGCCATACTAGATTTAGTGTTAACAAATGGAGATTTGGTATCAGATATTACTGTAGGTGAAAGTTTAGGATCCAGTGATCATCAGTCAGTGTGGTTTAATATAAGAACAGTGACTGAGTCACACCACACAAAAACAAAAGTTTTAGACTTTAGAAAAACAGACTTTTCTAAAATTAGAATATGTGTAAAGGAGTCATTATCAGACTGGAGCAATTTATATGGAGTCCAAAATAAATGGGATTATTTAAAAGTTGCACTACTGAAGGCAACAGAAAATTGCATTAGGCTTGTCAGTAAAAGCAAAAAATTCAAGAAACCACTGTGGTACTCCGCAGATGTGGCCAAAATAGTAAAAAACAAAAAGTTAGCATTTAGTAATTATAAAAAAAACCAGAGTGAGGAAGACAGAATGACCTATAAGATTAGGCAGAAAGAGGCTAAGCAAGTTATAAGAGCTTCCAAATCCCACACAGAAGAGAAAATAGCACAGTCAGTAAAAAAGGGGGACAAAACTTTTTTTAGATACATAAATGAGAAAAGAAAAGTAAAACAAGGATTAGTTAGATTAAAAACAAAAGAAGGAAGGTATGTAGATGAGGATAAAGGTCTAGCTGACTGCCTCAATGAATATTTTTGTTCGGTATTTACAGATGAAAATGAAGGAAAGGGACCTCAGTTAAGAAAAAGGATAAATGAGTCATTTATTACACGTGAGTTTACAGAGGAAGAGGTTCTATTTCAACTGTCAAAAGTAAAGACAAATAAGTCAATGGGACCTGATGGAATACACCCAAAGCTATTAAAAGAGCTTAGTGGTGTACTAGCAAAACCATTAACAGATTTATTTAACCAATCATTGATAACAGGAGTAGTCCCAGAAGATTGGAAGTTAGCGAATGTTGTGCCCATTCACAAGAAAGGTAATAGGGAGGAGTCGGGCAACTATAGGCCAGTAAGCCTTACTTCAGTAGTGGGGAAAGTGATGGAAACCATGTTAAAGGATAGGATTGTTGAACATCTAAAAACACATGGATTTCAAGACCAGAGACAACATGGGTTTACTTCAGGGAGATCATGCCAAACTAATCTTATTGATTTTTTTGATTGGGTAACTAAAATTATAGATCAGGGTGGTGCAGTAGACATTGCTTACCTAGATTTCAGTAAGGCTTTTGACACTGTTGCACATAGAAGGCTTATCAATAAACTACAATCTTTGAGTTTGGATTCGAATATTGTTGAATGGGTAAGGCAGTGGCTGAGTGACAGGCAACAGAGGGTTGTAGTCAATGGAGTATATTCGAAGCTTGGGCTTGTCACCAGTGGGGTACCTCAGGGATCTGTACTTGGACCCATTCTCTTTAATATTTTTATTAGTGATATTGCAGAAGGTCTTGATGGTAAGGTGTGTCTTTTTGCGGATGATACTAAGATATGTAACAGGGTTGATGTTCCAGGAGGGATAAGCCAAATGGAAAATGATTTAGGTAAACTAGAAAAATGGTCAGAGTTGTGGCAACTGACATTTAATGTGGATAAGTGCAAGATAATGCATCTTGGACGTAAAAACCCAAGGGTAGAGTACAAAATATTTGATAGAGTCCTAACCTCAACATCTGAGGAAAGGGATTTAGGGGTGATTATTTCTGATGACTTAAAGGTAGGCAGACAATGTAATAGAGCAGCAGGAAATGCTAGCAGAATGCTTGGTTGTATAGGGAGAGGTATTAGCAGTAGAAAGAGGGAAGTGCTCATGCCATTGTACAGAACACTGGTGAGACCTCACTTGGAGTACTGTACACAGTACTGGAGACCCTATCTTCAGAAGGATATTGATACCTTAGAGAGAGTTCAAAGAAGGGCTACTAAACTGGTTCATGGATTGCAGGATAAAACTTACCAGGAAAGGTTGAAGGATCTTAACATGTATAGCTTGGAGGAAAGACGAGACAGGGGGGATATGATAGAAACATTTAAATACATAAAGGGAATCAACACAGTAAAGGAGGAGACTATATTTAAAAGAAGAAAAACTACCACAACAAGAGGACATAGTCTTAAATTAGAGGGACAAATGTTTAAAAATAATACCAGGAAGTATTACTTTACTGAGAGGGTAGTGGATGCATGGAATAGCCTTCCAGCTGAAGTGGTAGAGGTTAACACAGTAAAGGAGTTTAAGCATGCGTGGGATAGGCATAAGGCTATCCTAACTATAAGATAAGGCCAGGGACTAATGAAAGTATTTAGAAAACTGGGCAGACTAGATGGGCCGAATGGTTCTTATCTGCCGTCACATTCTATGTTTCTATGTTTCTATATGTTCCAGTCGTGGGTTGTGCCCTGGGCAGGCAGGTTCTGTAGGCCCAACCTTGTGAGGAGTTCAGAGGCCTCAGTCCCAGAGGTGAGTTTATGTGTTGCCCCCCTGGTGGGTGACAAGTAAGGAGCGTGGGTTTCCCCACCTGTATGGTATTCCCGCCGTGCGCAGTTAGCTGGTGAGTTCAGTAAGCGATTTCCTCCATTGGAGGGTGGCCTTGGATAAGTCCTGGTAAAAGGTCAGTTGGGCTTCTTCAAAATCAAGCGGGGTCTTGCCCTTGAGCGCACTCATGATATGCCCTTTATCTTGGGGTAGGACGCAGCGAATGATGACGTCTCCAGCTAGTGTTGCTGCTGCTCTGGGTGGGGTGGGTAGTCGGTAGATCCCTGCGAAGGTGAGCTTCTTTGTTACTGCCAAAGGAAGTAGTGATTGTGTGAGTCGCCTCACGTAGTGCGGTAGGTCTTCGTTGCTCACCGAGGCCGGGATTCCTCTTATTTTGATATGGTTACGCCGGCTTTTGTCCTCCTGTACTGCTAGTTGGATTGCCATGTGCTGGTGGTCTTGTTGTAGTTGGTGGAGTGAGTTTTGCAGTGTGGAGATTTCTCCCTGGATTGTTTTGACTTGTCCCTCTGTGTTGGTCACTTTTTCTGTGATCTGCTGCATGCTCATTTTGAGCGCTGGTAAGTCTGCTGCCAGCAGGCGTTGGATATTTTGCAGCATAGTCTGCATCTGCTGCAGATCCTGTTTGGTGGCTGGGTATAGCCTGTGTGGGTTGCAGGGTTTTCCCTGTTTCCCCTTAGGTGGTTTGGGCTGGAGGGGTATCTGCCTGTGGAGGGTCTAGGCCCTGTTCAGCCGCCATTTTGGCTGGGGTGTGTTTTTGCAGCATTACCCCTATGTCTGACTGTGCTGTACCTTGCTGTGGTTTTTGCGATCTGCGCCCCATCTCCTTGTGGATGTGATCAAGGTCCTGCAGTGGTTCATCACTGTAGTCTCCCAGGCTTTCTCCGCCCCACAGGTACTCCAGGCCGCGGTAGTTTGGTGTGAGGTAGGCCCGGTTTTTGCGTTTGGGCTTTGCCTGCCTCGGTGTGTACCGAAATGGCATTGGGTTGTGCAGGATGGTCTCCCCTTTGTAGTGCCGGTAGTTTTTTGCCTGGATGGCATGTAGTTTGGCAGATATGCCGCGGAGTCCGTGCCATTTGCACAGAGCAGCCTGTAATGGCGTCCGGCTCGTTTCGCCGCGAAGCTCCGTCCCACCTGACTGGTATTTTAAGGCACAGCCTGTATTTGAGGCTGCCTGGCCGTGATGGTATTAATACCAGGAATACAAATACAAATACTTTTCTCAGTATAAACGGAGATTACTCTGCAATACCAGCACCGGCCTGTCTCCCAGTGTCCCCATGCCTCCCAGCCAGTGTCTCAGTGTCCCCATGGCTCCCAGTGTTCCCAAATGTCTGTGTCCCCATGTCTCCCATTGTCCCCATATGTCTGTGCCCCCATATGTCTGTGCCCCCATATGTCTGTGCCCCCATATGTCTGTGTCCCCATATGTCTGTGTCCCCATATGTCTGTGTCCCCATATGTCTGTGTCCCCATATGTCTGTGTCCCAATATGTCTGTGTCCCCATATGTCTGTGTCCACATGTCTCCCAGCCAGTGTCTTTGTCCTCATGTCTCCCAGTGTCCCTATGTATCCCAGCCAGTGTCCCTAGTGTCCCCATGTCTTCCAGTGTTTGTGTCCCCATATCTGTGTCCCCATGTCTCCCAGTGTCTGCGTCCCTATGTCTGTGTGTCCATAGTGTCTGTGACCCCATTTCTCCCAGTGTTCCCAAATGTCTGTGTCCCCATGTCTCCATGTCTCTCAGTGTCCCCATGTCTGTATCCACAAGTGCCCTCATGTCTCCCCAAGTGTCTCAGTGCCCCCATGTCTCTTAGTCCCGTGTCTCTGTGTCCCCATGTCTCTGTGTCCCCTAGTATCCTAGTGACACGGGACACACTGAGACATGGGGACACTGGGAGAAATAGGGACACAGACACTGGGAGACTAGGGGACTGGGCGACATGGGGACACTGACTGTCATGATTCCGGGAACCAAACACGCTAACACACACACAGAAAAGGTGCAGTACCGGACCTTAAAGTGGCCGGGCTAAGCACACAAAGAATAGACAGGAGATAAGCCGAGTAAGGGGAACCGAATAACGAGAAACAAGCCGAGGTCAAAGGGTAGGAGAAAGTCACAAAGTCAGATAAACAAGCCAGAGAGTACGTAACCAGAAACACAAGTTCAGTAGCAATGCAAGCAAGCAAAGACCACAACAGGGCAGGGAGGAACAGGAAAGGTAAGTATTTAAATCATAAGGTTAATTCTGATTGGATAATTTCCAATCAGAATTAACAATCACACGTGGGAGATATCTAGACCTCCCACTGTGATTGAGGCACTGTGCCGTTAACGCCGGGTCAGGTGGCTGTTTCCGGCGTTTAATAAATTGGGCGGTCTCCCAGCGTGCAGCGTCATGCATGCTGCCGCTGGGGGACGTAGAGGAAGACGCGGACGGCATCCGTGGCTGGGAGGATGCCAAGCGCACGCCAGGAAGGGGACCGTGGACGGCTGGAGGGTGAGTGCCGCGAGCGGACTGCAGCCTCCCCTCGCAGCTACACCCCTATACTTATTAACCCTTAATAGGGAACACATGGGATGGGCAGCAGCATTGTAACCAGGCTGTGTGATACAAAGTAAATACAAATACAAAAAGAGAAGTCCTGCGCTTAGTCCCATTACCGCTGTATATTAAAAATACCCCTTTCTGTCTCATTAGAGATATCTTTGCCAGAAGCTCAAGGAAGCAGGCTGAAGGGTCAGTGTTAGGACCCGCTTAGGGGGGGTCTGCCTTGACGTTGGCAGGCGGGCATTCCCTCCAATGGCCATTGGAGCAACTAAATGACCTCCATTTGTCTAAATATACATAGGGATTAAGGAGAAAGCGCAGGTAACATTTTCTTTTCTTAGATGATACTCACTTGATGTCCTGTTTTATTTCCAACTCTGATACCTCTGTGTCATTTTTGCAACATCGTCCATTAGTCTTTCTAGCATTGCAAAATTGACACAGACAATAACCGTACACATATAAGAGGGGTGATTCAATAGCACATTCATTTGCATGTTTGATTCCTGGATCTGTAACTGACACTAAGTGCTAAAAAATCAGAAATTCATACTTCTGCTTATAGTGTTCCTTTAACTGTATCTCACTGTTTAAATGTTTTAGTTTCCAAGCAAGTTAAGTGAAATTAAGTGAATGTAAATTCATAAATTAATGGAAAAGTATGAATTTTGTCATTGTATTATTTTGCACACAATTAAAAAAATTATTTTTTTTAATTCTGTTTTCAACAGAAACAAAAGATGTCTCATTCATCAGCTGTGTACGATCTTCTCTGTTTTGGTTCCACTTCATCTGGCTTTCTGTTATGCAATTGAGACACTACATGTTTATTGCTACACTCAACCCCACACTAACCCGCCTAAGTGGAGGAGATCCTCTAACCGGTTTGTATTATATTCTAGTAATGATTAAGATAAAACCGTAACCAGTTATATGCCCTATATTCTTACAGCACTTCCAAATACTTGAATGTCATGCTAGTATTAGTATTGCAATAATCCTTTACTACCAAATGAACTTTAGCTTAAATGAACACTACAAATGTGTATTCTTACCCTATTTAAAAAAACACAAAAAAACTAAAAACATTTTAGCTCCCCTGGCCCCTTTGTCTGCCTTAATTAAAGTAAAAATGTACCTTTATTCCAGCGCTGTGCAGGTCAACTGGTCCGCCACCAATCTGCCTCCTTGGCTGACATCATCAGAATGGACGATCTCAGCCAATCACAATAGCAAAGCATTGGATTGGCTGAGATCGTCCATTCTGATTATGTGGTGGGTATAGGATAGAGACTGTAGTGGATACATGAAGGATTGGGGCTGTTGTGGATGCAAAGGGCGAGGAGCTGTAGTGTGTCCAAGCGTAAAATTGACCTTTGTGGGTGAAGGAGTTAGAGGCTTTTGTGCAAGGGGTAATAAGCGTAAAGTGAATTGATTAATACCTGGATCTCCCCAGTGTGAGACGGAATTTAACCCTGCAGGATATTCTATGTTGTGCTAAAACTTAGTCTGTGGAAGACGGCATTAATATCATGAAACAGTTAAGCTAAAGTTGTTTTGGCGATTAGAGTGTCCTTATTAGAAAGCATATTTGTAACATGGAATGCACAATAAACATACAGTTTGTTAAACCAACAAACGTAGACTTAGACTGTAATTCTGAGAAAACTACAAGTATTATCACGTAACTTTACACACTTAACTTTAAGTTATTTGTTCATCAGGCACAGTAATTAAACATAAAATGTTTATAGACAATACTTTTTTTGTTACATATAATAGACATGCCAAAAATAAATATTCAGTATGTGACTATCTTTTCTTATGAGTATTTCTAAGGCATCAAGTAGGGGAGCATTTAGGAAACCAACCCCCAAAAGTTTTTCAAGTACATCAATTCTAAAAAAACAAAAAATGAATGTGTAAGTAGACTGGAAACAGAGATGGGCCTGTAATTTTTTTTTTTTTTTTTAATTCTTTATTTTTGTGTGCATGTTATACATAGTAGTGTCGGACGCCACAACAGCGTATCTGAAAACATACTTACAATAAACAGTGGCATGAAATCTTGCACATTTTTTTTTATATAAGTCTAACAGTCATCTGATAGGCTAAACATTGAAATAAAATGAGAAGGTTAACGCTTAATAGAGCTAAAGTAGGTAAGTTGTCGTATTCTGAATTTGCCAGGCTAGTGTGCCAACCGTGTAGTCATTATAGGTAAGTTGGTTGAGTTATGCAGGGGCGTATCAGTGTGCATTAGAAACTGCAGTGAGGCGCATTATCTTACCGTGAACTATGCAAAGTTTGGAATTCTAGCTTTTCTTGTACCAGGTAATTACAGTGCTGCCTAGCGTATTGGCACAAATCCGCCAGCGAGTACAGTGAACAGAGTGTGGGACTTTGTACAGGCTTGTGCTGAGGCATATGTAGGTAAAGTCTGTACGTTAGGTAGGCTAAATGAGCTAGCGGTGCCGTGCTATGCCGGATATGCAGGCTGGTGCAGTTTATGTATGAATGTTAGGGATAGCCTGGTTTTAAGTAGCACCATGGTAAATTAGAGGCATGTTAGTCTGCTATCCCTTTGGGTGCATCCGGGTGTGCGCTGTTAGAGAGAGGTCCACTAAAACTGTGTGTGACCCTTGGTACAGATTAAGGTCTAAAGCAGGCGGTGTGTTAATCTGCCCGTTACCGTTAGACCCAGTGGACTGTGGAGTTATAGGCTGCAGGTGTAACTCTGGCCTAATCGGTCAGTGATTTATACTAATGAGCATGAGTATTGAACAGTAAAATAAAACAAACATAACTTAAACCTATGTTACATGCAGGGTTATACGAAGTGTGGTGTACTGCAATTGGTCGGAAAGCATATTTACGAGTTTTTACAGGAGAAGGAACAATTACCGTATATGCCGGATAAGTCCTGGCGCTTCCGGTATGCTCCCCAGGTAAGACAGTTGTTAGTTACCCTGCCTGTAGAATAGTAAGAGAGAGACGAAAAATTTACAGCATCCCAGGAACAATAACATGGAGCGGCCAGGTTGGTTCTACAAGTTCGACTCTGTGTTCTCAGGTGTTAGGGGTTTGGTAACATGGATTACTAAGCTGCGGTGGGTTGTCCTGCCGCTTCCAGCCGGTGTCCGTATTGTGTGCCAGTCTCGGGCGTGCATGCGAATGGGGGTTTAAAACTTTGTTGAACTTGGGTTTCGCTGATGGAGGGTGAGAGGTGTCATCTTGAGATCTATAGTCCCAAATAGCTCAAGTCGGCAGGGTGGTCAGTGTCGGTCCCAGAGGTGCTCTCGGGGTGAACTCCCGCACGGTAGCTGGGTTGATCTTGGACAGTTCCGTTCTCTTCGCGGGTGCCGTTTGAAGTATACCCGCAGATTGCAGGAGTGCTTCCAGTTCTTGGTAGCTCTGTGCTTTATGCGGGGTCCCATTAATAGTGAGTAGTACTGCTCGCGGGGTCCTCCAGCGGTAGGGCAGCTCTCTGGTGCGGAGGTGTTGCAACAGCGGTTGTAAAGATTTCCGCCAAGTAAGCGTATTCCTGGTGATGTCCTGGAAAAAGGTAAGTTTGCTGCCCTCAAACGTTACGGGAGTTTTGCCCCTCAGTGTGGTTTGAAGAGCCGCTTTATCCGATATGCTCTGGAAGCGAATGATAAGGTCCGCGGATGTGGCTGCTGGAGCCCGGGTCGGCCTCGGTAGTCGGAATATCCCGTCGAGCCTCAGGGACTTCGCCTGTTTTGGCGGGAGTAGGGCACTCAGGAGGCGTCTGGTGTAGTGGGGTAGTTCAGTGAGGCTCACTGAGTCTGGAATCCCCCTTATCTTCAGGTTGTGGCGTCTCCTTTGGTCCTCCATTCCATCCATGCGGTCTGCTGTGGCCTGTTGCTGCCTTGATAGGTCAGCCACTTGTTGCTCTACCGCCGTTAGCCTGGAGTCCTGGGTGCTCGCACAGGCCTCTAGTTGGGTGATCTTCGACTGGGCCCCTTCTATGGCTGCTTTAAAATAGGCCATGTCTGCGGACAGGTCTCTGCGTAATTCTGCTAGCATTTCTTTAAGCTGGCTTGCAGTGACCGGGTCTCCGGGTGAGTTAGCCGCCGTGATGTTTTTTGGTGCCGGTCTGAAGGACGCCCCCTACATCAGGTCTGTGTCAAAGTCCTCTGAGGAGTACGAGGCGAAGTCGTCCTCCAGCGCCATCTTGGACCATGCGGCCTGTTGCGTGTTCCGCAGCATTTCGGCAATATCCCGTCCGGGAGGGCTTTTATCCGCCTTTGGCTTCTTGGACTTTCTGCCCATGTTCTGCTTTACTTCTGTGGTCGTATTATTAGATTGATTTTCTTGTGGATTGCACTATTTATGGTTCTATTTAGGCGATGTGGAGCCGGAGCTCGCTGAGATGCGACCGCTTCGTTGCGCTGCTGGCTTCGCCCCCCCATGGGCCTGTAAGTTAATGAAGACCAGGAAAAGGCAGAAATGTAAAATAACTTTTTCTTCAGTATATATATGATATATATATATTAATGAGGATCCTATGGCAAGAGATATCCAAATGATTGCTGCAAAAAAGTTGCAGATAACTTGGGATTGGATAACTCGAGACAAGGTGCTACAGCTGTTAGAGAAAATTTATGTAAATAAAGCTCTGAGGCCTGATGGTATTCACCCACGAGTACTTAAAGAGCTAAGTGTCAGGATCGGGACAGGGATCCAACACGCAGAGTACAAAGAGTGGAAAGGTACGTATACCGGGCCTTAGAATGGCCGGACTAACGTACCGAGAGTAAAGAATAGTCAGAGACAAGCCGAGGTCGAGGGAACGAGAAGACAGATAAGCGAGAGACAAGCCGGGTCAAGGGATAACAGAGAAACAGGGTAGTAAAACGAGCCGAGTCAAAACCAAAAGAGCAAACTAGAATACCAGAGCACTGAGTGACTAGACAAGCTAGAACCACGACAGGGCAATGAGCTGAAGTAAGGAGTAAGCTTAAATACCCTGGCTCTGGATGGAAATCACGCCTCTGACAAGTACCGATTGGATATCGGACACTTGAGTGACAGATTGCTCGTGCTATCGTCATGACGTCACGTATTGAGCGTCCTGCTAGAAAAGGACGTGGATTCCTCGCGGCCGGTGTTTAAGTGACTGGATGAACCGCGAGGAACGGAGGAAACAGCTCGCCTGGACGGATACACCACCAAGTCTCTACCTCCCTTAGAGGTAGAGGCCTCAGGTACCCTGACAGTACCCCCCCTCTCAGATACGCCCACCGGGCGGAATGAACCGGGGCGAGATGGGAAGCGGAGGTGAAATGCTCTGCGAAGGCGAGAAGCATGGACGTCCTCCTGAGGTACCCAACTCCTCTCCTCAGGACCATATCCCCTCCAGTTGACCAGATATTGCAATTTTCCCCTTGAAATTCTGGAGTCAATGATGGAGCTGACCTCGTACTCCTCCCGACCCTCCACCTGAACAGGACGAGGCGAGGGGACCTTAGAGGAGAATTTGTTGCAAATGAGGGGTTTCAACAAGGAGACATGAAAAGAGTTAGGAATGCGTAAGGCAGGTGGCAGAGCAAGGCGATACGCAACCGGATTGATACGAGTGAGAACCCTGTAAGGACCTATGTAGCGAGGAGCAAATTTCATGGACGGAACTTTTAGGCGAATATTCTTAGTACTCAACCATACCCTATCCCCAGGAACAAAAACAGGAGCCGCTCTTCTATGTTTGTCAGCGTGTTTCTTGAACAGCGAGGAACTATGTAATAGAATTTGTCGAGTCTGATCCCATAATTTCTTCAGGTTGGCGACATGATCATCAACCGACGGTATCCCCTGAGAAGAGGAAACCGAAGGAAAAATCGAAGGATGAAAGCCATAGTTCATGAAGAAAGGGCTAGAGCGAGTTGAATCGCAAACAAGGTTATTGTGTGCGAACTCCGCCCAAGGAATCAGACCGACCCAATCGTCCTGGTGTTCGGAAACAAAGCAACGCAGATACTGTTCGATCTTTTGATTAGTGCGTTCAGCAGCTCCGTTAGACTGAGGGTGATAGGCAGAGGAAAAGTTCAATTTGATGCCCATTTGAGAACAAAAGGATCTCCAGAAACGTGAGACAAATTGAGAACCTCTATCAGAAACAATCTCTGAAGGAATCCCATGTAGGCGAAAAACTTCTCTCGCAAAAATCTCCGCCAATTCAGGAGAAGTCGGAAGTTTAGGTAATGGCACGAAATGGGCCATCTTAGTAAATCTATCCACCACCGTGAGAATAACAGTCTGTCTTTTGGAAGCAGGCAAATCAACGATAAAGTCTATGGACAAACAGGACCAAGGTTTCTCAGGAATGTCCAAGGGGTGTAATAGGCCACATGGGGATGCATGAGGTAGTTTAGTCTTGGCACAAGTCTCACAAGCTGCGACGAACTCCTCAATATCCTTTCGAAGTGAAGGCCACCAGAAATCCTTGGATATCAGAGAGTATGTCTTGCGAATACCAGGATGACCAGCTATTTTACTTTCGTGAAAACATTGTAAGAGCTCCAGTTGAAGTTCAGGAGGAACAAAGTTTCTTCCCTCAGGAGTGTTTCCGGGAGCTAGATGTTGTGACTTCAAGATCTGGTCAAGTAGCGGAGAATGAATTTTGAGACTGGTATTAGCAATAATATTGCATTTGGGTACAATGGAAGACAAAAGTGGTTCAACTGAAGCAGAGGGTTCATATTGGCGAGATAGCGCATCGGCTTTAGAATTCTTTGACCCAGGTCTGTAAGTCAGAACGTAATTGAAATGGGTAAGAAACAACGACCAACGAGCCTGCCTGGAGGACAGACGCTTGGCCTCTCCGATATAGGACAAGTTCTTGTGGTCTGTCAGGATGGTAACAGGATGTAATGTACCTTCCAATAAATGTCTCCATTCTTTCAAAGCCTTGATAACCGCTAGTAATTCTCTGTCACCAATGTCATACCTGCTTTCAGTACCGGTCAATTTTTTAGAGAAAAATCCACATGGATGTAATGGTTTATCAACACCCAACCTTTGAGATAGAACAGCACCTAAACCAGTCTCTGATGCGTCTACCTCGAGCAAAAAAGGCAGAGAAGTGTCAGGGTGAACTAAAATGGGAGCGGAAGCGAAAAGCTCCTTGAGAGTCTTGAACGCAAGGAGAGCTTCAGTAGTCCAATTCTTAGTGTCAGCCCCCTGTTTGGTCATGTTAGTGATAGGTGCAATAATGGAAGAATAGCCCTTAATAAAGCGCCTATAATAATTGGAAAAACCAATAAATCTCTGTATGGCTTTAAGACCTGTGGGTAAAGGCCACTCTAGAATGGATTGGAGCTTATCCGGATCCATCTTAAATCCCTCCCCAGAGATCACATAGCCGAGAAAGGTTACCTGGGTTTGATCAAAGCTACATTTCTCCAACTTGCAGTACAAGCCATGCTGGAGAAGCTTGTGCAAAACCCTCCTGACTTGCTTGTGATGAATCTCAATGTCACTAGAATGAATGAGTATATCATCTAGGTATACAATGACGCACTCTTGCTGAAATTCCCTAAGAACCTCATTAATCAGATCTTGGAATACCGCTGGCGCATTGCATAACCCAAAAGGCATGACAGTATATTCATAGTGGCCATATCGAGTATTGAATGCCGTCATCCACTCATGTCCCTGCTGGATTCTCACCAAGTTATATGCCCCTCTGAGGTCTAACTTGGTGAAAATTGTAGAGCCCTTCAAACGATCGAAGAGTTCGGTGATCAAGGGAATCGGGTAGGCATTTTTAATGGTTATCTTATTCAAGCCTCGATAATCAATACAAGGTCTCAAAGAACCATCTTTCTTTTTAACAAAAAAAAATCCAGCCCCGGCAGGGGAGGAGGACCTCCTGATGAATCCCTTGTCTAAGTTCTCGTGAATATATTCCTCTAGGACTGAGTTCTCCTTTATAGATAATGGGTATACATGACCTCTGGGAGGCATGGTACCAGGGAGTAGGTTAATTTTGCAATCAAAGGACCTGTGTGGGGGTAAGGTATCGGCTTTCTTTTTGTCAAATACTGCCTTTAAATCTAGATACTGAGGCGGAATTTGTGTCTCTGTAGGATTGTCAGAGGTATTCGATGTATTAGTTAATCCAAGAGGTAAGACCTTCCGCAAGCATTTTTCTTGACAATTCTCTCCCCACGAAACTATCTCCCCTGATTCCCAATTAATAATAGGGTTGTGTCTCCTCAGCCAGGAGTACCCCAGGACTATGGGAATAGACGGAGAAGAAATGAGCATTAAGGATATATCCTCTTTATGCAGGATGCCAACAGTCAAGTTAATCGGTATGGTCTCATGGAAAATAACAGGCTCAAGTAACGGTCTACCATCGATGGCCTCGACAGCCAGAGGTGTCTCTTTTAACTGGGATGGAATAGCATGCTTGGCAGCAAAACCCTGATCTATAAAGCTCTCAGCAGCTCCAGAATCGATTAGTGCCATAGTCTTAACTACTCCCTTCTCCCACTTTAAAGAAACGGGTAACACAAGCCTGAGCTCCTTGTAGTTGTGAATAGAGGACAAAGTAGAAACACCCAAGGCCTGTCCTCTAGAGGAACTTAGGTGCGAGCGTTTCCCGAACGATTGGGACAATTTAGGCGTAAATGACCCCTGACTCCACAATACATACATAAACCCTCCCTTCTCCTGTACTGTCTCTCCCTTTCAGTGAGATGAGTACTGCCTATCTGCATAGGTTCAGGAATACGTAAGTCTTCGAACTCAGAGATTTGAAAGGTAGGCGCTAGTTTAAAGGAGGGTCTACGGGTCCTATCTCGAGTGTTCTGCCTCTCTCTTAAGCGTTCATCAATACGAGATATAAAAGAAATTAAATCCTCCAAATTTTCAGGGAGTTCTCTAGTAGCGACCTCGTCAAGAATTACATCTGATAACCCATTCAAAAACACATCTATATAAGCCTGTTCGTTCCACTTAACTTCTGCCGCCAGGGATCTGAACTCTAGTGCATAATCCACAAGTGTTCGATTGTCCTGTTTAAGGCGCAACATTAATCTAGCTGCATTGACCTTTCTGCCAGGAGGGTCAAAAGTTCTTCTAAACGCAGCTACAAAGGCATTATAATTATAGACTAGTGGGTTATCATTCTCCCATAAAGGATTGGCCCATCTCAAAGCTTTTTCAATGAGCAGAGTAATAATAAATCCAACCTTTGCTCTATCTGTAGGATAAGAGCGGGGTTGTAATTCGAAATGGATGCTAATCTGGTTTAGAAAGCCACGACACTTCTCCGGTGACCCGCCATAACGTACTGGTGGGGTAATACGGGAAGAAGCACCTACAGTGGCTACCTCTAGACCTGAGACTGCAGGAGAGATAGAAGGAGTACGTGTCTCCTCAGGTGGATTACTAGCACGAGACAAAAGTGCCTGTAGTGCCAAAGCCATCTGATCCATCCTATGTTCCATGGCGTCAAACCTGGGATCCGAAGAACCAAGCTGACTGTTTGTACCTGCAGGATCCATTGGCCCTGTCGTAATGTCAGGATCGGGACAGGGATCCAACACGCAGAGTACAAAGAGTGGAAAGGTACGTATACCGGGCCTTAGAATGGCCGGACTAACGTACCGAGAGTAAAGAATAGTCAGAGACAAGCCGAGGTCGAGGGAACGAGAAGACAGATAAGCGAGAGACAAGCCGGGTCAAGGGATAACAGAGAAACAGGGTAGTAAAACGAGCCGAGTCAAAACCAAAAGAGCAAACTAGAATACCAGAGCACTGAGTGACTAGACAAGCTAGAACCACGACAGGGCAATGAGCTGAAGTAAGGAGTAAGCTTAAATACCCTGGCTCTGGATGGAAATCACGCCTCTGACAAGTACCGATTGGATATCGGACACTTGAGTGACAGATTGCTCGTGCTATCGTCATGACGTCACGTATTGAGCGTCCTGCTAGAAAAGGACGTGGATTCCTCGCGGCCGGTGTTTAAGTGACTGGATGAACCGCGAGGAACGGAGGAAACAGCTCGCCTGGACGGATACACCACCAAGTCTCTACCTCCCTTAGAGGTAGAGGCCTCAGGTACCCTGACACTAAGTAGGGAAATAATTGAACCTCTGTATTTAATTTTTTAAGATTCTTTTGTTTTAGGTATTGTACCAGAGGATTGGAGGAAGGCAGATGTCGTTCCTATATTTAAAAAGATTTCAAAATCCTTGCCTGTAAATTATAGACCTGTGAGCTTAACTTCTGTGACTGGGAAAATATTTGAAGGGCTATTAAGGGATAATATTCAGGAATTCATTGGGAAGAACTTTGTTATTAGCAATAATCAGCATGGTTTTATGAAACATAGGTCATGTCAAACTAACCTAATTGCATTCTATGAAGAAGTAAGTAGAAGTATAAATCAGGGTGTAGCAGTGGATGTGATCTACTTGGATTTTGCCAAGGCATTTGATATGGTTCCTCACAATAGGTTAGTCTTCAAACTAAAAGAAATTGGTCTAGATGAATATTCTTGTTCTTGGGTAGAACATTGGCTTAAGGATAGAGTACGAGTTGTCGTTAATGGTAAATTTTCAGGCTGGAAAAAAGTGGTAAGTGGTGTCCCTCAGGGTTCAGCTTTGCGACCGCTTCTTTTTAACATATTTATAAATGATCTTGAAATGGGCATTGAAAGCCATGTTTCGGTGTTTGCAGATGACACAAAACTGTAAAGTAATAAAATGTGAGTAGGACATTGCTTTGCTGCAGAGGGATTTGGATAGATTAGGGGATTGGGCACTAAAATGGCAGATGAAATTTAACGTAGAGAAATGCAAAGTTATGCACTTCGGGGTCAAAAATGCACAAGAAACTTACACCCTAAATGGTAGTGAATTAGGGATAACCACACACGAGAAGGATTTGGGAACTGTTATAGACAACAAATTAGGCAGCAATATGCATTGTCAATCTGCAGTTGCTAAGGCCAGTAAGGTTTTTATCATGTATAAATAGGGGCATAAATTCTCGGGATAAAAATATAATTTTGCCTCTTTATAAATCGCTGGTAAGACCACACCTTGAATATGCTGTTCAATTTTGGTCACCTGTTCTAAAGAAGGATATCATGGCACTAGAAAAAGTGCGAGCTACAAAATTGATAAAAGGAATGGAGCATTTTAGTTACGAAGAAAGGTTAAAAAACTTAAATCTCTGTAGTTTGGAAAAAAACAGCGCCTCAGAAGGGATATGATAACATTAAACAAATATATTTGGTGCCAGTACAAACCACTATCTGGAAATCTATTCATAAACAGGGCTATACATAGGACACAAGGTCACACATTTAGGCTGGAAGAAAGGAGATTTCAGCTAAGGCAAAGAAAATGTTTTTTTTACAGTAAGAGCAATAAGGATATGGAATTCTCTGCCTGAATATGTGGTTTTATCAGAGTCCATACAGATGTTAACACTGAAATTGGAAAAATACTTGCAAAAACATAACATACAGGGATATAATTTCTAATTAGTGGGGTAATAGCTGCTTGAGCCAAATAGACATCTGACTGCTATTTTGGGGTCAAGAAGGAATTTTTTCCTAGTTTGTTGCAAAATTGGAAGCGCTACAGACTAGGTTTTTTGCCTTCTTTTGGATCAACAGCAAAAACATATCTGAGGAAGGCTGAACTTGATGGACGCAAGTCTCTTTTCAGCTATGTAACTATGAAACTATGTAACTATCTGATTGCATTTTTTGGGAACCTATTGAAAAATACCACTAGACTTTAAAAATAATTATGTATGTGACCTCAATACATATAAACATTAAGTACAGGCATGTCAATTATACACTATATAGACAAAGGTAATGGGACTCTTAATTATTGAATTCAGGGTTTCAATCATACCCATTTAGGGCTGCCTGCTTGTAATTTTCTGGTGGGCCAGTCCGGCCCTGTTTGTATATCTGTAGAATAGTACTCTTCCCTCCTTTTTGCATGCTCTGTGGGGTCATAAAAAAAAAATCTCTGTGGATGGCAAATTGCAAAAGGATTGACACCGGCAGTTTTATTTATAAATAGACAAGAATGTATATTATAAAATAGTTATTTTGTAGTTCTGTTCTGTTTTTATGCCTATTTGATTTGTACTACCATTGGCTTGGGAGGCCATGGCATCATTGGAGATACTTTCCACTCACTTATGGGTAGTGACTAAGATTTATTTTTGGGCGTGGCTTGAGCGCCGAGCGGAATGGCGGCGTGAACCAGGAGCTCCCTGCAGGCTAAGATCACAAAACCCGTCTCACCAGCTTCAACACCAGAAATATGGGAAGAAATCACCGGTCCCAGCACGCCACTACGACCACCGACACCCCGAGGGGGACTCAAACTGCGAATATGCGCAGATTCCTAACGGCCCAAACGGAACAGGCCGATCAGGCCTCAGGGGACGCAGAAACATCAGGCACAAGCCATGCGGCCCTGCCATGCGGCGGACACCTAGAGCAGGTACTAACACCACCCGATCCACCCCCTCCCCAGCTGGACTGGGCGACTATATTGAGCAGCCTGCCCACGAAAACAGACCTCAAAGAGGCCAATGAGGCCCTCCACAAATCGATTGCAGGGGAATTGCAGGCCCTGAGGGAAGACTTACAGGGGATACACAGCAAAGTGGCACAGCTAGAGGCAGACTGCGACCATGTCATATCAGCGCAGAATGCAACCGCAGACACCCTAAACAGACAAGAAACACAGCTCCGCCAAATGGCCCTCCATATGGAAGACCTAGATAATAGAGGGAGAAGGCAGAACCTCAGAATCCGGGGCCTGCCCGAAGAACTAGACCAGACCACGCCGATCCGTGAAACTCTCACGGAAATATTTAATGCCCTACTGCTGAGGCCGCCCAATACACCCGTCGAGTTCGTCAGGGCACTTAGGCCCAGAGGCCCGCCGGAGTCCCCCCCACGGGATGTCATCTGTTGCCTACTACACTTCCAAGTTAAGGAAGATATCCTGAGAGCCGCCAGAGACCAAAGGCGAATACTGCACAAAGGCGCGGAATTGCAACTTTACCCTGACTTATCACCAGCAACCCTAGCGTACCGCAGGGCCATGCGCCCCCTCACGAGAGTATTACAAGCCAACAAAATTAGATACCGTTGGAGCTTCCCTACCGGATTACAAATCACTACGAATACAGGCCCCTACATGGTAAAGAGCGAAGACGACCTCAGAGACATTGTACGGGACCTTCAACTGCCACAGATACACATGCCTTGGCCGGACCCGATAGCCTTTTACACCTTCTCACCCGACATGCAGACCAGGCCGCAGCAACCACCGAGACCTCGGAGAACAAGGCAACAAACCACGCGCCCCTCAGGCGCCAACATGTAAAGGACTGAGCACTATGAACCCCCCATCCTGAGGCCCACCACCGGCACCGCTACCAAACTGAACACTCAATCCTAACACCGACCTGAGAAACCAGAGCCCTCGGACACACCGAATAGATCCCGCTACGCGGCCACTGGCCACCCCAGAGGGAGACCCGACCCCCTACGGAGACGAAGAAGCTACAAAGACCGAGCACACATCAAGGGCTCCACGGCTCAGTGGAGTAGGGTAACCTAACGGACCCCACAGACATTGCTGGGACTCTCATTGGGGGGGAGGGGGGCAGCGGGGGGGAATTGTAAGCAATGTGATGTCTCATAATTTCAAATGCGATGTTTACCATAAGCTGAGGGGGGCCCTGAGCGCCGGCTGGGCCCGGCCGCTGCCACCCGCCTGACCCGTGACGAACTCCGGGGAGCGGGCGGGCGGTGGCACCGGCGGGGCCCACCCGGGGCGGGGACCCCAGCCAACAGAGATGTCAGAGGGATAATAGCCAGGAAAGAAACACTGACAGACACGATGCACCAGTTAGCTCAGCCGGGGGGACCGAAGGAGAGAGGGGTAGCGGCACTCTTGATGTTCTCCCATTGTTAAAAAATAATGTTTGAAATGCTAGTTAACTGTTTATACTTGTTGTACTGAATGATATAATGCTAATACTGTTGTTTGTACCACACTTAACAGTAGCGACCGGACATGCTACGTACGTGAGTTGACCAACACGCACAAACCCATAGAAAGGAACACCTCGAGACGGGGAAGCCGAACACATTCCATCTAATCACCTTTTCAGAGCCGCACAGGGACACCAGGGGACATGTCACTGAGACGCCGACACTGACGCCCGGACACCCGACCTACGCCTAGTAGGAGAGACGCCGACCAAACGGTGAGCAACCCACGCGCACCACAGGTGGTGCCGCGGACTGTGACTCCCCGACGTCTATACCTAACGGTCGCTAGACCGAGACATACCCCTTATCCTACCCTACCTCCCCCCCCGTACACCCTACTACCACCTATACTGGACTCCGGACAACCCTACCGACTACGACACACGTACTACTACTACACCTCCCATACAAAAGAGACTAGGAACTAGACGAGACGCTCACCCGATACACACATGACGAGAGAAATGGCCCTGACACCTGCACCTCTACACGTCATCACTATCAACGCAAAGGGACTAAACAAACCGGAGAAAAGATCCGGAGCGCTAAGGGACTTTCATAAGCAGAGAGCCTCAATAGTCATGATACAGGAAACACATTTTAAAAAGGGAACCAGGCCCAAACTTACTAACCACCACTACACACAAGGCTACTACAGTGACTATCACGGGGGTAAAGCTAGGGGAACAGCGATCCTACTACATAAAAGCGTGCCGTTCCAGGGGGGCACGAGTATGACGGATGAGGAGGGCAGATACTTGTTCCTTAAGGGGAAAATAGCTGAGCGCCAATACACTTTCGCGACAGTTTATGCCCCCAACACACGACACTACCGCTTCCTCAAGCAAACACTCCGCAAACTCATGGAGTTCAGAGAGGGGACCCTCGTACTGGGAGGGGACTTCAACATCGCACTAGACCCGACATGGGACACATCATCGGGCTCCTCCCATATTCCCACGCAACAACGGCAAAACATTAAAACCTTACTCCGCAGCCACCGCCTAGTTGACTGCTGGAGAGCCCACCACCCAGATACAAAGGATTTCACCTTCTTCTCCCACCCGCACAACTCATACTCCCGGATAGACCACATATACACCACACAATACGACCTCTCCCTAGTCACCGAAGCCAAGATTGGAACGGCGACTTGGTCAGATCACGCACCTGTCACCCTCAAATTAAAATCACCACTTTTTCGCCCCACTACCCCGAAATGGAGACTAAACGAATACCTACTCACTAACACGGAGGTCGTAACCCATATAGGCGACAAAATTAGAGACTACTTATCCCTTAACACTGCCGAACACACATCCCCGACAATACGATGGGAAGCGCACAAATCCGTGATACGGGGACATTACATTCAACAAGGGGCGATCATAAAAAAGAGAACTGAAATGAGACAGGCGAGCCTCCTCGAAGAAATCCACAACGCAGATGACCAAAACAAACTCGACCCAGACCACACACTCCAATCCCGACTCTTACAACTCAGAAGAGAGTTAGCTACGCTAATCCACTCTAAACACCACAGAGACGCCGCGAGACATAAAGCTTTCTTTACCCTACACGGGAATAAGAGCGGCAAGCTTCTGGCTGCTATGCTACGGAAAAAGAGACTACACACATATATAGACAGGATCAGGGACAAAACGGGGACCTTACACCGACTCCCGGCGGACATCATGAACACAATCCGCGCATATTATACGGACCTATATACCCTCCCGCAACCACAGACCGAACCGGCGAAAGCCCGCCTTCGCCACGCGATCCAAACATACTTGACGAGGTACCCAATGCCGACCTTAGACGCAGAAATCGCCGAAACGCTAGACGAGCCCATCACTATAGAGGAGCTATCGATAGCAGTCAAGAACACCAAACCCGGTAAAAGCCCAGGGCCAGACGGCCTGCCGGTGAAATATTATAAGACATACGCAGAAGAGCTTCTTCCACCTATGGTGGAGGCGTTCAATGCGGTACGAGACGGGGAACGTATCCCTAAGCAGGCCCTGACAGCCCACATAACTGTTATACCCAAAGAGGGCAAAGACAGGGAACATTGTGGGAACTATAGACCCATTTCATTAATTAACTGCGACGTCAAACTATTGGTGAAGATCCTCGCCACGCGCCTCACGAAGCACATCCCATCACTGATCCACCCTGATCAGGTGGGGTTTGTGACGGGGCGCGAAGCCCGAGACAACACCATCAGGGCACTCACCCTCATGCACGGCGGCGGAAAGGCCGTAGGAGGCCTCCTCCTGCTGTCCACGGACGCGGAGAAGGCCTTCGACAGAGTACGCTGGGAATACCTTTTTGAGACGCTCGCACACATGGGACTGGGCCCCCACTTAAGGAAATGGATAGAAGCCCTATACAGCGAGCCCACTGCCCAGGTACTAGTTAATGGGGCACTGACTAACGCCTTCACCATCCGTAACGGCACCAGACAGGGGTGCCCCCTGTCGCCGCTCCTGTTCGCTCTAGCACTGGAGCCGTTTCTCACACACATCAGACACAACGCAGACGTGACCGGCCTGACGACAGGCCCAGTACACCATAAGGTAGCGGCCTACGCGGACGACCTACTCTTTGTGGTGACCAACCCTACCATCACACTACCGAACATCATGAGAGAACTACAGGCATTCGGGGACCTATCAAACATGAAAATTAACTACGGAAAATCGTATATCCTAAACGTTAGCGTACCCCACACGAGAGCAGAAACCCTAAGAAGTAGCTTCCCCTTTCAATGGGCCGAGGACAAGATTAAATATCTTGGCATTTGGCTATCCAAACGCACAGAAGACCTGTTTAGGGACAACTTTGCGGTCATTTTACAGACATTTCAGAGAGACATGCGGGAGTGGTCATACCCCCATATCTCGTGGCTAGGGCGAGTACAGGTCATAAAAATGAATCTCCTCCCGCGCCTTTTGTACCTTTTTCAAGCCATCCCCACTGTAATCCCGAGACCCTTCTTCATCACGCTCAAGAAAGAAATGACCAGATACATATGGGGCGGGGGGAAACCTAGGGCAAAATTCTCCATACTGACCAGACCCAAAGACAAAGGGGGACTGGCCCTCCCAGATTTTCGACTCTATTATATGGCCACACACCTACAGAGGGTTGTAGAATGGTCCAAGGAAGGGGTCCACAAGCTGTGGAAAACGGCAGAAGAGATGGAGGCAGGTAGACCGATTGCGGGACTTCCATGGAGACGCGAACAGACGGACGGACACGCCATGTCCGTATATACGAAAAACACCCTGGGAGTATGGCGGAAGGCCAAACGACAGGGGAACTTGTCACCATACCCCTCCCCCCTTATGCCTCTGACACATAACGAAGATTTTCCCCCAGGTCTAGACCCACGGGCTCTCAGAAACATCATCCCGAGCACATCCCCGCGCCTACACCACACTCTACAGGGTGGGGTTTGCAAACAGCTTACAGATATGCTAGAGGACACGCCCCCCACCTTCATGCACCGCTTTCGCTATGCCCAACTAATAGCCTACATTCACACCCTGCCACAGGGGTCAGCGCTTGGAAGGGAATATACCACAATAGAGAGGTTCAGCGCAAAACCGGACCCACTCCCACACGGGATATCCTCTCTGTACTCCATGTTACAGTCGGAACTCCCGACCGAACCACCCCGTTTCATGGGTAAATGGGAAACAGCCCTAGGAATCACACTCACGGAAGGGGAATGGGAATCGATATGTTACCTAACACACCACTGCTCCACACATAGTAAAACGCAGGAAACGGCCTACAAACTCCTGACGTACTGGTATAAAACACCGCATCTCCTACACCGAATGAACCCAAGCCTATCCAGTCTGTGCTGGAGATGCGAAAGAGAGGAAGGCACACTGAAACATATCTGGTGGGACTGCGCACTGATCACCCCATACTGGCGGGGCATACACAAAATGCTAGGGAAGTTCACAGAACGACCACCCCCCCTGGAACCGGCCGCGATGCTCCTACACCACACACCAGTTCCCCACTCAAAATATAAAAAATCCATGACCATCAGGATACTAAATGTAGCCAAACGAGTACTCCCCCAATTCTGGAAGAAACCTGTGACACCATCACTGCTGTCCTGGTTCAACCAAATGGAGGAACTAAGGATAATAGAGGAACTCACACTGACGACGAACACTGCCCCGACGACATACACTGACATATGGACATACTGGATCCTAGAGACAGCGAAACCGAAATTCCAACGAGACCTCAGGACAACCACCGACGCTCACCTCCAGAACCCAACCTAAAAACGGGAATTAAACACCCAGGGAGACGGAGGACTGATGACTGACGACGGACTGGACCACCCCACCCCCACCTACCCTTCCCCCAATCCTACAGAGAAAACACCGACAGACCCCACTTAACAGTATACACGCACCGAAGGTCAATGCTACCCGACACAAAGACACCCCCGAGACCACCAGCAACGCCATGGACACTTAGTGACTGCACCCTTAGAGACTCAGAGAAAGGGACGGGGGACTACCCTGGACGAACCGAAGGCCCGATCTGACGGAGACAATCAGACCGTCCTAGACAGGGAAACCCAACCTCCCGTACTCAGCTACACCCCCACTAAACCAAGACACGAAACCGACCCAGGGACGTACAATAGCCCGACGACAGCACTATCACACACAACCAAGATAGGGTGCCGTATGGCACAATTAAGGATGCATATCAGTGGAGGGCATCAAACACACCACGGCTCACCATGAAGACGCAGGCCACCAACGCCACACTAACATGGCGAGGTGGAACACGGACACCAACCGCTAAGACAAGGCTGAAAACACACTAAACACACGTTAGAGACAATGGACAGAGTCACCCTCCACACTTACAAAAAGAGACACACGGGTCAGTCACTGAAGAGGACTAACGAGCTTGGACTAAGGGTATGACATAAAGTGGAACTCACTCGGCTAACCCAGCTGAGACATGACCTACTAAATACAACTATCTACTGTTAAGGAAGAAGGGGGTAGAACCTTAGAATGCTAGGATGTTAAAGATCACGACAGTAAGCTAAGGATAACCATTCACGACACTAACCAAGTGCCCCAGGGCTCTTGTACATTATACATACCTGAAGCTGTAATTGTCACCAACTGGATCTGCACATCCACGAACGTCTAGTACAGTAAGAGACCTGCGAGTCTCACCATTAAGACAACTAATGAAAAACAACTCTAAACATGTCGATCAAAAAAGTAAGAGACCTGCGAGTCTCTATAGTATTATTGGGGACTGCGAGCCCACCAGCAACTATTATTTGTTACTGTTTCTAGGGACCTGCGAGTCCTGTTCCCTCTTGCTTACCTCGTATTGTAAAATCATTGAAAATACGTTAATAAAAATTATATTTACAAAAAAAAAAAAAAAAGATTTATTTTTGTAAATAGTTACCTTCACAAATTAAGGAAAATTCTTTCATACTTACGATAATTGTCTTTTCCTGATCATTATACATGACAGCATTAATTCATGTGTCATCTCCTCCCCTCACAGAAGAGAAGACAGGGAATAGAATAGAAATTGGTATAAATAAATCCATCCCCTTACGATCAGGCAAACCTTTGTAGCTTCACAGCGCTCATAGTAGGGAACGTAATGCTGCCATGTATAATGATCAGGAAAAGAAAATTACGGTTAGTATGAAACATTTTTCCTTATTACTGATCATACATGGTAGCATTTACTTATGGGTAATACCCAAGCATTATATAGTGTGGGAGGGATAGAGTCTGTGACGAAGTGCCCTTTGCCACTTGTGCCTGGAGGGGACTACTGGCTAGCCTCCTGCCTTCCGACTATGGCCCCTGTACTGATAGCTGTATTTTACCCTGCTGAAAGGTTTGTGCATTTCTGCCGGGGCGTTCGGGACTTTCAGTATGTGAGTAGTGCTACCCCAGATAGCTATGCCATTGAGCCTATTCGTGTAACGAAAGACTATGGAAAAGACTTTGGCTCCATGGCGATTGAACTGTATGTAGGTGATCTGAGCGCCATTCAGTAATAATGCGCTCAGATCTAAGCTATCTCGACACATGTTGCATGTATATGTTTTATGTAGTAATTGTAACATTGTGTAATTTTATGTATTTTTGTAACCATGTGGTTAATAGGGTCTTGCTTCTGTCCTGGAAGATAATTTTATTACTTCCCAATTATCTCCAGGATAGAGAGGAGGAATTGTGATGTCACTGTGGGAGTGTTTTGTTTCTATTGTCTGTGATTGGCTAATATCCAATATGTGTCCCATTGTTCCATCAGGTCCCCTAGGGGAGTGTCCACCTGGTGGACACTTGAATAAATAACAGGCAGGTAGCCCTCAATAAACCAGACCTACTTGCACCTTCTTGAAGCCTTGGCTCATGTTTGGGGGAAGGAATACAGAGTAAGCTCTTGTAAGAGCTTGATTTGTTCCTGCTACGCTCTCTGGATTTAGGAGAGGTTCCCCCACTGGGAGCTGGATCCTAGTCGTGGATCCAGGCTGGGTGAGAGATGGTGAGACTCGCTGGAAGTGAGGTCCGCAGTGCTGATGGTGTCGGTTGGAGTGCTCGGAGTCCTCGGCAAGCGCTAGGAGCATCGATTGGCGTAGGTACTCAGTCGGAGTGCCAGCGGTCCGTCACAGAGTCAAAATACAGCTAATAGTTATAAAAACCAGTATTGAGCTGCATAAACCTAATAAGCCTTATCAAATGCCAAACTAGTAATCAATAGTATATCATCATAATATCTGCTCAGACAAGTCATTGTACTCCAGAGGCTGTTTGTTGATCAGCAAACCCCTGGTATTCAAATATAGAGAATATACTAGAGAATTATAATCCCAGGTAAGAATTAAGATCATGATAGACATGTGCAATTCGTTTTGGTCCGAATATGAATTCGGACGAATTTCGGGCAATTTGGACATTCGGGTACGTCCGAATGTCCGAATTGCCGAGGTCCTGAAGTTCCTAAATTTCCAAAGTGTCGAAGTGCCGAAGCACAGTATTGCCTAAGTACTAATACACTTACCCAGTGAAAGAAGAAGAATGTTACATTGTATACAATTTTAAATAATACGTTTACAAACATAGCCAGGATTCAGCTGTAAGCATTTGCAACACTTACAACAATCAAGTAACACACATTCATATAAAATGTAAGTTACTTGGCCAGTCAATGTAATGACAGGAATGAATAAGTAGATAACTCCCTAATTCCCACGGTATTAGGGAGCTATCTACTAAAAGGCTGAAAGACCTAAATTGGTCTTTCAGCCAAATTTACTAATACTAAGTAAAGATTACTTAGAATTATTAAATTGTGCCCCTACTCGCTATACCGCGAGTAGGGGCATGTCTATTAAACAGTGAGCAGCCTGTGGCTGCTCACTGTTAAGAAAAACTCCCTGAGCGGGAGCACTCTGATTGGATGGCTTAAACCCACCAATCAGAGTGCTCTGAGCCTAATTGAAGGGCGGTATAAGCCTTGCCCCACCCTGCAGAGCTCAGTCTGCGCGGAGCCCTCCATGGTTGCAGATGGATTTTTTTTTTTTTGCGCTCGTTTTTTTTTTGCGTCGGTTATTCTGGATTTTTATTTGGCCTTTTTGGGGGCTGAAAAAAAGAAGATTTTAGAAGAAAGAAAACATCGAATGGTAAGTTTTTTTTTTTTACAGCTACTTAGTTAATGGTCCCCCCCTCATTATTTTTAGGGTGAGGGGGGTAGGTAGGGAAATATTTTTTTGGGGGGGTGGGGTGACTAAGGGCTTGGGGACCCCTAGTCACCTGGGGGGACATTTTTTTAGGGCCCCCACCCGCCGCTGAGGGGTGGGGGCCAGGGGGGAGGACCTTAGGTCCCCCCTTAATAGCATTTAGGGCCCCCACCCGCCACTCAGGGCTGGGGGCCAGGGGGGAGGATATTAGGTCCCCCCTTATTCCAATTTAGGGAATGCTAGAGGGAGTGGGGTATAGTGACACAAAGGGGATAAGTAGGGGTAATAAAATAGGTTGCTAGAAAAGTATTCACTGGGAACTTAGTAGGTAATTTTTGACAGTTGCAATTTTTGACAGTTGCAATGGGGGGGGGGGATGAAAATCCACTAACAGTTTAAATGATATGCTTTCCTGAAGAAGTGTGTAGTCAAAGATTTTTTGAAGGAGTGGAGACTGGGTGAAAGTCTAACGGAGAAGCGAAGGGAGTTCCACAGAAAAGGTGCAGCCCTGGATAAGTCCTGAAGGCGAAAATCAGATGTGGGAGTATGGACATAATATAGACGTAGTTCTTCGGAAGAGCGCAGGGAACTCAACGGGGCATACTTGGGTATTAGGGAGGATAGGTAGATTGGAGCAGCATTATGTAGGGACTTGTAAGTAAGCACCAGATTCTTAAATTAAGCCCTATATCTAACTGGAAGCCAATGTAGGGACTGACAGAAGGGGGAGGTATGGGAGGTGCGGGCGGGCAGGAAAGTTAGCCTTACCGCTGCATTCATAATAGATTGCAGCGGTGCAATCTGGGAACGCGTAAGGGGATTGCAGTAGTCGAGACAAGAAAGAACAACGGCATGGACCAGCACCTTAGCCGTGTCTGGTGTTAGATAGGGGCGGATGCGAACTATGTTTTTGAGATGGAAGCAGCAGGATTTGGTAATCGTCTGGACATGAGGGGTGAAGGAGAGGTCGGAGTCAAAGAGAACATCTAGGATGCGAGCCTGCAAGGTAGAGGTGATGGTGGAGCCGTTGACTTGGAGGGAGACAGATAGTGATTAAAGACTATGCACACAGAGCCTATGGTGATTTTTAGATCCTAGTACAGCTTATTTGTGCAAAGAAATTAACACCAGCCCAAGCATAGAATTGAAGATATTGGCTTTAGTGTACTAATAATCTTAATTTTAGTAATGACAGGAGGCAAATATTTGCATATCTTTCTTTACTGAAAACTTCAGCAGCATAGAAACATAACAACCAATCAGAAAAAAGTTATGATGCCCATAAAAGGCCCTGACTATGACATCACTTCCTCTTTCTTTGAAGCGAAACAACAAATAACAACTATAAAACATAATCATATTAAACGCCAACAGTTTAATACCATAATAGAATATCCAACTCCAGTAGTTCCGTGATGTAGAGGTATGGAAGGTGAATCTTTGTCTTGTTGAGAAGACGTTCACACTGCAAGAAAAGAAAAAGGTGAAAGGTCTCTGGCGTGATAATTTGTCCGCATACAATAAACATTAAGAATCTGACATAACAATGGATGCCTGAATGGGTAATAAATCAATATATTCATTCTAAATAAATGTTATTTAATAAATATACACAACATATTCCAAGGTACATGTCTAATTATTCACCCTATACAATCCTCTCAAGATACATGTCTAAGTATTAAACATACAACCATATATCGTACGCGTCTTCCTGAACATAAAAGACGTATTCTGTTTAACTTAAGTAAGACATGGGAGGGATCCTATAGGGCGGGAAATATTTGTCCCTTGTCATTACTAAAATTAAGATTATTAGTACACTAAAGCTAATATAATCTTCAATTTTACCACATGACAGGAGGCTTCATATTTGCATTTTTAAAGCTTCGAATTGACTAATGTAAAGGAAGGAGATGTTTGCCGAAAGTAAAACGTCCTAAATGTACTCTCTTGCGTCCAATCCGCGCAGCGCATAATGTCGGTTAGGGAGGCGCCTGCCGTTAAGGCTTCGGAGGCTGCCGCCCCTCTGACCGAGTGTGCCCCGAAGCAAGGTTCAACGCCCGCTAACGATAATAGCCAGTGGACCCATCTAGCCAGTGTTGTCATAGACACCGGCCCGTGAGGTTTACATAAGAAATCAGGAGTTGACCCGTCGAATTAGTTCGAAGGGGAGCTGTGATTTCTGTATACCTCATTAGTGTCCTGACAACACATTGTTTGGGGTCTGACCCAAAATACGGGTATGACACTGAAGATGAATCTGACTTAGTTCGTCTCGATATGGAAAAGGTAACTCCTTCCAGTGTGAGAGAGAAACTGTCCACATCGAACGCTCTAACATCTGCCACCCGTCGAAATGAGACGAGGCATATCCAGAGGGCCAGTTTGGCTGAGAGATGTTTCAGCGACAGATAGGGGTTGTCCGGCCATTCCCTAAGGAATTTCAGCACCACATCCACCTGCCAGAGGCGTGAATACTTGGGTGCTGGGGGTCTCGTTAATTTGGCACCCCGCAGTAGCCGACAAACCAGTGGATCTTGACCTACTGGTTTGCCTTGTACCGGAACGTGTGCCGCCCATATGGCAGATCTGATCACATTGAGGGATCGATATGATCGTCCCAGCGAGAACAGATAAGATAGGTAGTTAAGGATCAGTGAGACAGGGGCAGTAAAGGGATCGGAATCCCTTTCCACTCACCAATCACTCCAGGTCGACCAGGCGGAAATATAGCATTTCCTGGTGCCGGGAGCCCATGAGTCCCATAGGAGGTCTTTAGTTGATTGTGATAGGCCGTGGACTGACCAGGATCCCCTGAAATCGTCCAGGCCACTAGCGCCAGTTGTCCTTCCAGGACGAGGGAATGGGCTTCCCCTTGAGGTCCCGTCAGAAGTAGAGGGAAGGTAGGGAGTAGTAGGGGTTTTTCGTGAGATGTCTCCAAGAGATCCGGGAACCACGGTTGGCTCTGCCAGAGGGGTGTTATGAGCAGGAGCGATATCTTGTGGGTGCGTGTGTATCGAAGCACCCTTGCTATCGTGGAGAACGGCTGGGTCACGTTTGCAGGGATTCATCCACCGCTTCGCAGTTCAGATCCGGAGGAAGAGCCAAAGATCGCTTTGCCAATCCAAGCTTGTATGTGAAGTAACCACCATCGAAATTCCGTCCTCACTTCTGCTGACAGTGGGATCCAGTAGTCGTATGAGTGACCGGTGCGTAGGTATCTCGCCTTCAGTCGTTGCATGGCCCTGTAGTGTAGTGGGCCCGGGAATATCCCTTGTATGGAGGAGGAGAGGAGTCCCACAATCCGAGTATCCTGAGAGGAATCGTATCCAACCTTAGAGCGCGTCTGATATCTTTCCTTATAGAGGCGATCTTTGCAGTAGACAGATGCAGAACGCAGTTCTCCAAGTCGATGTCGAAACCGAGGAACTGGCCCGACTCGGAGGGAGAAGCGATCTTTGTCTGTGTACTACAAAACCCAAGGATTCCAGAAAGTGAACAACAAATTTTGTCTGCAATCGTAGCCTGGATTCACAAAGGATCAGCAAGTCTTCCAGGTATACGAGACATCGCACGCCCAAATTTTCGGATGCTTGCCCTTCAGTAGCTTCGTGAGCACCACGGAGTCGTAAACTGCCATGTTTGTCCTCTCCACTGGAATCGGAGGAAACGTCGGCAGTGTAGGGCAACGGATACTGACAAGTATGCGTCCTTGAGGTCCAGATGTGTAAACCAGTCGTTATCGCTTAGGAGGTCTTGTAGAAGATGAATTTCCTCCATCTTGAAGTGTTTGTATACCACGTAGGAGTTCAATTGATGTAGTCTCCTGGCTTCTTCTTGATCAGGAAAATATTGCTGAGGAAGCCTTCCCCTCCCGTGCATATTGAATTGCGCCCTTCTTGAAGAGGGTGCAGATTTCCTTGTCCACAAGGTGTTCCTGTTCCGCCAGCATGCATATTGGAGGTGAAGGGGGGACCTGAATGGCTGTGATAAAAAACTCTGACGTAGCCTTGTACTGTCTGGAGAACCCAGGTGTCTTTGGTAATTGTCTCCCAATTCTGTAAAACAGAGACAGGCTGCTGGTCATAAAATTGGAAACAGTTTGGAAACAGTTAGGAAACAGTTAGGTCCATGCCTCTGTAGGATGAGGTCCTTTGTGTAGTAGATGGGAGAAATATGAGGACTGTGTATACGATCTGGAACCTGTCGCCCAGAAGCGGCTGGTGGCTCGGTTCCGCTACCGACCAGTCCTCCCAAAAACACCTCTCCCCATAGGGGTGTGTAAGACTTGTTTGTTTTTTTTTAAAATCTTTATTTTTCAGTGCCGGTTCAATATTACAAATTTGAAATATGCCACAACAGCAGTCTTACAAAACGTTTCAACAATCAATATATATTGCCATTGGGGCTAGAGTGATCGTACACATTTTTTCATACAAGGCTAAGTAGTTATAACGACATGGTCTCAGTATCAGTGTAAACTATGCGTATCATGTCTAGTGTGAAATTAGGGTGTTGCACCTATAACGAGATGGTACTGGTACGGGGTTGTGCTATTAAGACACCTGTCCCCTTTAGACGTGGGGAGGCATAGGTGAATGCGCTAGTGTAGGAACTAGGAGTTTGAGTATCGTCTATGTGTGGGTTGTCTATAACCCAAAATATATGAGTCTGAGCCGTGTGGAGGGGGGGTTCTCGAGGATGGCAATGGAGGTCTGTGTGAGTGGAAGCTTGTACCATTCGGGTGTAATGTGTTCCAACGGTTGCTACTTCTCTTAACCCTGAGACATTAGGGGGGGGGGGTCGGCGACAGTCCGCTGCCGCGTTGCCTTACGGGCACCCGGTTGGTTACAACCTAACGTTGTTAAAGGGAGCTGACTGTATACAGGTTAAACAGGTTAAACATAACTCAATGTGGTGCATTAAACAGGAGAGTAGAGCATAGAAAAACTTGAGCAATAACAGGAACCAAAGTTCTGGGCTTTGAACAGTTCATGTGTCAGGGAATCGGTTCTGGGTGCGAGTCGTCTTCACCGGTAGTGTTGTTGTAGAGTCCCAGCGTGTGCAGCAAGGCCTGCCCTTCTTCCCCGTTAGTGATTCTGTAGTGTTGCTCTCCTTTGGTCACCCAAATCGTTCTGGGGGTTGCCCATCTGTAAGTCAAGCCCGCTGTGCGTAGGGTGGTGGTTATGGTCTGCATACTCTTACGCCATGTTAGTGTATCTCTGCATAAGTCCTGAAAAAACGTGATTTGATGAGTCTCAAAGTCATATGGCTTTTTCCCTTTTATGGCCGTTATTAGGGCTATTTTATCTGTGACGGTTTGGCAGCGGAGGATTATGTCCCGAGAGGCCGACTTGGGTGCCTTTTGGGGTTTAGCAATACGGTACACCCCGTCAAACGTAAAATGCTTCGCCTGCTTGTTAGGGATGAGCGAGGCCACCAGGCGTCTTACAAAGTGGGGTAGTTCGTCCAAAGGTATGGACTCTGGGACCCCCCTGATCTTAATATTTTTCCTCCTACCCCTATCATCGAGGATGTTTACCTGTCTGACAACAGAGGCTTGTGAAGTTTGTAACTGGGCCACTTTGTCCGTCAGTGAGTTCAGGGCTTGGCTCAGGTCTTTTACTTCTTTTTCCGTGGTCGGTGTTCGGGCCGACAGTGACTGTACCTCTGCTGCCAACCCCTTCAGGTCTGCTTTCCACATGATTTGCAGGTTACTTTGGAGTCCCAGCAACATGGCCTGGATGTCCATTTTCGTCGCTGGGGTAGTTGCACTATGGGCTTGTGCATCCGAGGTGCCTGCAGTGGTCTCAGTTGTGCTGTGTATGGAGTCCTCATCGTCAGACCGTCTAGGTGAGTTTGCCTTTGGAGCCTGGGCCTGTGCGGGTGGATGATGCTGCAATATGCTGCTGCTGTCCCTGTTAAGTGTGGGGGTGCTTGCTGACAGTTTGTTGGACCTCCGTCCCATATCTGCAGCTGTCGGGGAGTTTACCTCTGTGGGTTGCGGGCTTTGTTCAAGCCACGTTGTCAGCTCCCTGGTGAGGTACTGGTCGCGTGTGCGGTAGGCCCCTTGTCCCTTGCTCCGGCGTTTCGTGCCCGACGGCTGAAAAAAAGGCATCTGCGTGTGCAGCAGGATGCCCAGACGCTGTGCCCGTCGGTGGTTTGGGTCGATGGGTGTCGGGTCTGCTTGTTTTTGGGGTCTTTAGTGCCCGTTATGCGGAGCGCTCAGAAATGGCGACTGCCTCGGTGCGCCGTTGGCTCCGCCCCCGTAAGACTTGTTTTAGCGAGGTTTGGGCTTAATTTAGTGTGGTGAATAAATTCACATGTTTCTTGAGTTCTGCAATGAACGCTTCGTCAAATAGTAGGCCTTGTGCTTTTGGGCCGAATTCTTTCGTTCCTAAGTCCAAGAGTGTGTTGTCGATGCGGACCAGTGCAGATTTGCATCCTTCGGCGCATAGTGCGTCATTTGCGTTGCCCAGGAGGCATATCGAGCATTGAGCCCATTCTCTGATGGTGTTAGGGTTGAGTTGTGTACCCTGGTTGAGCGCCAGATCCGCAAAATAGAGCATCTTTGCAATTAGGCCTGGTAAATCAAGTCCTTTATAGTGTGTCGACCTCAGGCCTTTCTCCCCACCATTGCGGGGGTTTCGTCCCGAGCGTGCAATGAAGACTACCACAGTGTTGTTGAACTCGGGCGTAACTGCCACATTGTCTGGTAGCAGTGGTCTGGGGTATTCGGCCTTGAGGCATGCGCGTACTTCCATCTCCAGAGGGCTGCGCAACCAATAGTGCACGAAACGTGCTAGGTGGTCCGGGAGGCTCCACTCTGAAGACCGCAGATGCATGATGTTACGGGGGTCGTAGAGTGGGGCCCCTTGTTTGTCCAGGAACATTCCGTCTTCGGCTACTCTGGTTTAGTGCCGCTACTGCCATCTCTGCCTCAGCCGTCGTCACCGAGTAAGGTTTCCCTAACGTACTTCGAGGAAGTGTGGAGTAGGTCTTGCCATTCCTCTTCCTCAGATAGCAAGTAGTCTTCGTGCCACTCATCTACCATGTCCAAAGTGCGTGGTGGGTAATAGTCTTCTTTGTCGGAAGATTGTGGTGGATGGGGTTTGGATTCCCGGTGCTCCGTCCACTTGGTCTGTTTGATGGGCGTCTTGCCCTTGACCTTAGTGGCAGGGGGGCTGGAGCCCTTCCCTTGCCGTTTTGACTTGGAGACTTTTGGGCCTGAGGGGTGTACTCACTTTTGTTGCCAATGGTTTAGACATTAATGGCTGTATGTTGAGTTATTTTGAGGGGACAGCAAATGTACACTGTTATACAGGCTGTACACATACTACTTTACATTGTAGCAGAGTGTCATTTCTTCAGTGATATCACATGAAAAGATATAGTAAAATATTTACAAAAATGTGTACTCACTTTTGTGAGATACTGTATATGAATCTAGGTATAGAGACAGTGTGAAAAATATCAGCCAAATGTTTTTCACAAGCAGGTTACAATATTATATTATACAGGATGACTCCCCAACTTAAAGTCACATATTGTCTGGAAAGTCCAGATAGTAGGATACCTGTAGAATCCACTTGAAGTCCCACTATTATCTTCATGTTTAGGGATCCCTTATTGTTCTGGCATAAAGTAAAAAATGGTATGTAAGATTAAACCTTGTAGAATGGTGGGCATTGAAGAGACATTCCACTAGCAATTACAATACTTACAATAACTAGCATCAATATTACATGGAGAATATAAGCCTACGAGAGAATACTTTAGTTCAGCAAAGAAATTTCAATGTTCTTTCTGACAAACTCACAACAGGGGAATCCAAGGAGAACCATTCCTTGACAAACATTAATGGGATTGAACAACTCAAGGTCACAACCCACAATTTCCACCACCACATCCGCATTCAAGCCCTGCCTTCTGCCTGCAAGCTATGCCCACACACAGGTCCCGTCTTCTGCATGCAAGCTTTGTCTACACACAAGCTCCACTCCTGCACTCAAGCAGCTGACCTCGTCTGCTGGAAGAGGTCAATATATGGCTCCCACAGCGTTCAGTGCCAGGTAGGCTTCAGTTCATGACAGTGATTTAGTTTGTGTATGTGCCTGCTAGTGAATGAGCTTGTTTGTGTCAGTGAGCATCTGTGTGACAGTGAGCTTGTCTGTACTGAACATGTGTCAGTGAGCTTGTCTGTAGTGAGCTTGTATGTGTCAGTGAACTTGTCTGCATGAGCATGTGTGTGTCAGTTAACTTTTCTGTAGGGAGCATGTGTGTGTCAGTGAGCTTCTCTGTAGTTAGCCCATGTGTGTATGTGAGCTTGTCTAGTGAGCGTGTGTGTGTGTATCAGTGAGCTTGTCTGTAGTGAGCATGTGTGTAAGTGAACATTTCTGTGGTGAGCATGTTTATGTCAGTGAGCTTGTCTGTAGGCAGCGTGTGTATTAGTGAGCTTGTCTGTAGTGAACATATGTGTGTCAGTCAGCTTATCTGTAGTGAGTATCTGTGTGTCAGTGAGCTTGTCTGCAGTGAGCATGTGTGTAAGTGAACTTGTCAGTAGTGAGCATGTGTATTTCAGTGAGCTCTTCTGATGAGAGCATGTATTTGCCAGGGAGCTTGCTTTAGTGAGCATGTGTGTCAGTGAGCTTCTCTGTAATGGGTTTGTTTGTGTCATTGAGCTTGTATGTCATGTGTGTGTTAGTAAGCTTATCTGTAATGAGTTTGTGTGTGTCATTGAGCTTGTATGTAGTGAGCATGTGTGTGTCCGTAATCTTATCTGTAAGTGTGCTTTGTGTGTGTCAGTCAACTGATTTCTAAGTGAGCTTGTATGTGTCAGTGATCTTGTCTGTAGTAAGCGCGCGCGTGTGTGTGTCAGTGAGCATGTCTAGTGAGCTTGTCTGTATTGAGGATGTGTGCCAGAGAGCTTATCTTCAGTGAGCATGTGTGTGACAGTGAACTTTTCTGTAGGGAGCATGTGTGTGACAGTGAGCCTGTCTGTAGTAAGTTTGTAAGCTTGTTTGTAGTGAGTGTGTGTGTGTGTCAGTGAGCTTTTCTGTAATGAACCTTTGTGTGTCAGTGACCTTGTCTGTAGTGAACATATATGGGTCAGTGAGCTTTTCTGTAGTGAGCATGTGTATGACAGTGTGCTTGTCTGTAGTGAGCATGTGTATGTCAGTGAGCATGTGTGTGTCAGTTAGCTTGCTGTGGTGAGTTTCCATGTGTCAGTGAGCTTGTCTGTAGTTAGCATGTGTGTGAGTGATCATGTGTATGACAGTGAGTTTGTCAGCAGTGAGCAAGTGTGTGTCAGTAAGCTTGTCTGTAGTAAGTTTTTGTGTGTCAGGGAGCTTGTTTGTAGTGAGTGTGTGTGTGTGTGTGTGTGTGTCAGTGAACTTGTCTGTAGTGAGCATATGTGTGTCAGTAAGCTTTTCTGTAGTGAGCATGCGTATGTCGTGAACTTTTTGGTAGTGAGCTTTTCTGTAGTGAGCTTGTGTGTTAGTGAGCTTTTGTGTGTCAGTGAGCTTGTCTGTAAGTGAGCATGGGTGTGTTAGTGAGCTTGTCTGTAAGTGAGCATGGGTGTGTTAGTGAGCTTGTCTTAAGTGAGCATGGGTGTGTTAGTGAGTTTGTCTGTAGTGAGCATGTGTGTCTGTGAACTTTTCTGTAGTGAGCATGTGTGTGTCAGTGAGCTTGCTGTACCGAGCATACGTGTGTCAGTGAGCTTACTATAGTGTTTGTGTGTGTCAGTCATCTTGTCTGTAGTGAGCATGTGTGTGTCAGTCATCTTGTCTGTAGAGAGCATGTGTGTCAATGAGCCTGTATGTACTTAACATGTGTGTCAGTGAAGTTGACTGTAGTGAACATGTGTCTGTCAGCAAGCCTTTCTTTTGTAAGTTTGAGTGTGTCAGTGAGCTTGTCTGTAGTGAGCATTGGTGTGACAGTGAGCTTGTCTGTAGTGAGCATTGGTGTGACAGTGAGCTTTTCTGTAGTGCGCATGTGTGTTACAGTGAGCTCGCTGTACTGAGTACTTGGCTTTTTTACGATACCCATCATTAGGGTTAAAGCCTAAGATCGCTTTTTCTCTGCACCATCTGTGGGGTGCCACATTTTCCACATTTTCTTTTTATTATAATGTGACCATGGATGTGCAGAGAGGTACTGCCTGGAAAACAAATTTGTTTGCTGAACCATGAGCTCCAATATGTCATCCGACATATTGCATCCTTCTACTGTAAATGAGCAACAACTGACACATATTGAATGTTACCAGTAGAAAAAACAATATAATTAATCTACAAACTCTTAGAAAGAAAAAAATAAATTAGTATTAGTATGATAACTTGTGCCAAAGTGTGGGAGAGGGAATTAGGTCACCCTATCTCGGGCACAGTCTGGCTACAAGCAATAAATATTTACAAAGGTTTAACTTTTAATGCCTCATACAGAGAGTTACTTTGTAAGATGTTCTGTTGATGGTATCACATACCATCCAGTTTGGCTATTATAAACCCAGCTACATCAAATAAATGTTTGAGATGTATCAAGGATCCAGGTTCTATGGCTCATATTTGGTGGGGCTATTGTAAATTATCCAAATTCGGGTCCAAGTAATTACTTAGATTTTTTTTTCATGCACTGGTTTTATGATCCCTAACTCTTCAGAAATTCTTATTTTACTGAGATTTGTTGATAAATATCTATGTAGCGTTATTTTAAAGTGGAAAAAAGGAATAAAAGGAAAAATAGAGGAAAAAGTGTAATAAACCATTTATACTCTGCACTAACGAAGGGACAAAGAAAAAAACAGAAAAGGAAAGGAAGACAAGAAGGAGGAGAAGAGAAAAGGAAAAAGGAAATATAGTACCGTATATACTCGAGTATAAGCCGAGTTTTTCAGCCCATTTTTTGGGCTGAAAAACCCCAACTCGGCTTATACTCGAGTCAGAGTCTGTATTATGGCAATTTGCATTGCCATAATACAGACTGGGGGGAGAGGGGTGCTGGCAGAGCTGTACTTACCTTTCCTGCAGCTCCTGTCAGCTCTCTCCTCCTCCGCGCCGTCCGTTCAGCACCTCGGTCAGCTCCCAGTGTAAGTCTTGCGAGAGCCGCGGCTCTCGCGAGACTTACAGTGGGAGCTGACAAAGGGAGCTGCACAGACCGCGCGGAGGAAGAGAGAGCTGACAGGAGCTGCAGGAAAGGTAAGTACAGCTCTGCCAGCACCCCTCTCCCCCCCACTGAACTGCCACTGGACCACCAGGGAAGGAGAGCCCCCCTCCCTGCCATGTATCAAGCAGGGAGGGGGGACGAAAAAAAAAAATATAAATAAAATAAGAAATACTAATAAAAAAATAATAATAACAAAAAAAGGGGTATAAGGACCACTATGGGAGGGAGGGGGGTATAAGGACCGCTATGAGAGGGAGGGGGGGGTATAAGGACCACTATGGGAGGGAGGGGGGGATAAGGACCACTATGGGAGGGAGGGGGTGGGATAAGGACCACTATGGGAGGGAGGGGGGGGATAAGGACCACTATGGGAGGGAGGGGGGGATAAGGACCACTATGGGAGGGAGGGGGGGGGATAAGGACCACTATGGGAGGGAGGGGGGTATAAGGACCACTATGGGAGGGGGGATAAGGAGCACTATGGGAGGGAGGGGGGTATAAGGACCACTATGGGAGGGAGGGGGGGATAAGGACCACTATGGGAGGGAGGGGGGGGATAAGGACCACTATGGGAGGGAGGGGGGGATAAGGAGCACTATGGGAGGGAGGGGGGGATAAGGACCACTATGGGAGGGAGGGGGGGGATAAGGACCACTATGGGAGGGAGGGGGGGGATAAGGACCACTATGGGAGGGAGGGGGGGATAAGGACCACTATTGGAGGGAGGGGGGTATAAGGACCACTATGGGAGGGAGGGGGGGTATAAGGACCACTATGGGAGGGGAGGGGGAAGTAAGGACCACTAGGGGAGGGGAGGGTAAGGACCACTAGGGGAGTGGTGAGTCAGGACCACTGGGGGGGGGGAGTGAAGGAACATGGGGGTGGGGAGGTAAGGACCACTGAGGGAGGAGGAGGGGAAGTCAGGACATATGGGGGGGGAGGGGGCGGCAAAACATTTTTTGCCTACGGCGGCAAATATCCTTGCACCGGCCCTGCACACACTGCATTCACACACTGCATTCATACACACACACACTGCATTCATGCACACACACTGCACTCATACACACACGCTGCACTCATACACACACACATACGCACACACTGCATTCATTATACACACACTGTAAATAATTATTCAATTAATATATTTTTTTTAGGATCTAATTTTATTTAGAAATTTACCAGTAGCTGCTGCATTTCCCACCCTAGTCTTATACTCGAGTCAATAAGTTTTCCCAGTTTTTTGGGATAAAATTAGGGGCCTCGGCTTATATTCGGGTCGGCTTATACTCGAGTATATACGGTATATCTTTATTTTTTAATATAGAACATATAAATCTACATACAATGTAATAACATGTTATACATTTTCTATTATTATGTACAATTGTGAATTTTAGATAATATTAATATTGGATAAATATAAGATGACATAGAGCACAATATATTTTTATTTTACATAATATATATTTTTTTCAGTTTTATTGTTTTTGTCTTTCCCTTTGTATTGTATACCATGTGCGTATTGTATGTAAAGAAGCTTTATACAATAAAAAATTAAAAATTTCCAAAAAACAACTGTTTGCCTGTAGAACTGGCAAAACCCCAAAATTGTGTATTGATTAATAGTATGAGCAAAACTGACAAATTTCCAAAATAACTCAACTGAAAAGAAATTCTGTCGGTTATGCCTTCAGGTCAGCTACTTTGGTTTTGACATTTTGAATTCAAATGGAATTATCATTTTAGTGAATTACCCTGTATATTTGAGATATTTCATCCAGTTGATACATTATACGTAGTCAGCTAAGCAGCATTGTTGCAGCTTGAGGGATTGTTTTATAGTTGCATTTTCTTTGTGTATTGTATTTTCTCACTTGTTTCTTCTTTTTTTCCCTTTTTACTTTCTAGTGAGTCATTACACCAATGTTTTTGCTGTGTCTCAGTTTTGTGGAATTCTATGTGCTCCTTGGAACGGGATTATCATAGACAGATTTAAAGGCAAATACAAAGGTAAAAACTACAAACAACAAAAAAGCCCATATATTCCTACATTGTCATCCACACAGATTTCATAAATAATTATTAGAAGTCAGCTACACGTAGAAACATTGAACCATTAGACTCAAGATGGAACAAGTGAGCCTACACATAAAAGAACTGGCAGTAGTACCACAAGCAAAGATAACATTAAACACTGCAATAGGGTGTTAAATTTGAACTTGATAGGTTTTGTGCACAAAGTATGTACACGTGTATGCAAGCTGAATGCTTCAAATAAAGAAACAAAGAAAAACTATTTACAAGACAACAGACATGCATTTTTTTTTTTTTTTGCAAAGTGTATACAGTCTTGCCTTTCAATAGTCTCATATCTACTACCTGCAGATATTGCAAACCTTCCCCTTTGTCCCTAGCACCGACTTTATTTGGCTGTCCAATCACAGATTTAAATAAGTTATATTACAGCTCATTAAAAATCAATGCAAAGCAGGCATTCTGCTTGCCTTTTGAGATTAGTCCCACGGAGCTAAAATGCCAGGAAGTAACAGAACCAACTGTAGAACGAAAAAAGAGGACATACTCTTCATACATAACGCTATGTGCTTTATGCATTTAGAGTATGTTTACTGTGGGGCATTAGGTGGGGTTTGGGCGGGGCTTGAGGTAATATGAAAGTAGTGAGGCTATAAAATTTACCCTTGGTCTGAAGCCCCTGGTCTTTGTGCCTAGCAATGTTCCTGCTTAATAGTAAGTTTATAACCTTATCTTACATTTCAACTTTATTATATGCTTTTCAACCTATGCTTTATTTGAGTTTCTATGTGTGTGTAAAATGTTTGTTTTCTGGCTTAAAAAAAAGAAAAGAAGAAGCCAGGTGATGCATGTTCCATTATGTTTAGTCACTATTTATTTGGCATTGGTGGGCAAACTGGACGGTAATATAGTCAGAGTCCTGGGATAGAGTCTTCAGTTAGATGCTGGACTGTGTATGCCAATAGAGGGTGCAGGAATATGAAGTTATATCTTCTCGCTATGCACAGAGCTTCCAGTGCAAGAGTATGTATGCTCACAGGACTACAACTCCATTGCTTGTCAGCCACCAATCATAACGTAGAAGATGGATTGTGATAGTAGTCGAAGAGGGGGTAGAGCAGAGGCCACAAGTGGGGAAATTAAGGTGGTATGGCTAAAGGGGTCCAAGTGGAAAAGGAACAGTGGGCAGGATGACACAAGGGAGGGAGGGGGTATGGAAAGAAAGACACAAGGTGCAGGGCTGGAGCAAGGAGTTTTGGCTACATTGGCTAAGGGGCATGGCCAGAGCAAGGGTGTTTGGCTACATTCCCCCAATGCATTTTCATCTGTGTGTCTCTTAACCTCCTTTTGAAGTTCTCACCCCTTTATCCTCTTTGTGTTTCTTTTCCCCTATTTTGAATGTCTTACCCCTTTTGTATAATTTATCCCACTGTTGTGTCTTACAGTCCCATTATATATGCCCATCTGTCTGTCTTGCACCAACCTTAGTGTATCATATCCCCTTTTAGTGTACCCTACCCCCCTTAGTGTCTCTTACAACCCCAGCCCCTTAGTGTGTCTTTTTCTCTCCCTCCAGCCTCTCTTTGTGTCTCTTTCTCTTCTGCAGGGGATGTGGTGGGGAGACATATGGAGGGGCTGCAGGGAGGTGGGGAGACACATGGAAGGGGCTGGAGGGGGGAGAAACACATGGAGGGACTGCAGGGGGGAGGAGACAAATGGAAGGGGCTGGAGGGAGGTAAACACATGGAGGGGCTGCGGGGAGGGGGAATACACGTGGAAGGGGCTGCAGGGGAAGGGGTAAGAAAGACATGGAAGGGGCTGCAGGGAGGGGGGAAATGAGACACATGGAGGGGCTGAGGGGAGGCAATGAGACACATCGAGGGGCGGGGGCAATTTTAACACTTTGGCCCCATGGTTTCTAGTTATGCTTCTGCTTGCAGCTAAGATCAAGGGAGGTCTGCAATAATAACATGCAGGTCTGCAAGTATCTGTATTTTCTGCCTAATTTACTTGTTACTCAAAGTTAGATTGCCCTCTTTTGTTGTGTTTTCTTTGTGTTTTGAGTGTGTTTTCCTGAGGAAGCTATTGGTTTGTCTAGTATGTCACACCAAGAGACATTGCATGAAACTTTTTTTCAGACTGAACAGGGAGCCTGGTGAACACAAATCTACATATAGGAAACTTGGAAAACCTATCTTCCTTGTATTTTGTGTGCTCTGATCTTATATATAAAACCACAATTACTGAAACACCAACCAAGCATGCAACAACATAAGTATTTTATGAACATAGAGCAGTCATGATCATGCATCATAAATCTCTTTTTCTGTCAATTTCAGACTCAACGGCAGACCTACATTCCTGTGTGGTTTCACTGGCTATCACTGCTACACAATGCATGCTTTTCTCAATCAGTGCCACACTATCAATACTCCCTGCCTTCTATGCAACATTTATCCTGCAAGTTCTAAACCGCTCTTTCCTGTATGGAGGCAACGCAGCATTTCTCTCAATAGCGTAAGGTTTTCTTCTTACATTTATAATAACTATGACTGAGACAGATTGGAGAGGAAAATGAGTAGCAAGAGAGATTTAGTAAACTGGAAGACAGAGAACCTGAAATATATGGGGTAACATTGACAAAGACAAAACTGTAAAAATAAAGACAGGCACTGTGTGTGACAGACATGACATTGAAAAAGGCAGAAAGACAGAGAAAAGTTGGAAAACATGAGTGAGAAAAATATAATGTGTGAAAATGATGGATAGTCAGAAAGCAAAAGAGCTAAGGTGTAACAAAAATATAGAAAATACATACCTGTCTTAATTTTCTTGACTTGGTTAAATCATGGCACCATTAGCTAGCTACTCACATCCAAGCAAAAAGAACAGGAAACAGAACGTAAAGGGTTACTTTAACCAAGTTCTTAACCTAAGCTAATTTTCATCTATATGACAATATCTAATTAGGCAGTGCTTTTTTATGTCAATCTTTGTTTCTGTGCAAAAGAGTACAAACAGGCTTGCAACGCCACAACAGCAACCTCAAGCTTTAATAATATATGGTTTCATATTGTTATGAATGTATTTGCACAATTCTATGAAGAAAAACCCCCCAAAACAATAATAATTCAGGCAGGTTCCTCATGTGTGACTGTTCACTAAAATAAGTGTGTAGCTTAGGCATTCAAGGTTTAAGATTAACCAAAGACGAGGTATAAAACCAGACATCTTTAGCAGAACATGAAATCAGTCTATATTAAGTGCCCCTTAACTTGATTTGTGAACTTACTGCGTACAAAACTAGGTTGACATGGTAAAGTAACAGAAGAATAAGAGTGCAAACATTTGATAAAATAAAAAGTATTGGTCATTTAACCATAAGCTAGTCAATTATTAGCGTGAGCTTACTATAGGTAGACATAACACTTAGTAAGTAGTTAATATAGTAAAACACCGATAGTAAATCAGATAAAATATTATACATCTCACTGGCATCAAGAAATCATTGGTTGAGAAGGCTTAGTAGTAGCACTACATAAAAAAAAAAAAAAAAAAACCATAAACAGACCTAAAGAAAGAGCTTCAGCACCAAAAAAGAACTTTGTGATAGAGCAGAGTAACTAGAGTTTATCCAACTCCCCTTTGAGGGGTAATCAGGGACCCCAGAGATCGCCTCCTCCTCAATAGACCAGTGGCCTCCTGTGGTGGCAGGTAAGCCCCAAGCACCCTCCAGGCACTGGTACATGCTCTCATGCCAGAGCGCAACTGGCATTCCTAGTTGTCTCGTGTGCTGTAATGCGTCAATTAGGGTGGCCAGTCGGCCATCACATCAGAATCTGCTGAGTGTGGAAGCAGTACAGGGGTTGTGAGACCCAACGTGCCCAAAGCCTGAAGAAAGTCGGCCTCACCCATCCAGCGCCATCTTGTTTCGCAGTTGCTGCCGATGGGGATTCCATGACCCTCTGAAGCCATGTATTGATACTCCATGTATCGCGCTGCAGCAGGGTAGGATGTTGCGGCACAGTAGGTGCAGAGGGGATAGCTATCCACAGCCAGAAGGATTGGCACAAGCGGTCGAAAGTCTGCAGGATTTCTCACTTGGCAGTCATTTTAGGATCGTCAGGTACGTGTTGTGTCAAGTTATGATGGTGTATACAACAGTTAGCCATGTGAGGTGCTGGTTTGGTCAGTGTAGGCTGGGATCACCATGCTGGCCCTAAGGTTGTGTAACGGAGCAAAGATGATAACGGGACACCTCAGAACAAGAGACCAGCCGCTTCTCCATGCCAAGCCACCCAATAGGCCACAGAGGAGCGTGCCACAGAAATCATCTGTTTTTTTGGACGGTTAATCAGTCCTGAGTATGGCAGAGTGACTGTCAGCTGAGCCAGTACTATGTCCATCGGTAAAATCGTCCAAAAAGTCACTTTTTATTTTGCTGAAATACATTGAACAAAATTATAAACTCAACACTTTAGTTAGTTTTTGCCCCCATTTTTCATGAGCTGAACTCAAAGATCTAGGACTTTTTCTATGTACACAAAAGGCCTATTTCTCTCAAATATTGTTCACAAATCTGTCTAAATCTGTGTTAGTGAGCACTTCTCCCTTGCCCAAATAGTCCATCCACATCACAGGTGTGGCATATCAAGATGCTGATAAGACAGCATGATTATTACACAGGTGTGCCTTAGGCTGGCCACAATAAAAGGCCACTTCAAAATGTGGGTTGTTTGACTCATGGAAATTGACACATTCTGGAGAAAAAGATTATACCTATTATTCTATGGTACATGTACTCCAGAATAGATAGATTTCTATTGAATGAATCAGCTTTGGACTCCGTTATTAATCAGAAATATTACGCATTGATTTGTCTGACCATACACTGATTATATTACACCTAAAAGAAACATACGCGGATGCACCCACAAGATCATGGAAGTTAGGTGATCACTTACTACATGGTAGCCTCTAAGCTCAGACATTTAACCAGCCACAATAGGACAGAATACATAATAAACGAAATAGGTGAAAAAATATTTCACCCGAAACAAATCAGCAACATATTCGACAAATATTACCAATCACTATCCAACTTAAAGAACGATTCAAGCACCCCACAACCTTCCACTGTTAAAATAAGATTTTTTTTTAGATAAACTCCCAATCCCAAAAATGAATAATACCCAAATCTCACAACTTAATAAAGATATAGACCCATCCGAAATCATCAAAGTTATTGAAGAATCCTCAACAGGAAAAGCCACAGGCCCAGATGGGTTTACCATGCTCTAGTACAAAAAATGTATTAATATTTTATTCACATATCTAACCAAATTATTTAATTTCTATAAAAACAATAGTATAATGTCCCCAGAAGCCACACAGGCTAGAATAATAAACATACCAAAACCAGGTAAAGATCCAGATATATGCCAAAACTTCAGGCCTATTTCGCTATTAAATACTGATACAAAAATGTATGCGAAGGTGTTCGCCAACAGATTAATAGATATAGCTACTAAATTGATTAATGAAGACCAGGTAGGGTTTTTTTGCAGGCAGACAGGCTTCCAACAGCACGAGGCGTTTTATAAGCCTCATACATCACATTAACATGTGATGTGGGCCAGATCGTGGGCCTGAGTAATAATAGAGTAACCTACCCAGAACCTAGATGCGAGGAGTGAAATTGGCAAAAGCTGGCATGAATAGAAGACACTTGTAAATGCTACAGTTCTGGTCTGACAAAAGCACCAAAGGAATTTTACATGTTAATTGTAAAGTCAAAAGGTTTATTGAAATAAGCCAAACTTAAACCAAATTACCAACCTAAAAGGACACATTTGTCAAAGCAGGAACAATTCCTCTGACTAATCTTCCCAAATGCACCTGTGGGAAGAACATCACAATGACAATGTCAGGGTGGCAGTCCGATGACCGGGACCCAGTATGCCTGATGTTGAAGTAGGAGTCACAGTGGAAGTGGATTAGCAGGGACTGGTGCAGGGTAACTGCACGCCCCCTGGTGTTGAGCACCAGCATTTGTGCGGCCACTTACCAGGACCCTGATGCAGCTACAGCGGATCCCAGGAACTAGGAGCTTGGAAATAAGCAGACCTCCCAGGAGCTGAATAGGGAGGCTCTGCAGCAGGAATGTATCCAGTACAGAAACAAGGCAAGGCTAGGATAGGCACCAAACAAGAAAACAAGACAAAACTAGGAGAACCCAGAACCGGAGAAGGACAGAAAGCAGAACCCAGAACACGTACAAAAGACATGAGGAAAACAAGAACAGGGCAGGACAGGACTGTACATGAACTCGGAATACAAGACAAAATAAAACAAAACTAGAGATACAAGGCAAAACAAGAGGAGACATAACAAAGTACTATATGGGAAAAACTATGGGGATTTAGTTACATTATATGATCATACATTGCATAAGCCTGCCACAACGCCAATGTAACCCATATTTGTCAGGTCCTACTCTGCCTAATGTCTGCTAAATAAACCATAATAAAGCACATACAGCACTTACCTGCAAGAAAAGGCAGAGGACTTGAGCAACTGCCTGCAAAACAAAAGGAATCATGGAAAAGGAACAGGTGTGGCAACATAAAACAAACATTTAAAGGAAAGAGACTGGGAATTCCAGGAATGAACCCAGAAAACCCAGCAAAAAGAAAACCAGACATAGAATAGAAAACCAGAAAAACCAAGAAAAACTAAACAAGAATTGTAAAACGAGTACTGGATACCAGAAGCCATAGCCAGAAGGATCCACAGCTAGGAACAGGATGTGACACATAAGATGTCAACCAAATGGTAATATATCAGAAATAACAACTCTAAATAAAAATAGAAATAATCATGTGCAATTATTGTAACCTGTAATATGTAACCTGTAATATCATTCGTAACCAGTTACAGATATACCTACCCCTACACACCCATACACACACAGACTGACCCACCCCACACAGACTGAACCATACACACAAACTGACCCCCACACACACAGTCTGAACCTCTCACACACAGACTGACCTTCCCACACACAGACTGACCCCCACACACCCATACACACACAGACTGACCTCCCCACAAAGACTAAATGAAGGGTACAACAGGGATGACTTTATGCAGGCCAACTGGCTGGTTTATATGCAAAAGGGTTTACAGTGACATATTCCAGGGGTATTCCCCAATGGACCTGAGAGGGGACTATGACAAAATTCATACTGTAAATACGTTGGCTCTCAGGTCCAGGACACTCCCACATAAAATAGGATAATCCTTCCCCTATGCTTGGGAAATAATTGAGTCATGGCTTGTACTAAACTCCAGTATCTCCAGGCACAAAAAAACATACATGTCAACAAAACCCAGAAAGTACCTTGAAATCCATAGAAACTCCACAAAAAAATCATATTCCCTGCGCACAAGATCCTATACCCAAAACAGTTCCACAGTTTCAGAGGTAGTGGTTGTTCCATTTCGGGAAGTCTAAAAACCTAACCTGGCTCATGGGTAGCGTTTGTTCCCCTAATTCATGGGAACAAAACTACCTATAGTGCTGACCGGCGGTTGGGAAGTTGAGTGTCTGATTTTAGTTCCAGACACTCAATGGCCAAGTCCCGCTGCCTCTTTTGTGCAAACAAGATGGCCGCCGTTTTCTCCAACACATGGCGTTCAGTCATATGAACGGCGGCCCCACAGGGAGAGCACTTAATCTGTTGTTTTTCTTTGTAGTTAATGAGCCAGAACGGTGGTCGGTGGTCGGTAGTTTTATCTACTGAATTATAAAAATCTAAGTTAACTAACTAAGTGTGCGCTTTCTCTACAATCTGGCTCCAGGACTCCTTTTGTTACCACAGATATGCTCATAACTCCATACATTTTGTAAGTGTTTTTAACCGTTTGTTAATTTGAATAAAGGGAAAACAGAGAGAACTATGTCTCCATTTTCTGTTCCCTATAGATCATAAGACATCCATGATTGAAGAGACTGATTTAATGGTCAATAGGTAATTAGGAACAAGAAGACTTTGTACCTAAACCTTATATTTGCAAATATAGGTTCTATATAATATATCGGCCACAGGTGGCTACAGCTCCTACTATTTAGCAGCAGGAGTCTGATATCTTTAAGCTGGTACATATTGATACATTGTCTTATTATCATTTGTTATTGGTTTCACATTTTATACTTCTTGCTACATTGGTACTATGAACTGATATTTTATTTTATTTTATTCTATTGCATTTTATTTTCATTTTCTATTTCATGTTGTATGTCTTATTTGATGCACCAACTTTTTTTGACCCTTATAGCTAATACATGCGTTCATTTTTTAAGCTATTAATGGGGGCTTATCTAACCAGTTGAAATTTTTGAGAGTTGTGATTCAAGTATATACCCAGTTCAATCCTTGTTTTTCCACTCTGTTCTGGATAGATTATTCTGTCCTTTTTACACATACATATGCACACTGGCCCATTGGATCAGAGCATACTAAGCTGCTGGTTTGCCAATAGCCAGTAGTCTCCTTTTTGTGTGGGTTGGATGCTGCACACACTGCCCCAGCAACCACTACTGCTCTCCTGGCCAATGAGTGTGATCTTTGATTTCCACGCTGACCATGCCACCCCTCTCATGCCTATCGTCCCAAAGCCACTGCCTCGTGGTGTTATGGTAATTCCGACCCTGCATGGGTTAAATATTTGTAAAAAATCTTAAATATTCAGCTTCAGTTTTGTGAATGTCTCCTTATCACAACTCATTCTTTATGCAATAAATCTATACATGTCAGTATGTTTCAATGATTAATACAATAAGAGACCAAACTATAAACATTAAACTCAATAACTAATCATCTGGCTAAAAACAAAAATCATTGTGATGATTTTCTCTTTTTTCTCCTTTTTGTTCTGATACTGATGTCATCTTTCCACTTACTTTTGGTGTTTTAGATTTCCAAACCAGCATTTTGGGAAGCTGTTTGGACTCGTAATGTCTCTTTCAGCTGTCGTGTTGCTCTTGCAATATCCAGCATTTTACATTATCCGGACGCATCTACAGAGTGACCCCTTGTATGTGAGTAATACATAGATACTTTGATAGAATTTTGCTGTTTTGTTTTATGTCATCCAAGAATTGGCCAATTATTGTAGAATTTACGATCCAAAGAATCATTCATTAAGTATCTGTAACAATATATTAATAATGTTACTCCATTGCTCCATGTGATTTGTAAGTCTACTTTAAACAGTTGACAGATATAACCCTGTTATCTGAGAAATAGGCATGTGCATGGGAAAAATATTCGGTTCGGCATTCCGAAATTCGGGATTTTCGCAATTCGGCACTGTAATATTCGTAGTGGTTGTATTGACTGTGTGTGATATATGTGTGTATTGGATGTGTGTGATATTTGTGCTGGGTTTATTTGCTGTTAGTGATGTCGCGAACATAAAATTTTCCGTTTGCGAACGGCGAACGCGAACTCCCGCAAATGTTCGCGAACGGGCGAACCGCCATAGACTTCAACAGGCAGGCGAATTTTAAAACCCACAGGGACTCTTTCTGGCCACAATATTGATGGAAAAGTTGTTTCTAGGGGACTAACACCTGGACTGTGGCAAGCCGGAGGGGGATCCATGGCAAAACTCCCATGGAAAATTACATAGTTGATGCAGAGTCTGGTTTTAATCCATAAAGGGCATAAATAACCTAACATTCCTAAATTGTTTGGAATAACATGCTTTAAAACATCTGGTATGATGTTGTATCGATCAGGTAGTGTAAGGGTTACGCCCGCTTCACAGTGACAGACCAAACTCCCCGTTTAACGCACCGCAAACAACCGCAAACAGTCCATTTGCACAAGGTTGGATACCAAGTTAGCCATGTCCCGTTCCTTGTCCTCACTGATGTCATTGAAGGTCTCTTCCTCCACCCAGCCACGTACAAAACACCAAGGGTCCCCGAAAGGTGACAACAAGTCCCCTGTTTTTTTTTTTTTGTTTTTTTTAAATGTACACTACTGTTACACCAGATATGAGTTACACTGGTGTGACACTGTGCCCTGGCAGGCCCTGAAACGCACACGTGTAAAGGAAACTGACTGTTATTATATTACAGTCAAAAAAGTGGTTTTTTTTTTTAAATGTGACACCAGATATGAGTGGTGGCACTGGGCAAGTGGGCACAGTATACGCTGTGAGTCTGACACACACGCTGGCAGGCAGGCAACTGCAATTAGATTACACAGGAAAAAAAAAAACAGACTGATGTTCTAGCCCTAAAAAGGGCTTTTTGGGGTGCTGTCCTTACAGCAGAGATCAGATGAGCCCTTCAGGACTGTAGTGGACACTGAATACACTAGCCTAGCTATCGATTTCCCTATTGAATCATCAGCAGCTATACTGTCCCTCCTCTCACTAAGAATGCAGCTTCCGGGGGGCGGGGCCTAGCTGTCATGAAGGAAAGAAGCACTTCGTGTGAGCTCCCTCAATATCTCACTTTAAGCAGCTATCAACAAGCGAATTTCACCCCAGCAATGTTGCTCCTACCTGACCGACCCAACATGCTTAATAGCGGTCAGCAACTCGACAGAGTCTTACTTATCTCCGCGTGGCAAGTGTGGCCTGGTGCTCACCGGGCAGGAGAGGCAGTCGATCTCCTGATCCTGGGATGCCCAGGAGCAGCTACTTCCCGGCAGGAGCTCCGTTACCCCCCTTTCGGACCGGTGGGGGTTATCCCGGTCCACCCCTAAGAGGCTGTCTGGAGCTAATGGACGCACAGAGCACAGCCGCCCAGGCTGACATACTCATCTGCGACTCTCCCAATATGGCGGCAGCCACGTGTCCTCCTGGTACCAGCAAAGCATGGCAGGATATTGAGTCAAAGCTGGACAGACTCTTTAATCAATTTTGGAAGCAAATAACAAGCAGGAAGCCCCAACAAGCTCCACCACAGCCCCAACAAGCTCCACCACAGCTAAGTGAAGCAGTCCCCATTAAAATCCACCAACGCAAAAGGCATCGAAGACGGGACCGGAGGCACAAACAGAAATGCAGAGCCTGCTCCACGTCAAGCACTCGCCTCCACCTTAAGCCACCACAATCCCGCACCGGACGTGAAGCACCACCGGGACAGATCCGACCACCCGACAAAACAAGCTTCCACCACCTCAAGCCGCGAACCCGGCACTCAGCCAGAGACTTGCCTTTGTTGTTCCAGGTATCAGGGACTCCTAGGGTCTGCACCTGGTGCCCAGAAGGGATCGGATGAGCACAAGCAGTAAAACAGCAGCCTGCCAAGCATGTCCCACTATAGTCCCACTATATATCCTCCACACCATGCCTTTGATCACATTAACTGCTCTCTGCACATTAACTAATCGTAAAGTAGCAAGCGTTTAAACATGTCATTATTTCGCCTCCTAAAGAGTTTATTGTCGTAGTTCCTTACATGCCTTTACCTTAACCGTTCATGTATTATGTTATTCACTAGTCTCATCTCATGGGGCGACTCACACTTGATTTATAACTAGTGGTGGAGCTGCTGATATAAATACACAGTTGATAACGTGCAAGCCACACCCTAAACATGACAGCCATCTTTCACAACAATGTACTGCTACATACTCATACCCTCAGTGCAACTAGATATGATATACGCACGTTCAGCCTAGCATGCTCAAATATAACACACTTCTGTCTAAAAAAAAAAGAATAAAAAAAAAGAATGCAGCTTCAGAATTAATCTAATTGTATGCTGTCTAGGAGGTGGGAGGGTCTGGGAGGGAGGGTCTGCTGCTGTTTGGCTGGAATGTGTCTGCTGACTGTGAGGTACAGGGTCAAAGTTTACTCAATGATGACGAATAGTGGGCGAACCGAACATCGCATATGTTCGCCATCCCTGGCGAATGCGAACAAGCTATGTTCGCCAGGAACTATTCGCCAGCAACTATTCGCCAGCAAACCGTTCGGGACATCACTATTTGCTGTGTGTGATAGGTATTTCATTCAGATAAAAGTATGTATGCAGGCCCATGTGTGAATACAAGTGTATTCACATGCACACAGTCCCAGGCACAAAGTAACAGGTTACACACACACACAGTTGAATAACAAAAACTGAATACGAAAAAGTCTGAAATTTTGGACGAAATCATATTCGTCCGAAAACAAATGCACATGTCTAAAACATAATATATATCAAACTGTTAAAACATTATTGACTGTTAAAACATTGACACAAATGTATAATTGTTATATTTATTATTATTACTTAAAAAACTATTAAAAATCATTTAAAAGACAAAGGAGTGTTAAATCAATTTAACTGGAATAATTTGGAATTTATTTTCTGGAATGACTGGCTAAACGTTTTTATTTGTTATAATTCTTTATTTTTGTAGTGCATCGATAGACATAGAAACTTTTACTGACATATCATCAAGAGTAAATGTGACAGTCATTGCATTTATGAGACAACAAGGGGGGCATCTACCCCATTTGGTTCCCAGTCTGGGAAGGTGCTTCTGCCACCCAGTGGCAGGAGTAAAACTCAATTCTTCAAGACTGGCATTCCGAGGGTGCCAGTCTCCGGCTTGTTGATGCAACATCTCCCAGAAGTGCTCGAACAGCCAGTCATATTTAGTGAGGTCAGTGGCTAGTTGCAGGGCTAAGTCAGCTACATGGTGTCACACTGCCATTTTGTAAAGCAGCCCTAAATGCCTCTGTGTACAAATATTTTTCGATGCAGATGCAGGTGAGTGGGGCAGCTTCCCCAGTGGGGACCTGGATAACCCTCGCCAGTCCAAAGGGGGAGGTAACGGGGCCAGCAAGATGTAGTGTTGTAGAGCCTGTGTGATTCCCCTACGCAAAGGAGCAGGATGGGGCCATCCACTCTGCTCACTGTCCAAGTAGTCCTCAGTCACAGGAGCAGCAGTTCTCCCTCTAAAGAACTCAAAAATCACCTTATTTTGGGCATATACCCAGCTCCTGCAGTTGTTTGTCAAATATATCATCATATATTTGTTGCTGGATGGTTAATGTTTTGGCTGTTATCAGCAAAATAGGCCTCTTTTTTGCAGGAGATACTCTTGCATGCAGCCTGCTAGCATGGTGGCCAGGCCCCCGCCCCCTTGGTTAAACATTTTTGACAAAGATGAATTCTTTGATGATGAATTGACTCGGCTACGTTCCTCGCTATTGTGTATTTCTAGCTTGCTTTGACCTTGGCTTGTTTCTGGCATTTCTTGTAATTTCTTTTATTCTGGCCATTCTAAGGACCGGTTTAGGGACTTTCTACCTGTCTACCTTTGGCTGGATGTGAAGGATTATGGACAAACATGCCACGTATGTGCCTGATCTAAAACCTCGCATGCCTTGCCCTGTGGTCTGTTGCAACCTTTGGACATACCTAAAAAAAACCATGGTCTAGCACATCCATTTATTTTATAGTAGAATTACCTAAATGGAAGGGTAATACCTTGGTCTTAACTATCACAGATAGGTTTTCCAATATGGTACATTTTGTTTCCTTGCCTAAGCTTCCCTCGTCTATCGAATTAGCGGATATCTTTGCTAGATAAGTATTCCGCTTACATGGCATACCCAAAGAGATAGTGTCCGATAGGGGTCCTCAATTTATCTCTTGATTCTGGAAGGCATTTACTAACCAACTTGATATCAAGTTATGTCATTCTTCAGCCTATCACCCTCAATCCAACGGTGCTGCTGAAAGGACTAACCATTCTTGGAACACTACCTACGGTGTTTTATCTCTGACAACCAGGATAATTGGGCGAAACTGCTTCCCTGGGCTGAGTTTGCTCATAATTGTACCCGAAGAGCAGGGCCAGATTAAGAGCCCAGTGGGCCTGGTGCTGACAATTATGATGGGCCTAATTACAAAATCTTATTGACCAAAAACACTAAAACAGTCCTACCTCCTAAGCGTCATGTATCTGATGGAGATGATGCTGGAGGGAAACTCATAGGATGCAGCTATGAGAAAACACATACTAATCTCATGCTTTCAAATAAACCCATACCCCCTAACAGCAGTGTCCAGGAAATAAGGAAGTCTATGGATGGGGTAAAAGGCTGCGCAACTTACACAAATCACATAACCAGAACTGCCGAAAGGGATGAACATACACAAAAATGGGGCATTTCTGTGTCCCCATGTCTTCCAGTGTCCCCATGTCTCTAGGACACTAGGGGGCATTGAGAGACATTGGGACACTGGGAGACCTGGGGACACTGAGATACTAGGGAACACTGGGAGACCTGGGGACACTGAGACTCATGGGGACAATAGGAGACCTGGGGACACTGGGTGACTGAGACATGAGAGGACACTGGGAGACATGGGGCACTGAGACAATGTGATACATAGGTGACACTGTGATATATAGGGGACACTGGAGACTTGATAAAGACCTGGGTAAAAACGTCAAAACGTTGCAGTGTCCAATAAACCAGCTTAAATCTATCACAGTGAGTGCCTGAGATTTTTTTCTTTTATACTAGGGGACACTGAGACACTTGGGGGCACTGTGAGAAATGGGGACACTAGGAGACTAGGGGACACTGAGACACTATGGATACTAAGACACTACGGACACTGAGAGACACCAGGGACACTGGGAGAGATGGGGCACTGAGACACTCTGATACATAGGGGACACTCTGATACATAGGGGACACTGGAGACTTGATAAAGACCTGGGTACAGGTCAAAACGTTGTGGTGTCCAATAAACCTGCTTAAATCTATCACAGTGAGTGCCTGAGATTCTTTTATACTAGGGGACACTGAGACACTAGGAGACATGGGGACACTGGGAGACATTGAGACACTGAGAGACTAGGAAACACTGAGACACTAGGGACACTGGGACATTAAGAGACACCAGGGACACTGGGAGACATGGGAATACTGAGATACTAGGAACACTGGCTGGGAGACATGGGGACACTGGAAGTGCCCCATGTCTCCCAGGTCTCAAAGTCGCCCAGTGTCCTCATCTCTCCCAGTGTCACCATGTCTCTTAGTGTCCCCTAGTGTCTCAGTGTCCTCATGTTGCCCAGTGTCCCCTAGTGTTTGTATCCCCATGTCTCCCAGTGTCCCTTAGAGTCTTTGCCCCCATGTCTCCCAGGGTCCCGATGTAACTAGGACACTGGGGGACACTTAGAGACATTGGGACATTGTGAGACATGGGGACACAGATACATGGGGACTCTGGGAGACTAGGGGACTCTGGGAGACTAGGGACACTGAGAGATATGGGGACACTGAGAGACACCAGGGACGTTGGGAGACATGAGGACACTGAGACACTAGGGACACTGGCTGGGAGACATGGGGACACTGAGAGAATAGGGGCCACTGGGAGACATGGGGTCACTGTGTCCCTAGTGTCTCAGGGTCCCCATGTTCCCCAGTGTCCCTATGTCTCAGCGTCCCCAAGTCTCTCACCGTCCCTATGTCTCGCAGGCCCGGAGCTGCTGTCTGGCCTCTCTGTGCAGAGCTGCTCCCCCACGGATCAGTGAGTAGAGAGAGGCAGGGAGGGAGATGCTGTAACTTCTTATCCCTGCCTCTCTCCACAAAAAACGGCCCTACTGGCCGGTGCTGGTATTGCAGAATAATCTCTGTTTATACTCTGTTTATTTCTGCAATACCAGCACCGGCTAGGCAGCCTCAAATACCTGAGAAATATTTCTGGCAATATACCTGGCAACCATAAGAAATACATGAGAAATACCTGGCAACCCTAAGAGTAGTGAGTAAAAAAAAAAAAAAAACTTTTTTTTTGTTTTTTGTTTTTTAAATCCATGGGCCTATCCCATGGGCCTGGGCCTGGAGCTTCAGCTCCATCAGCCCCTATGTTAATTCGGCCCTGCCGAAGAGAGTCCACGAGCCGCAGCCCTTTTTACCTCAACTATGGCTTCCATCCTTCCAGCTGTCTTTCCTTCATTGGAGATACCATCTGTAGAGGAATATTTGGGTGGCCTCAGGGCCACGTGGGAGCAGGTTCAACACATCCTGGCTCATAAAGTCGCCGTGCAGAAAAAATACGCCGACAGAAACGACAAGATGCTCCGATTTATCAAGAGGGTGATAGGGTTTGGCTCAGTACCAAGAAAATCAACCCGAAAGTGCCTTCCAGAAAATTGGCCTTACAATTGCCCTCTGCTTTGCGTATCCCGAATACCTTTCATGTGTCGTTATTGAAACCCTTTTCTTGCAAAAGGTTCACTAGACCCTTCTTTGCTCCTGCTCCTGTTGTGGTGGAGGGGCATGATGAATACGAAGTCCAGTCTATTGTGGATTCCTATCACTCCAGGGGTGTTCTTCAATACTTTATTCATTGGAAGGGATATGATCCTGAGGAGAGGTCCTGGGTTGGGGTTGTTGAAGTCCATACTCCTCGCCTATGTATATAGAGGACCCCTTTGGCATATAGGGGTAAGCATTGGTATTACCTTAGGATAGGCTATGCAGACCCATGCAGCCCGTTGTTCAATGAGGGCACATGGGTACTTTCACCTTGCCCAGAGGGGAGAGGAAAAGAAAGAGAAAAGAAAAAAAATGACAGAATATGTTTGTCTGAGCCTATTCACACCTATGTATTTGAATTACCATGTAATGTTATTTGATACATATTCGATAAGAGACTATGCTAAATTCAGGTATCCCATTAACCCATTGTCTATATATTTTTTAACATATCTTGTAACAATCTATCTGCCACAAGTGCAAACCCACTATTAGCCCTCTAGGCACTAACATCCTAGTTCCAGCCACATCTTGGCTCTGATACCAACCCACCAAACCGAGCCACCCAACGGGAGACGATGCTCTCCCTCACACCCACATCAACGAGAGTTCCTTTGTAAATACTTCTGTTTACCTATTTTACGTTTTCCCCCTTGCCTTCATTTTACTCTACTTCTCCTACCCCACCAATCCAAAAAAGGCACAAGTGTTCAAACCAACACAGCATCAAAACCTACAACATCGGGGGGGGGGGGCGTGGCCTATGACGAAACTGAGCGGACGTCTTTTCACGGAGCTCCGCTCAGACACAGAGAAAAATCACTGAAAATACAGCAAAATCGCGGCACTCCAACCCGAGAGACAGACACCCCGCCAAGCAGAGAGAATGGGGAAGAAGAATAAGAGACACCAAGGTCCGACCAAGCCCCAGGAGCCAGATATCAGACTGGCCTTCGAGAGGCCTGCGACCTCACAGAGATCCAAGATGGCGCCTGAGGCCCGCGAAACACCCGAGGCATCTGAAGCCTCTCAGGAGGAGGAAGACTCAATGCCCTCTCCTCGATCCTACACCACAGAGTCTGAGGAGGACGAAGCACCTGCCACAAAAGGTGACATTAAAAGGCTCCTGACGGAGATGAGACGGATCTGGAGGAGCGACCTGCAGACAGTGCAGACAGAGGTGGAGGAGGTACGGCAAAAAATCAGTAGCCTGGAAACAAGGGAAGCCTCCAGTGAGGAAAAACTCCAGACCTCAAGTCGAGACATACAAGACCTTACCTCACAGGTAAAACAAATTAGACGCACAATCACCACAATGGAGGTCAGACACAGGCGACGAAACTTACGCCTTAGAGGCATCCCAGAAGAGATCGGCACTACACAGCTCCTACCCTATACTCACACCCTCCTGACAGCCATGGGAATAACAGACGCACATAACCTACCTCTGATCACCTCGGCGTTTAGGGTAAGGAAGTCTGCTGCAGCGCCCACCGCGGCACCCAGAGATGTTATTGTGCTGACTCGGGATATCTCCGTTAGATCTGCCGTAATGTCTAAGTCCAGAGAACTAGGAACAACATTAATCGAGGGCCACAGGGTAGCCATATACCCAGACACACCATTCTCCGTACTTGTGGAGAAAAGACAACTAGCACCTATAGCCAGGACACTAAGGGACGCCAATATCAGGTACCGCTGGGGCATAGAGGGGTCCCTCCTCACAGAAGTTGAGGGAGAGAGATACGAGCTCACCTCAGAGGATGACCTGGAAAACTTCCTACAAAAAGCCGGTTTGACACGCATGCCGCAGCAAAAGACATCACCTCCCACCACGAATCAAGTGCAACAAGAGAGAACCATCGAAAAATGGCACAGCGCACCGTCCAGCAGCACCGTAAAGATGTTGACTCCACTTTCCAAGGTTGCTAAATCAAGACCCAACAAGTAGCGGAGACCACACAGAGTCGGAAAGAGCACAAAGACCCTCTAAAGGACACTATTACTCAATGGTCTACGGGACTTAGCCACCTAGTTTCACCATAAAGACAACTAAGAATGACCAACATATGGCCAGAGATCCCTATTGTTTTACCTGTTGCCAACAATATACCCATTATGACATAAATATGTACACGCTGTATACTTAAACGAATATAATGGAACAGATGTATATGTTATTTTAAGTCGAATAAAATACAAATTAAAAAAAAAAAAAAAAAACTACAACATCAACCACTAAACCATACGGTTTACTATTACGAATCTTGACCTGCCCAGCTACACACACTCCCATCAATATACAATATGAAAATATAATATAATATATATATTGCATAATGTACGCAGTATGAATACACCACATAAAAGGCGACTCCTACTAGACGATGCCAAACGCAATCACACTGAAATACTGTGCTTTCAAGAAACACATTTCATAACTAACAGGGTACCTAAATTTGGCTTGAATGAATACTCAACTCAATACCATGCAACACACATCAAAATGTAGAGGTGTCTCGTTCCTGATCCGCAAATCAGTCGCCTTTGAACTCCTACAAATACGAAGAGATAGTCAAGGACGATTTCTAATCCTACATTGCATCCTCAATGCCCAACCTCTCACTATAGTGGAGATATTTAGTCCTAATGCCCACCAACGCAACTTTTTACGTCAAGTGCTCCCAAAAATGCCCCAATCCTAAACTAATTCTACGATATGTGGAGACCTCAACCATGAACTTGACTACAGATTAGACACAAACAAATCCACAAGTTACAAGGCACTCTCAAACCATTGTAAAGCTATAACTAAACTGATTGCGGAACATGGACTGTAAGACTCATGACACTGATTTTACATTTTACTCATCAGTCCACAAAACACATTCTAGGATTGACCTGTTGCTGGTGTCGGGCACACTGCTTCCACATGTCATGCAGTTTAGCATAGGGGATATAGTATGGTATGACCATGCACCTGTGACAATAACAATACAAGATAACTTTCAATTTCAGGGCCTAGCCCCATGGCGCTTAAATGATACGCTATTACACAACAAGGAATTTGTAAATAAACTAAAAGACTGCATAACCTCATACTTTGACATTAATGATACTCCCGAAGTTACTCCATTATTACTCTGGCAGGCACACAAATCGGTCAGAGGTTTGACAAATAGCAGAGCTTCCTACCTCAAACGTCAATTACAAACAGAATATATAACGTTACTCAGAACATTGAGAGATGCCACAAATGCCAACTACTTACACCCCACAGACCAAAAACACACAACTCATAACCCAAACAAGGTAACAATTAAACCACATACATCTAGCGAAATCTTCATGCATACTACAGAACTTGAAAGTAAGGACATACACACAAAGCAGGAAAACTGCTTACCAACATGTTGAGAACTAAACACTCCCAATCCAAAATTCAAAACATGATAACAAAAACAGGTCAAAAAATATACCAACCCCAGGACATTAACAACACCATGGCAGACTATTACCACTCCTTGCACAACCTCCAAGAGAACAAAACACTACATCAACCAAGCACATCTAAAATTGAACATCTCCTGACACGTAGCAATCTGATGTCATTGATGAAAATGCAAAAAGACATCTTAACTGCCCCTATCACCACTCAGGAGAACCATAAAAAAACCATAAAAAAACCTACCTGCAGGGAAATCTCCCAGCCTGGATGGCTTTACAAACTCCTACTACAAACAATTCGCAAATATTCTGGCTCCCAAATTAGAAAGAGTATTCAACAACATTATAAATATAGGCACCATATTGCTGGAAATGCTCTTAGCATATATCTCCACTTTGCCCAAACCTGAAAAAGCCCCAATAGATGTCAAAACCTAAGGCCAATTTCGTTATTTAATAGCGATATCAAGTTCTTACTATAAATATATACTAATAGGTTATCTCCTATCATTCCAACCATTGTCCACGAGTATTAAGTGGAGTTCGTGGGGAGGAGGCAGGGACTGGAGGAGACTAGGAAGCTGCTGAACTTATGGAGCGAGGAGAGTGAGAGTGCTTGTCTCCCTAGACACAGAGAAAGTGTTTGATAGGCTACAATGGCCCTTCCTTCACTCTGTCCTTGCAAAATTTGGATTCCAAAAGCAGTTCATCTCCCTGATTTCTGCGTTGCACTTCGGACCCACAGCAAAAGTAGTGAATAGAGGTTTCACTTCAAAGCAATTCAACATTACCAACGGAACAAGACAGAGTTCCCATTATTTACATCCTTAGCCTAGAACCTCTAACACAGTCAATAAGAGATAATTCAGACATGCATGGTTTTAAAGTAGGGGGTGAAAACCACAAGATCACGCTTTTCTCATATGACATCTTTCTCACGTTAGAACAACCATGCAATAGGAGTCTAGGAGCTGTCAGCAGGGGGACTGTATAAGCTATCAGACAGTCCTGCAGGCTGCTAAAAAAACAAAACAAAAAAAAATATATATATATATATATGTATTTTATACACACACATATATATATATATATTTAATACATATATATGTATAATATATTATAAAATAATTAAAGCATTTTAGAATATTTATATATATATATATATATACACGCACATATAATATAAATATATATATATATACACATATACATACAAACGTATTTTATATATATATATATATATATATATATATATATATATATATATATATATATAAAAAAAATATAAATTGGAAAAAAATAGAAAAAAACTATTACAAACGCTAACATGGCCAGCGTTTGTGACTAAGTTGCTACTACAAAAGACGGGAAATACCCCATTTGGAATACCCTGGGTTATCTACATTAGAAAATGGTATGCCATGATGGGGTTATTTAACATTCCTGTGCTACCATATGCTCTCAAAAGGCAACACAAACCCAGCAAACCAATCTTGCAAATTGAATTGGGCAAGCCCTATATTGACGCTGTACCTTTTCAAGACACAATAAAACCTGTACATGGGGGGTATTGTTATACTCAGGAGACTTCGCTGAACACAAATATGAGTGTTTAAAACAGTAAAACGTATCACAACGATTAAATCACCAGTAAAAGTGCAGTTTTTGTGTAGAAAAAGAATGCAGAATACAAATATGAATGCTAACTTTGACAAGCGTTTGTGGCTAAGTGGCTACTACAAAAGACTGGACATACCCCATTTTGAATACCGTGGGTTGTCTTCTTTTACAAATTGTGTAAAAATTGTGTGCCATGATGGGGTTCATTTTCATTCCTGGGCTGCTATACAGTCTCAAATGCAACACAGGCCAAGCAAACCAATCTGGCACATTTCAATGTGCAAACATGGAAAAGGGGAAAGCCCTACATTTGACCCTTGTAAAAACCCATAAAACCTGTACATTGGGGGCACTGTTGTACTTGGGAGATGTTGCTGAACACATATCGGGTTGTTCTTTTTCAGTAACACATAACAGGAACTAAGAATCCATGCCTAAAGTACAATGTGAAAAATAACACAAAAAATGACTAACCAAAGGTTTGACAAAGACTGGTGATATTATTAGTGCATGGAAAGTGTTAATAAACCTTAAAGTTCTCCGTACATGTATTCTTAAAGGATCACTATAGTGTCAGGAAAACTAAGCGGTTTTCCCCCTCCTGTGGCGCTGAAGGGGTTAAATCCCCTTCAGCAGCTTACCTTATTCCAGCGCCGGGCTCCCTCGGCGCTGGTGACCTCTCCTCCCCCGCCCACGTCAGATCCCTCTGCCGACGTCAGCGGAGCCGAATGCGCATATTCAAAGTGTCCATAGGAAAGCATTTTTCAATGCTTTCCTATAGATGGTTTGCGTGATGGAGGCATTAAATGCTTCCAGCGTCGCAGATGCGCCTCTAGTGGCTGTCCAGAAGACAGCCACTAGAGGCTGGCTTAAACCTGCAATGTAAACATAGCAGTTTCTCTGAAACAGCTATGTTTGCATCTGCAGGGTTAAATCCTGAGGGACCTGGCACCCAGACCATTTAATTGAGCTGAAGTGGTCTGGGTGACTATAGTGTCCCTTTAAATTGCTATGTGTGTCAAAAAATCACCAATTATTTATTTTTATTTTTTGAATTTGGCATAGATTGGTGGTAAAATGGTTGCATGAAAAGAGTCAAAATACCCCAAGTTTAACACCTTAGGTTGTCTTCTTTTAAAATATATATACATGTGAAGGGTTATTCAGGGATTCCTAGCAGATATCAGTGTTACAATGTAACTTAATTTTAATTTTGAAAAAAATGGTTTGGAAAATAGCAAAGTGCTACTTGTACTTGTAGCCCTATAACTTTCCAAAAAAAGCTAAGAACATGTTAACATTGAGCATTTCTAAACTCAGGATAAAATATAGAAACTATTTAGCATGGGTGTTTTTTTGGAGGTTGTAGTTGCGTAACAGATTTTGGGGGTCAAAGTTAGAAAAAGTGTGTTTTTTTATATTTTTGTCATATTTTATATTTGTTTTATATTTTTTTATAGTGTTATATGATATGATGAAAATAATGGAATCTTTAGAAAGACCATTTATTGGCGAGAAAACCTATATATAATATGTGTGGGTACAGAAAATGAGTAAGAACGAAAATTACAGCTAAACACAAACACTGCAGAAATTTAAAAAAAAGAGTCCTGGTCCTTAAAGGAACACTATAGGGCCAGGAACACAAACATGTATTTCTGACCCTATAGTGTTAACACCACCATCTAGCCCCCTGGGTCCCTCATGCCTCCATAAATATAGTAAAAATCTTACTGTATTCAAGCCAAAATCTGTAACTCTGAATGCTGTTTACCTAAAAAACAAACAAAAAAAAACAGTCTGCTGACATCATCAGAAGTGGTAGCCTGATCCAATCACAGTGCTTCCCCATACGATTGGCTGAGACTAGTGATGTACCGAACTGTTCGCAGGCAAATAGTTCCTGGCGAACATAGCGTTAGTTGTCTGCAAGCGTCTGGGTGTCAGGCCTTCAGAGTGTACTCTGCCAACCTCTGCCAGTGTACTTTGCCACTCATATCTGGTGTCTCTATAGCGTGCCTTTAAAAAGAAAAAAAGTTTTTCACTGTAAGCTAATAGCAGTCAGTGCCCTTAAAGCGGGTGTCAGGCCTTTTTATGCAGGAAATTGACCGACCGCACAGCCCAAATCCATGGAACTGTTTTGGGCAAGAAAATGTGCTTGCGGTCGGTCATAAAATAACTTCCGTGTAACTTTTGATATACTGGAGGGATTTGAAAATTTTTTGAGAGTGTTCCTAATTGAAGCATGCTGAGTCAGAAAATGTATGTTTTATGTTTGTGACACGAATATTGTAGAAGTTATAGATATTGTGTAAAAAGTATATTTTAAACTGTATGAATAATGGGATTATGTGTCACACTAAGGGGAGGGGATGTGTGGGTTGCACCCGTGATGCTATTGGATATTTTACACCTCCCCTGTGGGCGGTCTTATATGTGTGAGATGGAAATAAAAGCCAGGCTGGATGTGCCAGTCCAGAGTTCCTGTTTAACCCTCAAAGTGAAGTGTCGTCTCATTAGTGGGGGAGGATTTATTGCATGCTGTTCCAGTTTGACTGCTAGGAGTGCAAACCTATTCGTATGGTTCCTATTCAACTGTCTACAGCATTCAGAGGCTTGAGAGGATTCATATGCTTCTCTGATACAGTGATTGTGGTGTCTGCCAGAGTGCTTGGAGTCCTCAGGAAACGCTAGGAGCATCCTTTAATGGAGGTACCCAGTTGGGGTGCCAGGCGATCCGTTACAGTCCTTAAAGCGGGTGTCAAGCCTTCAGCGTGTACTCTGCCAACCTCTGCAAGTGCACATTGCCACTCATATCTGGTGTCACTATAGCGTGCATTTAAAACCAAAAAACTTTTTTCCACTGTTATAGATTGAATAGCAGTTAAATAATAATAAATAATAGAATAGCAGTTGTCTTCAAGCGGGTGTCAGGCCTACAGCATGTACTCTGCCAACCTCTGCCAGTGCACATTGCCACTCATATCTGGTCTCACAGTAGCTTGCACGCATAGTACCACTAATCCAAAAAACAAATGACAGGCAGAGGCAGGCCACCCCGCAGGGGCCATCGTGGTCGTGGTGCTGTGATTCCCTTTTGCCCTAGAATAATGCCCAGTTTTCAGAGGCCACGTACCCTGAACTTGAAAAGTACTGAGGACATAGTTGACTGGCTAACACAGGACACCCGATCTTCTACAGCTTCCGCTCGGAACCTTGACGCACCATCCTCCTCTAGCTTAGCTTCAGGCACCTCTCAAGATACCACTCACCCGCCTGCCGCCACCACCAACACTAGCACCACAGCCGCTTCACTTGGTATGTCAGAGGAGTTATTTACACATCTGTTTGAAGAAATGAGTGATGCGCAACCATTATTGCCAGAGGATGTAGATAACAGGGATATGTCTCAGGCAGGCAGCATTACACACATGGACGCACGGTGTGGTGATGATGATGTTGTACCTGCTGCTGCTTCCTTTGCTGAGTTGTCAGATGCAAGTGTACAGTCTGTATAAAAGTGTAAATTTGCTGTCCCCTCAAAATAACTCAACACACAGCCATTAATGTCTAAACCGTTGGCAACAAAAGTGAGTACAGCCCTAAGTGGAAATGTCAAAATTGGGCCCATTTAGCCATTTTCCCTCCCCAATGTCATGTGACTCACTTTTGGGAGATAATGTATATATGAATATTAAAATACACTTAGACAGTGTATGTGTATGAATGTGTAAGTGTGTGTGTGTGTGTGTGTGTGTGTATATATATATATATATATATAAATTCCTATTGTCTCCTTGCACACACTTCAATGTGAATTTTTGCCTGGTGCTGTTAAGCCAATGCCATAATATACACAAATATAGGGAACAAGAGGCAAGCACTCACGGTCTTTTGGTTTCTTTAAAACAATTTTCCTTTTATTTCATTGCTTAAAGCTTGATCGACGTTTCAGCTACAGTGCATGGCTTTCATCAGGATCTTTTACAGCTCAGCTGAGCTGTAAGAGATCCTGATGAAAGCCATGCACTGTGGCTGAAACGTCGATCAAGTTTTAAGCAATGAAATAAAAGGAAAATCGTTTTAAAGAAACCAAAAGACCGTGAGTGCTTGCCTCTTGTTCCCTATATTTGTGTGTGTGTATGTATATGTGTATATATGATCTAAGTATGTATTATTTATTTTTAAACTGTTTTAAAACTTTATTAAACGTTTTTTTTCAGGCAGCAGGGGGACTACCTGTCATTCCAGGCATTCCCCCTGCTGGCACTGCTAAGGACCTCACGATCACATGGCCCAGATGGGCCGGATCAAATCCAGGGGGACTGCCTGGGATGCCAGGTAAGTTCCCCCGTTGCGATCGCCGGCGGGGGATCGCCAGCGAGCAGGTAATTCCACTGGACAGCGGTCCTTAAGGGGTTAAATCCTAAAGCAAACATAAACGGCAATTAAAAGATTAACGATTAGATTAGATCAGATACGATTAGACAACTGAGTCCAGCAGCTGTGTCCATCCTACCACTCCAAATGTACCATATGATATCTCAAATGTACTATAAGACTTCTTAGATCACAACAAAAAGAACTCTCATTCTAGTGATGGCAATACTCTTATTGCACTCAAGGGAGATTTACACAAACCTATCATATAAGACAAATAACCTAGATCAACAGGCCTATACCAATACACCTCTGTAGCACCACTATATATGAGCTCTTGATGCTCACAAACCTGGCCCACATGTACTTCACGAATCTATGAATGTAAACCTGAAATTTGTATGCTGTTTGATGCTGTGTCATCGTCACCATCGAATGAAGGATGAACATGTTGAAATTATGCAAAAATATAACAAGCTACTTGACATATGCCTTTGCTCCCCCACAACCCTTCCTTTCTGTACCATCCGTTCAAAAATCAATAAAAAGTTATACACAAAAAATAAATAAAAAAACTCAACATGGAACTCAAAGATAGTGCTCTAATTAAAGCACCTTTTAACCCCTTAAGGACACATGACATGTGTGACATGTCATGATTCCCTTTTATTCCAGAAGTTTGGTCCTTAAGGGGTTAAATAACAATTGATGATCACTGCCTTGAGGACAACTTGATTTTTAATATCTGTCTTTCTTTATATTTCTCTAGGTGGATATCACACTTCTTATCCTGGGGCTCTTGGCGTTTATTCATCCTATCAATGTTTTTCGTGTTTGCAAAAAGAAAGCTGTTTCAAGGGAGTGACAGCATGTTGTCTTCAAGCAAATCAATTTTCTGTAAAATAAAAAACACTCTTCCTAAAACAATATGCAGTCTATTCTACCATCACACTTTCCATCTACACTGTTCCTATTTTCTATGTCTCTTCCTATCTCTATAGTAGAATTTAATATTCAAGCCGTTCAGAATCTTGGTAAATTGGGTGATCGAATAAAATTCCAATTTGGGAGCTACCACATGCCAGATTCTCGGGAAAGTTGACTGATGCAAGCCCAAGCCCAAACATGTTACTTTTCATTCATGAATCACAGTACCATTCCTGGCACAAAAAGGGGATGGAATGAAAAAGAGGCATATTTTTTATAATTTTGGTGGGGGTGCAAATAAGCAAAAGCTGTCCATAATGGAAAAGAGGTCTGCCCAATCATATAGGCCACATTTTCTGTCCAATCAAGAGGTAGAAAAAAAAAATACTTTTTTTTTCCACAGATGAAGTGACAACTGAAAAATTTAGGGAGGTGCAGTAAAGCAATTTTGTACTTCAATGTAGGATTTTCCACACAATTTGAGGGCGAGAGACACTTAAAAAACAAACAAAAAAAACTAGTTTTCAAACAGCTTCTCGGTCACCAATGCAAATCTACCTGCATCTTCAATTGATGGAGTGCCTCCAAGAAGACTGACTTGTAAAGTGCACATTGTGTGGCGAGGAAAGTGAGTGTTGGTATGAAGCAACATCTGCAAAGATACCACAAGTATGTATTATTGAGAGAAGAAGCAGAACAAGAAAGTACTAGGGCAGGTAGCAGGTTCAATTGTCACAACGTAGCACCAGCGCTACCTTCTGTAACACTGTACAGTGTTACGTTGCAGTAGTAGAAAATCCATCAAGGAGCAACAAATTTTTCACAAAAAAACAAAGGTGAAACCAGTTTAATGACAGGCATGTTAAAAATTATGGAGCAACAGCAGTTACTCTTCTACTACTACCACACTAATGCAGAACATGGGGTTTGTTAAAGATTGTGCCAGTTGTCGAAAAAAGCAGGTTGGATAGGCATAGTTGGACTCCTCATCAAACCAGTTCAATAAAAGATTAACCTTTAGATGACTGAGTCCAAGAGCTGTCCATTTTACCACTCCAAATGTACAATATGATATCTCAAATGTACAATAAGACATCTTATATCCCGACAAAAAGAACTCTCGGGTAGCAGGTCCAACTTTCACCATCAAAAGCATGTTGGATAGGGATAGTTGGACTTCTCATCATATCAAAAAGGGTCCACTAGCCCACTTTAAAACATTTTATTGTTTTTTAGTTCAGTTCCATGTCAAAACAGCAGGCTAATATCCGCTTAATTGCATTGATTAATCGAATGATCCTCCTGGACAGCATGTCCTTACTTACACTGGTGGCATCCCATAGCTGTAATGTGTGAACTTTTAGGGAAGAAAGTTTGAGTAAAACTACAACTTTATTATAACTTTTGCTCAAGTAAAGTACAAATTAGACATCTGAAGAAGCTTGTTCCATCACAAATATGTACCTTATATGACAAGATTAAATTGAAAAATGGCACACCGTCTTTAAAGATCATGTAACAACATAAAAAAATGCAGTCAATATTTGGCCGGTCTTGCTTTTTGCAGGTTAATGATAATTTGATGTACTATTGCCTGCTTCTTGTCCACTGTGGGTAAATAGTGAAAAAAAAACTCCACTCTGTGAGGAATAATTATGGGGCGGCTAGCCAGCCACCACTTGAAAAAAATTAAGTAAATAAAAATCATCAATAGGACTCCCATATTATTATAATGGAGGTATTTTACTTCCATGTGCCCCCACATGTCATAAAGCAGGTTGGGGAATGTCCAATACATGTTTACAACTAGCAGCTGGGAAGCCCATGTGCATCCCCTAGTTTAAATATCAATGGTGGAGGGCCTAGTTTCCCCACCCATGGGGAAAGGAGTAAGGGCCCTAATCATAATAATAATAAAGTTGGGGACCTAGTGTTTTCTATGGGTGTGGGCACTAATATTAATTTCTGAATATTTAATTTATATTTAAAGTAGCCTCCACCTGATGCCCAGAAATGGTTGCACAGAGGGGGACAGTGCCCCTCCCTCCCTGTATTTCTCAGCAGGCAATGGAGTAAAACACCTCCATTATAGTAATATAGAGGTCTTATTGACACCATAATTTTTTTATTTATTTATGTATTTAAAAAAAAAACTACTTTTTAAATATTGTGGCTGGCTAGGAAGTACCAGCCAGCCACCACACAATTAACTTTAGCATAACCATGGGAAGCCACAGGAATTTCTGCAGGGGTGTGGGGCATAATTGTAATGACATCCATACTTGGCCCCCTTTTGACAGTGTCATAAAGGGAAGGGGCATAGTCATTATCACATAAAGCCAGGATAAATAGCATTTTCACAACTGTGGTGTCGGGAATATATTTTTCTATTCCCTATTCTATTCTCTTTTCTTTAAGGGGTTAAACCCACTCTCAAATGGTTTAACCCCAAAGGCTTTCTCCAGTTCCAGGTCGCTCAGTGGTATTCGGCTTCTGAAACAGAGTGTCAGGAAGTGCAGATTGACGTCAGGCATGGGTGCCACTGATTGGCTAGAGTGGTCAGCTGACGCTCTAAGTCAATCGCTAGTTCCTGGTTCATAAAAATGTTTTACTTTTTTATGAATGGGGAGATACTGATTGGCTTAGAGTGCCAGCTGACCGCTTCTTCCAATCAGTGGCACCCCTACCCAGTGGCACTCTGTGCTTCCTGACACTGAGTAAATAAAAGTCAACACATTAACACTGATATTTTTTTTACCTGGGGAGATGAGAAGGTCCAAAGTGTCCCTGCCAAGCCCAGATACCAAAGCCTTATGATGTGGTGTCCAGAATGAAGTGGAGGGATCACTTCACTTGTCCTTCCTTCTCCAATCTCCTTTTCTTCTCCTTCATTTAACAGTCTTCTTTTTCGTCTGACACCGTCTTCTCTCCTCCTTGGCTCCTTCTGCTCCTTTACATTTCTGCTACTTTCTGCTTCTTTTGCGCCCTTCTGCTCCTTTCTGGCCCTTTGTGCTCCTTCTCCTACTTTACCTTTGTGCACCGTATGCCTGTTCAAGGTCATTGTTGTCCCTTTCTGCTCTTTGCTGCCCTTTCTGCACTTTGCTGTCCCTTCATGTTCCATTCTCCTCCTTCTCCTACTTTACCTTTGTGCTCCTTCTGAGTCTTTCTGCTCCTTCACATTTGTGCTCCTTTATTCTCCTTTATTCCCCTTCCCTCTCCTTGCTGACTCTTTCTGCTCCTTCCAGACCCTTCCTTCTCCTTGCAGACCTTTCCTGCTTCATGCAGCTTCTTGCTGACCCTTTCTGCTACTTGATGTTCCTTCCTGCTCATTTCTGTTCCTTCTCCTTTCTGCTCCTTCTCTTACTTTTCCTTTGTGCTCCTGATTCTTTCTGCTAATTCACCATTGTGCTCCTTCTCTCCCTTCCTGCTCCTTGCTGCCCTTTCCAGCTCCTTACTGCCCCTTCTTCTACTTTACCTTTGTGCTCCTTCTGTCCCCTTCTGCTCCTTGCTGCCCTTGGCTGTCCCTTCCTGCTCTTTGCTGCCCCGTTCTGCACCTTTTTCTCCTTTACCATTGCGCTCCTTTGGTCTCTTCCTGCTCCTTGCTGCCCCTTCCTGCTCCTTGCAGACCCTTCTTACTCCTTACAGACCCTTTCTGCTTCTTGCAGACCCTTCCTGCTCCTTGCTGACCCTTCCTACTCCTTACTGACCCTTCCAGCTCCTTGCTGCCCCTTCCAGCCCCTTCCTGCTCCTTGCAGATGTTCCCGCTCCTTGCAGATCTTTCCTGCCCCTTGCTGCCCATTCCTGCTCATTGCTACCCCTTCATGCGTCTTGCTGATCCTTCCTGCTCCTTGTTGACCCTTTCTGCTCCTTGCAGATCCGTCCTGCTTCTCCCTGCCCCTTCCTGCCCCTTCCTACTTTTTGCAGACCCTTCCTGTTCCCTGCAGACCCTTCCTGATCCTTGCTGCCCCTTCCTGCTCCTTGCTGACCCTTTCTGCTCATTTTCTGTTCCTTTCTGGTCCTTCTCCTACTTTACCTACTTTACTTTTCACTGTGTGCTACTTCCCTCCCTTCCTGCTCCTTAATGCCCTTTCCAGCTCCATTCCAACCCTTTCTGCTTCTTGCAGACCCGTCCTACTCCTTGCAGATACTTCATGCCCCTTGCTCCCCATTCCTGCTCCTTGCTCCCTATTCAGGCTTCTTGCTGCCCCTTCCTGCTTCTTGCAGGCCCCTCCTGCTCCTTGCTGCCCATTCTTGCTGCTCCTTTCTGACCCTTCCTGCTCATTGCTGACTCTTTCTGCTCCTTTTTGACCCTTTCTGCTCCTTGCTGACCCTTCCTGCTTCTTGCTGCCCCTTCCTGCTTCTTGCTGCCCCTTCCTGTTTTTGCAGCCTCTTTCACCTAATTGAAAACCTTCCCTGATCCTTGCTGCAGCAGAACAGTGAGGATCTAAGATGTAATTATAAAATAAATAATTTAAGCCTATGAAAATATATAACAGTATTGCACTAGTACAGTAGTACACTAATGATTTTCACATAAAACCAAGGCTTTTTCAAAGTCTCTGAGTAATATTGGTGTACTCATCTGGCAAGTAATATAAATCCTAATTGAAATTGGCACGTAAATTGCATTGTGACAAATGCCGCTTTCCACAGATGTTTGTCATGAACTCCTGGAGGAGTGTGGAAGCTGGCCCAGTGCCCACTGACTATGGGCCAGGTCAGTGACTGTAAAGACCCATCTTTTATTCCCCCTGGTTCGGCATTTACATTTGTGCGCATAGAACCGAACGCTAGCCCCCTGGCTGCCGTTCGCATAGACCAAAACTGCGACTAGACTTCAGGGGGACTGAACCGCAAATTCTCTTGAACTATTTTCGGCATGAAGACTTTGAGGTACCCGGTTGGTCCCCAGCAGCACTTAGCTGCGATTCTATGGAACTACTTTCTGCATGAAGACTTTGCGGTTCCCGGTCGGTCCCCAGTGGCACTTAACCGCGATAGGACCATGCGTGCGGTCAATCAAATTATGACTTCCAGGAAAATCCTGAACCCCTGAACCGATCTGGGTGATTTTTGGATATGTTGGTCACCCAAGCTTTTAGGGAGTTTCATGTATTAAGGTACTTTTCGGGTGTTTGGGAAATGTGTGTTTTTTGTCCCTGGAGATAATTGAGTTTAATACAGTGCTGACTCAATTATCTCTCAGGCACAGGGGAGGGACTATCTTGCTTTATATGGGAGTGTCCTGGACCTGAGAGCCAATGTAATCGTGTGTATGTTTTTACATTAGTATATTTTCAGGTCAGTTGTGGCTGCCAATATTTCAGCTTGTACTCCCAGAACTATGTGTCGTCTAGTTGCTGGGAGGGGAAAGGGCTAATCACTAATCACTGTTCCAAAGTGGGCGATTCAACGAGGAAAGTCCTTGTAAGGACTAGAGCTTCCAGGACTGAGTGTCGTCCACTGCCTGGGGGTGTCTAGAGCAAATTCCCCATTCAGCTCCAGGAGGGAGCGGTTCGAGGACCCCAGTCAAGCCATGGTGACTGTGGGCAGAAGTGCTGCGGTTTGTTCCCTGTTCCAGCTAGGAAGCGATCCTTGGCGGAGGTACCCAGCCAGGGGTACAGGGAGCTCCACTACATACATCATAATCACATTATACTTGTATGGTTATATCCTAAACTCCACTAGACTCTCAGTCTCCATCACGTTAAAAATATCATTGAAAACAGTACTTCAGGAAAGCATATCATTATACTGTTATTAGCCTTCCCTCCCCACACATTGCTTCCTCTCAGCAACTGTCATGCAAAAATAAAAAACACTAAGATGTCAGTGAAAACTATTCTAGCAACCTACTTTTCTACCCTACCATTACCTTTTTTTTTGTCAATATGTCCCATTACCTCTAGCATGGCCCTCCTTTGAGCAGGGCCCTCAACATCCTCTGTTCCTGTGCATCCAACTTGTCTGGTTACAAATACTTGTCTGCTAGTCCACCCATTATACAGGCGCCAGGACCTTCCCCTAGCACAATTAGGAGGTGGCACTACCAAGGACTGGCGTGTGTGACGGGCATATTCGGAATGCCGCGTCATTTCTGCCAGTCAGAGGAAGGAGGGTGGAGGGTGCATGACTGACACCTCTGACCATCAATGTATATACTTTGGTAGGATTATCTTTTCCGGTGGTGGATGGCGAATCTGACGAACTGAGTTTCCCGTGATGTAATTTCCGCCAACCATGAACCCGTTTTTATACCTCTGAGCCACCAATGATTAATTGCTAAATTATACAAGTATGGATGGGAGAGCCAATTATCCAACAGGGGCTCCCCAACCACAGGTGTCTCCAGGTCACATCAGCAATTCCAGCAAATCTGCATTCAGGATTGGCTAACTACACAACATGTGACTCTAAAGAGGAGGAACTAAGAAAATGACTGAATATTTAAAAAGAAAAAGATTCCTGAGGCTACATTAAAGCCTCTGATGAAGCTCACAGACGAGTGAAACGCGTTTTGGCTGACATTGGACTTTTATTTGGACTTTGTAAATTACACTTCCATCTTTTTTATTTTTTTAAATCAAAACTCCACAATATTGAGTTTTAATTTGGAAGCAATACATTTACTTTTTATACTATTTAAGTACTTGAACCCTTTTAGGAATTCTTTGAGGGAAGTGCCATCCCAGAAATTGGCACACTGCTGAACACCCTCAGAGCCAGGAACTTAAGGCTCTTAATAAGGTGAGCACAATACTTACCACAAGTATATATACCGCATTTTTGCACAGTGCTACTCATCTGGTCTATTTCCCTTCTCTCCTGTTTCTTTGTGTCAGAACTTAACTATCGGCTTCTCCGATAATCTGACACTTCCGGGTTCACGGACCAATGACACGCCCCCTTCTCTGACACGGCTTTCTCACGCTACTTAGAGGAACCGCGCCAAATTCAAAGTGCTTGGTTATTTTGAAGCTTCCTGAACTTCTGACCGGCTACAAGCAATCTCTCACTAAACTTCTGAACGTGTATCGAACCTGGACTGTTCATACCATGGATCTCCATCCACCTTCTATTGACCTTAGATAACCTTTGGAATACTTACGGCTTTGCGAAACCTTCCAAGTACAGTTATAGATTTGGATTAATCCTCCTACTGGCACTTCAATACTTACTGCTTAATTATTTTCCGTGCCTCCTTAGTTCAATTAGTGGACAAGCTATCTACATCTTGTATTCTGTAAAGCTATATGAACTCTTTTCATCAAACTATCTACATATTGTATCCCCTAAAGCTACAGGAACTCTCTCATCAAACTCTCTACATATTGTATTCCTTAAAGCTACGGGAACTCTTCTCATCAATCTACCTTCAAACTGTATTCATTAAGGTTACATGAACTGTTAACTTCAAACTATCTTCGTATTGTATTCCTTTAAATTACAAAATCTGTTCTTTGCAATCCTCCTTCACGTAAAACTCCTTAATGAGGAATTGTTCCATCTAAATTCTAATTACTATTCTAAAAACCCTAAGGGTTCTCCTAACTATATTTCTGCAGTTGAGTTCCACTCCAAATCCATAGGAAACATAACACTTTGGAGGAATACCATTGAGGAAAGGGGTGTGTTGCTGCCCAAATAGCATAAAGGCTAATTTTACGGAGCCAATATAATATAGGCTCCAGACCATGTGAGTGGTTCTAGTTATTCTACTTTCATCACCTATTAGTATAAAAGACCATCTATATATATTTCTTTGTTTTTTCAAGTGTGTATCCTTAAGTGTACACAAAATTGATGGGGTAAGTGAGCCCCTCTATCACATTAAATTTATATAGCGTTCCACTAATTGGTGTATATTGTATACCATATCTTTCAACACCCATTATACAGCCCTACAGAATTTGTTGGCACTTTATAAATAATAATAAGAGCCAAAACCCACTTATATTTAACAAAATAAGGAAATATATAAATGTATCTATAACATGTATGAGACAAACATACATATTTTTTAATGTAAATCGCTTTAAAAACTTACACTCGAAATTTGGTTAAATGATAAAATACGAGGTTTGAATATAAATGGTAAAAGGGAGCTGAAGTTAAATTAGTAATTATCTGAAAAAATACTAACTCTACAAGATTTACGTTGGTGGCAATGTGGGAAATATAGTCCTTATGGAAAGAGGCATGATTATGTGATTGCAATTGGAATCATGGGAAATGGAGCGTGATGAAAAGGGATACTAAGGAAAGAGGGAAATACAGGCATTATACGAATGCAGTGGACGTGGAACAGTAAAAAGACCTAAATGACAACTTAAAGGTTGGTTATGATCATATGATCCATAGGCTTGCGCACGGGGTGTGCCGGGTCACACCCTAATCCCCACGGCAAGTCTATGTATTGAGACCGGCAGGGAAGATCTCAGGATCACCCCTGTCGGCTCATGCAGAGCCGGCACTATCCGAGCGCCGGCTCTGCTCTAAGCCTCCTCTCACCGGCCCACATGCAGGTACTGAACACACTCATCACCCTTACACACACACACTAACAGCACCCTCACACATACATCAGCCTTACACACTAACAGCACCCTCACACACACAGCACCCTTACACACAAATCACCCTTACACACACACACACACTAACAGCACCCTCATACACCCAGCACCCTCACACATACACACTAACAGCACCCTCACACATACATCACCCTTACACACACAGCACCCTCACACACATCACCCATCACCCTTACACACACACACACACACTAACAGCACACACATCACCCATCACCCTTATACACACACTAACAGCACCCTCACACATACACACTAACAGCACCCTCACACACACATCACCCTTACACACACTAACAGCACCCTCACACACACAGCACCCTTACACACACAGCACCATCACAGATACATCACCCTTACACACACAGCACCCTCACACACACATCACCCTTACACACACACACACATCACCCATCACCCTTATACACACAAACTAACAGCACCCTCACTCACACATCACCCTTACACATACACACTAACAGCACCCTCATACACACATCACCCTTGCACACACACACACACTAACAGCACCCTCACACACACAGCACCCTTACACACACAGTACCATCACAGATACATCACCCTTACACACACAGCACCCTCTTTCACACACACACACACACACTAACAGCACCCTCACACTAACAGCACCATCATACACAGCACACACACAGACACACACTAACAGCACCCTTACACATACAGCACCCTCACACACACACACTAACAGCACCATCATACTAACAGCACCCTTAAACACACAGCACCCTTACATATACACACACATACTAACAGCACCCTTACACACATACAGCACCCTTACACACAGGCTTTAACACACACACAGCGCCTTAACACACACACACACAATGCCTTCACACACAGTGCCCTTACACACACAGCACCCTCACACACACACACACACACACACACACAGCACCTTCACACACACACAACGCCTTCACACACAAAACATCCTTACACACGCAGCATGTGTTTGTGCTTTAGGGTGCACACCCTTATACAATAGGCTGCGCACGCCTATGATGTGAACTGTCATGCCTTAACTATGGTATCCTCTTACTTCCTGGTTCCACGGAGCTTAGCCACACCCCTTTATGACACGTACTCCCTATTTAATCCGACCGCACCAGCTGATCGACGCTGGATTATTGAACTACGTTCCGTACTCATGAACCGGCTACAACATCGTTGTGAAAGCCCTCTGTTACCGGACCGGACTGGAAGACTTCAAGTTCCCTTCACCTCTCCTCATCCACGACTAAAGCTGAACTCTCTCCATTCAGGATAACCGCCTCTGAGGAGATCTCGGGAACCAGTGTTCTATGTGCCGGAAGCTAAGTAAAACCTCTGTGATAAGCGTTGCATCTCAAAGCTGTTATTTCCTGTCTCCAAAGTCCTTCGATAAAACAAACCCGTTACAGCTAACTTCAACTCATACTTTATCTCAGTTAGCTGCATCTGTCTTGCTTCAGTTAAAGTCTATGGAACAGCTATTGTAACTTCTTATCACCTAATTCATTAATACTACTAAAAGACTCTTTCTGATTCAGTGTCTGCTAATTACTACCGTTTACTACTTAAAGCTACAGTGCCTGTAATTGTGGACTTCAGTTATCGTTTACTACTTAAAGCTACAGTGCCTATAATTGTGGACTTCAGTTATCGTTTACTACTTAAAGCTACAGTGCCTATAATTGTGGACTTCAGTTATCGTTTACTACTTAAAGCTACAGTGCCTATAATTGTGGACTTCAGTTATCGTTTACTACTTAAAGCTACAGTGCCTATAATTGTGGACTTCAGTTATCGTTTACTACTTAAAGCTACAGTGCCTATAATTGTGGACTTCAGTTATCGTTTATTACTTAAAGCTACAGTACCTGTAAATTGGAATTAAAGGGACACTATAGTCACCTGAACAACTTCAGCTTAATGAGGTTGTTTAGGTGAGTGCTACAGCTACCCGGAGCCTTTTTCTTGTAAGCACTGTATTTTCTGAGAAAATGCAGTGTTTACATTGGAAGCTTGGAACACCTCTTGTTGCAGTCAATCAGACGGCCACCAGAGGGACTTCCGAGTTCAGAGGCCCTAAAAAGGCCTCTCATCCGATGCATTCTGGGTGAATGCATCAGACGGGCTATCAGCACACAAAGCACTGTGAACGCGCTTTGTGTGCTGACAGCCTGTCAGCACTGCTGTGGGCGTGGCTTCAGCTGACAGGGATGCTGTCTGGCCACAATAGTGGTTGAGGGGGGGGGGGGGACGACGACCTACTCTCCTCCCCCCCCCCCCCCCCCGGCCCCCACCCCTGAGCGGTGGGTAGGGGCCCTAAAAATAAGGGGGGCACATACTGCCCCCCCGGCCCCCACCCCTGTGCTTGAAATCCATCCAATCACAGTGCTCTTTGTCATTTTACAAGCGTGGGAAAGTTCTTTGGAATTTTCCCACGCTTGTAAAATGACACAGAGCACTGTGATTGGATGGATTTCAAGCCATCCAATCACAGTGCTCTTTGTCATTTTACAAGCGTGGGAAAGTTCTTTGGAATTTTCCCACGCTTGTAAAATGACAAAGAGCACTCTGATTGGCTTAAACCCACCAATCAGAGTGTTCTTAGCCTAATTGCAGGGCGGGGCAAGGCTTTATAAGCCTTCCCCCGCCCTGCGGAGCTCAGTCTGCGCGGAGCCCTCCATGGGTGAAGATGGATTTTTTTTTTTGCGCTCGGGTTTTTTTTTTTTTTTTTTATTGCGTCGGTTATTATGGATTTTTATTTGGCCTTATTTGGGGCTGAAGAAAGAAGATTTTAGAAGAAAGAAAACATCGAATGGTAAGTTGTTTTTATCTTATTTTTTTTTCTTTACAGGTTTTTAGTTAAAGGGTCCCCCCTCATTATTTTTAGGGTGAGGGGGGTAGGTAGGGAGATAAGTTTTTTTTTGGGGGGGGGTGTTCCTTCATAACAAATGTTTAGACGTGACAGAATAATCCAGCCATTGTAATGGATCCAGCAGATTTCGATTCTACGATAACTACGCTGAATCAAAGAGTTGATACACTAGCCCAAGGTGTGCAAGACCTGCAAGTTACTAACGAAAGAATTCTCACTCATGTCAGAGATTTACAAACTCATACTCCTCATACTATTCTGCACTCGGCTAGTGATCCTGCTGTATGTAACCCTGAAAAGTTCTCTGGAGATCGTTCTAAATACAGGGAGTTCCTCAACTCTTGCAAACTATTAATTGCTTTGAAACCTAGATCTTATCCTACAGAAAGAACTATGGTTTGTTCGGTTATTTCCTTTCTAAGAGGTGAACCTATGTCATGGGCCCATTCCTTTCTGGAAAACGATGACCCCATCTTAGACTCACTGGATGAATTTTTTGAAGCCATGTCTCTTCTCTATTTAGATCCTAACAAACAAGCAACAGCTGATTTAACAATCAGAACACTACAGCAAAGACATAGACCCGTTGAAGATTACATTGCTGAATTTAAAAGATGGGCAGTAGAAACGCAATGGAATGACATCACATTGCGCAACCAATTTCGAATTGGTTTATCTGAAGCTGTAAAAGATGAACTATCTAGAACAGAACTCCCTACTACTTTGAACGCTCTAATTCACTTATCAATCAGCATTGACAGAAGATTAAGAGAAAGAAAGGCCGAAAAAGCCCTCTTACATTCTAAAGACCGCAAACCTTTCACTCCCTCAAAAGCTCCTGAAAAGACTTCCTTACCAAGTGAACCTATGGAAATAGGGGTAATAAGAAGTCCTCTCACTCCTGAAGAGAAGAACCGAAGACGTCAATTAAACCTATGCATGTATTGTGCTTCTCAAGATCATTTAGTTTCTGATTGTCCCTTATTAAAACGGACAAAGGCCGGTAGGCAAGCCTATACCTCTGCGATCTTCAGTGCACTCCCTTCTACACCAACCACTCAGTTCACTCCTATATCTCTTATACTACAGTGGGATAAGGTGAGAATTATGACTGAAGCTATCATCGATTCTGGTGCAAATGGAGTATTCATCGATTCAACCTTTGTAACAAAGAATAAAATTCCTTGTGTTCGAAAAACCATTTCTGTTTCTATTAAAGTGATTGACGGCTCCCTTATCTCCTCGGGACCGATTCTTCATGAAACCATCCCTCTAAAGGTAACCACCAATCATATTCATACTGAATTTCTAGTATTTCATGTTATTCCATCACCTCTCTATCCCGTTATAATAGGGATCAACTGGTTAAGGAACCATAACCCTCAAATTTCTTGGTCTCCTTTCTCTCTCAACTTTAACTCACATTATTGTAAAGAAACATGTTTACAGCAAATTCCTATTCTTCAGATCTCCAAAGAACCAACGATACCTTCTTGTTATTCAGACTTTTCAGACGTATTCAGTAAAAAAGAAGCTGAAACGCTCCCACCTCATCGTTCCTACGATTGTCCTATAGACCTCATACCTGGTGCCCCAGTACCTTTTGGGCACATCTACCCTCTCTCTGAGGCTGAATTGCAAATTCTCAAAGAATATCTGGATGAAAACCTACGGAAAGGGTTCATTAGACCCTCTAGTTCACCTGCTGCCTCAAGTATGTTTTTTGTGAGAAACAAAGACCAGACTATACGTCCTATCATTGATTACAGAGCCTTAAACAAAATAACAGTTAAAAATCGTTATCCTCTTCCCCTCATCAATGAACTGGTTGAACGATTGAAAACTGCTACCATCTACACTAAGCTTGACCTTCGCAGGGCATATAATCTCATCAGGATAAAGGCTAATGATGAATGGAAAACTGCTTTCCGAACAAGATATGGCCTCTTTGAATATCTGGTGATGCCTTTTGGCCTCTGCAACGCCCCTGCAACTTTTCAACATTTCATAAATGATATCTTTAGAGACCTATTGGACGTCTGTGTCATCATTTATTTAGATGATATTCTCATATATTCCAACACTCCTGATGAACATAGAAAACATGTCAGATGGGTGTTATCCAGACTCAGAACTCACAAACTATTCGCTAAACCCGAAAAAAGTATTTTTCACGTCAAAGAAATAACCTTCTTAGGTTATGTTATTTCCCCTCATTCAATAAGTATGGATAATTCAAAAGTCGATTGTATCATCAACTGGCCTGTTCCCTCTACAGTAAAAGAATTACAGCGATTTCTAGGGTTCGCCAACTTCTACAGAAAATTTATTAAAAACTATTCTGAGATAGCTCACCCACTCAATCAACTTAACAGTAAAAAACATCCCTTCAATTGGAACGAGAAGGCTCAAACTGCCTTCAATGAATTAAAGAGAAAGTTTACAACAGCTCCTATTCTTCAACTTCCAAATCCTTCATATCTTTATGTCCTTGAAACGGATGCTTCGGAAATTGCAATTGGAGCTGTCCTTTCTCAACACAAAACTCCTCACGAACCTCTTCATCCTGTCGCCTTCTTCTCACGATCATTATCTCCTGCCGAAAAGAATTATCCTACAGGGGAAAAAGAATTATTAAGTATCAAAGTGGCTTTAGAAACCTGGAGACACCTTCTTGAAGGTGCTCAGAACTCTTTAATCATATATACTGACCATAAAAATCTCGAATATCTTCACTCCAATAAAACACTGTCTGCTCGACAAGTAAGATGGAATCTCTTTTTTTCCCGGTTCAACTTCCAAATCGTCTTTAGACCTGGGTCTAGAAACAAAAAGGCTGATGCCCTTTCCAGGATCCATAAAGACACTAAAATTTAACCTCCTTCGCCTACAGTCATTGGAATCTTATCTTCTCTTATTGACGACATTAAAGATCTCAGTGAAGATGCTCTTGAACTTCCTAAATCAATTAAATTATCCAAGAAAAACGGTCTCTACTATTTTAAAGACCGGATTTATGTACCTCCCTCTTTCAGAATTAAAGTACTCGAATTTATTCATGATTCTCCTCTGGCAGGTCATCCAGGTATAAAAAAGACCCTTGAATTGTCTAAAAGATACTATTGGTGGCCTCGTCAAGACCAAACTATTAAATCTTATGTCAAATCTTGTTCTGTATGCCAAAGATCCAAACATGTCCATCATCAACCATTCGGTCAATTATTGAATTTACCGATTCCTGAACGACCTTGGCAATCCATTTCTATGGACTTCTTGGTGGAATTACCTCCTTCTCATCATCATACCACCATTTTAGTGGTAGTAGACCGCTTCACGAAAATGTCTCATTTCATTCCTTTAAAGAAGTTACCCTCATCCTCTGAACTTTCAAAAATATTCCTTGACAACGTAGTTAAACTTCATGGACTGCCAGACGAAATCATCTCAGACCGAGGAACTCAATTTACCTCCAAATTCTGGAATGCATTATGTGCTACTCTTCATATCCAACGTAAACTATCATCTGCATATCATCCTCAAACAGATGGACAAACTGAAAGAGTCAACCAATGCTTAGAACAATATCTACGCTGTTATTGCTCTCACTTACAAGACGATTGGATAACATGGTTACCCATGGCAGAATTCGCATACAATAACTCTTTTCATACCAGCAGCAAAATGACTCCATTTCTATCCACTTATGGATTTCATCCTTCCTCATTTCCTGCTCAGACAGTTTCTTCATCTAATCTCTCCGATTCGAATCAAATCTCTCATATGTCCTCTTTATTCAAGAAATTGCATGAAAATCTAGAATTGGCCTCCTCCAATCAAAAGAAGTTTTTTGATACAAAAAGACAACCTTCACCCTCTTATAAAATCGGTGATCTTGTCTGGCTTTCCTCAAAGAACATCTCTACAAACCGTCCATCAAAGAAGTTAAGTTCCCTTTTTCTTGGTCCTTTTCCAATAATATCGGTTATCAACCGTAATGTTGTTAAATTGAAACTTCCACCTACTTTGAAGCTACATCCTGTTTTTCATGTGTCCTTGCTGAAGCCTCATCATCCTGACCCTTTCCAAAGAAATGTCACTACTTCTCCTGATCCCATATTGGTCCAGGGTGAAGAAGAATACGAAATTCAAAGTATACTGGATTCAAGGATCCATCGTGGCTCCTTACAATACCTCATCAGATGGAAAGGATATGGAATTGATGAAGATACATGGGAAAACTCCTCTGTCGTTCATGCTGACAAATTGATTTCCAAATTTCACAAGCGTTACCCTTCTAAACCAAGTCAATAGCACCCAGAGGTTGCTCATTAAGGAGGGGATACTGTCATGCCTTAACTATGGTATCCTCTTACTTCCTGGTTCCACGGAGCTTAGCCACACCCCTTTATGACACGGTCTCCCTATTTAATCCGACCGCACCAGCTGATCGACGCTGGATTATTGAACTACGTTCCGTACTCATGAACCGGCTACAACATCGTTGTGAAAGCCCTCTGTTACCGGACCGGACTGGAAGACTTCAAGTTCCCTTCACCTCTCCTCATCCACGACTAAAGCTGAACTCTCTCCATTCAGGATAACCGCCTCTGAGGAGATCTCGGGAACCAGTGTTCTATGTGCCGGAAGCTAAGTAAAACCTCTGTGATAAGCGTTGCATCTCAAAGCTGTTATTTCCTGTCTCCAAAGTCCTTCGATAAAACAAACCCGTTACAGCTAACTTCAACTCATACTTTATCTCAGTTAGCTGCATCTGTCTTGCTTCAGTTAAAGTCTATGGAACAGCTATTGTAACTTCTTATCACCTAATTCATTAATACTACTAAAAGACTCTTTCTGATTCAGTGTCTGCTAATTACTACCGTTTACTACTTAAAGCTACAGTGCCTGTAATTGTGGACTTCAGTTATCGTTTACTACTTAAAGCTACAGTGCCTATAATTGTGGACTTCAGTTATCGTTTACTACTTAAAGCTACAGTGCCTATAATTGTGGACTTCAGTTATCGTTTACTACTTAAAGCTACAGTGCCTATAATTGTGGACTTCAGTTATCGTTTACTACTTAAAGCTACAGTGCCTATAATTGTGGACTTCAGTTATCGTTTATTACTTAAAGCTACAGTGCCTGTAAATTGGAATTAAAGTCAATACCTCTTACTTTTTATAATAAATATTCAAACTATAAGAAATCTGCAGTTGTGTTCCTTCGTAACAAATGTTTAGACGTGACATGAACATGAGCAGCCTTAGACGGATGGGATTTAACAATATTATTCTAATCATGATCATGTGATTTTGAGTGGAACTAGGAAATCTGAAGAGTATATGTGCTGTGGGACATCCTAATCAAATTAACATCTTGGGTCTGGGGAGATGAAAAATCAAACAGTATTACATAAGCTTAAAGTTTTATCAATCCAGTGAATAAAGGAGGAAGTCTATTAACTATGCCAAATGTACACCAAAAAAGCCTATTGACAACTAGAAGACCCTGCTGAGTACAAAAACTATTTAAAAATCTGACTACAAAAATATGTTAAATCAATTTTTGAAAGATGACCTAAAAACAAGAATTTACTTACATACAGTTGTGCTCAAAAGTTTGCATACCTTTGGAAACACCCTAATCCCGCGGCAAGTCTATGTATTGAGACCGTCAGGGAAGATCTCAGGATCTCCCCTGTCGGCTCATGCAGAGCCGGCACTATCCTAGCGCCGGCTCTGCTCTAAGCCTCCTCTCACCGGCCCACATGCAGGTAGGGAGGCAGGAGAGGACCCGCGCAGCTCCGCCATGTTCCTCTCGTGAGTTCACGGCAACGCTCAGATCTCTCGAGAGTGAACTCTAGCCCCGCAGGCTAGAGTTCACTCTCTACTGGACCACCAGGGATGGATGGCAGCAGCAGCAGGATCCCCCCTCCCTACATAAGGTAAGAAGGGAGGGGGGATATTTACTAAACGGCCCCCACACAATACACACAGTCACCCAAACATACAGCACACACAGCACCCACATACAGCACACAAACAGCACCCCCCACACATAGCACACAAACATACTCATCACCCTTACACACACACACTAACAGCACCCTCACACATACATCAGCCTTACACACACAGCACCCTTACACACAAATCACCCTTACACACACACACACACTAACAGCACCCTCATACACCCAGCACCCTCACACATACACACTAACAGCACCCTCACACATACATCACCCTCACACACACACACATCACCCATCACCCTTCACCCTTATACACACACTAACAGCACCCTCACACATACACACTAACAGCACCCTCACACATCACCCTTACACACACTAACAGCACCCTCACACACACAGCACCCTTACACACACAGCACCATCACAGATACATCACCCTTACACACACAGCACCCTCACACACACATCACCCTTACACACACACACACACTAACAGCACCCGCACACACACATCACCCATCACCCTTATACACACACACATCACCCTTACACATACACACTAACAGCACTCTCATACACACATCACCCTTGCACACACACACACACACACACTAACAGCACCCTCACACACACAGTACAATCACAGATACATCACCCTTACACACACAGCACCCACTTTCACACACACACTAACAGCACCCTCACTCTAACAGCACCCTCACACTAACAGCACCATCATACACAGCACCCTCACACACACAGCACACACTAACAGCACCCTTACACATACAGCACCCTCACACACACACACTAACAGCACCATCATACTAACAGCACCCTTAAACACACAGCACCCTTACATATACACACACATACTAACAGCACCCTTACACACATACAGCACCCTTACACACACAGCGCCCTTACACACACAGGTTTAACACACACACACACACATGCCTTCACACACAGTGCCCTTACACACACAGCGTCCTTACACACACAGCACCCTCACACACACACACACACACACAGCACCTTCACACACACACAACGCCTTCACACACACAGCACCCTTACACACACATCGCCTACACACACCCACACACAGCAGTATATGAAAAAAAAATTATATGACCCCTGTTCAAATGTCTGCATACCCTTAGTTCTTAATACTGTGTATTGCCCCTTTAGGATCAATGACAGCTTGTAGTCTTTTGTAATCGTTGTCTATAAGGCTCCTAAATCTTGCAGGTGGCATAGCTGCACATTTGTCTTGGCAAAATGCCTCCAGGGTTTCCCAATGTGTAGGCCGCGACCCACTGGTGGGTCACGGGGCGATTCCCAGTGGGTCGTGCTGACCCACACCGCTGGGTTGTGCAGGCAGACTGATTAGCTAGGCCCAGAGCATGTGACCGCGAGCCCGACACCCTGTATGCCACCGGGCTCCCTATAATCAGTCTGCAGCGTCGCCGGGTGCAGAGTGCAGACCGTGTGATAGAAGTCTTGCAAGCACCCAGAGCATTACCATGGCAACACTCTGGGAGATCGCAAGACTTCTATCACACTGTCTGCATCTCTGCACCTGAAGGAGCTGCATACCGGAGCATTAACCCACCGACCACCAGGAGGACACTGGACCATCAGGGAATTTAATAAAGGTAGGACACAGCCCCCACTCCTTGACCCACCCCTATTTAGACTTGTGTACTTTGTGAGGAAATAAAAGGTTGGAATGCTAGGAAACTGTTGGAATAAAAATAAAAAAACTTTAGCATTAATCACATATTTTATATTTGCCTCTTCCAACAGGCATTTAAATTCTTAATTGAAGTCCCCAGTGGGATTTCTTTAAAACTTTGAATATGTGTTTTCATCATCTAAATAAAAAAAAATTAAATGGCTGATTGCAGTTTTTTTCTAGAGCCCAATAAATATTTGATCAGCATCTTATTAAAAAACATCCACTTAACTTCCTTTTCACTTGGAATAAACAAAGATTTAGGTCTGAAATTACTTAATAAATCTGGTGATCTTTCTTCCATCAATTTATCATATTTAGGGGGATATTCTCTCTCTTTTTTAATAAAGAATATTTTAATACTCATTTTTCTAATGAATTTTAGGGTGTCTATAAAAAGTTGGAAATGATCTGACGTTACATTTGGAGAAACCTTTAAACCTTCATTTAAAATTAAACATTCCTGCTGTGTTAAATTAACTTTAAAAATATAAAAAATGCCCAACTCCTCTTATTGCTCAAAATCTAGAATTTTATCACATGACAGGAGGCTTCATATTGGCATAACTCTCTTTACTGAAAACTCCCAGCAGCACAGATCATAACAGAATAGACAATCAGAAAACATTTCAACATTACACAAAAGGCCCTGCCAGACTAACCCTTCTGCACATCCTCTTTCTTTGCTGCTCCAGCCAAGCACAGGTCAAAGTATTTTGTCCCCATGGCTGTTTGTTGATTTCTGAATACTAAGCTACTTATTCTGCTGCCCCCACTACTCTCAGATAGTGATGTCCCGAACGGTTCGCTGGCGAATAGTTACTGGCGAACATAGCATGTTCGCGTTCGCCACGGACGGCGAACATATGCGATGTTCGGTCCGCCCCTATTCATCTTCATTGAGTAAACTTTGACCCTGTACCTCACAGTCAGCAGACACATTCCAGCCAATCAGCAGCAGACCCTCCCTCCCAGACCCTCCCACCTCCGAGACAGCATACAATTTAGATTAATTCTGAAGCTGCATTCATTATTTGTTTTTGTTTATTATACATTATCCTCCATAGCCAGTAACCTGTGTTTATTATACATTATCCCCCATAGCCAGTAACCTGTGTTTATTTTACATTATCCCCCATAGCCAGTAACCTGTGTTTATTATACATTATCCCCCATAGCCAGTAACCTGTGTTTATTATACATTATCCCCCCATAGCCAGTAACCTGTGTTTATTATACATTATCCTCCCATAGCCAGTAACCTGTGCTTATTATACATTATCCCCCCCATAGCCAGTAGCCTGTGTTTATTATACATTACCCCCCCATGGCCAGTAACCTGTGTTTATTATACATTATCCTCCCATAGCCAGTAACCTGTGTTTATCATACATTATCCTCCCATAGCCAGTAACCTGTGTTTAATATACATTATCTCCCACATAGCCAGTAACCTGTGTTTATTATACATTATCCCCCACAACCAGTAACCTGTGTTTATTATACATTATCACCCCACAACCAGTAATCTGTGTTTATTATACATTATCCCCCCATAGCCAGTAACCTGTGTTTATTATACATTATCCCCCCATAGCCAGTAACCTGTGTTTATTATACATTATCCCCCCACAACCAGTAACCGGGTGTTTATTATACATTATCCCCCCATGGCCAATAACCTGTGTTTATTATACATTATCCTCCCCATAGCCAGTAACCTGTGTTTATTATACATTATCCCCCCATAGCCAGTAACCTGTGTTTATTATACATTATCCTCCCATAGACAGTAACCTGTAGCCCCATGTAGCTAGAGTGCAGCTAAGCGGAAAAAGGCCTTGACAGGGGTTAGGAGGCGGGCTTAGGAGGAAGTAAGCAAGGGTTGGAATTATGGGTAAGTAGGATTGGCTATTTAAATGAGCAGCCATTTTAGGTGAGTCATTCTAACTTTCTACCTGGTTGAGTTTGTGTTCACCTCGGTGTGCGCGGGCTTTGCTTGGTTGAATTTCTTTTGTCTCCTCTGCAGGGCCAATGGACGACGTGGAGCGTTTGCTGGAGGGGATCAGGTCGGCAGCACAGGCATCAGGGTGCGGACTGGCTACGGGCCCAGCTAGGCCCTGGCGGAGGCGGCGGATCGGGACGGCGATGGCGGTAGACCGCTTCGGGCCCGGAGGCCCCCGAGGAGGCTAAGTCCGGGCGCGGGGCCCGGTGAAGTTATCCCCGGAGGCAGTGGAGTTTCGGTTGCGGCCGGCAGCAGGCCCGGTAGCCGCGTGGTCGAGGCCTTGCCTCCCCGTGTGCGGCCGGAGCCTCGGATGAGCACTCGGAGGCAGAAGGATATCGTGGACGGGGGCACTGCTGCTTTCGGGTCGGAGGTGGCCGGGCGGCCCCCTGGTGGTTCGGGGACCACGAAGGGGAGGTCCAGGAGGGCTTCCCCCCTATCGGAGAGTGATGATGAGGATGAGTCTGGATCCGGGAGACCACATGGCCGGCTTGGGAGGCAACAGGCAAGTGCAGAGGGCTCCGGCCAGGGCCCTCTTGGCGGGAAGGACGCTAGGGGGAGCTCTGCCACAGGGGGGGGCAGGAGTAGGCCGGTAGAGGGCGCCCGGGCCCTAGTTGTATGGGGGGAGGGTCCTGGGGCCTCTAAGAGAAAGTGTGGTTTAAAAGGGGTGAGTTCCAAGGGCCGTGGGGGTTCTCGGGGTGCGGCCAGGTCCGTGAGCGGGTCCCCTAAGGGAGTGGATGGTGGGTCTGGGCCGGCAGGGTCTGGTAAGCGTGGGGGGAAGGGTAAAGGGGCTGTGGCAGTTGGTGCGGGGAAGGAGGTACCGGAGGTAGATAGGCAGAGAAGTGGGGTAGGCGGGGGATTAGGATCCTCTGTAGTGGGTAGGCGGCAGGGGGGCTGTGGCCTTCGGGGGGGCCCGGGTTCTGGGAGTAGTAGTGGCAGCCCCTCGCCAGTTAGATCTCTGGGGTCCCGGGATGCTCGGGGGAGGTCAGGTCGGCACTGCTCCCCCTCGGACAGCTCGGCAGGGGATGGTGAGGCAGCCCCTAGGTATGGTCGGCGGGGGCGGCCTACTGGTAGAGACGGGAGGAGTCGCAGCCCCAGGGGTTCCCAGGTGCCGCGTGGTAGTAGAGCTCAGCGGGAGGCTTCGGTGCAGAGCAGGCGCTCCCGGGGTCATGACGGGAGGGGAATTGATGTCCGTTACACCCTACCCCGGACTTCTTCTCCTTGTCCTAGGTCTCAGAGCCGTTCCGCCTCCTCGCAGGCAGGTCACCGGGAGGGCTCCCCGGTCGGCGAGACAGCGGCGGAAGTTCCTCTTCCTCAGGGGTGGGCTGGGAAGGGGGGCAGGGAGGCAATTGCCCCCCAGGCCGCCCTAAACCCAGGGCCGCCCGCATCCAGCAAAAAAGGTAAAAATCTGAATCCCCTGCCTCTGGTTGGGGACTCGGATTTTTCAACTTACCTCACTCTTCCTGCAACCTGCAGCCAGTGGAGTCAGCTGGCCTCTCCCGATGATGTCAGGAGGAGGGGGTGTGACTTCCACTGCTCTTCTCACAGGACCGCTGGGGAGTCTTGGAGAAGAGCAGAGAAAGTCACGCCCCCTCCTCCTGAAATCACCAGGAGAGGCTGACTTCACTGACTGCTGGCTGCTGTATGCTGGTTGCTGGTTGCAGCTGCCCACCCCTCCCTGGCCTAAGATGAGACTGAGGGAGGGGGGAAATACACTTTATTTTTTTATTCCCCTCCTCAGCCCTGTCCCCTACCTCAGCTCTGTCCCCTTAGTCAGCCCCTGTCCCCTTAGTCAGCCCCTGTCCCCCCTCCTCAGCCCCTGTCCTCTCCTCAGCCCCTGTCCCCCCTCCTCAGCCCCTGTCCCCTAAGTCAACCCCTGTCCCACCTCCTCAGCCCTGTCCCCTTCCGCAGCCCCTGTCCCCTTCATAAGTCCCTGTCATCCTTCCACAGCCCTTGTCCCCTTGCTCAGCTCCTGTCCCCCTCCTCAGCCCTGTCCCCCCTCATCAGCCCTGTCCCCTTAGTCAGCCCCTGCCCCCCTCCTCAGCCCTGTCCCCTTCCTCAGTCCCTGTCATCCTTCCACAGCCCTTGTCCCCTTGCTCAGCTCCTGTCCCCCTCCTCAGCCCTGTCCCCCCTCATCAGCCCTGTCCCCTTAGTCAGCCCCTGCCCCCCCTCCTCCGCCCTGTCCTTTTAGTCAGCTCCTGTGCCCTCCTCAGCCCCTGTGCCCCCTCCTCAGCCCCTGTCCCCTAAGTCAGCCCCTGACGCCCTCCTTAGCCCTGTCCCCTTAGTCCCCCCTCCTCAGCCCTGTCCCCTTAGTAAGCCCCTGTCCCCCCTCCTCAGCCCTGTCCCCCTTCCACAGCCCCTGTCCACTTCCTCAGCCCCTGTCACTCTTCCGCAGCCCTTGTCCCCTTGCTCAGCCCCTGTCCCCCCTCCTCAGCCCTGATCCCTTAGTCAGCCCATGTCCCACCTCCACAGCCGTGTCCCCTTAGTCAGCCCCTGCCCCACCATTTCCCTGCTCCTTTCCCCGTCTCAGCTCTTGCCCCCTTCCTCAGCCCCATGCCCCCCACTAAAGCCCCATAACATCTCCACTAGAACTCCTCTCCCCCAATTGCAACCCATATCACCCACACCACAGCCCCTTTCCCAAATTGTAGTCATCAACCTACTTCAGCCCCTATCCCCCCTCTACATTTTCTAAACCCCCAATTACAGCTTATACTCTCCACTACAGCCCCTGACCCCCCCACTACAGCCCAGTCCCTTTACTCCGCCCTGTCTACTGTTTTTTAAAGTGTAAAGTTTGGTGTATGTGTGTGTATGAGTATGTCTGTGTGTGTCGTATGTCTCTGTCTGCGTGTGTGTGTCGGTATGTGTGTGTGTGTGTGTCGGTATGTCTCTGTGTGTGTGTCAGTATGTCTGTGTGTGTGCACCGGTATGTCTGTGTGTGTGTGCACCGGTATGTCTGTGTGTGTGTGTACCAGTATGACTGTGTGTGTGTGTACCAGTATGACTGTGTGTGTGTGTGCCAGTATGTCTGTCTATGTGTGTGCAAGTGTGACAGTGTGTGTGTGCCAGTATGTCTGTCTGTGTGTGTGTCAGTATGTCTGTCTATGTGTGTGTCAGTATATCTGTCTATGTGTGTGCAAGTATGACAGTGTGTGTGTGCCAGTTTGTCTGTGTGTGTGTGTGTCAGCCAGTATGCCTGTATGTGTGTGTCAGTATGTCTGTGTCTGAGTCAGTATGCCTGTAACAGTGTGTCTTTCTGTGTGTGTCTATGTGCCTGTCAGTGAGTGTGTGTTTTTTAGTGTGCGCCAAATCAGCAAGTGTGTGTGTGCCTGTCATTGAGTGTCTGTTTAGGTGACTGCCCCCCCTTTCAATTACATGGGAAAGGTGTTTTTACTCTCCTCTTGGTGCAATGGGCCACTTGACTGGATTTGCCCCCCAGGCCTAAGGCTGCCAGCCCTCCCCTGCTCTTCCTGGACGTCGGGCGATCAGCACTGCAGCCCCCACCGTTCCGGTGTCGGGGGGGCTTGGCCGGTGAGTCCAGTGGGTCACTACACTCCAGCGCTTTAGTTACCACACTTCAGGCACTACTCCACTCATTGGGGGCAGGGGGTGACACTAGCGGCATTGGTCAGGTGTGGGCTCCGGGAGCTGTGGCTACGGGCTCTCGGGTCGGGAATTCCACGGGGCCTAGTTCGGGCGGGGACATGGTGGTGCCGCAGGAAGTAGGGGAGGCTGGGAGTGAGCGGGCTGAGTTGACTGGGGGTATCCCCGACGCGGCTAGGCAGCACGCGTATGTATCTTTTGCGGGCCCGATAGGGGTTCACTTGAAACAGGACGTAAAGGATAAGATATGGAAAGGGGAGTTCTGTGAGATTTTCTCCCTCCTCCCATTAGAGGACTTTATTGACCTCAAAGAGGAGGATAAGAAGGAGGAGAAAAAGGAGGAGGAGGAGAAGAGGAAGCGGTATCGCAAGATTCCGAAATCCTTTGGTAATTGGTTGAGGGCCTTTTGCGTGCTGGCTAGCGTGCTCGGCGAGAAATCGCCGGGGTTATGCTCGTCTCTGTTTTGCTATCTGGATGGCATTTGGGAAGCGTACCATACTTACGGGGGGTTGGCGTGGTGGCGGTATGACGAGCAATTTCGGCAACGGCTGGCTGTGGATGAAGCTGATGATGGCGCAGAAGGCGCAGCCCTTTCAGAACTCGGCCGGCGCAAGGTGTGCAGTCCGCCTCGTCGGCCACCTTACCAAAGGGCTTATGCTGGCTCTATAATGAGGGCCAATGCAAATGGGGGGCCACCTGTCGTTTCAAGCACGAGTGTTCCGGCTGCATGGGCTCAACCGCTGCTTCAAGAAGGGTAAGTCCGGAGGCGCCGGTGCGGCTGTCGCGGCCGGGGGAGGGGGTGCATCCGCTTCCCCGGGGCTTAACCCCAGTGAGGCTAAGGGCAATGGAGCCGTGGCTAAGCCGCTATGGTAACAGGGCGGATGCTGCTGTGCTCCTGGCGGGTTTTGCGACTGGGTTTTTTATTCCGTTTCAGGAGCGGGAAGGGGGATCGGGGAGGCTGCGCAACCTGAAGTCTGTTGCTGACTTCCCGGACGTGGTGAGGGAGAAGCTGGGCAAAGAAGTCGGGCTGGGCCGCATGGCGGGCCCGTTCGCAGTGCCTCCGATGGAGGGCCTGCGGATTTCCCCACTTGGGGTGGTTCCCAAGAAGGAGCCGGGTAAATTTCGACTCATTCACCATCTCTCATACCCGAAAGGGGAGTCGGTGAATGACGGTATTAGTAAGGACTTGTGCTCGGTGTCGTATGCATCTTTCAACCGGGCGGTCGAACTGGTCAGGAGGGCCGAGCATGGGGCTCTGATGGCTAAAGTGGACATTGAAGCGGCGTTTCGGCTGCTGCCGGTCCACCCGGACTGTCATCACCTACTGGGGTGTTTCTTCGAAGGGGCCTACTTCGTGGACTTGTGCCTGCCCATGGGTTGTTCCATCTCGTGCTCCTATTTTGAGAAATTTAGCACTTTTCTCGAATGGGTGGTACGGGAGGAGGCGGGGAATCGTTCTATTGTGCATTATTTGGATGATTTCCTGTGTGTGGGGCCGGCTGATTCCTTGGAATGCCTGCGCCTGCTGCGGACGGTTGAGTGGGTGGCGGGCCACTTCGGGGTGCCGCTGGCGACGGATAAAACTGAAGGCCCGACCACGTGTCTGAGTTTCCTGGGACTGGAAATTGACTCTGGGCTGGGCGAATGTCGGCTGCCCCGGGATAAGCTGGTCAGGCTTCGAGGGGCGGTGGCTGCTGTGGCTGGGGCGCGCAAGGTTACCCTGCGGCAGCTGCAGTCTTTGATTGGGCTGCTCAATTTTGCATGTCGGGTCATACCAATGGGGAGGGTCTTCAGTCGCAGTTTGTCGGCTGCTACCGCGGGGGTTCGGTCCCCGCACCATTTCATCCGGGTGTCGGCGGCCATGAGAGCGGATTTGGGCATCTGGGATGCTTTCTTGCGGGATTTTAATGGGACGGTGTTGTTCCGGCAGGAGGGCCAGTCGTCGGCCGAGCTGGTGCTATTCACGGATGCATCGGGCAGTGTGGGCTTTGGGGCATATTTTGGTGGCTGCTGGTGCGCGGAGAGGTGGCCAGAATCTTGGGGATCGAGCCCTCTTATGCGCAACTTGGCTTTCCTTGAGTTGTTCCCGTTGGTCGTGGCAATGGCACTGTGGGGCGACGGGCTGCGCGATCGGAAGGTGGTCTTTTTCTCGGACAACATGGCGGTGGTACACGCGGTGAATCGTCAGTCTGCGGCCTCGAGGCCGGTGGTTAAGCTGCTTAGGCGACTTGTATTGCTGTGTATGTCTCGGAATGTTGTTTTTTGCGCGCGCCATGTTCCCGGCTATTTGAATGAGGTGGCTGATGCTCTGTCTCGTTTTCAGTGGTCCCGATTCTGGCTGGCGGCGCCGGGGGTATCGAAGGAAGGGCAGGCTTGCCCGGACGAGATTTGGCAGCTGGGAGCATCCTGCTTGGAGGACTTGTGAAGGCTTCTCTGGCACCGGCCACTTGGGCCTCGTACAGTAAGGTTTGGGGCTTGTGGGAGCGGTCGCTGGACGGGTTGGCCATAGTCGGCGGGGATGCCCTGCAGGATGCTTTCCTGTGGTACACCTGTCAGTTGCTGGCGAAAGGGCCGTCCCCTGCCGTGGTGGACAGGTCCATGGCGGCGATGGCGTTTTGGTTTCGGTGGCATGGGAAGGAGGACTTTACCAAGACCTTCGTCATCAGGCAAGCCCTGAAGGGCTATCGCAAGGGACGCAGGTCGCCAGATACCAGGCGCCCGGTGTCGGTTCAGCTGCTGGGGGATTTGGTGGGTCTATTGCCTGAGGTCTGTTTCGATGGGTTCGAGGCTTCGCTGTTCAAGGTGGCGTTTATTTTGGCGTTTTTTGGGGCATTCCGAATAGGGGAATTGGTGAGTGCTAATAAGATGGTGCAGGGGGGCCTGCAATTTTCGGGGGTTCGTGTCTTGGATAGGAAGGTAGTGGTGCACCTTGGCAGATCCAAAACGGACGTCCGCGGCGTGGGCCGGGACGTGACACTGGGGGCCTTGCCGGGCTCGGCTTTGTGCCCGTTGGCTGCTACGGCGGAGTACCTGGCGAGGAGGCCAGCGATAGGGGGTTCTTTGTTGGTACATGCTGACGGATCGGCCCTTTCTCGGTTCCAGTTCACGAAAGTTTTTCGGTTGGGCTTAGGTAAGTTGGGGCTTCGAGCTGAACGATTTGGAACGCACTCGTTCCGTATTGGGGCGGCCACGGAGGCGGCTCGGTTGGGATTGGGGGACGAGGTGGTGAAGCGGATAGGGAGGTGGGAATCGGTAAGATTCCGTTCCTATGTCCGGTTGGGTTTGTTGGAGTAATGGACTTGGGGACTGTTTTATATATAAAAAAAAAAATTAACTGACTAAATTGAAATGGTACACTGCGATGTTTTGGGCTGGGGTGGGGGTCTCTGTTAGACTTCCCTCACCATTTGTTTTCTCCCCCCCAGGGCATGTGGCATGGATCGTGGGCCATTCGTTTGTCTTCTGGGCCGAGAGGAGGGCCGCAGCTCGAGCACAAGGCCAGCAGCTGGGTTTTCCGAGAGGCCAGTTGGCAGTTCGTTGGTTTGGGTATCGGGGGTTTTGCTGGGGGGATGTTTGTGGTGCACTGTTTAGGATGCTGGCGGCGGGGTACACGCCAGACTTGCTGGTCCTACATGTGGGGGGTAATGACCTGGGCCTTACGCCGCAACGCCGGCTGGTGAAGTGGATGAAGCAGGACATCAACAAGTTGAGGGGCCTGCTTCCGGGGGTCATGTTGGTCTGGTCGGAAATTGTCCCGCGGCGCCGGTGGCGGCACGCTCGGGATCCGGTGGCTATGGATAGGTGCAGGAAGAAAGTGAACAGCTTGATGGCAAGCTTTGTCCGAAAGGTAGGGGGTGTGGTGGTGAGGCACCTTGAGCTGGAGGAAGGGTTGCCAGGATACTACCGCTCGGATGGTGTTCATCTCTCGGATGTGGGTTTGGACCTGCTCAACTTGGGTTGGCAGGATGGTATACGGATGGCACTGTTTCTTCGGGGTGGCGGAGCTCAGACAGCTTAAGGGGTCAAGGTCTGAGCTTGTGGCGGGACGGGGAGCTGAAGGAGAGGAAATAGGCTCCCCTGGATGAACGTGAGGTGGAATAAACAAATTGTGGTCATCGGTGGTTGAGAGGTTTCGAGTCCTGGAGGTGGCTCAGAACCTTGTGGGGCAGGGGTATCCGGGTATACCCCTGCCGTGGTTAATGGATGGTTGGCACTTTGGAATAATGTTGGTGTATGTTATAAATATGTATATGTGTTATTATATGGGGGTCATTGCCTTTTGTATGGTAGCCGAAGGAACAGGATGCGAGGGGGCGGAGTATAGGGGGCAATGACCCATGTTTATCTGTTAATTTATTATCGTTATTATTATTATTATTATTATTATTAATATTATTATTATTGGTTAATAAAGCTGTGGACAAATTTCCCCATATTCCTTAGTGTCTGTGTGTTATTGGGTTAGGATATGGGTTTGGTTTGTCCTGGATTCCGACTGCCCAAAATGGCGACTATACACCTGTCATGTGTTTATTACACATTATCCCCCCCATAGCCAGTAACCTGTGTTTATTACCGTATATACTCGAGTATAAGCCGACCCGAATATAAGCCGAGGCCCCTAATTTTATCCCAAAAAACTGGGAAAATTTATTGACTCGAGTATAAGACTAGGGTGGGAAATGCAGCAGCTACTGGTAAATTTCTAAATAAAATTAGATCCTAAAAAAAATATATTAATTGAATATTTATTTACAGTGTGTGTATAATGAATGCAGTGTGTGCGTATGTGTGTGTGTATGAGTGCAGCGTGTGTGTATGAGTGCAGCGTGTGTGTATGAGTGCAGTGTGTGTATGAGTGCAGTGTGTGTGTGCATGAATGCAGTGTGTGTGTGTATGAATGCAGTGTGTGAATGCAGTGTGTGCAGGGCCGGTGCAAGGATATTTGCCGCCGTAGGCAAAAAAAATGTTGCCGCCCCCTCCCCCCCCCATATGTCCTGACTTCCCCTCCTCCTCCCTCAGTGGTCCTTACCTCCCCACCCCCGTGTTCCTTCACCCCCCCCCCCAGTGGTCCTGACTCACCCCTCCCCTAGTGGTCCTTACCCTCCCCTCCCCTAGTGGTCCTTACTTCCCCCTCCTCTCCCATAGTGGTCCTTATCCCACCCCCTCCCTCTCATAGTGGTCCTTATCCCCTTCTCCCTCCCATAGTGTTCCTTATCCCCCCATCCCTCCCATAGTGGTCCATATACCCCCCCTCCCTCCCATAGTGGTCCTTATACCCCCCTCCCTCCCATAGTGGTCCTTATCCCACCCCCTCCCTCCCATAGTGGTCCTTATACCCCCCCTCCCTCCCATAGTGGTCCTTATACCCCCCCTCCCTCCCATAGTGGTCCTTATACCCCCCTCCCTCCAATAGTGGTCCTTATCCCCCCCCCTCCCTCCCATAGTATTCCTTATCCCACCCCCTCCCTCCCATAGTGGTCCTTATCCCACCCCCTCCCTCCCATAGTGGTTCTTATCCCCCCCTCCCTCCCATAGTGGTCCTTATCCCCCCCCTCCCTCCCATAGTGGTCCTTATCCCCCCCCTCCCTCCCATAGTGGTCCTTATCCCCCCCCTCCCTCCCATAGTGGTCCTTATCCCCCCCCCCCCTCCCTCCCATAGTGGTCCTTATCCCCCCCCCTCCCTCCCATAGTGGTCCTTATACCCCCCCTCCCTCCCATAGCGGTCCTTATACCCCCCCTCCCTCCCATAGTGGTCCTTATCCCACCCCCTCCCTCCCATAGTGGTCCTTATCCCCCCCTCCCTCCCATAGTGGTCCTTATCCCCCCCTCCCTCCCATAGTGGTCCTTATCCCCCCCCTCCCTCCCATAGTGGTCCTTATCCCCCCCTCCCTCCCATAGTGGTCCTTATCCCCCCCCCCTCCCTCCCATAGTGGTCCTTATACCCCCCTCCCTCCCATAGTGGTCCTTATCCCACCCCCTCCCTCCCATAGTGGTCCTTATACCCCCCCTCCCTCCCATAGTGGTCCTTATACCCCCCCTCCCTCCCATAGTGGTCCTTATACCCCCCTCCCTCCAATAGTGGTCCTTATCCCCCCCCCTCCCTCCCATAGTATTCCTTATCCCACCCCCTCCCTCCCATAGTGGTCCTTATCCCACCCCCTCCCTCCCATAGTGGTCCTTATCCCCCCCTCCCTCCCATAGTGGTCCTTATCCCCCCCCTCCCTCCCATAGTGGTCCTTATCCCCCCCCTCCCTCCCATAGTGGTCCTTATCCCCCCCCCCTCCCTCCCATAGTGGTCCTTATCCCCCCCCCCTCCCTCCCATAGTGGTCCTTATCCCCCCCCTCCCTCCCATAGTGGTCCTTATACCCCCCCTCCCTCCCATAGCGGTCCTTATACCCCCCCTCCCTCCCATAGTGGTCCTTATACCCCCCCCCTCCCATAGTGGTCCTTATACCCCCCTCCCTCCCATAGTGGTCCTTATACCCCCCCCCCCTCCCATAGTGGTCCTTATCCCCCTTTTTTTTGTTATTATTAATTTTTTTTTATTATTATTAATTTTGTATTATTATTTCGTATTTTATTTATTTATTTTTTTTTCGTCCCCCCTCCCTGCTTGATATATGGCAGGGAGGGGGGCTCTCCTTCCCTGGTGGTCCAGTGGCAGTTCAGTGGGGGGGAGAGGGGGGCTGGCAGAGCTGTACTTACCTGTTCTGCAGCTCCTGTCAGCTCTCTCCTCCTCTGCGCCGTCCGGTCAGCACCTCGGTCAGCTCCCAGTGTAAATCTCGCGAGAGCCGCGGCTCTCGCGAGATTTACACTGGGAGCTGACAGAAGAGCAGAACGGACGGCGCAGAGGAGGAGAGAGCTGACAGGAGCTGCAGAACAGGTAAGTACAGCTCTGCCAGCCCCCCTCTCCCCCCAGTCTGTATTATGGCAATGCAAATTGCCATAATACAGACCTTGACTCGAGTATAAGCCGAGTTGGGGTTTTTCAGCCCAAAAAATGGGCTGAAAAACTCGGCTTATACTTGAGTATATACGGTATACATTATCCCCCATAGTCATTTATCGTTGGACCTGGTCAGCATGATGTCTTAGGCCGGCCCAGAGAGTGAGTGAGTGAGTGAATAATATAATATATATGTTCAGAAACATATTAGTAATATATGTAAATCGGGTTCATGCAAAGAGGGTGAAAAGGTATTAAAGAAAAACACACTTATTGCATCAAATTTACAAAGCCAAACTTTTAAAAGCTTTCCTCATTTCTTTCTCGGGATGAGGATTATATCGGTTGTAGACTGAGGATTTCCATCTGCCCAATCTTTTAATAATATGCACTGGAGTGTCAGTGTTGAAGGAGACCGAAGCTGCCCCTATTCTAAATGAAAGACCCGAGACATGGATACAACCAGGGGAGGGCTGGCAGCCTTAGGCCTGGGGGGCAAATCCAGTCAAGTGGCCCATTGCACCAAGAGGAGAGTAAAAACATCTTTCCCATGTAATTGAAAGGGGGGGCAGTCACCTAAACAGACACTCAATGACAGGCACACACACACTTGCTGATTTGGCGCACACTAAAAAACACACACTCACTGACAGGCACATAGACACACACAGAAAGACACACTGTTACAGGCATACTGACTCAGACACAGACATACTGACACACACATACAGGCATACTGGCTGACACACACACAGACAAACTGGCACACACACACTGTCATACTTGCACACACATAGACAGACATACTGACACACACATAGACAGACATACTGACACACACACAGACAGACATACTGGCACACACACACTGTCACACTTGCACACACATAGACAGACATACTGGCACACACACACACACAGTCATACTGGTACACACACACACAGACATACCGGTGCACACACACGCAGACATACCGGTGCACACACACAGACATACTGACACACACACAGAGACATACCGACACACACACACATACCGACACACACACGCAGACAGAGACATACGACACACACAGACATACTCATACACACACATACACCAAACTTTACACTTTAAAAAACAGTAGACAGGGCGGAGTAAAGGGACTGGGCTGTAGTGGGGGGGTCAGGGGCTGTAGTGGAGAGTATAAGCTGTAATTGGGGGTTTAGAAAATGTAGAGGGGGGATAGGGGCTGAAGTAGGTTGATGACTACAATTTGGGAAAGGGGTTGTGGTGTGGGTGATATGGGTTGCAATTGGGGGAGAGGAGCTCTAGTGGGGATGTTATGGGGCTTTAGTGGGGGGCACACTTATTGCATCAAATTTACAAAGCCAAACTTTTAAAAGCTTTCCTCATTTCTTTCTCGGGATGAGGAATATATCGGTTGTAGACTGAGGATTTCCATCTGCCCAATCTTTTAATAATATGCACTGGAGTGTCAGTGTTGAAGGAGACCGAAGCTGCCCCTATTCTAAATGAAAGACCCGAGACATGGATACAACCAGGGGAGGGCTGGCAGCCTTAGGCCTGGGGGGCAAATCCAGTCAAGTGGCCCATTGCACCAAGAGGAGAGTAAAAACACCTTTCCCATGTAATTGAAAGGGGGGGCAGTCACCTAAACAGACACTCAATGACAGGCACACACACACTTGCTGATTTGGCGCACACTAAAAAAAACACACTCACTGACAGGCACATAGACACACACAGAAAGACACACTGTTACAGGCATACTGACTCAGACACAGACATACTGACACACACATACAGGCATACTGGCTGACACACACACACACAGACAAACTGGCACACACACACTGTCATACTTGCACACACATAGACAGACATACTGACACACACATAGACAGACATACTGACACACACACAGACAGACATACTGGCACACACACACTGTCACACTTGCACACACATAGACAGACATACTGGCACACACACACACAGTCATACTGGTACACACACACACAGACATACCGGTGCACACACACACAGACATACCGGTGCACACACACAGACATACTGACACACACACAGAGACATACCGACACACACACACACACACATACCGACACACACACGCAGACAGAGACATACGACACACACAGACATACTCATACACACACATACACCAAACTTTACACTTTAAAAAACAGTAGACAGGGCGGAGTAAAGGGACTGGGCTGTAGTGGGGGGGTCAGGGGCTGTAGTGGAGAGTATAAGCTGTAATTGGGGGTTTAGAAAATGTAGAGGGGGGATAGGGGCTGAAGTAGGTTGATGACTACAATTTGGGAAAGGGGCTGTGGTGTGGGTGATATGGGTTGCAATTGGGGGAGAGGAGCTCTAGTGGGGATGTTATGGGGCTTTAGTGGGGGGCATGGGGCTGAGGAAGGGGCAAGAGCTGAGACGGGGAAAGGAGCAGGGAAATGGTGGGGCAGGGGCTGACTAAGGGGACACGGCTGTGGAGGTGGGACATGGGCTGACTAAGGGATCAGGGCTGAGGAGGGGGGACAGGGGCTGAGCAAGGGGACAAGGGCTGCGGAAGAGTGACAGGGGCTGAGGAAGTGGACAGGGGCTGTGGAAGGGGGACAGGGCTGAGGAGGGGGGACAGGGGCTTACTAAGGGGACAGGGCTGAGGAGGGGGGACTAAGGGGACAGGGCTAAGGAGGGCGTCAGGGGCTGACTTAGGGGACAGGGGCTGAGGAGGGGGCACAGGGGCTGAGGAGGGCACAGGAGCTGACTAAAAGGACAGGGCGGAGGAGGGGGGGCAGGGGCTGACTAAGGGGACAGGGCTGATGAGGGGGGACAGGGCTGAGGAGGGGGACAGGAGCTGAGCAAGGGGACAAGGGCTGTGGAAGGATGACAGGGACTGAGGAAGGGGACAGGGCTGAGGAGGGGGGCAGGGGCTGACTAAGGGGACAGGGCTGATGAGGGGGGACAGGGCTGAGGAGGGGGACAGGAGCTGAGCAAGGGGACAAGGGCTGTGGAAGGATGACAGGGACTGATGAAGGGGACAGGGGCTGCGGAAGGGGATGGGGCTGCGGAAGGGGACAGGGCTGAGGAGGTGGGACAGGGGTTGACTTAGGGGACAGGGGCTGAGGAGGGGGGACAGGGGCTGAGGAGAGGACAGGGGCTGAGGAGGGGGGACAGGGGCTGAGGAGGGGGGACAGGGGCTGACTAAGGGAACAGGGGCTGACTAAGGGGACAGGGCTGAGGTAGGGGACAGGGCTGAGGAGGGGAATAAAAAAATAAAGTGTATTTCCCCCCTCCCTCAGTCTCATCTTAGGCCAGGGAGGGGTGGGCAGCTGCAACCAGCAACCAGCATACAGCAGCCAGCAGTCAGTGAAGTCAGCCTCTCCTGGTGATTTCAGGAGGAGGGGGCGTGACTTTCTCTGCTCTTCTCCAAGACTCCCCAGCGGTCCTGTGAGAAGAGCAGTGGAAGTCACACCCCCTCCTCCTGACATCATCGGGAGAGGCCAGCTGACTCCACTGGCTGCAGGTTGCAGGAAGAGTGAGGTAAGTTGAAAAATCCGAGTCCCCAACCAGAGGCAGGGGATTCAGATTTTTACCTTTTTTGCTGGATGCGGGCGGCCCTGGGTTTAGGGCGGCCTGGGGGGCAATTGCCTCCCTGCCCCCCTTCCCAGCCCACCCCTGGATACAACCCAATCTTAGGAGTAGTGTTCTGATGTAGAAGACGAATTTAGCCGTAGTCAGAGGGATTCAGTGAGAGTAGTGGTGAAATGTGTGTGGCATGACTGAGTGTGGGCAAGTAAGAGTCAAGTATTTTAATTGGGCACTAGTTCTAGGTGGGATAAAGTGGTATAGCGGATGGAGTAGTTTGGTTCGTTTTAGAGGTTTGTAGAGAAAGTATATAGTGATCATGATTTTTAGCGATATCCAATATTTTTAAGGTGGTCCCAGTGCCACCACTCATATCTGGTGTCACAATAGCTTGCATTTAAAAAAACAAAAAACTTTTTGGACTGTAATATAATAGCAGTCAGTTTCCTTCACACGTGTGCATTTCAGGGCCTGCCAGGGCACAGTGTCACACCAGTGCAACTCATATCTGGTGTAACAGTAGTGTACATTAAAAAAAAAATACTGGGGGCTTGTTGTCACCTTTCGGGGACCCTTGGTGTTGTACGTGGCTGGGTGGAGGAAGAGACCTTCAATGACATCAGTGAGGACAAGGAACGGGACATGGCTAGCTTGGTATCCAACCTTGTGCAAATGGGGAATTTGCAGTTGTGCAAATGGACTGTTTGCGGTTTTTTGCGGTGCATTAAACGGGGCGTAACCCTTACACTACCTGATCGATACAACATCATACCTGATGTTTTAAAGCACGCTATTCCAAACAATTTAGGAATGTTAGGTGATTTATGCCCTTTATGGATTAAAACCAGACTCTGCATCAACTATGTAATTTTCCATGGGAGTTTTGCCATGGATCCCCCTCCGGCATGCCACAGTCCAGGTGTTAGTCCCCTTGAAACAACTTTTCCATCACTATTGTGGCCAGAAAGAGTCCCTGTGGGTTTTAAAATTCGCCTGCCTATTGAAGTTTATGGCGGTTCGCCCGTTCGCGAACATTTGCGGAAGTTCGCGTTCGCCGTATGCGAACGGAAAATTTTATGTTCGCGACATCACTAGTTGCAATATGTCGGTGTCCTCTATTGTACAAGGCACACCACCTAGGGTGAGCCCCCATATATCATATCAGGTGTTCTGCTTGCTCTCTATAGGGGTGTTCCGCCTTTCTCATCATGGTACCTTGACATATGTATTAAGGCCGTTTGGCCTGTATTTGTGGGAGGGGCTTAAATTAACTCACTCCGCTATATAAGGGACACCTGACTCATATCGCTTGAGGTCAGCATGAGAATGATTTCCACTTCCGGGTCATCCAGACGCCATTTTACCTGATTACTGCATGAGGTTTTCTAAGCTGAGCTGTGTCATGAATCCAGCCACAGGCTTTTCCGGCCTACCACCTTCTTTCTTCAATCCATCGCCGTGGATGGTGTCCAAGTGACTCACAAACCGTAAGTCGACCTACCCGTTACGCCAGGCATCAGTCCCACGGCACCATGCACGGGTCAGGTCCTCACTTTACGGCTGCATTTTGTCTGTCTGTTTTAAAACCATTGCATGTTCATGCATATCATTCGTTTAAACCCCCTGCCGGTCTTTGGGTGTACTACAGGCTTCCTAGACATTATCACATGTCATGTACAAACCAACGAACCACTGCATTTTCGCCTACACACTGACCCCTACTGGTCCTTCTGTGTACTACAGGCTTCTCAGACATTATTGCATTTCATGTACAAACCAACGAACCACCGCATTTTTCACCTACACACTGACCCCTACCGGTCATTCAGTGTACTACAGGCTTCTTAGACATTATCGCATTTCATGTACAAATCAACGAACCACTGCATTTGCGCCTACACACTGACCCCTACCGGTCATTCAGTGTACTACAGGCTTCTCAGACATTATTGCATTTCATGTACAAACCAACAAACCACTGCATTTTTCACCTACACACTGGCCACTATCAGTCATTTGGTGTACTACAGGCTTCTTAGACGTTTTTGCTTTTCATGTACAAAACAATAAACCACTGCATTTTCACCTACACACTGACCCCTACCGGTCATTCAGTGTACTACAGGCTTCTTAGACATTATCGCATTTCATGTACAAATCAACGAACCACTGCATTTGCGCCTACACACTGACCCCTACCGGTCATTCAGTGTACTACAGGCTTCTCAGACATTATTGCATTTCATGTACAAACCAACAAACCACTGCATTTTTCACCTACACACTGACCACTATCAGTCATTTGGTGTACTACAGGCTTCTTAGACGTTTTTGCTTTTCATGTACAAAACAATAAACCACTGCATTTTCACCTACACACTGACCCCTACCGGTCATTCAGTGTACTACAGGCTTCTTAGACATTATCGCATTTCATGTACAAATCAACGAACCACTGCATTTGCGCCTACACACTGACCCCTACCGGTCATTCAGTGTACTACAGGCTTCTCAGACATTATTGCATTTCATGTACAAACCAACAAACCACTGCATTTTTCACCTACACACTGACCACTATCAGTCATTTGGTGTACTACAAGCTTCTTAGACGTTTTTGCTTTTCATGTACAAAACAATAAACCACTGCATTTTCACCTACACACTGACCCCTACCGGTCATTCAGTGTACTACAGGCTTCTTAGACATTATCGCATTTCATGTACAAATCAACGAACCACTGCATTTGCGCCTACACACTGACCCCTACCGGTCATTCAGTGTACTACAGGCTTCTCAGACATTATTGCATTTCATGTACAAACCAACAAACCACTGCATTTTTCACCTACACACTGACCACTATCAGTCATTTGGTGTACTACAGGCTTCTTAGACGTTTTTGCTTTTCATGTACAAAACAATAAACCACTGCATTTTCACCTACACACTGACCCCTACCGGTCATTCAGTGTACTACAAGCTTCTCAGACATTATTGCATTTCATGTACAAACCAACGAACCACTGCATTTGCGCCTACACACTGACCCCTACCGGTAGCCCCATCGGGTCGTCTGTACATGTGGTAGTGTCAAGAGCGGGATCCTTTCTATGGTCTGGGGTGCGCGTGTAAGGAACTAGTATCAATTAAATGGCGCTTAGGTACCCTTTGCTGATTAAGTTAAGTTAGAGGTCCATCACTCAACACTCCCATGGCACGAAACCTCCACCCAAGGTGTCCATGTGCAAGAACCTATGGTAGGGAACCTAGTCCTAGTGCGGGTGCCGGCCCTTCCCCCGCAACAATCATCCATAGCAGAGCTCGAGATATGTTCACTAGCCACCTCCACCCCCACATCGTTGGATTACCCACATGTGGTGGGGTCACCTGATTGTCTATGTCCAGTCATGGGTGACTGTCTCTATTGTACGTGAATGTACTGAGCACCTGTCAGTCCAGGAGTCATGGCGTCGGTGAGATGAAGTAAATCTTGTCCAGGTTGTTAAGTGTCCAGGGCAGCATGAGTCCCTGGAGGCAGCACCATTAATCAAGATCTACCGTCTGTTGTCAAGTCCTAACTCATGAGTTTTCCAACTGTTGGTGTCTTTGTCTGTCATAAGCCGTATAGCGTCGCCTATCAGTCCTGTATTCGGTCTGTCTAGCCCCGATCCCAGACACTTCAGGACCCTGTGACCTGGGAGAGAAAGGTAAGACGGGAAGTTAAGGGGGGGGAAGCATTGGTACCTGAGCAGCACGCCCCTGAGCGTCCCCCTCCTGTCGGTACCTGGCAATATATAAAAACCAGGGCGCCCACATTTCAGCGTGTTTGGTTCCTTGGCCTATGATGATGGCATGGGCTTCCTCTGCCCCCTGGATATCTTCCACCCTGCGGATCCACTCTTGTCTAGTCGGCACTGTATCCATCTTCCAATGGGCCGGAATGTTGGCCTTTGCGGCGTTAAGCATGTGTCGTAATATCGACTTCTTGTACACCGGGACGGGCTGGGTGGAGATGTGTAGCAGGGCCAATTCTGCATCCCAGTCAGGTATGTCTCTCAAGATAAGCGTCACCGTATCCCTGATCATGTCCCAGTAGGGAGTGATAAGTCTGCAGTCCCACCAGATATGTAACACCGTGCCGCGTTCCTCTTGGCATCTCCAGCACACCGGGGGGATTGATGGGAAAATTTGGTGTAGTAGTACCGGCATCCTATACCATAGGGATATCAGTTTATAGTTCATTTCTTGGTAATAAAAGCTCATAGAGCTCTTATGTTGCCAAAGCATCGCTGAGTCCCACTGTTGGGTGGTAAGTGCTTTCCCCAGTTGTCCTTCCCATTGCCGTTTGAACGCCAGCGGTGTAGGAGTGCCTCCGGTCAGCAGGTTTTGATATAGCGTCGAAATCGCGTGGTCTAGATCGGTACCTCGGTCACAGAGTCTCTCGAACCACGTGAGATCCCTGCGCAGTCATTCATTGTGTGGGATTGAGGCATGAAAATGTTTCAGTTGCAGATAACGGAATTGGAAAAGAAGTGTCCGCGGCCTATCTTCCAGCAGTGATGAGAGATCCCGTAATTTCCCGTCGGCGAGGACTGTATATATGGGTATATATGCACGCTCACTCTCGATGGGCCATGCTCCCGCTGGGAGTCCACCTCCTACATCCTCATTGTGTGTGATCAGCATCATTGGGCTGGGTATTGGTGATACGTGTTCCTGCTCCCTCAGTGTTTGCCAGCTAAACAGAGTCTGCAAGACCAGCCCCTCGTTGTTCGCCGAGGTGGTCCGTCTCCCAGATCTCCCCCAAACCTTTGCCTCCAGTGCCGGACCTATGAGGCCCCTGTCCAGGGCCACCCATTGTTTGGACATCGGCATTAAGTGCCAGTCCAGTACACGTTGCATTGCCGCGGCCTGATATTTTTTTAAATCAGGTAGCGCCAGACCACCTTGTGTCCTAGGTCGGCACAAGATGTCATGCCGAATTTGAGGGCGGCCTCTGCGCCAGACATATTTAAGCACCCCCGTTTTCAGGGCAGAGAAAAAAGTCACTGGTATGGCAAGGGGTATTGTTTGCATGAGATAGAGGACCCTATGGAGGATATTCATTTTAAGCACGGCAACTCTGCCATGCCACGTGATATGTGGATAAGACCAATTGGATAGGTCCGCCAGGATATTCTTGAGGAGGGGCGTAAAGTTGCAATCGTATATATCCTCTGGTTCCGTGGTCACCCAGACGCCTAGATACCTCATTTTGCCGTAGCACCAGTGGAACGCGAATTGCAACTCCAGGGATCGGAATTCCTCTGTGGGGAGCGTGACGTTCAGTGCCTCACATTTTGAGATATTAAGTTTGAATCCAGACAGCTGTCCGAATCTATCGAATTCTGAGAGGAGGCAAGGTAGCGTGATTCGAGGGTTGCGGACAAAGAAGAGGAGGTCATCTGCGTAGGCTGCTACTTTATGGTGCACCCCTTGCCATTCATAGCACTGTATGTTCGGGTTTCGTCTAATCGCTTGCAGGAGAGGTTCCAAGTGGAGCGCAAACAGTAGTGGCGAGAGCGGGCACCCTTGCCTGGTTCCGTTACGGATCGTGAAATCGGTGGTCGTGGCCCCATTGATTCGTACTGTTGCTCGGGGGTCTGTGTACAGGGCAGAGATCCATGCAAGGAGCCTCTCTCCACAGCCTTGCCATTTCAGCGTCTCCAGCAAATATAACCAATTGACCCGATCAAACGCCTTTTCCGCATCCGTGGATAGGAGCATTAATCGGGTTCCCCGCCGAACGTGGTGTTGGATGGCGAATAATTTCATAGTGCTATCTCTGGCTTCCCTACCTGGTATGAACCCTGTCTGGTCAGCATGTACCAGGTCGGGCAGGAGGAGTTTGAGGCGGGTAGCTAAAACTTTTGTGAACAGCTTGGAATCCACATTTAGCAGTGAGATCGGGCGGTAACTGCCGCACTGCAGCGGGTCCTTCCCAGGTTTGAGAAGTACAGGATGGTAGCCGCGACCGAGTCCCTGCCCAAAGGACCCCCCTCGCTGACTGCGTTGAGGGCGTTGGTTAGCCGTGATAAAAGTATTCCCGAGAAACTTTTATAGTACCCCAAAGAGAAGCCATCCGGGCCTGGTGCTTTACCCATTTTAGATGTTTTCAGGGCCGCGGCTATTTCTTCCACGCTAATTGGCGTGTCCAGTAGTGCTGCGGAGTCCTGATACAGTCTGTTCATGCCCATTTCAGACAAGTAGTCTTGAATCTTCGCGCGGTGCCGCGCAGCCTCAGCATCTCCATTAGGCGTGTACAAATTGTAGAGTTTCCTATAGAAGAGCCTGAATTCTTCTGCGATCTTCTCCGGAAAGGGAGACACCTCCCCAGAGGACAGGCGTATCTGACGGATTTGCCTATGGGGCATGGGGCCTTTCAGCAGTCGTGCAAGATATTTGCCACCTTTATTAGCGTGAGCATAATAAAAGCCCTTAGTTTGTTGCACCGACCTGAGGTGTCTTTTCAAAAGAAGTGCTTTAAGTTTCCTCCTATGCTCCATCAGGTCGCCGTATACTGCATTCAGTTGGGACCTCTTATGACTGCGCTCAAGCGTCGAGATAGCATGGTGTAACTCAGTCAATTCGTGCATGAACGCTTTTCGTTTCTGCGAGGCGATGTGTATAAATGTGCCGCGAATCAGGCACTTGTGAGCTTCCCATAGGGAGATCGGGGAGATGCCCGGGGTGTCGTTTTCCCGAAAGTACTGCTCCAATGCCTGGTGCAGCTGGTCTGTGATATCCGGGTCTAACAACAAGGCCTCATTTAGTCTCCAGGTCCATCCCTTTGGTCTGTAGAGAGGGGAGGACAATTCCATTTCGACAGATCCATGATCCGACCATGTGGACGGGGTAATGTCAGCCCCTAGCAGGTGGGAGAGTCCCTTTTGAGTGACAAAGAGATAGTCTATGCGTGAGTATCAGTTATGAAGTGCCGAAAAATAAGTGAAGTCTTTCACTGAGGGGTGTAGTGCCCTCCAGCAGTCCACCAATCTCAAAGCCTCCATCAATTGTCAGATGGACCTAATGTGACGCTGCGATATGAAACTATGACCTGTTGAAGAGTCTAATGTCGGGTCCAGTGGGGTTTTAAAATCGCCTCCTACAATCAGAATTCCATCTGAGAAGTCTTCCAACTGATGAAGAGCGTTGCGAAGGAAAGGAGCTTGCCTCTTGTTAGGTACATAGATGGAGGCTATCGTATAGATCTTGTCCGCTATAACCCCTTTAAGGAAGAGGTATCTCCCTAGCGAGTCCTGCACTCGGTCTAGTTCTTCAAAACCCAAGTTGGCCGCTAGTAGGATGGCCACACCGGTCTTGTGTGATGAGGGGTGATTGCAAAAGTAATTATTGGTGTAGTGCCGATTGCGTAGTTTAGGCTGTGACCCCTCCTTAAAATGAGTCTGCTGCAGCAGGGCGATTGACACTTGCTTCCTTTTCAGTTCCCTCAGCAGGTGTGTCCTGCGTTCAGGGATGTTGAGTCCTCTACAATTCTGTGTGATAATCTTCAGGGGCGCATTGCGGTAGGCCATAGTACTCAGATTCGCCGGTAGTTAGGGTTGTCGAGGTTCCGAGAAGAACACCCAGTTGGCGCGCCAGTCAGTCCAATGCTGGGCGGGGGGGGGGGGGGGGGGGGGAGAAGGTGGAAGGGAGGGAAAATAAGGCCAAGTACAGGTGTAGTGAGTGTAGGAATAAGTCCGACTCAGGCGTCCGGGATACAGGACTAGGCGTCCTTAAAGTGATTAAAAGGAGGTACGTATCCTTGTCATCGATACCCTCACAGAATTTGGGTGTGTCCCAAACCTACCCAGGGCGGAGGGGGGTAGTCTCGTGCAGCAACCGACACTAGTGGGGCTTTGCTCCGGTACCAGCCCAGGAGACCAAAGCACCCTCTATTCGGCTGCACCACTTTCAGCACAAGTGTACAAGTGTGGAAGCACGGCTCGAGCTCGGCTCGGACGATATCTCACGGAGAGACAGTAGGCTCCCGCCCCTAACCGCCCCCCTATCTATATCAAGTGGGCAGTGTGAATTCCCTATAGAGTGCCATCAATGGTAGAGCCTACGGACGTTATTTGCTAGGTAGCAGAGACATTAACTAAAAGAGTCCAGGGCAACTTGGCTATTTCCAGTGAGATCCAGTATTCCTCAGGTACCGCCCCATTACAAAGCACCTCCGTCTAGCTCCCTCCCCTACCACTCCGGTTGTCCCTCACCAGGCCGCCGACCCATCTTGTTGGACAGTGATGGACATTTCGCATGTGTCAGACCCCCTGGTATGTGAGAGCGTATGGGAGCCTGTTGATAACGATACTAAGAGATAGCTGCATATAACGGCACGTGTACATCTAAACATGGTAGAACAAGGTGGCAATCAATAATAGGCAGTAGCAGTAAACACAATCATTTCCCTCTTCCCAGTTCCCCCTCCCCCCCAGCCCAGACACCGGGGGGGGAGGGGACCCATGCACCAGAGAGATCGGACTTGAATTAAAGTTAGTAGGCGGGCACCTCCTGGGACAGACATGTGTGCGTGACCATCAGCACCTATGGTGACATCTAGGTTAATAAACAGCTGCATATAACTGTGTGTGCACCTCTGAGCATGGCAGCGAATATAAACAGGCAGTAGCCTGGGGGGAGGGGGGCTACAGATAGGAAGCAAAGTTAGTAGGCAGGTTCTTCCCGGGATGGCTATGTGTGTGCAGGCCCTAAGAGTAAAATATTATTGAGAAGCGAGGGAGCATTCCCAACATTGCCCACGCAGGTATCTGAACTAATAAACAACTACGTACATCAGCGTGTGCCCCTCCGGGCGTAGCAGCAAATAATAATAGGCAGTATCAGTAAATTCAAACATTTCCCTCCCTCCAGTTTCCCTCCACACCAACCCGGCCACCCCCCGCCCATGTCCCCGCACCAAGTCCAGCACCCTTCCGGAGTCCCAGTGGCAGAGAGTCCCATGGTGTTAGTAGGAGTAACCTCGCTGAGAGATAAGCAGTATCTCCCCCCCCTCCCTCCACGGCCCCCCCACCCAAAAGCCCAACAGGTATGCATATAACGGGTATTACGGATCTAGAAATCAGGAGTGCCGTAATATAAAGCAATTATGGGATCCACAGGTGTGAAAGTCCCCAACATGGGCCCACAGGTCCCGATACCCCCCTCCCCAAACACCGAAAATATGCCCCAAAGTACCTTTGTGTGTTAAGCCCGCTCGTCACAGGGTGGTCGAGGTGAACACGAATCGCCAATCAAAAGCAGGAGTCCATTACACAGGGTCGGTGATGGCGCGACATAGGAGAGGCAGGAGGGTGCAATTATTCCTCCGGGGACGTCGGCTCCCGATATCTTCCAGCCTGGGAGGCAGAGGGAGCTCTCGCAGGCCGTTGCCTAGGTTCCCTCTGTGGTCTCGGTGGGGGGCCCAGCGAGCCCAGGATCCAGTTGGGGACAGATTTTGACGGGAGGCCCAGTTCTCCCAAGAACCGTGGGACTTCCTCTGGCCATCTCAGGGTGATCCACCGGTTCTGATGCCTTGCCATCAGGGCAAAGGGGAAACCCCACTTGTAGACCACATTATGGTCCCGCAGCGTTGCTGTGATAGGGCGAAGGGCTCGTCTGGCTTCCAGGGTGATAGGGGACAAGTCATTAAAGAGCGAGACTTGGGCCCCTATAAAGGGCCAAGATGATCGTTCCCGGGCTTTCACCATGATGGCATTCTTCACCGGGAAAGAGCTCAGGCAGCAAATAAGGTCCCTCGGGCCGTGTTCTGCGTTCCTGGGCCGCAGAGCCCTGTGTGCTCTCTCAAAGTCAATCTGTGGTGGCGATGTTGACTGTATAATGGAGTGGAAGAGCTCCTTGAGGGTGTCCGCCGCCTCCTCCGCCCTTTCAGCTTCTGGAACACCGCGTACGCGGATGTTGCATCGCCTACCTCGGTTATCCACATCTTCGAGGTGGCGGCGCATGGACAGTATCATCTCTCCCTGTCTGGCAACCGCAGTGTCCATGGATGTCATACTGGCTGTAAAGGCCGCGTCCGCCTCCTCCATCGCGGTGATGCGGCCTGCGTGTGCGGTAAGTTCGGTGCGGAGCCCTGCCACCTCCATCCGCAGAGTGTCTTGTATGTTCGCTGCTATGTCCTACAGGTCAGCTTTAGTAGCCATAGCAGCAGTTAGATCCCGGAGGGAATTTTCGATCCTCTCCAGAGCGGTGTTTGCTGGGCCCTGTCCTGGAGCCGACGCCATCTTGGAGGTCGCGGGGTCGCCGCTCGCCCCGGGCTGCGGCTGTAAGAAGCCGTCCAGAGGGCTGGGGGTTCCCTGAGGTCTGGGAGTGCTCAGGGCGTTTGGTGCGCCCCATGATGGCAAAGGTGCCGCTAATAAATGCTATTGTGGGGGTTCGGCGGAGCGGAGCTCTCCCCTCACGCGGCCATCTTAGACGGAGCCGGAACCACGCCCCCCCATTTTCGCTGTTATACTGACTCCTATCTGTCAAACGGTAGAATTAAAGGGTATTTTTACCATACAATCAGCATTTCTGACCCCTACTGGTCAACAGCAAAACTGTCTTCACATGTCATATACAATTTACCAGCCAATATAAATTATACTTAAGATTGTTTTAAACATAACCATAAACCATAAATTAAACTCCAGCACGGGCTCAACTTCAGGTTTAATTCACAATAATTTACATTTCACATCAAGACCAACAGTGGTTCTATCAACACTGTCACCTACAGGTCTGTCAGGTACATTGACAATTTTCATGGGGTTTTACAAACACCAAAACACTGACACCTATAGGTCAATAGACAAACAACATTTCACATACCAATCAGTATCCAACTACACTGCCACCTATAGGGCACTCGGCAGATTTCAAGTGCACTTGCATTTTGCACACCATGTTCACTGACCCCTACCATTCAATAAGACATACAAAAATTCACATAGCAAGTACTATATCAAACATCTGGTATAAATACATATATTTTTACACAGTAGCAGACGCATCTGTAGATACGTAACTGGTAATATAGTTCACATACATTTTTCACAGCACGCTGCTCACACAACAGACTTTCCCCTTGCAAGGGGACATACAACATACAAGGTGGGGAGAGACCACTTTTTCACTTGTACATACGGCACTTAATGGGTTAAGATTGATACATATTTAACCAGTATGGCTACGATGTTTAATATGTACACATCATGGCACTTTACTTTTCACATATCCTGTACGTATTAAGATAAGCTTGGTCTATGCCATATTTCCTTATGCCATACGGTTTTATCCATTCAGGATACAGTTACTACTAAAAAACCTATACGGATTGTCAGGTTCAATACCATACTACCAGGTACATACACCTGCTCATGTAGTTATCCATCTCTTACCTTCCCTGGAATAGTAATAGTTTACTGGCAACTAGGGTTCCAGGGCCCAATAGGTATTACCCCCTTTTTTCTCTGCATTATGCTTCGGTTAGTGGTCCCGCGAGGCCAACACCCCGCCTCACACTCGGAGGCATACACCCCTCGGGCCAATCGTGAGCTAGCCGCCTCGCATTGTATCATAGAGAGGGCCTCACCTGTCACTCCCCTTCCTATTCTCTGGTTACTGTCACCGAGAGGCCAACATCCTGCCACAACGTTCGGTGGCCACACAAAATCCCCTTGCGCCAAGCATAGATAGAGCCTCTCAAGCCACTTGGCAACTAGCATTGCCTCACCAGTCACCAAAAAACACCAAGCCTAATCGTTTCGCCTTATGGCTTAGTTAGCAAGCCCGTACAAGACCCCTGGGTACAAATAATAATTGCAATCTTTATTGTTATTTAAATATTTCTCAAAAAGATGGTGAAGAATCACCTCTTCCTAGCACCCCGGCTTATGACAGACTGGCAATCTCGAGTCGGTCACCACAGCCCTCACAAGGCTGGGCCTCACGCTACTGTACAACCAGCACCAACCGAAACTCGGTAACCTGGTACAATCAATTCTTATGACACACAAGACGTTAACCCTGCATGTATGATCCCAGCACATTGGGGAAGCAAGGCATATATATGTATGATGATGTATCTGTGATGGTCAGATCCAGGGATTCCAGGTAAATCAGGAACTGACCATCCCTTGGTTGGGTTGGCATTTGGAATATGTAGAGATGTTTATTTGTGCAGGTACCCATACAGAAGGGATTTTGTCCCAAACAAATGGACGAGCACTTTCAGGCTCCAGGTACCAGCACCTCTGAACTACCAGAGACAATTGATATGAGTAGTTGCATTGCATATAGACTGTTGCATATATGTTCAAATGGTTCAGGGCACATGACAAACTATGTGTCCCAATACAACTTACAAATAACGTACTCACCATCTGTACACACCAATGCATTTTCAACACTCCTGACTCATCACCCTTCCAGACTTGTAGTAGATTTACTAAACATCTGGAGCTTCAAAGGGCTCCCTTACAGGTATCCTAAATACACCTTCAAGGAATATAGCATGCCCTCACTTACAGTCAGCACAACAGAACCATTGGCTGTAAACACACTCATAGCCAAGATTTGCAGAGGGGTCTTCCAATCTCCACCCTTTACAGCATGGCACCAAACACAAACACATTGGTATTGTCACAAGGAAATCTTCCCTTAAACAAAGACTAACCATAGATTTATTGGCACCACACACCTCCGCTACCCCAAGTCTCAACTCCCTCATACCCTCTGAGGAGTTTCCTTACTATACAACACCGTTGATCTACCTTTACAGCTATCACTCAAGCATGGGTTGAAGCTTGGTTAAGTAAGACCAATATCATCAACGCAGTAAACGGCTACCATCTACCCTACACACTGGCACTTACATGGCATAAAATGGGCAATCCATTCCCTGCTCAACTTTCGGGCTACAGATTAGCCTACTATCGATATTCGCAGATACTCTGTGCTGGTTATGATAACATATCCAGAGGCCTTACAGTCACACACTATCTAGAAGACTTCTTGTTGATCAAAGATAAGATATTTTTCACTAGACGCCTCATGGCAGCTTAGTCTGGTTGGCCACTTGGGCGTCCCAGTACCCCATAAGAAACAGAAGGCCCAGACACTATCATCACATTACTGGGCATACGACTTGAGTCGGCATCCATACACGCAAGTTACCACAAGACAAATAGGGAACATTCTCAACTACATCAATCACTACCTCCTGCTTAGTACTTACAACTGCAAGGAACTACAATCCCTTCCCTGCCATGCCAATCATACCACAAGACCACACTTTCACATCCAGAGTACTTTCCCCTTTTTTCCACACTTCCAACATGACAGTCAGAGGATGTCCCTAGACACCTCAGCAACAGCAGACCTGCACATGGGGAGGGGGAATTTCTTAACCACTTGGCATGGTAAAAGCATGTTCCTTTCAGGATTGTCTGACACTTCTCCAACCAGATAGTCAGACACGGCGTCTACCAGGGGTTTGGCACGATCTACTGGTAACCATTACTTTGGAGCTGTTGGCCATGGCATCCAGGTTTGGAAATTTTTCCACCACCTCAGCCCCTTTGGGGGGATCTACCCCATTGTAGCAGCTGCTGTGGGATGGGGTAAATCATGGTCAGGGTCATCAATCCGTTGTTACTCAGACAACTAAGCACATGTTTTGGGTTTTTAGAGCACTGGGCCGACTTTGCGATTGGGTACAACCTATATAGTAGTGATGGATTGCACCTAAACGGAAGGGGGTCTGCAGTGCTGGGGGATAGGATGGCTAGAAGGTTGGAGGAGATTTTAAACTAGTAGTAGAGGGGGAGGGTCATAGCAATCTACAAAATGGAGATAGGACAGAAAGGAGATGGGCTTTAGAACAGTATAAGGAGGGTGGAGACGGGGGGAGGGGCAAGCTCAGAACAGAGAAGCTATGTAATGTTGGTAATTCACAAAATAAACAAGAGACGCATGATATTAAATGTATGCTTACTAATGCAAGGAGCCTAAATAACAAAATGGGGGAACTAGAGGCATTAGCATACACTAAACAATATGATATAATAGGCATAACTGAAACATGGTGGGATGAGACACATGACTGGGCAGTTAACTTAAATGGGTACACATTATTTAGGAAGGATAGGAAAAACAAGAAGGGTGGTGGGGTATGTTTGTATGTCAACCATGATTTAAAGCCAAATCTTAAGCAAATTGAATGCGATGAGGAAAATGTGGAAGCTTTATGGGTAAATATCTGCTTGGGGGAAAAGAAGGGAAACCAACTATTGGTTGGGATATGTTATAAACCACCTAATGTTAATATTGACGAGGAACAACAGCTGTTTGAGCAAATTGAGAAAGCTGCAAATCTTGGTAACACTTTAATTATTGGAGATTTTAATTACCCAGACATAAATTGGGACATAGGGACTAGTAGCTCAGCAAAGGAAATTAGGTTTTTAAACTTGTTAAATGACAACTTCATGTCACAACTTGTACAAGCACCAACTAGAATGGACGCTTGTCTGGACCTGGTTTTAACAAACAACGTTGATCTTTTGACCAACATTCAAGTAGGTGAGCACTTGGGAAATAGTGATCACAATATAGTGTCCTTTGAAATAAACTCAAAAAAACAAAAGCACATGGGGTATACTAAAACATATAATTTTAAAAAGGCCAATTTCAATAAGATAAGGGAAGCTTTACAATATATTGACGGGCATAAACTCTTTAGTGAAAAGAACACTGAGGATAAATGGATCATCTTCCAACAAATATTAGAAAGGTACATTTCTCAGTATGTACCATTGGGAAATAAGTATAAAAGAAACAAATTAAAACCAATGTGGCTTAGTAGAGAAGTAAAACAAGAGATTAAAAATAAGAAAAGGGCATTTAAAGCATTTAAATCAGACAAATCAGATGCATCTTATAAAAGATATAAGAAAGCAAATAATGCGTGCAAAAAGGCAATTAAACTTGCTAAACTTCAAAATGAAAAAATGATAGCTAAAGAGAGCAAAACCAACCCCAAAGCATTTTTTAAGTACATAAATTCCAAAAAACCCAAAAATGAAAGTATAGGTACACTTAAAACTGAAACGGGGGTGTTAGTTAATGAAGACCAAGAAAAGGCAGGAATTCTAAATAACTATTTCTCCTCCGTATATATTAAAGAAGAACCCATGGCAATAGATGTGCAAATGATTGCTACTAAAAACTTGCAGAATAATTGTAATTGGTTAACTCAAGACAATGTGCTGCAGCAACTAAAGAAAGTTAATATAAACAAAGCTCCAGGGCCTGACGGTATCCATCCACGTGTACTTAAGGAACTAAGTGTAGAAATAAGTGAACCTCTGTTTTTAATCTTTCAAGATTCTTTTCTTTCAGGAAGTGTTCCGGAGGATTGGAGGAAGGCAGATGTGGTTCCTATATTCAAAAAGGGTTCAAAATCCTTGCCTGGAAATTATAGACCTGTGAGCTTAACTTCTGTGGCTGGTAAAATATTTGAAAGGTTATTAAGGGATAATATTCAAGAATTCCTTGAGAAGAATATGGTTATCAGCAAAAATCAGCACGGTTTTATGAAGCACAGGTCATGTCAAACTAACTTGATTGCGTTCTACGAAGAAGTAAGTAGAAGTATAGATCAGGGTGTTGCAGTGGATGTGATCTATTTGGATTTTGCCAAGGCATTTGATACAGTTCCACACAAAAGATTAGTGTTCAAACTCAAGGAAATCGGTCTCGATGAAAATGCTTGTTCTTGGGTAGAACATTGGCTTAAAAAAAGAATACAAAGAGTTGTCGTTAATGGTAAAGTTTCAAGCTGGACAGAGGTGGCAAGTGGTGTCCCTCAGGGGTCTGTTCTGGGACCCCTTCTATTTAACATTTTTATAAATGATCTTGAAGACAGCATTGAAAGTCATGTTTCAGTGTTTGCAGATGACACAAAACTTTGTAAAATAATACAATGTGAGCAAGATATTACTTTGCTGCAGAAGGATTTAGATAGACTGGAGGACTGGGCACTCAAATGGCAGATGAAATTTAATGTTGAAAAATGCAAAGTTATGCACTTCGGCGTAAAGAATACACAAGCAACGTATACCCTTAATGGAAGCGAATTAGGGATAACAACACACGAAAAGGACTTGGGAATTGTTATAGACAACAAACTATGCAACAATGTGCAATGTCAATCAGCAGTGGCCAAGGCCAGTAAGGTATTGTCATGCATGAAAAAGGGCATTCATTCTCGGGACGAGAATATCATTTTGCCTCTCTATAAATCACTGGTAAGACCACATATTGAATATGCTGTGCAATTTTGGGCACCTGTTCTAAAGAAGGATATCATGGCACTAGAAAAAGTGCAGAGGCGGGCTACAAAATTAATAAAAGGAATGGAACATATCAGCTATGAAGAAAGGTTAACAAATTTAAACCTATTTAGTTTAGAAAAACGTCGCCTGAGAGGGGATATGATAACATTATACAAATATATTCGGGGCCAATACAAACCATTGTGTGGAAATCTATTCACAAACCGGACTTTACATAGGACACGAGGCCATGCGTTTAGACTGGAAGAAAGAAGATTTCGTCTAAGGCAAAGGAAAGGTTTTTTTACTGTAAGAACAATCAGGATGTGGAATTCTCTGCCTGAAGAAGTGGTTTTATCAGAGTCCATACAGATGTTCAAACAGCTACTAGATGCATACTTGCAAAGACAGAATATTCAAGGATATAATCTTTCAATGTAGGGTAATAACTGCTTGATTCAAGGATAAATCTGACTGCCATTCTGGGGTCAATAAGGAATTTTTTGTCCTAGCTTGTTGCAAAATTGTGCTTCAAACTGGGGTTTTTTTTTTTGTTTTTTTTGTTTTTTTTCTCTTTTGGATCAACAGCAAAAAACAGGTGTGAGGAAGGCTGAACTTGATGGACGCAAGTCTCTTTTCAGCTATCTAACTATGTAACTATGTAACTATGTAACTATGTCATATCATCAACAAACGCCACTACTCATCCATAAGGTCATGATATTTCTGGGGAACTCACTTGGTTGGCAACTTATCACATTTCTTTTACTTTCATGTACCAGGCGGGGGTATACATCCCTGCCGACAATTGTCTCATTTATATTCCAGGCATGTTCATCATACGCTTCCTACAGCCGCCCATACAGTCACGGCCACTCTTTCGTTCCAGAGACAAAATCATGGATTAGACATACTCATGCAGCATAGCGTGCACTATCCCACCTAGCACTTTCGTCCCATACTTGTAGAATGAATAACACAGCTTTTCACCTGGCTTAAAGAATCTCATTGGAACATGACATTGCTCAACCTGTGTCATAACATTTCTCCTAGGTTTTGCTTCTTTTTGCCACCTTGAACTTAAACTCTCTCACACACAATTAATTATATATTTTACATGCTCAGAGGTTTTCAGGAATCCGTTCCCCCACGTTCCTCTCAGAGATTACCAATAGCCATCCAACTTTTCATCCTTATCGGACCTATTAGATCTACAACCATTCAATTATACTACCAAGTCGGCCATTACCAGCCATGCACATTGCCTTTTATGCCTTTCTCAGGCCAGAGAATCCACTACCATCACCACCACTCAGACAGATCATTGTCTTTAACGATCCCACGTACGTAAACACATATATCATTACCTATTGGCTCTACCACATTCTGAAACGAGTCAACACGCACCAACAGTAGAGATAACATACTATCTTACCCACAACAAATAGTGTCCACTTTCGGTCTTAGATTCCTACAAAATCCATCCAGGAATTAAATACTGTAATGCATTTAAGGAAATGTCTGGTTAATTTGTATATATTTGTTGACTGTATTAAATCTTTGATTATTCATTTTTGCCCTCTTTATTTACAGGCCTACCGTATCGTCGGTCTCGGTACACCACAACCGAATTGCTCCCTTTATACTATCCTACGCTTATGCTGGGTCCTTACTCCATATATGGCTATTTTCCCCTTACACAAGTATTAAGGCAGTTTGGCCTGTATTTGTGGGAGGGGCTTAAATTAATTCACTCCCCTATATGAGGGACACCCCTTACGTGACTGATATCGCTTGAGGTCAGCATCAGAATGACCCTCCCACCCACTCCTCATTTCAACACTTTCTCTTTTCTTTCCATTTACTTTACTTTCTTACTCCTTGGTGGGCCCTCTTTATTTACAGGCCTACCGTATCGTTGGTCTTGGCACACCACAACCGACTTGCTCCCTTTATACTATCCTATGCTTATGCTGGGTCCTTACTCCATATACGGCTATTTGCCCCTTACACAAATATATATATATATTGAATTATGCAGAACTATTACACTATACACTGGTTATAATTGCTGACCACGGAGGTACAGCTTTGACCTACTACTGAGGTGAACCTCCTTGACCGTATATGTCACCATTGGCAACACTTATGAGGGTGAGCCCCTCCTTGATACCACCCCAGACAGGGGAAATTTTGGTTCATTCCCACAATTATGAGACTTCCACGTCTCCCATTTCACTTAAGGGCAACCCCATTTCGTACACATAGTGGATGAGCCCCTCTTTTTTGGCACTAAACTTTGATAGACGGCGATACCATACAGCTGGTTCCTGGGTGAGCCCCAGTTATGCAAGGAGTTTGGCACCTTGCATGTGTCTCTGCTTAACCTGCACCCACTGATTGTCACTGTTCTTTACCGGACAGACCAAGACACCATGGGCGACACTCCCCCACCAATGCAGGATTTTCAGGCAACAATAAATAGCACAGTCACGGACTCAGTTAAAATTACCCTGTGATGGACCGCCTGGCACCCCGACTAGGTGCCTCCACCAATTGCTGCTTCCTAGTTGCCTTGAGTACTATAAGCACCGCAAAGGACACCATAAACACCGTAGCCCCTTAGCCGCTGCAGCTTGGCTGGGGACTCGCTATCCTCCACCCACTCTGGACTTAAGACAATGATCCAGCTCCTCCAGAGAGTATAGCAGGTCTGGCTGTGTAGCACTTACAAGAGCTAGTGATTATAGCCAGTATAGTAATCTGAAGCAGGTATAGCTGTTCGCTACAATCACGAGACGAGGCTGTGTGTTTATGGTGAAATGGACTCATTTTAATGGGGCCACACTTGGCCTTTTATGCAAGTCCCCATGCAAGGGATACTCCCACATGGACCTTGTGGGGAACTACAGTATAAAGTCACAGACCAGTGACAATAGTGTTTAAATGCATGACACTCCTATATACAAACATACAATCCCTCCCCTCTGCCTGGGAGATAATTTAGTCAGATACTGTATTAACTCAATTATCTCCAGGCAGAAAAAAAACATATTTATGAAACCCCAAAAATACCCCTAAAACTCATGGAAACCCTAAAATATATATATATATATATATATATATATATATATATATATATATATATATATATATCCCCTGATAGCCCCAATCTGGGTTAACAACATATCCAAAAATCACCCAGATCGGTTCAAGGGTTCAGGATTTCCATGAAGGTCTTATTTTAACCGACCGCACACAAAATTACTGTCTGAAAAGAGTTCCAGGAAATCAGGTTGTGTGGTCTGACTATGGGGGTTCAAAGTAGAATATAAAATACCATACGTATAGGTTTGGGAGTAGGCTCAGTTTATTCCCATTCGAATAGCCGAACATCAGTGAAAGGTATGTGTTTAGCGGGGTTCGCGCCGTCAAGTGTCCGATTTAAGTTCCATGTACTCGACAACCAAACACCGCTCATTCTGCTCACAGCTTAAGATGGCCACTGACACGTGTTCGAATGCCAGCCGACCGCTTCGACCCGCTTCGAGAATTCGAAGTGTTACTGAGTGAATAACATTAATAGGTGGTACACTTCTTGTACAGGTGGTCCAGTCATTCAGTGGTTTATGCGGTATTCTAACCCAAATTCCTGATCTGTACAGTAAATTCCGTATACCAAACCATACAGTGTCTTTACCCACAGTTTATTACAGGGGCCATAGTCACAGGAGGCTGGCAAAAAGGCTTTTTAAAAAGCCAGTGGCAAGGTTACTTTTGTCACAGACCCTACTACGGGTCCTGCCCCATACACAAGAGGCGGGATCGCAAGAGCCTAATACTGCTGTAGAATTATTAGGCCCCTTTAAATCTCTACTCTGATATTTCTCTCTTAGGCCTCATAAGTTCAAGTCTTACAAGAATGCTTTGTTCATAGAAATAGTGTGTCAGCAGGAAATGCTAGGATCCTGTTGAGTGAAACATTGTAGCAGATAGTCTTAATAAAAGTTACTAAAAGCCTTGAGAAACTAACCTTGAAAACTAACAGTGCCAAACTACTCAAAATGGCTGCCAAAGCCCCCCCCCCCCCCTCCCATCGAGTGAGCTCCTTGTGTTAACAAGATGGTGCTGGAATCCGGAGGAGAAGTTCATGACGACAATAGTGACACGAGATAGTACACCCAGTTGGGAGGGCATTTAACTAACCACTTAACACCTAAATCAATTAATGATGTTTACTTGTTGTTATCTTGAATTCTTTAGTGATGTAAATATGCCTTTAAAAGGGTCTGCGCACCCACTTTTTAACAGATGCCATTAAATTTTCTGAAGTTCTTTCATCTAACCTGAACCTCGTGTCTCAGTGTGAACTTACTTCAGCGTGCACGCAACTTTATTATTTTTAATTTGGACAGGAACAGATAGTCATTCAAACTTATTGGTTTGCATAAAAGAATCCTTAACATTTGGCGCATCAACGTGGGGCTCTGGGTTATGCCCTGCTGGGGCAGCCATCCAAGAAGATGCGGGGTGGATGAATCCTGGGGGAAGGAAGGAGATTGATCACCTCTGAATACACGGTAGAGCTTGCTGCAGCACCTGGACGGTATGTTCCCGCCCCTGCGATTGACCTGCCCCAGCGTCTGAGATTGGCTGCCGAGAGGACATCAAAGTCAGGTAATAGCTTGCCCAGAGACCCTATACCTTATTTGTTAATACCTATTTTACCTACATGTTGACTATATGTTGCCTGGGTGTGTTTGCATTGGGTTGTCCTTAGCTTAGTGCCCGGGTTGAGTGCTTGCCTGTTTACCCCTTTTAGGAGCCACGTGGCTGTGGCTGTAAGGAAAGAGGGGGGTGGATCTGTGGAAGTTTTCCTGGGTATCCTCTAATACCTGTTTACCTCTTTTAGGTGCCGAGTAGCTACGGCAGTTAGGAAAAAGAGGAGGGGGGGATCTGTGGAGGTCGGTGTAGACTCACTGCTTCCTGGGGGTTCCCCATAGTGTCGCTTTGACAGCTTAGCTAGCCTCATTGGACACTTATTTTCTCTGCTGCAGAGAGGTGGTACATTCCAGCCTTGAGCGCTGAGGCTGGTAACATTCCAATTTTTTTCTTTTGTGGCGTGTGGATTCGGGCAGGAATTGCTGTCTCCATCACCACGTGGTAGTGATACTTGTGGGTGGGTCTGCAGGGGCACTACGGCAGTGAGGGTAGAGGTGGTTACGGGTCCGAACCACTGTAACGAGGGAGGCGTACGGAACTCGGGCCGGTGTCTGCTGTTTTCCGTCGCCGCCAGGTAGTGAGACTAGCGGTAGTCATTCCTCGAGCGGGGACACTACGAGGTTGAAGGAGGTGGCTTCGTCCACACGAGTAAAGGAAAGGGATTACTGTTGATTTTATTTGAACTATGATGCATGCACTGTATTTACACTGAAATGTTGTCTTAATTGTCTGTCACACAGATTCCTGTGCTTACTTTTATCTTACTCTCTGTACTATTTACACTTTCCCCTCCTATTTCTCTTTTTCTGTTGAGAGAAGTGATTGATCACACACTTCTTGCCACGCTCCAATCCGCGGCTACCTTGGGTAGGCGGAATCAGTGACTAGTCTACGTTTTGGGAAGACGTACGTAGGAACCCACTCTTACGTAGCAGTCGAGCACTGTAGACATTCTGTTCCTTTTTCTGTTAGATAAACCCAATAAGGGTTGGTTAGCATGCGATTTGGTAGAAGATAGAGAAGGAGAAGAGATGGTTAAGAATGTTGATAAAATTGCTAAAGTATGTGGAATTGCCGTACCTCTGTGCGGCAGATTGTAGCCAGAGAGCTGGCGTAAGCTACTAATAGAAAAGAAAGGCAAGCTGGCAGACCATGATTTGATCCGTACAGCAGAAGCCTGGTACAGAGTAGCAAGAGGTATTCAGCAAGAAGGATGGGTTGAGGAGGAAATTGATCACAAAGGTTTAAGATTGTTTGTATATCATAATAATTATGTTGCTGGGAGATTCTCTCAGCCAGCGCCCTGTCATGGCGCCCAGGGGGTGACCACTCCCACAATTCCGTCAGCAATGACCGACATGCAGCTGACCATGGTCCCCACCCCTAGCTCTCACCCAGTCTCCGCCCCTGTCTACCCGGTCCTGAATTCTGATGGATCCCTATTCTCCCCCATCAGTCCTACAACTCTCATCACCACCTCTCCCGTCCGCCATTCCTCCCCTACGCCCACTCTCTGTCTGTTCACTCTCTGTCTTACTCCTGCCCAATACAATAACCCCTCCTCTCCTGCTTCCGCTCCTCCTACTACACCTGCTTCCGCTCCTCCTACTACACCTGCTTCCGCTCTTCCTACTCCACCTTCCTCTCCTCCTACTCCACCTTCTCCTCCACCCACTCTTCCCGCTACCCAGACTTCCGTCTCCCCATCACCATACCCATATCCCGGATATCCTTCCTCCCTTCCTAATCCCTACCCATCTCTTTCGCACTACCCATGTTCCACCCTGACACCTGCTCAGATGGCCTGGCCATACGCCTACCCTTATCTCACAGCCCTGCCCTATCCAGTGAACCCCTACGTACCCTCCTTAGCCACACCCCTGGCCCCGATCACGCCTACCCTGGCACAGCCTGTCCAGGTTGTGCCCACATCCAACATGATCGCCACTACTTCCCTTAACCCAAACGCCACTTCCTTCCACGCCTCCAATATGGCGGCCCCCAGTGTTCCAGCGCCCTTAATGCCGGTACTTCCAGATGATTTCTCACCACAAGCTAATAACCCACTGGCTTTTCCGGCGGCCGTGATACCCACGTATCCCCCGGTTCTTACTCCCCAGGCGGCTCCCCTTCCTACAGGAGTCAAAGTCACATATGAAGATGAATTTGACGAGGTTAGCTCTCATGGTTACCAAATTCTGCCAGATGCCAGAGAGCCCCTGCGTCGTTGTTCCCTTAACGACCCTTTTAGATACCGGGGTCAGGGAAAGAAGGTTCCCCTTAAATATGTCTCCTTCAATCCCACACAGGCTAGTGCCTTGATGAAATCACTCCCTGACCCGGGAAAACAACCTATGCCTTTCTATAGAGGGGTAGTTCAGATTCAGAAAACGTATTCTGCCGCATGGCGTGATTTATTAAGCATCTGTGCCATAAAAGCCGGAGATGCTTATTGGCCTAGCATAGCCCGCCACCTCAGCACAAACTGGCTTGAGACCGATACTGATTATGCATCCGGAATAGCATTCTGTAACCAACTGAAGGCCTGGGCTAAAGACAAACTTGCAGACCAAGCTGCTGGCCTTAATGATGTTATACAGGAAAAAGGTGAATCTGTGGAGAGGTTTCATGCTAGACTGTTTCAAGTGTTCTCAGATTTGGGATTTGATCTTACTAATAAGATTCATTCTCAGATGCTTTCTGGTGCCTTTGTCCTAGGCATCAAAGACTCTATACGCAAGGGTATCATTGCGGCACGCCCTGAATATAGAGTTGTTCCTCTGGATAAATTACTCCTAGTGGCTAGAGGACTGGAATCTGCACAGAATCTTAAAAAACCCAATTCAGCTCCTCTCATGGTGTCCCGCCCTGGCCCTGTTCCAAAAGGCACCAAGCCCGAAGATGGGTACTGCTTCAATTGTGGTGAAAAAGGCCACTTCAGGAATGAATGCCCTGAGCCCAAGAGAGTGCCCAAGTCTACACCTGCACCAAAGGCCTTAAAAGCTCCTCCACCTGCCCAGGAACCAGAAGACTAGGAAATTTGCAAGCCTGTGTCATTAACCCCTGTCATGGCAGTGTCTTCAGGGGATCAAGGGGTGGCACTAGCCACTGTGACTTTACCCATTGAAGGTCAACCTACTACATTTCTTGTTGACACAGGTGCAGCCCGAAGTGTTCTGCGAGAACAAGACCTGCCAGATCCTTAATTTCTTTCCAAAATTGATGTATCTTGCGTTGGTGTAGACGGCCTCCCAAGACAAAGTCCTTTGACAACTCCATTGCGGGTTGGCAACTACCCCAGCCTACTTGCCCGCTTTGTGGTATCTTCCACATGCCCCATCAACCTGCTAGGTGCTGATGTCCTTTCACGCCTACAGGCATCTATCACCTTCACACCAGACGGTCAGGTGGAATTATCTTCCCCCCTGTCCGATTCAGACACCTCAGCCTTGTGCTCCCTGCCTTTGATGCTTCATCTAGAAAAACCCCATGGGGAGGCAAAGGACCTGAGGAACAATTTTCCAGAATCTTTAATGACAAGTGTCCCCAAGAAACTATGGTCTTCAGGCCCAGAGGACATAGGCCACCTTTAAGTCCCGCCTGTGATGGTAAAGCTAATTTCAGGAGCTAAATTACCAAGAAAGTCTCAATATCCATTGAAACCAGCACAAGCTGCAGCCATCACAAAACAAGTCCAAGCACTACTGGAGAAAGGGGCTCTTGTCAAATGTGAATCACCCTGTAACACCCCATTGTTCCCTGTGAAGAAGAAGACACCTAAGGGTGAACCCGAGAAGTACAGAATGGTCCAGGATCTTCGAGCAGTAAATGAGGCCACAGTTCTGGACACCCCAATTGTGCCAAACCCACATACACTACTCTCAGGCGTACCACCCTCTGCCGAATACTTCACAGTGATTGACTTAGCCAATGCCTTTTTCAGTGTCCCACTGGACCCCACCTGTCAATATCTGTTTGCTTTCATGCATGAAAAACAACAGTACACATGGACTGTCATGCCCCAAGGGGCACAAAATTCACCAAGTCAGTTTGCCAAAGCAATGTGCTCCATCCTTGATCCATGGCAATCTGACCATCCTGAAGTTGTCCTACTTTAATATGTAGACGATCTACTACTCTGTGGAGATGACATACCCACGACAGAACAATGCTCTATTGAACTTCTTTGCTATCTAGCAGAACAAGGGTGTAAGGCATCACGTCTTAAGCTCCAATTTTGTCAACCTATTGTTATTTTTCTAGGCCATTGTTTGTCCCATGGCACCAGACACCTGACCCGTGATCGAGTCAGAGCAGTTTTGGCCATTCCACCTCCAAGAACCACAAAATCACTGCATGCTTTCTTAGGCCTTATCTCCTATTGCCGAGCATGGATCCCAGAAGCCTCCCTGCTCATGCAGCCACTCTATGATGCCCTCAAATCAGACCCGTTCTGCTTGTCTACAGAAGCCCATGACAACTTCCGTACTCTTCAACGTGCTATTGCCTCTGCTCCTGCTCTTGGCCTACCGGACTATACCAAAACCTTTAAATTGTTTGTATCTGAAAGACAAGGCCACGCTACAGGAGTACTTACTCAACCCCATGGACCTGGAGGCCGCCAAAGGCCTATTGGCTTCTTCTCTTGTCAACTAGATATTGTGGCTAGAGGAACCCCCTCTTGCCTTCGAGCTGTTTTTGCAGCTCGTGAACTCATTGAAAGAACTGGGGACCTGGTTCTTGGACATCCCCTGATTGTTTTGGCTCCTCATTATATTTCTGCCATACTTAACCAGGTTCAACTCAAACATGTCACTCCTGCTAGACACCTTCGTCTCCAATGTCATCTTCTGTTACCTGACAATGTCACCCTCCAAAGATGTCAGGTTCTGAATCCGTCCACTCTTCTGCCACTCCCCGAGGGGGGTATATACTACGGTTTTATCATGGATGAAACCTATGTCCTACTCCTCGCCCACACCATCAAGAGAATGCATCCCAACTTATCCTTTTGCGATGGCCAAGAACCTCTCTGTGATGGATCAGAATGTGCCTTCTGCACCATGTGGTACAAACCAACCATTAATCCTGAACCTTGTTATGAAGACGAGCTCTATCATCTGGTCGAGGTAAAACTCATTTCACAAGACTTCTACTGTGATACTGAAGGCAACAGTATGGTCTTGGTCCAACTACCTCCTGAACTTAAACATTTGTACCGCCATTGGGACACAGCTATTCCACATGTCCCTGTTACCAAATTAAAAACAAGATCATGGAATGATCTTGGGCCCATGGCAAAACTATGGGCCACCATGGATGAATCACAGCTGCAGGAAAAAGGCGTTGTTAAATATCCAACAACTGACCATCTAGAGGCATGGCCATGTCACTTTCTGGAAAATGAATTTCAAGATTTAGCCATAGAAAATGACTATGATCCAGAAACACCCCATGACTGCTTTGAACAGATGAAAATGGAAACAACACATCTACCAACTGTACACGAGGATCCACTAATAGATCCCGACATCACCCTGTTTGTGGACGGCTCAAGGTATGCTGATGAAAAAGGAAGATATCATACAGGCTATGCCGTCACCACAACATAAGAAATTATTGAATCATCATCATTACCATCAACAAAGTCTGCGCAAGAGGCTGAATTACAAGCCCTAACCTCAGCATGCAAGATCTCTGAAGGAAAGCGCGCCAATATCTACACAGATTCAAGACATGCACTGGGCGTGGCTCATGACTTCGGACTGATTTGGAAAACAAAAGGATTGCCGGTACACCAATCAAGCACAGCTCTGCAATCAAGGAGCTGATGGACGCCCTCCTACTTCCAGAAGAAGTGGCTGTTTTGAAAATAAAAGCACATGGGAAGTTAGACTCGGATGAAGCAAAGGGCAACCATCTGGCTGATCAGGCCGCAAAACAAGCTGCAAGAGAACCACAGGTAGTGGAAAGAAGAGTGTCCGGAAATGAAGAAACTCCCATATTTATCCTGCAGACTCTTCCAGAAAATCCTACGGGAACAACAAGCTACAGTTGCCCCTGAGGAAATACAAAAATGGAAACAAAAAGGGGCAGTCCTAAAGGATGGAGTATATTGTGGTGGAATCTCAGTAAAAATAAATTTACTAGGACAAGATTGCCACGTGGTATGTGCACTTGCATAGGCTGATGTACCAGTTAAGTCAGTTACACGTAGCTAAGATACAATCAGTAGTGTAAGGAGCATAAGTAGGAATACAGGATATACGAGTATTTCCCCTCCTCCATTGTGCTGGGCAAGCCATGTGGTCAAACAGGATTTTAGTCTCTATTCAGTTGATTACATAGTTACATAGTTAGATAGCTGAAAAGAGACTTGCGTCCATCAAGTTCAGCCTTCCTCACACCTGTTTTTTGCTGTTGATCCAAAAGAGAGAAAAAAAAACAAAAAAAAAAAACCCCAGTTTGAAGCACAATTTTGCAACAAGCTAGGACAAAAAATTCCTTATTGACCCCAGAATGGCAGTCAGATTTATCCTTGAATCAAGCAGTTATTACCCTACATTGAAAGATTATATCCTTGAATATTCTGTCTTTGCAAGTATGCATCTAGTAGCTGTTTGAACATCTGTATGGACTCTGATAAAACCACTTCTTCAGGCAGAGAATTCCACATCCTGATTGTTCTTACAGTAAAAAAACCTTTCCTTTGCCTTAGACGAAATCTTCTTTCTTCCAGTCTAAACGCATGGCCTCGTGTCCTATGTAAAGTCCGGTTTGTGAATAGATTTCCACACAATGGTTTGTATTGGCCCCGAATTAGATAAGAGTATGTGTAGGTTGAACTGATTATGGGAGGAGCTACATGCCTATTTAAGGGACCTACACTGTATGATCAGGACTCAGACTTTGCTGTTTTTTGGTGACATTAGTCCCTCTGAGTCCCGGTCGGTGAATCGAATAAAGAATCTCTTCCTTCCTGAAGAAACCTGTGTCCATCTCTCTGTGCTTGGCTTCCGTCAGTTTCTCCGGTATCAATATTACAACAACCTCAGGTTCTGCCTCCCTAAGAATTTGTACCCAGCAGTTGTTCAATGGGCACATGGTCCCGCACACTTGTCAAAAGATCTGATGAATGCTCTTATACAGAAGTATTATGAAGCTCCTGGGATTCCTACACTAACCAATAATTATTGCAAGGCTTGTGTCATCTGTGCGAAATGCAATCCAGGGAAAACAGCCAAAGTCCCTTTGAAACACTTGGCTAAACCCATGTATCCATTCCAAAGAATTCAAATAGACCACATCCAGATGCAAAAGAGTGGCAACTATGAGTATGCGCTAGTAATAGTGGACATGTTCTCAGGCTGGCCAGAAGCCTACCCAGTGGTTAACATTACCGCTAAAACAACAGCACGGCATCTACTCACAGAAATTGTATGCAGATTTGGACTGCCGGAAGTTATTGAAAGTGACCAAGGTCCGGCCTTCACAGCATCAGTAACCAAAGAGATTTGGGCTGCTCTAGGAGTCACTCTTGCTTTTCATACACCTTATCACCCACAAAGTAGTGGTAAAGTGGAGCGTATGAATGGTACTCTGAAAACTAGAATGTTAAAAATGTCACAGGAAACAAAAATGCCCTGGCCAGAAAGCTTGTCAATAGCCCTGTTCAGTGTCAGACATACACCCAGAGGAAAGCCCTCATTGTCCCCTTATGAAATTCTATTTGGGACTGCACCCAGATTAGGTTGCTATTTTCCCCAACAACTACAACTTCAAACTGATGTTTTGGTAGATTATGTAACTGAACTTGCAGGTGCCTTAAACAAAATCCATGCCCAAGTTTTCTCTTCAATTCCAGATCCTGATACTGACACAGGCAACCACAGTCTGCTCCCTGGTGATTGGGTCCTAGTCAAGAAATTTGTGCGAAAACACAGCCTGGAACCCAGATATGACGGACCATTCCAAGTTCTTCTGATCACCTCCACCTCTGTCAAGCTGGCTGGAAGGCCTCACTGGATTCACGCCTCTCATTGCAAGAAGACACCTGCCCCAGAGGAAGCTGACTCTGTACAACCATGTACTTCTGGTACATCATCCCCTTAATTGGCCTCCTTAAAGCCCAGCAAGTGGCCATTACTAAAGATGCTAATGGGTACACCTTCTGGTATAATTCATCATGTACCCGTGTAGCCACATTTACCTTTGATTACTGTGACATTGTAGATTGCCCATTTCCCAAGTCACAGATCCAAGCCATTTATAAAGATATACCACAAGCAAAAGACCCCTATGTTTGTGTGGTCGACAACAATTGTAACCATTGGGGGGCCGCAGGATGGAATGCTGGACCTGCCTGGGGTTACAAACCAAAAAGTGCCTTATCTAAGGTAGATGACCATGGTAGATCCCTCCTTCAGAGAATGACTTTAAGAAAGCCTGGAGGAGGTACACCTATGAAATTGATGTTAAATATTGAGCATCCTGGCCCAGAGGATGCTGACCAATATGTAATGGGAATGTATTGGAAGAGAGGTTCCTATAACAAATTAGGTCATTTCTATCTCAAAGATATGTGCCACTCTCCAGAGTGGCAAGGGGCTGACCATATGGTCCCAAATCCGCTGAAGCCACATATCCAGTCCTTTAAGGACATGATGGCCATTGCTAACCCCACCTTCGAAGATACCATGGCCGCTGAAACTGGCTTTAATGATATTAATTTATGGTTAGAGTGGATGAGATATAATGCCAATAAGCATAATAGAACCGCATGCTATGTATGTGGTGGTGCCCGACCCCATCTTGGCACCGTTCCATTAACTATCCCTTTGGAAATAGAGAATTGTTTTCTAGGTCTTTTTGCCAATCATTATGGTTCTAATCAGTCCCTCTGCAAAGCATGGACTGCAGAATACCCTCTCTTAGTTGGAAATGTCAAACCCCCCGATGGAGTTACAATTTACAAAGGTAATTACACTTGTTATACTAATTACGACAGAACTGGTAAATTTGTGGGTAACTTTTCCAAAGGTTATTGTACCACCTACAGAACTGTTCCTAAACACCTGTTACAACACCATATCAAGTCACTAGGGGATATTTACTGGTTATGTGGGGATTTACTGTTAAGATCCAAACTAGAGATTGAATGGTGGGGTGAATGTGCCCTAGCCAAAGTCATTACGCCCATTCATATCATTTCTGACAATCATTCTGACACACCCGGTCCCCCACATACACCAGCCAGAACCAAGCGTGAAACCCCAGTAAAGGGCAGTTTTGACCCACACATTTACATAGATGCCATAGGGGTGCCTAGGGGGGTACCTAATGAATTTAAAGCTAGAGATGAAGTTGCAGTAGGATTCGAATCACTGTTCACTATAGTCACTGCCAACAAAAACCTTAATTGGATTAACTATATCTATTACAACCAACAGCGCTTTGTTAATTACACCAGGGATGCCCTCCAGGGCTTGGCCGAACAATTACAGGCCACATCCCATCCCATGACCTTCCAGAACAGACTGGCCTTAGACATGATTTTAGCTGAAAAGGGGGGTGTATGTAAAATACTACCCGATACCATGACTTGTTGCACCTACATTCCAGAAAACACAGGTCCCAATGGTAAAGTCACCTTGGCCATAGAAAAATTGAATAAACTCTCAGAGTTGAAAAGGAATTCTGGGGTTACAGATCCCTGGGAAAAAATGGTTTGGTTGGATGACTGGTTGGCAGAAGGCTTTGGTCCATATTGGTATGGCTCTACTAATTTTTATTTTTGTTTTCGTTCTTCTCGTTTGTTGTGTCCTCCCATGCCTCAGAAAATTCCTACAGAAGACTGTAGACCAAACAACACCAACCTTTACTCATCTAGAAATTGGTGATCAAGACCTCACATCGCCCTGCATTCCGCTACAAACCCTCCCCTATGACGACGAAGTGCAGAAATTCTTGGAAGGGACAGCTCAGGGTCAGCTTCCGTCTGTATGGGTTAGTCTACCGTGTGGAGAAGTGGTGGACAAGCCACCGCGGGATACCCATGGAGTGAAGTGTTCGAGAGCCGTACTGACGGATGAGCTGCAGCCTGTTAGGGTCAGACAAGGGATAGACTTGCACTTTGCATTAACACCAAATTAGCGGTCATGGGGATTTATCTTTTAGTAATTAACATTTTAAGGGGGGACTGCTGTAGAATTATTAGGCCCCTTTAAATCTCTACTCTTATATTTCTCTCTTAGGCCTCATAAGTTCAAGTCTTACAAGAATGCTTTGTTCATAGAAATAGTGTGTCAGCAGGAAATGCTAGGATCCTGTTGAGTGAAACATTGTAGCAGATAGTCTTAATAAAATGTGAAGTTACTAAAAGCCTTGAAAAACTAACCTTGAAAACTAACAGTGCCAAACTACTCAAAATGGCTGCCAAAGCCCCCCCCCCCCCCACACCCTCCCCCCCCCCCCCGCCCTCCCTCCCATCGAGTGAGCTCTTTGTGTTAACAAGATGGTGCTGGAATCCGGAGGAGAAGTTCATGACGACAATAGTGACACGAGATAGTACACCCAGTTGGGAGGGCATTTAACTAACCACTTAACACCTAAACCAATTAATGATGTTTACTTGTTGTTATCTTGAATTCTTTAGTGATGTAATTATGCCTTTATAAGGGTCTGCGCACCCACTTTTTAACAGATGCCATTACATTTTCTGAAGTTCTTTCATCTAACCTGAACCTCGTGTCTCAGTGTGAACTTACTTCAGCGTGCACGCAACTTTATTATTTTTAATTTGGACAGGAACAGATAGTCATTCAAACTTATTGGTTTGCATAAAAGAATCCTTAACAATACCACCCTAGGATCTGACACTGCCTAAGCAGACCCTGCAGGGATGTGAAGAAATTACCCCGTTATTTCTGTTATTTAACTTTTTTCCGTTCTGTAGTTGAAATTACCGAACACAGACCACCCCCCTGGATTGTTAACTACAAAGAGAACAAGGAATTAGTGCTCTCCCGGTGTGGCCGCTGTTCATATAGTCGAACGCCACGTGCAGGAGAAAACAGCAGCCATCTTGTTCACACGGAACAGCTTGTTCACATGGAACACAGGAACAGCTAGGAGAGCGCTGTTTGGTAGTTTTGTTCCCACGAACTAGGGGAACAAACGCTACTATGAGCCTGAACTGATCTGGGTGATTTTTTGATATGTTGGTCACCCAGATCAGGGCTATCAGAGGATGCTATGTATTTTGGGGTGTTTGTAAAGTTTTGGGGGAAATGTGTTTTTTATAATCTTGTCATTGATGTACCAAGTCACTGAGGAAATCCGGTTTTAGGACAAAATGCGTAGGATGCCCAGTGGTGATTTGTTTTATACTTATATGTAAGTTATTAAAACTATTTTATGTACTACATTCTGGAAGTGCACTACATCTTTTGTATATTTCTCTTTCTGAGCTACATATTCCAACCCTATTATGGGAGTGTGAAGATGGGAAAGTACATTGACCATTGAAGAAAGGATTTCATTCAAGGCTGTTTTCCATCTGAAAATTTGTGAGTGGCCAATTGTAATTCACTGAGTGTCACTCACCTTCACACAGTTAAACGCTATGTTTTTCCATTTTATCTGTATTTAGCAGATTATCCCCTATTTTATCTATATACATTTGCTGAAGACAGGAGGAAGTCTTTGGGGACCTATCTGGATACTTCACCTATTACAGGGAAGTTCCGGTTTGTTTTAAGTTTATATACTTTTTTCACTGGGGTTGTGTTCACATATTCTGTTTGTATATTCAATTATCTACCAGGCAGGGAGGAGGAATTGTATGTTTACTATGGGAGTGTTATACTTTGAAACTATGTTATGATTGGTGTACAACTTTGTGTTGGAGTCCCCAACAAGGTCCATGTGGGAGCAGGGCTGCCATCAAGGGGTGACAACCATAATGGTTGTCACAGGCCCGGGCCCCACGTGTAGCGGTGGAACTGCCGCCGGCGCCTATCGGGTGGCTCACGCACTTAGGGCCACCCGATGGGCCCTATATCTTCAAGGGCCCGGTCAGTGCTGTGGCCGTGGTATAGCGCGACCGGGCCCCTTTTAAAAAAAAAAAACGCAGCCACAGCATATGCTGCTGGGAGGAAGTGGTCACTTCCTCCCAGCTCACTCCGCGCCGGAGGACCGCTAGCCAGGCAGTGAGGGAGAGCCATGCCGACTCCCAGCCCCATCAGCCCCAGCCACCCTCCTGAAAAGAAAAAGGTAAGAAACAGGAGGGTGGCTCGAAATGAGCTGTGTGTGTGTCTGTATGAATGTATATATGCATGTCTGTCTGTATGTATGTTATTATGTATGTTATTATGAATGTATGTATGAATGTATGTCTGTATGTATGCAAGTAGCAATGTATGTCTGTATGCATATGTCTGTCTGTATGTATGTATATATGTATGTATGCCAGTATCAATGTATGTCTGTATGTATATATGAATGTATGTCTGTATGTATGCATGTATGTATCCCAGTATCAATGCATGTCTGTATGTCATTATGTATGTATGTATGTCAGTATGAATGTATGTCTGCATATCATTATGAACGTATGTCTGTGTGTATGTGTGTATGGATGTCTGTATGCATGTATGTCAGTATGTATGTATGTCTGTCAGTATGTCTGTATATATGCATGTATCTATGTCTGTACGTGTGTGTCTGTACATGTATGTATCTGTATGTATGTCGGTGTGTATGTATGCATGTGTCTTTATGTCTTCATGCATGTGTGTCTGTATGTATGTTAGTATGTGTCTGTCTGTCACTATGTATGCCTGTGTGTCTGTATATGTGTGTATGTCTCAGTATGTGTGTGTCAGTATGTATCTGTGTCCTTTTGTATCAGTGTGTGTGTTTGTGTCTGTGTGTGTATTCCTGTGGGCGGTATTTGGAGGGGGACCCTGTGGGTGGTATTTGGAGGTGGGCCCCAAGGGGCCCATACCCTGAGCTGAGTTAGGGGCCCCAAAATATCTGGTGGCGGCCCTGTGTGGGAGTAACCCTTGCATGGTGACTTGCATAAAAGCCAGTGTGGCACCCATTAAAATCATTCCTGTTACACCCTTCATCTAGTTTCGGCTGATGTTTGGGTACCTGTCTGGGAGAATATACTTGGGAGACTGCTATTCGTATGGAGAATCGTTCGACTCAACACCCAAAAATAGGAAAACAGGTATCTACTAGGCCAGCGTTCCATTGTTACAAATGTTACTGCTAACATAGTGGGTGTCCTCTGTTATACAAGACACACCACCCGAGGTGAACCCCCAAATACCATATGACTCTACGGAGCCAGAGAGGCCTCTCAATGTGGTGGACGAGTGGCAAGTGGTAGTGGTTTTTCTGGATGTGCTGAGTATACCACTGTTAAAACGATCCATGCACTATAAGACACCCTAGATCGTCCAAATGAACCCTGCCAGACCACCAGGTCCAGCTCATGACACCACAGTAGTGGCCTTCATGGCCCGTGCTGGTAAATACCACAGAAGGATATTGAAAAAGAGCTTAAGTCTACAGAAGACAAATTACTAGATTTACTTGGCCCTTTGTCAAAGATGCAATATTTGGCAGATCTGGCCCTTGCCCTGGGCACACAATCGCATCCAAGTGACATCCGTGAATAGGCACAGAGCTCTATCTGCTTGCTAGGTAACACCAATGCTACCCTCTGTTCTGAGAGACGCAAGCCGGCACTGTTGTGGGTGGATTCTGAACTATTGGAACTGGGCTCCCTTGGCCCTCTAAGCCACCAGCCAAATATGTTCCACAGGCCCCAGATCCTACACACAACTGGAAGAATTTGACCGCCGTCCCCTTCCATCAGCTCAATGATTGTGTCGTCTTTCGATATTCTAAAATAGAAGGAATCCATCTCTTTCAGGTTTTCCTGTTGGCCAACAACTGGTTCACCCTTAATTTGTCATTCACTGGAATCTTTGCATCTCCGTGGCGAACAGACAGAGGTCAGCAAGGTCCTTGGCTTCAAGATAGACCCTGTGGTCTTCACCTGCCTGCCGTGAAGATAGCATCTATCTGAAAGGAGATTCAACAGATTCTTTGCATGGATGCGCTCCTCCTACAACTCCTCACATGGCTTGTGGGCCTCCTGTCCTCCTCAATCCAAGCAATCTTTCAGTACTGAGCTACACAACAGTTAGAGACAAAACATCTACACTACTACTACTACTACTATTACGGTCACTGGATAAGCCTCTCAGGAGGTGGTTACTATGATTACTGCACATGCAAGTCTGGAATGGCAGAGCAATATTTGGACAAGCCGGTCCTTGGGGCTGGGGAGCCTATTTCACAGATGCCTCCACAGGAGGCCACTGGTCAGAGGAATAGACAGAGTTGCCGATAAATTGTCTGGAGTTGATCGCTGTATCATTTGACATACTCAGCCTGGCCAAAAGCCCTTCAGATTGTTGCTTCTTGCTCCACATGGACAATATCTCTGCGGTACAATACATAAACTGTCATGGAAACAACAAAAGACATTTATTATTGTGCCTCTCACACAACATTATACTAAATGCAGGGTATCTCCCGCGAATTGCCAACCTCACAGTGGACTGATTTTCTCACCACTGGCGAGACACTGGTGACTGGTAGCTAGATAGCTCAAATTTGCACGCTCTGTTGGAACTCAGGGTTTTGCTGCATGTGGACCTGTTTACCTCAAGGACAAATCGGCTACTCGCAAGGTATTTCAGCTGACTCCTGGAACCGGACTGCGAGGCGGTGGATGCACTCCTGTAGACTTGGCCACATTATCAATGCTGACACAGGTGATCTGCTATTTATACCTCCACAAAGGATCTTTCCTTCTCGTCTCGCCAAGTATGATTTCTGGACCTATCTCGCGATCACCCAATCATCTTGCCATCGTTTTTTCCCCTTCTCCTGACGGGATCTCAAAAAGAACCTCACCCGCTGGTGTTAGAATAGAAACTGGAAAGGGGCGGAGCCTGAGCCTTAACGGGAGAGGACGCAAGTCGCCTCAGCTCTGACATAAATCGGCAAAATAATCATAAAAATCGCCCCAAATCACCCAGACACACGGGTGCCCTACCTGTCAGCAACAAGGGCGAGACCCGGTCACACCACATGCCGTTTTTCCAGGCGGCCAAGACGCCAAAAAAGAGACGGAAAACCGGGGCCTACCCCACCACCCAAAGCCTGGACCTGGCGGCTCTATTTGGCGCCTTCACACCGCCGGGTGGGTCCGGAGAGCGGCCAGCACGGCAGAACGCAATTGCCGCCGAGATGGGACGCAGATCCCACAAATCACCTGCACATACACCTACAGGGGTGCAGCACATCGAACAAATGCTCCAGAGGCAGCCTCTGCCTAAAATGGCGCCGTATGGGAACGGCAAGGCCGCAGAACCTCCAGAGAGCCCTTCACAGCCTGTCCAGCCGCACGCTGGACATACCACACAGGCTGCAGGAGATGAATCAGCCCCAGTCACCCAGCAGGACTTCCAAAACCTGGTGGGGGAAATCAAAAACTTACTGGCAGCTAACGTGACAGCTATGAAGGCAGATATACAGAAAGTTAATGACCGAGTGACAACAGCAGAGGGAGACATTGCTGACTTGCAACAAGGTATGAAAACCGTACACGAAGCCATCCAACATCTGGAAACCTCGCAACACTTGCTCTCCATACACCTAGCCACACTGGACGACAGGTCAAGGAGAAACCATCTAAAGATAAGGGGCATACCGGACACAGTGACCCCAGAAGAACTCCCTCACTATGTGAGATGCCTGGTGCCGGCTGCACAGGCCAAAAAAGTCACCCTGGATGGGACTTACCGCCTGCCTAAATCCAACAGAGCCCCAGCGACGGCAGTACAGGACGCCATAGTGCGATGCTCACACTACCACGACAAACTCTCCATCTGATCAGCACTGCAGGGCAAGACACCGCTCCTCTTTGAAGGCGCCAGCCTCACCTTCTATCAGGACCTCACGAGGTCCACCCTACAATGGCGGAGATCCCTGCAGCACCTCACAAGCCAGCTAAGATCAGTTGGCATCAAATACAGGTGGATGTCCCCCAGGCTACTAGTGGTGAACCACAAAGGGACAATACATAAACTCTCATCGATGACAGAGGCCCCGACCCTCCTCACGGCGCTGGGCCTACCTCCCCTTGACACACATGAAGACAGACGGGCGACCACCCAGAGTTGGAACCCCTCCCGAGCTGCCCCATTTGTTCCTGCCGCCAAACCGGCTACTGACCCGGGAACTTGAAACCCTAAGAGTCTGCAGTCCAGGCCGCTAAGAGCTATACCAGAACTGTTTATAAACCGTTCATAATTTGTTACCAACAGAATGTTAATGCACCACACACACGACATCTGCCCACGGAGAACCTACCCCCCCTTAACTCACAACACCTAGGACCCGGGCGCCACAGGGCAGGCGTATGGCTCCACACCGGCCAGCTCCCCCCCCCCCCCCCTGCGGCCCCCACGATAAGGGGCACCACCTATGGCGGGCTAGTTAACCCTCCTACATATGACAATAAGACGGCATCACACCAAACAGCCTGACCTGACACATCCTTAATACCAATCTAAAGTAAAGACCAAATATGCACAAACTACACGCACACAAGTACCTCTACAACCCATCTCTGAGACACTAACTCACACACGCTTAAACAATTAAAAAGTGCAAGACAATCATTGCTATGTATGTTTCAACCATGCAAATGTTTTATGTTGATTAAACCTCGCTGCAGCTGTTGGAGCGCAGCAGTGTATTATGCTGGATGTTACCACAATATGCACAACAAAAATAAAGAATTTAAAAAAAAAAAAAAGAATAGAAACTGGACCTCATGGTTTAGACACCTTCCAAAATGCCTGGTCGGTCCACGGCTTATCGCAAGCTACTAAAGACCTTTATGGACTCATGGTCTCCAGGCATTAGACCTATGTGTATTAGATCCATTTTCTCTGGTAAAGTGCCATTAAGGTCATGTCATGTACACAAATACAGTATGATTTATTTGCTTTTATCGCCTAGAATACTTGGAGTAATTGTTGTGTGGAGAGGGGTTCAGACCCCTTTACAACACCTACTATTTCCAGTCCAAACTATATGTCTCACCTTTTTTGTTGGGTCACTCATACCGATCAATTAACATGGTGCACTCGGCTATTGCAGTGGTTCACATCCCTCTTGGGGATGTCCCGGTGGATCAGGAGATGAGTTGTCACCTTTTGAGGGGGATGAGTTGTCCAGGCTTCCCTGGGGACGTCGATTTGGTGTTGCACTTCCTTCAGGTCTGGCCGGACAATTTAGGTATCAGGTGTGACGAGACCAATCTCGCCACATTGCATTGGAGGAGCCTGGTTGCCCGCCTGCTGCCTTTGGATTATGGACCGGCAGTTAAACAGTTCATTTTACTGTGCAGAAAGGTTTATTCATGCCTTTCTGCACAGCCGTTCGTTAGATTTAGTCTACCGCACAAACCGCCTTCTATTAGCTTTCCCAGAGCCGTGGGGAGCCGCTGTTAATTGGCCGCCCAGAAGCTTGCATGTACCACCAATCTACCTCCCTGAAGCCGTGGTTAACCACGGCTTAACGAGCGTGTGCAGTCGATTGACCACCCAGTAGCTGCGGTTAACCGCAGCTTAATTGACTGTTACTGGATGGCCGCGATTACAGTTAGCGGCCGCTAGGTGGCGGTGTTATGGAGCTCCCCGGAGGGACAGTGGTGCTCAGCCCAGAATCAGTGCACTAAAAGCGGACACTTTACGTGCAGGCACCGCTGAACCTCCAGCCTTCCCTGCTTCTATTCGTGGCTGTTTAGCCGAACGCCGGATGTATCGGGACTTTTACTAAGGGAATGTATTTGACCAGATAGCTATGCTATGGAGCCTATTCGTGCAATTAAAGACTTTGGCTCCATGGCAATTGAACTATGTGTATGGGATCTGAGCGCAATTTGGTAGTTTTGTGCGCTCAGATCCAAGCTATCTGGGGATATGTGACATGTATAGGTTTTGTGTAATAAATGTAATATTATATGTTTTACTGTATTTTACTGTATTTGTGTCCCCACGTGTATAATGGAATTTTGCCTCTGTCCAGGGAGATAATTGGATTACTTCCTAATTATCTCCAGGATAGAGAGAGGGAAATTAGGATGCATTGTGGGGATGTTTTACTTCTGTGTGTCTGAAATGTGATATATGTCTGTCTGTGTTACAGTCTTCCATCTGGTCCCCTAGGGGAGTGTCCACCAGGTGAGAGACCTGCATAAATACTGGGCAGGTAGCCCTGAATAAACCAGACCACTGATTGACCCTCAACACGGAGCTTTGTCTCGTCTTTGGGGGGGATTTACTGTATGCTGTTAGAGACTGATTGCCAGGAGTGTAAGCTGATTGTCTGCTTTTCCTGTTCATCTGCTAGCAGCTATTCGTGAGGTTCCAGTTCGGGAGTTGGAGTGCTATTTTGTATCGAGTTCAGGAGTTTGGTGTTCTGCAGTAGCTGTGCCTGTGTCTCTGGAAGGGGAAGATCTACTAAATGGCTTTTAACCCCTTTTATGCCTGGGTGTGCCATTACATCAGGTATCAGCTAAGCTCACGCTGTACACAGGGCTGCAGCTTTGCGAGTGTTTTTTTGGCAGGCGCATAGGCAGTCGATATCATGTGATGCACAGATTGGTCGCGGGAGTCTACTTTCCACGTGTTTTACTTTGGACAATCCTGACGCGCTCCTTTTAATATTCTGAATCCTCAGCGTTAAAACTGCAAATATGAAGCCTCCTGTCATGTGATAAAATTGTAGATTATCCTAACGGAGTTTACCTATAATTACAATTTTAGTAATGACAGGAGGCGAATATTTCCCACCCTTCTTTCTTACCACCCTGTTTTTTTTTTTTCTGTTACTTGGTTGATTGTTCTCGACTAGCCTTAGGTTACATATTCACTAACATTTGTTCTACTATTTAGATCATACTTGTAACGGATCCTGCTATCCCTGTAGCTTCTCCCGAAATCCCAGCTGAAGCAGAGCAAAGTAGTGATTATAGCTCCCAATCCCCCAAACATCGAGTCGAGACTTCATGAAGGGGTAAAACGATCTGGTTTAATGCTGGCCACAACTCTGCCTTTTATGATGATCTTCCACCCAGGGTTACTCCCACAGGGACCTGGTGGAAGACTGTGACAAGAAATACAGTAACCAATCATTTTACATTGCAATAATAAACACACCCACACAAACAGTGAAATCCCTCCTCTCTATCCTGGAGATAATTGGCTTAAGTAGTTGGAGTAAAGTTAATTATCTCCAGGTAGAGAGAAATACTTTCTTTTACAGTATAACAAAAATGTATTAAAATCCATAACTTATATTTCGCCAAACAGAATCCCCATGTTCAACATACCCCCAGATAGCTTGGATCTGATCGCCCAATATAACCGAACAGCTCTCAGATCACACGAACACAGTTCAAATGGAGCTAAAGGTTTAGTTCCCCTTCTGTTCGTGAAAAATGTGTCTGAAAATAGCTCCATGGATTCAGCTACCTGGGGTCGGTCTCCTTCGTATACTAAATGTCCCAAACGATATAGTGTTCGTGCACTTGGAGATGAATGGGATGGGTGTTGGTGAGCCTCAGCGATGTTCGTCTGAAAAATGTGTCCGAAAATAGTTCCATACTGTCGACGACAATACACCGCTGTGCGTTCAACGATTTAAAATGGCCGCTGCCACGTGTTCGACAAACGAACGCTGACCACCCAGTTGTTCGACAAATACTTGTGGCTAACCGCAATGGCTGGGTGGTTAATGAGCTGCACACGACCATTGTAGGTGGTCTGACTGTTCGGTGATTTGTTCGGTTATTTTAATAAAAGCATGAAAGGGCCAAACACACGAACACCATACGAAATAAAAGACTCCAGAGATCAAGCAAAACAGGGGTTTTGTCACAATACTATTGTTCCATATTATACCTGTCATTAGCATTGCTAGCATTAGTTGTTGTTGCATTAATTTCACATATGTGGTAAACAGTTGTTGTATGATGGGCAACATATTTCAGATGTATTTCCCTTCTTTCTGTTTCTTTTCAGTGTGATCGTTCTGTTTTCACTGTTGTAGTCTGGATTGCCGTGTTAGTTTCACTTGTTTGATGTTTGACTTTATATTTGGACTTTATTGTTTTGAGTTCGCTACAAAGAAAGAGGAAGTGACTAGTCTCACAGGGTCTTTTGTGTAATGTTGAAATGTTTTCTGATTGGTTCTTCTGTTAAGATCTGTGTTGCTGGGAGTTTTCAGTAAAGTTATGCAAATATTTGCCTCCTGTCATTACTAAAATTAAGATTATAGGTACACTCCGCATTTTCTACAATTATTCTTCTCCTCCTCTTGTCTGGAGTATTTTTATCTGCAAGGGGAGTGAAGCGGTTGGCTAGACTTATCCTCGATTGTCTTGGAGAAAAATAATTAGTTATTGCCCTTTTGTTTGGGTCTCGCCCCCTCCCTAAAAAAAATCCCTATTTGTACAATTGGGATATTCAGCGGACATAGTGGGTCCATTCTAGTCTATGCTAACGTCAAATCTTACTTTTTTTTCATGATCAGTATTAGATCTCTGTTTAGTTAGCCTTTTGTTAGTGAAATTTGGTTTATAATTTCTTGCACTGTTTCTTCTTATGTCTGTTCAATTATTATATTTTATGGAAAAAACTCTTAAACATGTTTTTTGTATCAGCAATCCTTTCATCTGTTTTTTTTTTGTATTCTCTAATACAAGTTTTTTTCTCCTTTGTAATTCAATATTTTGTTTGTCAAATTCACTTTCTTTCTCTAGTATGTTTTTTTTATTTTGCTACAAAGTTTATATTTTCTTTCTCAAAGTCAACAATAATTTCCAATAAAACTAAAGAGCACAGGGGGCGTGGCTAATTGCATGGAGTGAGAGCTCCAGGTCCAACATGACCTGTTAGCCTGTTATAACAATACTGCCGCCTGCAAATTGGTACCAGATCTTAGTACAAGTGATAGCACCATCCAAACATACGAAAATCACGGACCCGATCCATCAATGCAAGAAAGACCACCAAAGGCCTACTTAAGATGGCGACGAAAGCATGGCGCCTTTAGCAGCTCAGAGGGCAAACCGGACATGGACTCCCATGCGGGTCACTACACGGATGCACCTGCCACAAAAAAAGGGGCAATATGCCATGCTGCAAGAATTCTGGGTTATACTTCCAACTGACCTCAAGTGAGTAACCAGCGAGATTAAAAGAGAGATCTCTCATTTCGGCGATCAAACGAACCGCCTGGAAGCCCGCACGACGAACTATGCGCGGCACACAACAAAGTGGTTGACAAAGATCACTACCAACTCAAAAGGAAGTTGGCGGATCTCGAGGACTGCTCAAGACGAAACACTGTCTGCTTCCGTAGCATCCCAGACACTGTGGCTCCTGACAACCTCTCTGGCTAGATCATGGGGCTCTGCAAATCCCTACTGCTTGACATAGAGGATGCAGAGTGGCTAATAGACCGGGCCAGGCCGCCAAAATCCACTTTTCCTCAACTGTGTCATAACTAATACAGATTAGCATACACCCTGACCCCGACCATGGCTAACTTCTTAAAAATGTTCTTCCTAAATGTCAAGGGCCTTACCAGCCCCACAAGCATAGACTAACATCGCAGGAAGTACATAAAACTAAGGCAGCAAACCCACTTCTGCAATCGCAATCCTCTGGCATTTATGATCAAACACTATGCCCAGTCTTTCCATGCATTGTCCCTGTAGATACAAATATCCATCTTGATATCTATCCTAGCTGTCCATATAAGGGTTAATTTGAACAAAGAATACATTTGGCATTTCATCTTTATTTCTCGGAAATAGGATTTATATAAAATCCTAGTTACGGGAAAAATACTGATTTCGAAATGTTCTTGTTAATTGTCCAAGATATCGGTATTTGTAAATATCTGGTTTTAATCAAATATGTATTGCGTTATATGACGAAAGATTAAAACTAGAAACAGCTGTTTATAACCTGTGAAAAACATATTATGTAATAAATGCTCATGACCCCCACCGACATGGAAATGGGGTATATATGCTACTGACATTTAAATAAACTTTTAATTGGTTATAGAACACATCTCTTGTCTTCTTGGCTGATTCCCGGGATCCTGTCTGTCTATCCAAGAGGGTGTGGCTCCAGCAAAATATCCAGCTAACTAAGAGAGTTTCGTGTATAGCTGATTTTATCCCCAACAATTTGGTGTCAGAAGTTGGATGCAATTAAAGGAACGGAGGAGATAAGGTAAGAGGATTCGGTGTCTTTTTTTGACCTTTATTCTTTTACTTGTCTTTTACCATCCTTTACACATTGCATATCTATGTTTTTATTTAAAGGGGAATTTCACTTTTGAGATTTTTTTCACTCCATGCGTAGGAGATGAGTCTTTGTACATAACTGTGTTTGGGAGACGTCCCAAGAGATCCCTCTTTGTATGAGGTTGCCTTTGTTAAGGTTGTAAAACAGATTTTCAGTCTTTGGCAGACTGAGTTGTAGTTTTCAGTCTTTGGCAGACTGCGTTGTAGTTTATGTACAGGTAAAACTTTTGCAAACTGTAATGTTTTAGCAAAGAAAGAAAAAAAAATAAAAAAATAAAAAGGGAATTGTTTTAAACTCTGTACTCTGTTGATGGGTATTTTGGCTGTCCTGCAACCTCTGTTTTGCTTGCTTGCGATATATCTGTTGGCTTTTGTGCTTTTTGCAAGAGATTGGAATTTCTGATTTTAAGCACTACAGCTCGTGGAGAAGTAACAGTTTTGTTGGAACTTTTGATTCCGGACAGCTGTTCTTTAACCATTGAATAATCAGCTATTCCAAATCCAATTTTCTTGGAGTTTGAAATGGGTACTTCCCAGTCTAAAAAATACCCTTGCCCTAATCCAGGGGAGACCTGCAAACAGTATGTTGCTAGAATTGGTGAGCTGGGGGATTATTTAGTGGATCCTTGGGTGGACAATATGTCAGGGTGGACGCAAGGACAGGGTAGTGAAACTCCCTTCCCTAAAGACGGGGCTAATGATGATTATTTTCTGAGTATGGTTAAGGGATTATGTTTGGGTGATAAGAAATCCTTTCCTTGGTATGAGGAGATCCAGGATGGGACAAGGAATACATGAGACGGGGGGGGGGGGGGGGGGGAGAGAATTGGCTTAAGATTGCACCTCATTGGTACCCTGTTTCCCAAGAGGGGAAAAGGATAAAAAGGAATAAAAAGAAAACTAAAGAGACTGTTGTTGATAGCTGCAAATCACTGCCCCCTCCTAATTACACTCCATACTATAGACCACTATATCCCAGCCTGCCACCTAAAGATGATGATGATTTGGTTCTTGCTATAGCTGTTGGATCACAGGGGGTAGCCACTGCCCCATTAAGCTCCCTTTCTATCTCCCCCCAAGATGAGAAGATTAAACATATCCAGCGAAGGTCCCCTAAGGGTATCCAAACTAGGTATAAGAAAAAGATGGGACTGGGTATTAAAAGAACAGATAAGGATGATGATGAGGAAGATGAGGAAGCAGAACTTGATGAGTTAGACACACAGCAGACATATCCTTTTCTGACTGTAGGAGATCAATTGATTTTGAAACCTTTAACTCCAGGAGAATTAAAGGACATAATTAAGGGAGCTCCAAATCCTAGAACGAATCCCTCTGCATGTATTATGTATTTGAAGAGAATGTGCCAAGGACAAAATATGACACAGATTGACATAAAGTTAATTATTGATGGATTATTAGATTATGACTCAGAATCTGGGTGGGAATGGAATAGAGTGCCCACTGTGAGTGTCCCACTTGATGGAACCACAGTGAGTACTTATCCATTAGCCACGGAAAAAGGGAGAGACATTATGTGGGATGAAGTGAAAACAGAGATGATAAGATTGTGGAAAGACAAGCAGTCTATCTCCACTGCTTTGTCCTGTAAACAGGGCACAAAGGAGACAGTGACAGATTTCACTAAAAGGTTTTATAAATGTTGGAAAGATGAAGCTGGACTTGGTTCAGAAGAGAGTGGTATGGGTTCTTTAAAAATACAGACTTGCATTGGGAATATGCTTCCAGCATATTCACTGCTAGTTAAACAGCTGATTTCAGAGTGGTCAACTTTAACTCCAGTTAAATTTTTGCAGAAAATACATGAGAGAGAAGCAGCAGGTTGTTTTGCTATAGGTAAAGATGGAAAGAGTATGTTATATCAGTCACAGGGTTTACAGCATTGTGACCCTAATCAGGCAAGAGAAAGAGGTTTTGGAGGTGATAGGAGATTAAACCAAAGAGGATTCAGGAGCCCAAGGGGGAGAGGACGTGGAGGAAATAGTTCTCAACCATTTATTAATACAGGGACACGTTGTTTTAACTGTAGACGGCAGGGACACTGGAGGAATGAGTGCCCCAACCCTATCAGACCACAGACTGGACAAGCCCCAGGTTACCAGGGTCCCTCACGGATACCCCAGCAGTCCCACTACCCCCCACAGTTTCGCTCCCCTACCCCTAATGCCCCTTCTGGCCCCAATACTCCTTCTGGCCCTACCCATGATAGTATTTCACAGAGAAACGAAAGTGAAACTTACACAAAGCTTGCAGCATAAGGCCCTAAAAACTTTTGCTAACAGTTAGAATAACCCTTTCAATGCTGGCTAGACCTCCTAGGTAATTAAGATCTATTCTCATGTAATTTTAAATAAAATAACATTTAAACCAGCTCATTAGTCATTTCCTGGAACCATCCAATAAGAGTAATCTACCATGTTCTATAAGCAGTATTTTAACTTGCCTAAACAGATATTTTATCTTATTTTAGAGAAAATCAATACACCTGGATAAATATCACAATATGCTAACATGTGATATGTCACATTAATATATATATAATTATTCCTTTCTATCTGCAGAATAGAATGCTTAATTATATATTCTTTAGTAACTAAGATTTCTAAATATCGAAATCTGATCGTGATTTATCCAGTCATATATCATGCTATTAGAAAATTTTAATTAATTTAGATTAATTAAATGAAACCAGTATAATTACCAGTTGAGTAGATATTTTCATCAGATTAATAGGTAGTCTCAGGAACTGAATGGATGTGTGATGGTGTGTAAGAAATTCTGAGTGCCCTGGAGTGGATATCTGTCATGGATTTCTCTGCATTGCCCCCGACTGCTCACCTCCTTGCTTATTTGCTTCCTTTTGCCTTCCTGTCTTCCCTTTGTCTTGACTTTTTGAAAATTCACTAGGTGATAGACCAATAGAAAACTGGAGGTGTGGTTACCTTCCAGATAGCAATTTAAGTATTTGGTCTATAGAGGGCAGTCTCGTCACACTAAACATTCCTATCCAGGAAAGAGTTAACTTTTCCTGGTGGCTATTTTGACGTCATTTAGCTTATCTTTATGGTTATTTATAAGTAAACTTTGATCCTGTGCCTCACGGTCAGCAGACACATTCCAGCAAATTAGCAGCAGACCCTCCCTTCCAGACCCTCCCAACTCCTGTACAGCATCCATTTTAGATTCATTCTGAAGCTGCATTCTTAGATAGAGGAGGGTGTAACGGATCACCTGGCACCCCGACTTGGTACCTCCGTTAATGGATGCTCCTAGCGCTTCCTGAGGACTCCAAGCACTCTGGCAGACACCACAATCACCGAACCGATTCAGCATATGAATCTCCTCAAGCATATGAATGCTGTAGACCGTTGAATAGGAACCATACGAATAGGCTTGCACTCCTAGCAGTCAACTGGAACAGCATGCAATAAATCCTCCCCCCCCAATAATGAGACGACACATCACTTTGAGGGTAAAACAGGAACTCTGGACTGGCTCATCCAGCCTGGCTTTTATTACACTTGTACACTTACAGGCCACACCCAGGGGGAGGCATAAAATAACCAATCACATATGTAACGGACCGTTTCAGCATATGAGGGGTTAAAATCCGTTTAGGCGATAATCCCCTTTTCTCAGAAAGGCACAGCTACTGCAGAACATCAAAACTCACGAACTAGATACAGGCGAATGCATCAAACTCCCGAACTGCATACCAGGGAATAAGATAGCACTCCAAGCTGGAACCTCACGAATAGCTGCTAGCAGATGAATAGGAAAAGCAGACATCAGCTTACACTCCTAGCAGTCAATCTCCAACAGCATACAGTGAATCCCCCCAAGAACGAGACAAGGCTCCGTGTTGAGGGTCAAGCAGTGGTCTGAGGTGCTGGGGCACCCAGCCTGGTTTTTATTACATGAGTACACATACAGGCCACACCCAGGGGGAGGCATAAAATAACCAATAACATAGATGTTACCTCCCACACATCCCCTCCCCTTAGTGTGACACTTAATCCCATTATGTGTACAGTTCAAAATGTACTTTTACATAACTTTCATAACTTTACAACCATACATCGTATCCACATAACAACCACATATTCAGACTCAGCATACTTTAAACATAAACACTTCCAAAATTCAGGCAAATCCCTCCAGTGGATCAAAAGTTACACGGAAGTCGTTTTATGACCGACCGCAAGCACATTTTCTTGCCCAAAACAGTTCCATAGATTTGGGCTGTGCTGTCGGTCAATTCCTGGCATAAAAACGGCTAAGTCCCATTCGAAGTGTGCCTGTACTTCGACTTTAGTCGAAGTGTCGAAGTGGAGTTGATGTTAAGGGTCGGCAGTGTTCGAAGTTAAAATGGCCGCCGCCACGTGGTCCTTTGTCCGATACCGGCCACTTCGACGACTTCGGTAACTTCGACAGCTTCGACCGCTTCGACAGCTTTGACAGCTTCGACAGCTTCGAATGTGTCCAAAGTGCCATATACAAAAGTACCAATCTGTCCACAAAGTATTTAAAGAGCTAGGGACAGTATAATACAATCCACCTACCCAAAAGTAGTTCTTAAAGGGTCAGTACATTATGGTAGCAGTCCATAAGCCCCAATTCAGTCCCTTAAAGGGCACTATCTCCCAGGGACCATAATCACTGGGCAGGAGGCTAGCAACCAGGCTTCTCCAGTTCTCAGTGGCGAGGTTGGTTTCGTCACAACATACATGGTACAACCCACACATCCCCTCCCCTCAGATAACCAGTTAACATAATTATTACAGCCAGGAAAACTACAGTTTTTATACATGTGCTATAACTTTAAATCCATACATCCAATCTTCCCAAAAACCACATATTTAGAATCAGCACACTTTAAACATACACCCTTCCAAAAATCAGACAAATCCCTCCAGTGGATCAAAAGTTAGCTGGAGGTCCCTTTATGACCGACCGCAAGCACATTTTCCTGCCCAAAACAGTTCCATAGATTTGGGCTGTGCGGCCGGTCAATTTCATGCGAAAAAACGACCGGGACTTAGTCTCTGGAGCTGCAAGTTCAGTATGGAAGAAGGTAAGGGTCAGCGGTGTTCGGTAAAATGTGTAGCCGATTTTAGTTCCACAGAATCTTTAGCATACACCGCTGACCGCATTCGACTGAACAAAGATGACCGCCACGTGCAATTAACCTGCAGTAACCTCACAGCCTGGGAGGTAAATTGCCTGCACACTTTAACTTCTGGGTGGTCTGCCTGTGTGGTACTTGGTTCAGTAAGCCCTATTTACTGAACCAAGAGGGAGAAAGCCAGGGGCAAGTTATTTTACAGGTCTGGGGACATAGTCTTAAAGGGGCATTGTTCAGCAAAGTCACAAGATGTCCCCAGACGGTTCTTAAAGGGCCATACACACCCAATAAAAGTCCATACGTTTTCAGGGGCCATAGTCTTAAAGGGTATTGTTACCCAAAGTCTCAATATGTCCCCAGACAGTTCTTAAAGGGCCAGCAGTCGCACAATAAAATACAATATGCCCCAAATAATCCAGGGGCCATAGTCAGTTTTTACAAATATGCTATAACTTTAAAACTATAAATCACATTCACAGCGGTATCACCGCTCAAACAGGACAAGCATACATGGGGCCATAGTCAGCAGGTAGGAGGCGGGCAAACAGGCTTCTCCAGGGCCCAGTGGCGAGGTTGGTTTCGCCACAGAGGGAAAGTGTAGCTGCTGCTCATTTGATAGGGAAATTGATAGCTAGGCTAGGGTATTCAGTGTCCACTACAGTCCTGAAGGACTCATCTGATCTCTGCTGTAAGGACAGCACCCCAAAAAGCCCTTTTTAGGGCTAGAACATCAGTCTGCTTTTTTTTTTTCTGTGTAATGTAATTGCAGTTGCCTGCCTGCCAGCTTCTGTGTCAGGCTCACAGTGGATACTGTGCCCACTTGCCCAGTGCCACCACTCATATCTGGTGTCACAATAGCTTAAGCTTGACATTTAAAAACATTTTTTTTTTCACTGTAATAGATTGAATAGCAGTTAGTTGTCTGCCAGCTTCTGTGTCAGGCTCACAGTGGATACTGTGCCCACTTGCCCAGTGCCACCACTCATATCTGGTGTCACAATAGCTTAAGCTTGCCATTTAAAAACATTTTTTTTTCACTGTTATAGATTGAATAGCAGTTAGTTGTCTGCCAGCTTCTGTGTCAGGCTCACAGTGGATACTGTGTCCACTTGCCCAGTGCCACCACTCATATCTGGTGTCACAATAGCTTAAGCTTGCATTTAAAAACACATTTTTTTTTCACTGTAATAGATTGAATAGCAGTTAGTTGTCTGCAAGCGTCTGGGTGTCAGGCCTTCAGCGTGTACTCTGCCAACCTCTGCCAGTCCACTTTGCCACTCATATCTGGTGTGACTATAGCGTGCCTTTAAAAAGAAAAAAGTTTTTCACTGTAAGCTAATAGCAGTCAGTGTCCTTCAAGCTGGTGTGTCAGGCCTTCAGCGTGTACTCTGCCAACCTCTGCCAGTCCACTTTGCCACTCATATCTGGTGTGACAATAGCGTGCCTTTAAAAAGAAAAAAAATTTTTTCACTGTAAGCTAATAGCAGTCAGTGTCCTTCAAGCTGGTGTGTCAGGCCTTCAGCGTGTACTGTGCCAACCTCTGCCAGTCCACTTTGCCACTCATATCTGGTGTGACAATAGCGTGCCTTTAAAAATAAAAAAGTTTTTCACTGTAAGCTAATAGCAGTCATTGTCCTTCAAGTGAGTGTCAGGCCTTCAGCGTGTACTCTGCCAACCTCTGCCAGTGCACTTTGCCACTCATATCTGGTGTGACAATAGCGTGCCTTTAAAAAGAAAAAAGGTTTTTCACTGTAAGCTAATAGCAGTCAGTGTCCTTCAAGCTGGTGTGTCAGGCCTTCAGCGTGCACTCTGCCAACCTCTACAAGTGCACTTTGCCACTCATATCTGGTGTGACTATAGCGTGCCTTTAAAAAGAAAAACGTTTTTCACTGTTATAGATTGAATAGCAGTTACTTGTCTTCAAGCGGGTGTGTCAGGCCAACAGCGTGTACTCTGCCAACCTCTGCCACTGCACAGTGCCACTCATATCTGGTCTCACAGTAGCTTGCACGCATAGTACCACTAATCCAAAAAAAAATGACAGGCAGAGGCAGACCACCCCGCAGGGGCCATCGTGGTCGTGGTGCTGTGATTCCCTTTGGCCCTAGAATAATGCCCAGTTTTCAGAGGCCACGTACCCTGAACTTGAAAAGTTCTGAGGACACAGGACACCCAATCTTCTACAGCTTCCGCTTGGAACCTTGACGCACCATCCTCCTCCAGCTTAGCTTCAGGCACCTCTCAAAATACCACTCAACCGCCTGCCGCCACCACCAACACTAGCACCACAGCTGCTTCACTTGGTATGTCAGAGGAGTTATTTACACATCCGTTTGAAGAAAGGAGTGATGCGCAACCATTATTACAAGAGGATGTAGATAACAGGGATATGTCTCAGGCAGGCAGCATTACACACATGGACGTACGGTGTGATGATGATGATGTTGTACCCGCTGCTGCTTCCTTTGCTGAGTTGTCAGATAGAAGTGAAGCGGTTGATGATGACGATGCGTCCATGGATGTCACGTGGGTGCCCGCTCGGCAAGAAGAAGAACAGGATGAAAGTTCAGATGGGGAGACAGAGAGGAGGAGCAGGAGACGAGTTGGAAGCAGGGGGAGGTTGTCGCAAGGAGCTAGTGGCTCAGAAAGCATGCATCGGCACCCGGGGTCAGCCCGACAGCACGCCAATCAACGCATGCTGTGTCCACCACCAGAATGCCGTCATTGCAGAGCTCAGCAGTGTGGCATTTTTTTTGTGTGTCTGCCTCTGACAACAGTGATGCCATTTGCAATCTGTGCCAAAAGAAACTGAGTCGTGGGAAGTCCAACACCCACCTAGGTACAACTGCTTTGCGTAGGCACATGATCGCACATCACAAACGCCTATGGGATCACACATGAGTACAAGCAGCACACAAACTCAAAGCCGTCATCCTCCTCCTGGTCCAGCATCTTCAGCCACGTCAACCACTGCTGACCTCCTTGCCCCCTCTCAACAATCTGCCACTCCGTCTCTCACCTTGAGCAGTTCCCGCTCATCTGCCCACAGTCCGGTGTCTGTCAAGGACATGTTTGAGCGTAAGAAGCCAATGTCAGAAAGTCACCCCCTTGCCCAGCGTCTGACAGCTGGCTTGTCCGAACTATTAGCCCGACAGCTTTTACCATACAAGCTGGTGGAGTCTGAGGCGTTCAAAAATGTGTAGCTATTGGGACACCGCAGTGGAAGGTACCCGGACAAAATTTCTTTTCACAAAAGGCAATCCCCAACCTGTACTCGATTGTGCACAAGGAAGTAATGGCATGTCTGGCACACAGTGTTGGGGCAAGGGTCCATCTGACCACTGATACCTGGTCTGCAAAGCATGGTCAGGGCAGGTATATCACCTACACTGCGCATTGGGTAAACCTGCTGACGGCTGCCAAGCATGGAATGCGTGGCTCTGCAGAGGAGTTGGTGACACCGCCACGACTTGCAGGCAGGCCTGCTGCCACCTCCTCTACTCCTCCTACTCCATCCTCTTCCATAACCTCCTCGGCTGAGTCCTCTTCTGCTGCTGCGTCTTGCTCCACATCAACGGCACCCCCCAGCTCCCCAGGTACTATTCCACATCCCGGATACGGCAGTGTCACGCCGTCTTGGGTTTGACTTGCTTGAAAGCAGAGAGTCACACCGGACAAGCACTCCTGTCCGCCCTGAACACACAGGTGGAAAAGTGGCTGACTCCGCAGCAACTGGATATCGGCAAAGTGGTTTGTGACAACGGAACAAATTTGTTGGCGGCATTGAAGTTGGGCAAGTTGACACATGTGCCGTGCATGGCACATGTGTGTAATCTGATCGTACAACGCTTTGTGCATAAGTACACAGGCTTACAGGACGTCCTGAAGCAGGCCAGGAAGGTGAGTGGCCATTTCAGGCGTTCCTACACGGCCATGGCGCACTTTGCAGATATCCAGCGGTGAAACAACATGCCAGTGAGGCGCTTGATTTGCGACAGCCCGACACGTTGGAATTCAACACTCCTAATGTTCGACCACCTGCTCCATCAAGAAAAAGCCGTTAATGAATATTTGTATGACCAGGGTGCTAGGACAGCCTCTGGGGAGCTGGGAATTTTTTTGCCACGTTACTGGACGCTCATGCGCAATGCCTGTAGGCTCATGCGTCCTTTTGAGGAGGTGACAAACCTAGTCAGTCGCACCGAAGGCACCATCAGCAACATCATACCATTTGTTTTCTTCCTGGAGCGTGCCCTGCGAAGAGTGCTGGATCAGGCCGTAGATGAGCGTGAAGAGGAAGAGGAAGAGTTGTGGTCACCATCACCACCAGAAACAGCCTTATCAGCATCGCTTGCTGGACCTGCGGCAACGCTGGAAGAGGATTGTGAGGAAGAGGAGTCAGAGGAGGAATGTGGATTTGAGGAGGAGGAGGAAGACCAACCACAACAGGCATCCCAGGGTCCTCGTTGTCACCTATCTGGTACCGTGGTGTTGTACGTGGCTGGGGGAAAGAACATACCTTCATTGAGATCACTGAGGAGGAGGAACGGGAAATGAGTAGCTCGGCATCCAACCTTGTGCAAATGGGGTCTTTCATGCTATCATGCCTGTTGAGGGACCCTCGTATAAAAAGGCTGAAGGAGAACAACCTGTATTGGGTGTCCACGATACTAGACCCCTGGTATAAGCAGAAAGTGGCGGAAATGTTACCGAATTACAACAAGTCAGAAAGGATGCAGCATTTGCAAAATAAATTAAAAAGTATGCTTTACACAGCGTATAAGGGTGATGTCACAGCACAACGGGAATCTGACAGGGGAAGAGGTGAAAGTCATTCTCCTCCTCCCACGACCACGCCGGCAAGAACAGGACGCTTTAAAGACGTGTTGTTGATGGAGGACATGCGGAGCTTTTTAAGTCCTACGCATCGCCACAGCCCTTCGGGATCCACCCTCAGAGAACGACTCCACCGACAGGTAGCAGACTACCTCGCCTTAACTGCAGATATCGACACTCTGAGGAGCGATGAACCCCTTGACTACTGGGTGTGCAGACTTGACCTGTGGCCTGAGCTATCCCAATTTGCGATAGAACTTCTGGCCTGCCCCGCTTCAAGTGTCCTGTCAGAAAGGAGGTATTGTCACTGAGAAGAGAAGTCGCCTAGGTAAAAAAAGTCTAGATTACCTCACCTTTATTAAGATGAATGAGGGATGGATCCCGAAGGGACTGACAGTGGGCGATACATTCGACTAAAAAAGGCCTGATGAGATGAGCTGCCTTGGGCTAAAAATGGTCCACACGCTGCTGTATTTTAGCTCTGAATGCCGGTTGACGTGCGTGACTTATCCGCCACCAACTAGGGTTCAAGCCGCAATGTTTTAGGGCACTTTCTGCCTGGGAAACAAACATCAATTTTTATGGCCGCTGCTACAGCAGCGGCTGCAACAATACCTAATTTTTCAGGCATGTGTACATGCCTAATTTTTAGGCCCTCTGGTGCTGCACTGTGGCTTTAAAAACCAAACCAAGAGAGGCGTGGCTTGAGCGCCGAGCGGAATGGCGGCGTGAACCAGGAGCTCCCTGCAGGCTGACATAAAAAACCCGTCTCACTAGCCTTAGCCCGTCGACAATGGGGAGAAATAACAAGCTACCCAACAAGCTACTACGACCACCGACACCCCTAGGGGGTCACAGGCGACTAACATGCGCAAATTCCTCACAACCCAAGCAGACCAGGCCGACCAGGCCTCCGGGGAAACGGAAGCCTCAGGCACTACCCACGCGGCCTTGCCATGCGGCGGACACATCGAGCAGGTACTGACTCCACCCGATCTGCCCCCTTCCCAGCTGGACTGGGCGACTATACTGAGCAACCTGCCCACGAAATCCGACCTCAAAGAGGCCAACAATGCCCTCCACAAGTCTATAACTGGGGAATTACATGCCCTGAGGGAGGATATGCAGGGGATCCATACCAAACTGGCTCAACTAGAAGCTGACTGCGACCATGTCACGACGGCGCAGAACGCAACAGTAAGCATTATAAAACGACAAGAAACACAGCTACGCCAAATGGCCCTCCACATGGAAGACCTAGATAACAGGGGGCGACGACAGAACCTCAGGATCCGAGGTATACCGGAAGATCTGGACCAAACCACATCGATCCGTGACACACTCACGGAAATATTTAATGCCCTCCTGCAGAAACCGCCCGACTCGCCCGTTGAGTTTGTCAGGGCACACAGGGCACTCAGGCCCAGGGGCCCGCCGGAGTCCCCACCACGGGACGTCATCTGCTGCCTAACACACTTCCAGGTTAAGGAAGACATCTTGAGAAGTGCCAGAGACCGACGCCAAATCCTACACAAAGGGGCAGAACTACAACTCTACCCAGATTTATCCCCGGCAACCCTGGCGTACCGCAGGGCCATGCGCCCCCTCACGAGAGTGCTACAGACCAACAAAATTAGGTACCGCTGGAGCTTCCCTAATGAATTACAAATCACCACGAATTCAGGCCCATTTATGGTGAGGTGCGAAGAAGACTTTAGAGACATTACAAGAGAACTCCAAATGCCTCAGATACATCTGCCCTGGCCTGACCCGATGGCCTTTTACACCTTTTCACCTGAGACTCAGAACAGACTGCAACAACCATCGAGGCCTCGGAGACCGAGACAACAAACCACGCGCCCCTCAGGCGCCAACATGTAAGCGACCGAGCTCCTAGAACCCCCCCAACCCGTGGTCCTCCACCGACGAACTAAACAGCCGATCCCATCTCAGCCCAGAGAAACCAGAGCCTATGGACACACTAAATGGACTCCGCTGTGATGCTACACACCGAGCCATCGTGAGCCGAGACCCCCTACGATGACAAAAGATAACGGAGACCGAGTGCACAACGTGAACTCCACAATTCAATGGAGTAGGGTAACCTACCAGACTGAATGGGCATTGAAGGGGTACCCACCCGGGGGGCGGGAGGTAATGGGATGGGACCGTACCTAAGGCTATTCACTTTTATTATATCAAATAGGCTGTTTATTATAACCTGAGGGGGTCCCCCACACTGATGAGGTTCTCGCTTGGAGGGAGGGGGTGGCGGGACGGGAACCTGACCACTGTTAAATATCACTGTATCGTATATGCTGTGTAATGTGAGCTGGGGGGGGCCCTTCGCGCTGGCTGGGCCCGGCTGCTGTCACCCACCTGCCCTGTGACGAACTTCGGGGAGCAGGCGGGCGGTGGCGCCGGCGGGGCCCACCTGGGGCGGGGGACGCAACCGACAGAGGTGCCTGTGAGACAGTAGTCGGGTAGAGGCTGCCCAGCCCGGGACCGCCGGCGCGGTGGACACCACGGGGCTCAGGGGAGGCGGGTGCCTGGGCCCTGGGGGGCCCGCTGCGCCGGTTACGCCCAAAACACCAACAGTGAGGTCTAACGGCTTCAAAGGTAATAGGAATGACCCGGGCCTGGCCCTGGCCTCGTAGGCGCCTGCACTAAAACCAGATACATCCACGCAGCCAAATGGCAAGGGGACCTAGTCACTACACCCCAGCTAGCTTAGCCGGGGGGACCAGGGGGAGGGGGACAGTGATACGCTTAATGTTTTTCTTTAATAATGTTTGAACTGCCAGTTAATTGTATATATTTGTTGAACAGATTAACCCACTGTTAATGCTGTTGTTTATGCTACACCTCACAATAGTGACCGGACATGATACACACGCGAGACCATCAACACACACAAACCCAGGAAGAGAAACACAAAGAGACGGGGAAGACGAACAAGCCCCCTTATACCATCACTTAAGAGCCGTACAGGGACACCTGGAGACATGTCACTAAGACGCCGACACAGACGCCCGGACACCCGACCACCGCCTGACGGGAGAGACGCCGACCAAACGGTGAGCAACCCACGTGCACCACAGGTGGTGCTGAGGACTGTGACTCCCCGACGTCTACACCTAACGGTCGAGAGACCGAGACACAGACTACACGTTACCCTACCCCCCCCCCCCCTTGCATACCCCACCGCCACCCTTACTGGACACCGGACGACCCCCCCTGACTGCGACCCCAGACCTACTGTAGAACCGCCCACATAACAGGGACTAGGAACTGGAAGGGACACCCACCCAAGACACGAGAAGACAGACATGGCCCTGACGCCCGCTCCCCTACAGGTAATTACTATTAACGCAAAGGGACTTAACAAACCGGAGAAAAGATCCGGGGCACTGAGGGACTTTCACGAGCGGAGGGCCTCAGTAGTTATGATACAAGAAACGCATTTCAAGAAAGGGGCTAGACCCAAACTGACTGATCACCGCTACACGCAAGGCTACTACAGTGACTATCACGGGGGAAAGGCCAGGGGAACAGCGATACTACTCCACAAGAGCGTGCCGTTCCAGGGGGGAGAATGCATGACAGATGACGAAGGCAGATACCTATTCCTCAAAGGGAAAATAGCAGAGCGCCCATACACGTTCGCAACAGTATATGCTCCCAACACACGACACTACAGCTTCCTCAAGCAAACACTCCGCAGACTCATGGAGTTTAGGGAGGGAACCCTCATACTAGGGGGGGACTTCAACATGACATTGGACCCAACATGGGACACATCGTCAGGCACCTCCCACATTTCCACGCAACAACGGCAAACCGTTAAATCACTACTCCGCAGCCACCGCTTGGTCGACTGCTGGAGAGCCCACCACCCAGACTCAAGAGACTACACCTTCTTCTCCCACCCGCACAACTCGTACTCTCGCATAGACCACATATACACCACACACTACGACCTCCCACTGGTCACTCAAGCCACGATCGGTACGGCGACGTGGTCCGACCACGCGCCAGTCACCATCAAACTGAAATCACCACTCTTTCGCCCCACCAACCCGAAATGGAGATTAAACGAATATCTTCTAACTAACCCTGAGGTTGTAACCCTGATAGGCGACAAAATTAGAGACTACCTGTCCCTCAACACAGCCGAACACACGTCCCCGACAGTACGATGGGAAGCACACAAATCAGTAATAAGGGGACACTACATCCAACAAGGAGCGCGCATAAAGAAACAAACAGCACTAAGACTAACAAGCCTTCTAGAGGAAATACACCAAACAGATGACCAAAACAAACTCGACCCGAACCACAAGCTCCAGTCCCGCCTCCTACAACTGAGGAGGGAATTAGCCACATTAATCCACTCCAAACATCACAGGGACGCCGCCAGACATAAAGCCTTCTTCACCCTACACGGGAACAAGAGCGGCAAGCTCCTGGCGGCTATGCTAAAGAAACGAAGGCAACACACATATATTGACAAGATCAGGGACAAAGGAGGGACCGTACACCGCATCCCATCAGACATCATGACAGCGATCCGCGCATACTACACGGATCTCTACACACTCCCGCAGCCCCAGACAGAACCAGCGAAGGCCCGCCTTCGCCATTCGATCCAAACATATCTAGCTAAGTACCCAATGCCGACCCTAGACGCTGAAACCGCCGAAGTGCTCGATGAACCCATCACAATAGAAGAGCTATCGGCGGCTATCAAGAGCACCAAACCCGGTAAAAGCCCAGGGCCAGACGGCCTGCCGGTGAAATATTACAAGACTTACGCGGAAGAGCTGCTTCCACCAATGGTGGAGGCGTTCAACGCAGTAAGGGAAGGGGAATGTATCCCCAAGCAAGCCCTGACGGCCCACATAACTGTCATACCCAAAGATGGCAAAGACAGAGAATTCTGTGGGAACTACAGGCCAATCTCGCTGATAAACTGCGACGTCAAACTCCTAGCTAAGGTCCTGGCCGCGCGCCTCACGAAGCACATCCCTTCTCTGATCCATCCTGATCAGGTGGGGTTCGTGACGGGGCGCGAGGCCCGCGACAACACCATCAGGGCACTTACCCTCATGCACGGCAACGGGAGGACTGCCGGAGGCCTTCTCCTGCTATCCACGGACGCGGAGAGGGCCTTCGACAGGGTGGGATGGGAGTACCTCTTTGAAACACTAGCCCACATGGGTCTGGGCCCCCACCTAAGACAATGGATAGAAGCACTTTACCGAGAACCTACGGCCCAGGTACTGGTTAACGGGGCGCTGACGAGTGCCTTCACTATCCACAATGGCACCAGACAGGGGTGTCCCCTGTCGCCGCTCCTATTCGCTCTGGCCTTGGAGCCGTTCCTCACACATATCAGACACAATGCAGACATCACAGGCCTAACGACAGGCCCAGTACATCATAAGGTGGCGGCATACGCCGACGACCTGCTGTTTATGGTGACCAACCCAGTAATTACCCTACCGAATATAATGAAAGAACTACAAACATTTGGGGACATATCTAATATGAAAATTAATTACGGAAAATCACACATCCTAAACGTCAGCGTACCCCAAGCAAGGGCGGAATCCCTGAGACATAGCTTCCCCTTCCAATGGGCCGAAAACAAAATTAAATATCTGGGAATCTGGCTGACCAAACACACGGGAGACTTGTACAGGGACAACTTCACGGCCATCCTACAGACGTTCCAGAGGGACATGAGGGAATGGTCGTATCCCCATATCTCGTGGCTAGGGAGAGTACAGGTCATAAAAATGAACTTCCTCCCGCGCCTCCTATACCTTCTACAGGCCATCCCCATTTTAATTCCGAGACCCTTCTTCGTAACACTCAGGAAAGAGATGACCAGATACATATGGGGGGGAGGGAAGCCCAGAATAAAATTCTCCACACTGACCAGACCCAAGGACAAGGGGGGACTAGCCCTCCCGGACTTCCAGCTATACTATGTGGCCACACACCTACAGAGGGTTGTAGAATGGTCTAAGAACGGGGTACACAAACTGTGGAAAACGGTAGAAGAAACGGAGGCAGGTAGACCGATCGCAGGACTCCCATGGAGCCGCGGCTCGAAGGAAGGACATGACATGTCCATATACACGAAAAACACACTGGGAGTATGGCAGAAGGCCCAACGACAGGGAAACATGTCACCCTACCCCTCCCCCCTCATGCCACTAACACAGAATGAGGACTTTCCCCCAGGACTAGACCCACGAGCCCTCAGGGACATCGTCCCGAACGCATCCCCACGTTTACATCACATTCTCCAGGGAGGGACCTGCAGACAGCTAACGGATATGCTAGGGGAGACACCCCCCACATTCATGCACCGTTTTCGCTATGCCCAACTTATAAACTTCATACACACCCTACCACATGGTCCAGCGCTCGCAAGGGAATATACCACAATGGAAAAAATCAGCGCGCACCCAGACCCACTACCTCACGGGATATCCTTCTTATACTCCATGCTACAGTCGGAACTCCCGACTGAACCGCCCCGTTTCATGGGAAAATGGGAAGCAACCCTAGGTGTCACACTCACGGAAAGGGAATGGGAATCAATATGCTACCTCACACACCACTGCTCCACACACAGTAAAACGCAGGAAACGGCCTACAAACTCCTGACGCACTGGTACAAGACACCACACCTCCTACACCAAATGAACCCAAACACGTCTAGCCTGTGCTGGAGATGCGGACAGGAGGAAGGCACATTGAAACATATCTGGTGGGACTGCACACTGGTCACCCCGTACTGGAGGGGTATACACAAAATGTTAAGGAAGTTTACAGAACACCCACCCCCCCTGGAACCGGCAGCAATGCTCTTACACCACACACCGGCCCCCCACTCAAAATATAAAAAATCTATGACAATCAGAATATTGAACGTAGCCAAACGAGTACTTCCTCAATTCTGGAAGAAACCAGTCACACCATCAATGTTGGCTTGGTTCAACCAGATGGAGGAACTAAGGACAATAGAGGAACTAACAATGACGACAAACGCTACCCTGACGACATATACAGAACTATGGACATACTGGATCTTAGAGACAGCAAAACCACAATTCCAACTAGACCTTAGGACAACCACCGACGCCCTCCCCCCGACCACTCGATAGAACCTGGAAACCGAACACTCAAGACGACAGAGGACCACTGACAGACGACCAACCCGACCGCCCCACCCCCTCCTGCTTACCCTTCCCCAATTCCCGAGGAGAACACACTGACGGACCCCACTTGACTGTAGAAACTTACAGTAGGACAAAGCTACCCGCAAACGAAGTCACCCTAGTGGCCACTTGAAAGCCATGGACAATTAGAGGCAACGCCTCTAGACGGTTAAGAGTAGGACACAAGGGGGAACCCACCCAAACCGACCAAGGGGAACGAGACCAACTTACCCACTGTCCTACTGCCGAGGACGGAGGGAGCACAATATTAGAAATTCATGACACACAGACCTATAGTTGAAATTGAAATCTAAATGTAAACCCATACGACAGTAGCGGAGAGCCAAACGGCTCAAGACCATGGTACATATGTAGAGCTGAAACAGACAACTATTGGATCTGCGCATCCACAAACCCTTAAGAAGCGAGGAGACCTGCGAGTCTCAATTGAATGACTAACACTAACTATGAATAAATGAGAACCAAATTGTCAATGAGGAAAAGTGGGACCTGCGAGTCCACCTGATTTTCTTGGGGCCTGCGCGCCCGGCTACATCTGACACTTGTCTTTATTGCTAGGGACCTGAGAGTCCTATTATATTGTGCCTATCTCTTGTTGGAATGACAATGCGAACACGTTAATAAAAATCAAATTTACAAAAAAAAAAAAAAACCAAACCAAAAAAAAGGCACATAACAGGGATTAAACTGATAGGAATAGTACTACTTAACACACCACTCCTATCTGGTGGCACATCAGATTGCACGCGCAGTGCCCCAAATTTGAAGTAGGAGGACCTACCAAGCATCTTTTTCCATCTTGCGGTTCCTAAAATCTATGCCATATACATGTCCCCTGATAGGGCGCCAGCTCGTTATACTCTTTTTCACTTCACTAGGGACACTTTACTGCACTATGGGCACTTAGACCCACTCTTTGTCTTGCACACTGTTATTCCTAGCCAGCATCTGTGATGGGAAATCAGGCAGTCATCTAAACGTTTAGATTGAGCTTTAGCTTAGAACACCCTTGAAGGTGTTTAAGGAGATTAGGGCTAGTTTAGAGGATTCTTCTTAGACCTCTCTGGGTCTTTATAGCCCTTCTACCTATCCAGCATTTCTGGAAACTAGCTAAGAGAAAGGGTGGCTGTGTGTCTGTGATACATTTAACTTTATATCACCTTATTGACACTTTATCATTCCGGTCTCCATACTCTCTGCCTATACCCATCTATTTAGAGGGAATTTCCTTGCCCCTGCCAATATTATATAATAGGTAATAGTATTACCATTATTACACAATTAGGTCTCTGAGGACAGGTGTCAATCCATATCTGCCAAGTGACCCTATGTAGGGGGAACAGTCCCTATTCTGCTCTGTGTCAGTGTGCATCGGGGATCATTAGGATAGGTGTCAATCCATATCTGCCAAGTGACCCTATGTAGGAGTAACAGTCCCTATTCTGCTCTGTGTCAGTGTGTATCAGGGTCTCTGAGGACAGGTGTCAATCCATATCTGCCAAGTGACCCTATGTAGGGGGAACAGTCTCTATTCTGCTCTGTGTCAGTGTGTATCATGGTCTCTGAGGACAGGTGTCAATCAATATCTGCCAAGTGACCCTATGTAGGGGGAACAGTCTCTATGCTGCTCTGTGTCAGTGTGTATCATGGTCTCTGAGGACAGGTGTCAATCCATATCTGCCAAGTGACCCTATGTAGGGGGAACAATCCCTATTCTGCTCTGTGTCAGTGTGCATCAGGGATCCTTAGGATAGGTGTCAATCCATATCTGCCAAGTGAGCCTATGTAGGGGGAACAGTCCCTATTCGGCTCTGTGTCAGTGTGTATCAGGGGCTCTGTGTCAATCCATATGTCAAGGTGTCAATATGTCATATGTCAGGTGTCAATCCATATCCACTGTGATTTAGGAATGTTAGGTGATTTCTGCCCTTTATGGATTAAAACCAGACTCTGCATCAACTGTGTAATTTTCCATGGGAGTTTCGCCATGGATCCCCCTCCGGCATGCCACAGTCCAGGTGTTAGTCCCCTTGAAACAACTTTTCCATCACTTTTGTGGCCAGAAAGAGTCCCTGTGGGTTTTAGAATTCGCCTGCCCATTGAAGTCAATGGCGGTTCGCCCGGTTCGCGAATGTTTGCGGAAGTTCCCGTTCGCGAACCGAAAATTTTGTGTTCGCGACATCACTATTTCCATCACATTGGAAATTATTGTCTTTGAATTTTTCACAGTCATTCAAAATGGGTATTGAATACCAATCTGGTACCCACGGTTGAAAAGCCAAAACATCTGGGGTTTGGACTTTTACATGGATATTTTCCTTCCATGTACCGACGTTATAAATTCTTTTTATTTGAAAAATGTGTTTGGGAGTTACATATGGTATGGCCAATAAAAAGCAAATCTCCATACATTCCTGGATCAATTAAGAGAGGTATAGCGCTCCCCATCTCAAAGGCCAGATTTAATTGCATAGGCTCAATTGTTTCTCCATCCACATTGGCAAGCATCGCATGAACAATATCCTTGGATACAAAATACAGAGGTATGCGTCCCCCTGCCAATTCGATCATTCCAGTTTGCACTTCGTCATGAAAAGCAAGTGTGTGGAACAATATTGGGTCATGCAGAAATAGAAGTTCACGCTTAAATAAGTCATGACTTTGGTGCAACTCAGTGGATTTGGCAATTAACTACGAATGCAAATTTGTTGTAACAACTGTGTCTTCCACAATAGTTAACACGTCTTGGAGAAGTGTTCTTTGCTGGTTAACACCTGATGAATATCGTTAATGTGTTGCTTTAGCGCATAGATTTCCATATCCAGCTTTTGGACAGTAATAGAGTTGGCTGCAGACATTCCAGTTGCAAAAACTGCACCGACAGTGGCACAAACTAATGCAACAATTATAGCGGTGAGGAACCTTTTGGGTCAGTTGCTCATCGAAATAGAACTGGATACAAATGGTGCTCTTTGGAGGTACATCTGGTACCAAGTCTGTAACTCAGGAAGCTGCATCGATGAAATCTTGGGGTCCAAGCTGACGAACACACGTCGGGTCAGGATCCTCTTCTCTGTCAAGATGAGCCCTGGTGTCTCTTGAATCAGGATGCCAGAGGATGGTCCCATCTCTGCGATCGGGTCGGTCCGTAGCTCTTGGCACAGGAGCAGTACGATTCAGAAACACGCCACATCCTTCTTGGACATCTTTCGACAGTCACGGATCAGGAACTCATTTCAGACTTAGACTACTAATCATTCAAGGTTTGTTAAGCATACAAACTTATAACAGTATGACATCACTTGGCCTAGGACAACACATTATTACGATTCATCAACATATGTATTCTCTCTAATTCTATTTTTATAACTTCATTCCTCACTACATTTATTACTGACTCCTCAGCAATATGCCTATAGCAGTTAAACAAGCTAGTAACCTGCTTAGAAAATGTAGATATTAGATGGCAAGGAAATGGTTAATGACTTGAACGTACATGAGATCATGGCACATCACAACATTTCACATCATACGATACCACGTGAATCAAGCATTCATCCAGGTTAGTCGTTCACCCTTCTGCATCCGAATCCACACCTATAATCCTTAATTGAGATTTAGGATGACAAGCACGCAACTGGTTAATGTGAACCCACTTTTCAATAAAATCACCATCCTTAAGAATTTTTATCTTGTACGCTACTGGGGAAATTTTGTCAATGATGACATATGGCCCTTTCCAAGAAGGTAAAAATTTATTTTCCTTGACTTGATTTCGCACAAAGTTATACAGATAGACTTGATCTGTGATCTCATATTCCTTTTTCGTGGTTTTTAAATCATAATAGGTCTTGGAGCCTAAAGACTTGTCGCTGCTTTTTCTAGATTCTTTTGGGCAAAAGCAAACGCATGCTGTAAATGCTTGCGCAAATCTTCGATATACTGATGCGTAGTGGCAGCATTGATCAAGTTATGATCCGAAGTACGATATAGTAAATGCTGTGGTAAAACCATCTTTCTTCCTGTCATCAATTTAAAAGGTGACAATTTGGTAGCAGTGCTAGGTGTAGCGCTAATCGCCATTAAAACTAGGGGCAATTTAATGTCCCAGTCTTTACCAGACTCCTTAACATACGTCTTCAGAATATTAATGATAGACTGGTTATATCGCTCTACCCCCCCGCTAGACGCAGCGCGGTATGCAATATGTAGCTTTCGTTTAACACCTAGAATGTTCCACATCTTAGCCATTACTTCGCTGGTAAAATGACTACCTCTGTCTGACTCAATTCTTTGAGGCAGACCGTACCTGGAAAAGACATGGTTAATCAAAGTGGCGCACACGGTACTCGTGTTCTCTTTACAAGGCAAACACTCTATCCATGTATTTGTTACCTCTTGAAGATCTTGTTACAGGACCTATAAAGTCAATTTGAATATCAGACCAGGGTAATGACACCCCCCTCTTCTGAAGTGGTGCACGATGGGTTGGACCATGGGGTTGATATTGCGGACAAATCAAGCATCCCTGACAGTATGTCTTAACATCTCTTAACATGTGTGGCCAATATGCATAATCACGCAATAGCTCATATGTGATCTTATCACCACGATGCCCAGATGTAGGTGCATCGTGTACGTGTTGGAGCATTAACCCTCGGTATACAGTTGGGACTACCCATTGTTGAATACCATGTTTAGAAGTTCTGACCAGCAACCCATCCATGATACTAAATTGGACTTTATATCTCATCAAGATTCGTAAATCTTCATTATCTTTGCAATCCTCATCTGTGATGGGATTGGCAGTAGGGTCTTCTATTTGTTTATAGAACATACCTATAACGGGATCATTCTTCTGACTGGTAATCAGGTCCTCACTAGGAGCTACTTGACTCCATTGCACGACATTTAAGTTGGCATTATCTCTAGCCTGTCGTCTAGTTATGGCTTCAACGTGAATTGAATCCATAAGATCATCAATGTTTAGGGTTTCACCATTGATGGCTGCTTGTTTGGCCAGTGAATCGACTAAGTCATTACCATCCTTGTCAATACCTTCTATCTTAGAATGGCCTTTGGTTTTCTTCCAATATATGGTTAAACCATGTTCCTTAACCAACTCATCGATTTTACAAAACAATTTCCCATGTTTAACAGGTTTGTTATTGCTTTTCAGCATATGGTTAAGTTTCCAGCTAGGCAGATATTCAACTAAACTGTTGCGAACATAGTTGGAATAAGTTATGATAACAAATTCTTTGATACCATATTCTATTGCCATTTGAATGGTCTTATATACTGCACAGAGTTTGGCTATCTGACTGCTTTTGGGACCAATATTGTATCCTATAGATACATTGGGATAATCACCTATCCAGGCGATCCCTATACCTGCAACTAACTTCCGTTCAGCACCAGCGATGTGGTGATATGAACAACCATCAATGTATACCCACGGTAGTGGTCGACAGTATTCCTCGTCATAAACTTTATAAGGGGATAGCAATTGCTCTTCTAGGAAGTCATCTCCGGTGTCATTATCATCCAGAGATGGAGCAGTACAGTCATGTAATTCTGCTAAACCTTGGGCAACTGGGCTTCTCTTATTGTGTTTATAACGGACTTCTAACGGCCATCCCTGTAAGGATAGAGTCCATGCAGTAATCCGACTGTTAGAGAGATTACCGTCTCTAATTCTTTCACTCTGCAGATACTGTAGAGGTTGGTGAGCTGTTTCTACAATTATTTTCTCACCTTGGATATAGCTACGAAAATGTTTTAGTGCCCAGACAGTCGACAATAACGCCTTCTCACACGTGTTGAATTTAACTTCAACAGGTAACAAAGTCTTGCTAGCATATGCAATAACTTTGTTTAAACTGTCCTGCTTCTGATACAGAACAGCACTGATGCTTAAATTGGTATATCCTGTCTCCAGATAGAAGGGTTTACCCCCCTCTGGGTATGCTAAACAGGGTTCCTGAGTGAGCTTCCTCCTCAGTGCACTTACCGCTTGGTCCTGAGGCTCCCCCCAGTTCCAGGTAGTTTCCTTTTTAAGCAGGTGTAAGAGTGGTTTCGTTATTTCTGCATAGTTATCTATAAACTAACGGGAGTAGTTAGTCATACCAAGGAATGATCTTAATTCCCTGATGTTTGAAGGTGTTTTAGTCTTTAGTACGGCTTCAACCTTCTTCCTCTGGGGATTTAATCCTTCAGAGGTTACCTCATGTCCGAGGAAGTTGACATGGGTGTGACACCATTGCGCCTTTTGTAAAGGCATGTCTCTATGATATGCTTATCAAAGGAAGTGCTTTTCAGCAAGATGTCGTCGACATATGATAACGTTCCTCTCTCGAGTGCGTCAGGCATAGCTTTATGCATGAACACAGCAAATTCATGACCAGAGTTTATGTAACCGAAGGGCATACGGGTCCAGGTATACTGCTGCTTTCCAAATGTGAAGGCCAATTTGTATTGGTCTTCATTATGGACTGGTACAGTCCAATATCCCTGCGCACAGACAATGGCAGTGAATATTTTGGATCCCTGCATTTGTACCAAACATTGGTCTATGTATGGCACTGGCCAACCAGACATATAGACGTGTTTATTTAGCGGTCGTAAGTCAGCGCATAAACGCCATTGTCCATTAGGTTTCAGAATCCCCAAGATCGGATTATTATACGAACTGTGCACCGGACGTATAATGCCCCTTTCCTTTAAATTCTGAATGATGTCTTGTAGACCATCATATGATGCTAATGGGAGTCTATATTGTTTGATAAATACAGGTGGTAAATTTGGATCAGTTTGTATTCTGGCTACGTGGAGGTTAGTTAACCCACAGTCGTAGGAATCTTTGGCAAAAAGATCTTGGAATTCCAAAAGGATTTCCTTTAGCTGCTGTCGCTCAGCATCGTTGGAGCAACCGTCAGCTAAAGATATTTGTTTTTCTAGCCTTTCCTGAAATCCTGGAAAGATTTCAGGCTGGCCTATCTCATAAGCTTCTTCAAGCCTAGAAGTTAGGTCAGTTCGGTGTTGACTTACCTTTTCTCTTTGGTCGTGATACTCTTGTGATTCCTGCTCATTGAGCGGTAGATCGAAGGTGATTGATGCTTCTTTGATTTTACACGAGCCTTCTTCGACGTTGAAGGGATACACAGATAGGATAGTGAATAATCCTTCTGGGGAGGAATGGAATATTTGATCAACAATTTCGTCCTCAGTTAAGTATTCTTCAGGGATGAGGCCTATAATTTGGTTTTGGAAACCAAATGTATAGTACTCAGCATCCAATGCTAGATCTAATAATGTTCCTTTTGGTAAAGTAACACTATTGGGTGTAACATTGTTGACCATTATATAGGTGGGAGTCTTACCAATACTTACCATTGGTGTATGTGTTACCACCATCCCTAATTATTTGTATCCTGTTGGATAAACAGATTAGTCCCTTGTGGAATGGTTATGTCATCAGGTCCTTGGATACTTACCGCATATGGGAGTATATGTCCTGATTTCAGGGCGGTTTCCTCGTGTAGGTATCCACAAGGATTACCTTTTAACCTTGTCCGCAAGTTGGAATTAATCAGGTCAAGGTGTATGGCAAAGCGATGTATGACATCATTGCCAACGTAAACCTGATGGCGAGGTTCGTCTATCACTAGGAATAATTGTTTAACTGTCTTATTTCCAATGGAAATAGATAGTAAACATTTTGCTATCACATTGCCATGATTCGCCATCCATGTTCTGGATCCACCTGTCATGTGGGGAAGCGTACCTGATCATTTTAGGATTAGCGATCTGCTTTAACAGACTTCTGCTAATATAGCTGTTATCACTCTTTAAGTCCAGCTTTGCATTCCTATTTCTTCCTAAGTCATTTATCTGAATAGGAAAGAATAAGTTGTCATTAACCCTTTCAATTCTGGCAAGGAATTGAGCATGACCTGCCAGATCTACAGATTCAACATAGTCCCTGTGGAGAGAAATGGTTAAAACATCACCTTCCAGAGAGACATTCTGGATCCTCTCTGGAGCAATTCTTACGGAATGCTCATCTACAGGTGCGATTGCATCATTCACCTGCAGGATAGTCACGTCAGGTGACTGACTATTCCTAAAATGTACCTCTATCGTGTCAGGTCTTTCTTCTATCACATGGCAGTTACGATCAGATTGTACATGTGATTTCTCATAGGTTATAGGAACCTTAGCTTGTGACCATACAATTCCATTCACACAGTCAATAATTGTGTTAAGTCTTCTGAGTATGTCTATACCCAGAATCAGTCGGTTATAGGGGAGATCTACCACTATCACCGGGTGTCTAAAGGTTTTGTTACCTATTTTAAACTTTAACCAGGTATTGACAATAACATGAAGTGCATTTCCTCCTACACACAACAGAGCATTGGGGAAATCTCTTAGCTTTGGCTTATCCGCTGCTAAGACCATTACCTGCTGGAAGTAGGTATTGGATAAGATAGTGGCTTGTGAACCAGTATCTATTAACCCTTTGAAAGGCTGGGGTAGCGAATCCTGTATTTCTACAGACATGTAGTACCTTCCTTCATGTTCTTCGAATTCACATAAGAATTTAGAATGTGTCAACATATTACTTGGTTTCCATACATTACCGGTCACAGCAGTAGTTTCTACCTGTACTGAGGAATGCTCAGTCTTACCCACAGGCCCATCCTTTTTAGGAATATCTTGAACTGTCAAGCGGGAACTAGTGGTCGGCATCTCATCAGTTAACCCTTTCAGGGCTGGATCCTGGAAACTAGTGGCTGTTGGGGCTATTTTAGCCTTTGGCTGAAATGAAAAAACAGCAGAACACGTTGCGCCTCCTTCACCCATAAGTGAAGTGACGGGGTAGGCAATAGGTTTCCTAACACAACTATTGTTTATTTGACTGTTAGTACCTGGAAAGGAAACAGGGTTAGGTATATTGACAACCTAGCCTGTTTAGTTACAGTAGCTATATTTGCTGCAGCACTTGTTGTTGCTGCTGCAGTTGCACAGGTGGCTCTGCAATTGGAGCTGCCCCTAAAAAAGGATTGATAGCAAAGACTTGGTTAATCTTTGTTATTTCCTCCATTAATTTGCCCATCTGGTCTGTCAATTGACCAACCTGACGACGCAAATTATTTCCCCCATTGCCGTTTTGTCTTTTCCCATTAAAATTTAGCTGGGATGGCTGAGACTGTTGGGAGTTATTGGAAGCAGATTGGTTGTTTCTGTTTCCATATCTCCTATTTTCCTGAAGATTCCTTCTCCATTGGGAATTGCCTTGGTTCTTATTAACCCAGGGGCGTTTATTCCCATTGGCATTGGATTTTTCAGAGTTATCAGAGGAATTTGCAGAATTGCTTCTGGCGTTTTCGTGTTTCTGAGGTTTTGGTGTTTTCAAAACCTCGGAATAGGTCCTCTTTTTCTGTTGGGTTTCTAAACCTAACTGAATTTTAGTCTCTGACACCATTTTATTACCAGGTTCTTAACCTTTGGCTGATTTTCGTCATGTGCATGGTGTATAGTATACAACTTTATAACATGACAGGAGGCTTCGTATTTGCTTAAGTCTCTCTTTACTAGAACTCCACAGCAGCACAGAAAAACAACCAATCAGAAAAAAGTTAGGTACTATAAAACTCCCCTCCCCATGCATCATTTCCTCTTTCTTTGCTGCTCTGCAGACAGTACAGGTCAGAGTACCACTGCCTCCTGCTAATATTATTTGGGGGCTTTGGGATTTAGTTTGACTTATTTAGAATTATATTTTTTGTTTATATATTATATTTATTATTGTATTTTATGTTTCTGGTTTTTAGTTCTGTCTATTATAGTTTGCTTCAGACTATGTATTTAGCTACTTGCTTATTATATTATTATATGTTGTATTTATTATATTTACATTATTTGATATCATTTTTATATTTCTCATCTATATTTTATGTTTATGGTATTTGTTCATCCATTAGATTTCTCTTCATATTATTTATTCGTTGTGTATTGTATTTTGTTTTATATTGTTTTTTTTATCTCGGGATTCTACCCGTTTTTCACTCCTGCTTCCCCTGTTCTTGGGGATGTTTGCGTCAGGTAGCGCTATTTGAGGGTCCCTGGGGATGCCTTACGGTTTGTTCCCCCCCTCCCACCCCACTCCCTGGCGCCGTTCTATTAGTCCCCCCCTGTGGGACTGTGGGCGCTCCGCTCGGGGTGTCAGGAGCCTAGCCACCTGGCTGCCTCCTCTGACTCCCCGTGCTCTGGTGTGAGCCTGCCGGCGCCCGGGGTTTCTCGCGGTCAGACGCGAGCACCCCGCGACCGGGTCTGCTCAAACACGTGGCCGCCTTGCCGCGGCCGGGTTTCTTTCAGCCACGTGGATCCGACCGGCTGGAGAAAGGGCGCCTGCTCGCGGCCCCTCCTCCTTCCACGGTCGGATCTCGGCGTTTGTTGCCCTGCTGGGATTCCCCGGCGGATCTCAACGTATTTCTGTAGTTTTACCTACAGATATGACCCTTATCACAGTTTTCTGTAGTTGGTAGGACAGTGCAGATCTCACAACTTGCTGTGTGAGTGTTTTGACAGATTTTATATCGGATTACTGAGTTCCCATGACCGTGTATATGTCACAGCGAGGTTTTTAGACAGTCTCTATCTCAAACCCTGAGCTTCTATGACCATGCTTATTTCACAGATTTCTGTGAGTTTTAATGACAGGGTATTTCTCACAGATTCTGTGTGCATTTTGGCGGTATATATCACTGATTCTGTGTGCTTTATGGCACTATGTATCACTGATTCTGTGTGCTTTATGGCACTATATATAAGATTCTGTGTGCTTTATGTCAGTATATATAAGATTCTGTGTGCTTTATGGCACTATGTATCACTTATTCTGTGTGCTTTATGGCAGTATATATCACGGATTCCTGGGAGTTTACTGGCAGTGTATATCTCAATCTGGGAGTTTCATGTATATACGTATCTCAGTGCACAGGCTCTGTTCAGAGCCAGATTGCTAGTTGGCTCTAAGGTGTATGTGTTTCACAGTATAGATTTTATCTGGCCCAGCTATGGTGTCCCAGGTGATTCTAGTCTGGTATGATTTCACTGTCCATGACAGATATTTTAAGCCAACATACCTGGCCATGGTTCAACTAGTATGGGAGACCAGTCAGCGCTGATATTCTATTTTATCAGGTTATGTGGGGAGACTCATTGTGTTGGCTATGGTTTAGCCCTACTCCAGAGATAGACCATGGGTACAATACCCTTCAGGTGGTATGATGATCTATAATTATGAGAAGAAATCTCACAGATCTGTATGTACATGTGCATACCTTTTCACAGTTTAAGGAGGATGTCGGTCAGTATATCTTGATTTTATGGACACTATTACCACTGGAACAACTTCGGCTTATGTCCAATACAACTGGAATACCACTATTTGCCTGCTGGGCATTTAGGGACTGCCAGTCCCGGTGCAGGTTATTCACACGGCATTACGCTGTCTAAAAGGGTTGATGTCTGGGGGCCCTATGTCACAGGGTGCTCTGAGGATCTACAATTTTTTGGGGAACTCTACCCAAGCTCAGAGGTCCCCTTTACTCATTCAAGACCCATGTTAAAGCGCTGCGGAATTGGATGGCACTATATCAATAACATATATTCATATAATAATAATATGCAACCCAGGATTGGCCTGCTATGTCTGTGCCCCATTGATTGGCCTGCTTTGTCTGTGCCCATTAGAACGGCCTGCTTTGTCTGTGCCCATTAGAACGGCCTGCTATGTCTGTGCCCATAAGAACGGCCTGCTATGTCTGTGCCCATAAGAACGGCCTGCTATGTCTGTGCCCATAAGAACGGCCTGCTGTCTGTGCCCATAAGAACGGCCTGCTATGTCTGTGCCCATAAGAACGGCCTGCTATGTCTGTGCCCATAAGAACGGCCTGCTATGTCTGTGCCCATAAGAACGGCCTGCTATGTCTATGCCCATAAGAACGGCCTGCTATGTCTGTGCCCATAAGAACGGCCTGCTATATCTGTGCCCCATTGATTGGCCTGCTATGTCTGTGCCCCATTTATTGGCCTACTATGTCGGTGCCTATTTGAATGGCCTACTATGTCGGTGCCTATTTGCTTGGCCAACTATTCTGTGTCCATTAGTTTGGCCTGCTGGGCCTGCTCTTTTGGTGCCGAACCCCTTTTGGCCGCAGGCCTGGGGGAATATCACTGAGGAGAAGCCAGTGCCCACCAGTGACATGGAAATAGGCAGGTGTCCAGACAAGCACCATTGCCATACTATTCAAGAGGACACCAGTATACGGCCATCCGAATATGGTGGGAAGGGTGAAGGCCCTAAACCTCAGGCCTGAAGGGCAAGGTTTCTTATGAAGACCCTGGACACACATCCGCGGTTTACGCCAGACCGGCGACGGCACATCTCCAAGGAGAACTATGCACAGGCAAGGACCGGTACTCCTACAGGAGAATGCGGTGTTTTCCTTGTCTTTATCAACTAACTCTGTATCTGCCTCCCGGTATCCATATAGGTATCGGTAGTTATTCCTGCGTAAGGTTAGCTCCTGGCCCTGTTCAGTGGGGCTTACTTGTCTTACCTTCCGGCCTGCTATTTGCCTTCTAGCTGAGATAGAATTTGCGTTTTTACTCGTATCTACGTTATTGTTGTCGTTTTTTTTTCGTTTTCGTGACTTCTTTTTCCTTTCACTCGGGTCGTCGAGAGGCCTGACTTGACCTCCTCCGACCTCCCGGACGCTCGTGGATTGCGGAGAACATCTCCAGCTTTCCTCAGACTACCAACGGTCAGCCTGGACTGCACGCGCGCGCGCACGGGATCCGGACGGTCAGTTTATAGTTTTCCGTCGTTTTCCCGTAGATTACCCTCAGCCTTATGCTGATACTCGTATTTGGTGTACCCTATAGTTGGTCACCCTGAGTCTCTAGGGACTCTAGCTTGGATCACAGGAGGGTGCGGCCCTCCATCACTTCGATCCGAGAATATTTTATCTTCAGGAACAGAGAGCGTACCCCTCTGAGATACGGAACCGGACACTGATTTGTTATTAGAGGGCACAGCCCTCCCTCAACCTCAGCCAGAGACTGAGCTGGATTCAGGGGTCATGTTTGGAGGAAACATTCTCATAAAGAGGAACGGTCACTGATGCAGACTCTACTGTTTGGTTATTTACGGGTGCGGCCCGCTCAGGCTATCAGCCGGACGTTAGCATGATATTCGATCACATTAGTAGAGAGCGCGGCTCTCTCATATACTCGATGCTCTACGGTGCCGACCATTTGTTCATCACACAGACTTGTACCTGTGCAAGACATCGATGACTACATGGAGGGGCGTCCCTCCTGCATTCAATTAGATCTGACGTCCGTGCTACTGATTTCGATATAGAGGACTGCCTGGTCATGCAAGATACCCATATTTAGACTGGATCCCTCTAGTCTATCTCCTGTAATGGAGGGATATTCTCACAGAGGTATAACGGGGGGTGACTCCCACTTATTTATACACACTCCTGGAGATGGTACGGCTAACGGATGGAACTCCGGTATTATGTGAGTGCAGGTTTGGGTATATTCTGCACCATAAAAAGCAGAGGATTGCTTTCTGTTTTTGGATCCAGACAACTGCTCAGACAGTTTCTCCCATATTTAGGTGGCAGGAGATACGGGGACCTTCATGGAGCAAACGGGCTCTGCCTTGCTCGAGTAACATGATTAAGGAAGGCCTATTACCCGGTCTGAAGGTAAACCATTCACATGGATCTCATGGTAAGACCGGTAACCCCGGTTGTATTGAGTTCCCCGGTCATTACGATCTTGGGATAAGATGCCAGGACTGCCCCATCTCCTCGGAACGCATACCTGGTTAACAGGGTTCGGAGATGGGGGTCTGTTTTGTTCTGGATTCACGCTAACCTACTTTTAACTACTGCCATGGAGACCTATGAGACTTTGTGGGGGTACCTGGTGCACCCCGACTCCTACGCTGACATCTTTCCCTCTTAGACGAAGACATATCTGGATGGAAATCTGGACTCCGATTGGCGCTTCCCATCCCTTTGAATATTCCTGGGCTTCGCTACTCCCAGAATAGTCGACCACCGTCCCTCCACACAAGTTCAGTTCAGAACCCTGAATGGACGTCCTTTTGGAGTCTTTCCTCTACCGCGTCCAGGATTACGCAGTTCACTTGGAATATTGGAATCACTTAGGATATGGCTAGTTTGACCACATTCTTGCCTGCATTATAAATTTATTCTCGGAGGAGACATCTCACCGGGTAGGCCAGGAGGGAACGAAAGAGTCTTCTCGGTCCTATCGCGATTTGGTGGTGGACTTAGACGCATTCCTTGGGATTGAAGATCTGCCTGCAAGGCCACATTGCCGGGTGACCCTGGCACGATCGGTGGAGCAATCTCATACATCAAGAATTGAGACATAGTGGCAGTGTCTTATCGCGGCCCTGAGTCCACATATGACCTTCGACATTTTATAACTGCAGGATAATGGCTAATAGGTCAGTTTATCAGCTCATGGACCAGCTGGTAGGTAACAGGTCGCGACCCCATTGGATCTATCAGCGGAGGATGTTTATTTTTTTCAGTTTTTGGGATACCTCATCAACTGGCATCCCCATCGGTCGAGGTATTGTCATCTATCGCTGTTGGTAAGATTATGAGATTAAGTTATGATTGCTCGGGTAGCTCCGAGGATAGGTACCAGCGACACAAACAGCGTTGGATTTGTTGACTGAGCGTTAAAACAGCAAATACGAAGCCTCCTGTCATGTTATAAAATTGTAGATTAATGCCGCTTTAGTGTACCTATAATCTTAATTTTATTAATGACAGGAGGTGAGTATTTCCCGCCCATTCTTATCCCTCCCTTGTTTAATTTTATAGTTTAGATTAATCAGGTACGTATGCAACTCTGCTTGTTGTCTCTGCTACCTGTCGCTTGTTTCTTATCTCTGTTTTTCATAGTAGGGTTGGGATATCTACATGTTAAGATGACTTTGGTTGCTACATTGGGTGCCTACATGTTTATTCAGAGTACATTTCTTTGGATAATCAACCTGTTCGATTCTGTTTTTTCTCTCGTTTCAGTTTACAGTTCATCAACGTTCTCTGGTTTGACAGCTCTTCTCGGAAGGTGGACATCGTTGTATGTAGAACTTCGTTTCTTCCCCATTATGTTTTCTGCCTTTTATTCTGTTTTTTTTGTCGCAGCTTGAAAGAGGAAATTATGCATGGGGAGGGGAGTTTTATAGTACCTAACTTTTTCTGATTGGTTGTTTTTCTGTGCTGCTGTGGAGTTCTAGTAAAGAGAGACTTAAGCAAATACTCGCCTCCTGTCATTAATAAAATTAAGATTATAGGTACACTAAAGCTAGCATAATCTACAATTTCATGCACTGACTGACTAACCATTCTAATGGTAACTTACAATTGTAATCTCTTGCGAGATTCATTTGTATGTTTACCGGCATGGCATGAAAATACAGATCTTTGAAGTCTGTACTTTCATACCTGGGTTTTCTTTGGGCCACGGAGTATGCATTTTAAAGAATTATTAAAAATTCTCTGGGGCTTTGATCTGGACAGCACTTTAAGTTATAAAGCGCTTTCTTTGCAGAAGCAATGGTTTTATACTTCCCATATTCCATGATTATTTCATATTTCATCTTGGACCAGGACATTAACTGTATAGCTTGAAGACTTTCTAGATAAACACGGCACATTGAATCAAAGGTCCACGTGATGAACCATTTCTTATGGATGTCATCATACATGCCCAATGAATTCATTGCTCTATCATAATTTTCCAGATGTTCAGATAGGTTTCCTGAGCCTCTAGAAAATTGTGGGACAGTCTCTCTAAGGAATTTAATAACCTTTGGCGTTTCATAAACAGGAATTGTTAATTTACGATCTCTGTTTCTTTCCCTGTGTAAACGTCTATGCGATCTGGCTGCTGGAGAGGAATTAGACCCGTACAACAGTGCAGATGGCATATCAGTCACATGGCCTTCAGAGTGGACAGTGCAATCACTTTCACACCCATCACTCTGAGCTTCTCGTTCACGGTCACAATTCAAGATTAATATTGCATGAATTACACCAATATTGTTGTATATGGAATATAATTTCAATTTAAACGATCTCAGCAGTGCCTCCAATTTGTGGGGATATTTATGGGATAATAATAGTAAACAGTTGAGAATTGCCCACTATTTTAATTCTCAGATCCCAAAGATCGTTATCGTGTAAGTGAAATGTATTCCATATAAATAAAATCACAATTTGTTATAAAAATAGATACAATTTATTGTGACAATTTAAATAATAATAATAAGTAACATGCGTGACAATAATCAATGAATATTCAGTATAACATGTTATGCAATTAATGGCAATACACAATCCAATGGTTGACAATGATTTATGATAGTATTTTACAGAGAAACGAAAGTGAAACTTACACACAGCTTGCAGCATAAGGCCATAAAAACTTTTGCCAACAGTTAGAATAACCCTTTCAATGCTGGCTAGACCTCCTAGGTAATTAAGATCTATTCTCATGTAATTTTAAATAAAATAACATTTAAACCAGCTCATTAGTCATTTCCTGGAACCATCCAATAAGAGTAATCTACCATGTTCTATAAGCAGAATTTATTTTTATTTTTTAAAATTCTTTATTTTTGGTGCATGTTGCATAAAACATAGCATAACATACATAGGTGCCACTGCCTTGTGGTCAAAGCGTAACAGTTATACATCAGGTATGGCATTCAATATATTTGCACATTTTGTTGAGGTGGTGGACTGTGTGGTTATAACGAGGTGACCTATGTGTTTGTACGGTACCGCCATGTCCTGTATGGTTCTAGTTGGAGCTCGGGATGAGCTAGTCTGTAGTCGCTGGTTATATTAGTGTAGGGTATGTCATGGAGGTATTGCTCCAATAAGTTGTCCTATGTTACAACGGTGTAAGCTACATGTCCAAGGAGCAAATAATGGGTCGTGCTGCGTTGACTATGATAGTGTGGGGACGTCGGTTGCCATGCGGGGCATGTCTAGTGCTACAGTGGTCTAATGTCACATGGTGTCCCTCTTATATCCCTGTGGTGTCTACCCCTACCCCTTGGGGCGTTGGGGGGGGGGGGGAATGCGTTGCTGCGTGAGCAATCTGTGGACGTGTTTTATGCCTGACGTGTATATCGGAGGCCTAGGGCATTAAAGATTTTGTCGCCTCTCTCGTGTGTTTGCATGAGTATGGTGTACCAGCAAGTGAGTTACTTCGCTATGAATTTGCCACAACAAAAAAAAACACAAAAATTATAATAAATAAATCGGGGATATGTGGCCCATGAGTGTCCCATTCAGGTGGCGGGGTTCGTGTTCCTTCTCGGCTCCCGCGTGGCTGCTTCGGATCGGGAGCAAGGTGTTCCAAGTGCGTGGGTTCCGTTGGTGGGTAGGCCCAGTGTTGTTAGCAGTGCAGGAGTGTCCGTCGGGGCTGTGGCCTTATAGGATTGCCCGTCCTTCGTGACCCACAGGGTGTTTGGGGTAGCCCATCTATAGGTTACGTTTTCTGCCTGTAATGTCCTCGTGAGAGGTTGCATGCTCTTACGCCACTGCAGGGTGGCCCTGCTTAAGTCTTGAAAAAAAGCATATTTGTCCATTTTCAAAGTTGTAAGGGGTTTTTCCCTGTAACGCTGCTGTTAGCCCTAGTTTATCGGCTACTGTTTGGCATCTGAGGATTATGTCCCTTGGTGCTGTGGTTGGGGCCCTGGGGGATTTGGCTATTCTATATACCCCATCAAACGTAAAGTACTTAGCTCGTTTCGCAGGCAGGAGAGATTCCACCAGCCGTCTTACGTATTGCGGTAGTTCCTCCAAGGGGATAGTTTCTGGGACTCCCCTTATCTTTATGTTCTTTCTCCTGCCTCTGTCATCTAGGGTGCTCACTTGTCTGTTGGTGTCAATTTGGGCCTTTTGTAACTGGTGTACCTTGTCGCTCAGTGCCTGGAATTCCTGTTTCAGGGCTACGACATCCGCTTCTGTGGCTTGGGAGCACGCTGTGACAGCTTGTACCTCTGTGGTCAGTGTTGCCAGATCAGCTTCCCACATTTTCTTGAGGTTTGATTGGAGGCTTATGAGCATCTCCTGTATATCCTGTTTTGTGGCAGGGGCTATGTGTCCAGGTGTGCTGGCTGTGTCTTGGGTGGCCTGGTGTGGGCTCTGGGGTGAGTACTCACTTTCAGTCTGTTGGGGTGTTGGGTCTCTCGTGGGAGAGGGCTCCTGTGAGTCTCTTGATGGCGTTGAGGTTGACCACATCTGGCCTATGTCCCGCTGTGTTTTTGCGGCGGTCACGGGTGGTTTTTGGGATTTTCTCCCCATTTCTCTGTTCGTCTGGTATAGTGGTAGCAGGTCTGTCAGGTCCGGGTCTCCCCAGAGATAGTGTTCCCCTGCGGTTGCGTGCGTCCGGCCGGCCGCGCGGTAGGCCCCAAAGCCTCGTTTGCGTTTTTTCTTGCCCGGCGTCAAAAAGAAAGGCATCAGCCGCTTCCGGACGGTGCCCTGAATGCAGCACCGGTGTCTGGAGGTTCGTGGCTCGCGGGATGCTGGCAATATTCAGCGTTGTAGGCTGGTGCACACAGGAGCTGTGGGAAATGGCGACCGCTCCTGTGCGCTGCTTGGCTCCGCCACCCGCTATAAGCAGAATTTTAACTTGCCTAAACAGATATTTTATCTTATTTTAGAGCAAATCAATACACCTGGATAAATATCACGATATGCTAACATGTGATATGTCACATTAATATATATAATTATTCCTTTCTATCTGCAGAATAGAATGCTTAATTATATATTCTTTAGTAACTAAGATTTCTAAATACTGAAATCTGATCGTGATTTATCCAGTCATATATCATGCTATTAGAAAATTTTAATTAATTTAGATTAATTAAATGAAACCAGTATAATTACCAGTTGAGTAGATATTTTCATCAGGTTAGTAGGTAGTCTCAGGAACTGAATGGACGTGTGATGGTGTGTAAGAAATTCTGAGTGCCCTGGAGTGGATATCTGTCATGGATTTCTCTGCATTGCCCCCGACTGCTCACCTCCTTGCTTCTTTGCTTCCTTTTGCATTCCTCTCTTCCCTTGTCTTGACTTTTTTTAAAGGGAAAATTCACTAGCTGATAGAACAATAGAAAACTGGAGGTGTGGTTACCTTCCAGATAGCAATTTAAGTATTTGGTCTATAGAGGGCAATCTCGTCCCACTAAACATTCCTATCCAGGAAAGAGTTAACTTTTCCTGGTGGCTATTTTGACGTCATTTAGTTTATCTTTATGGTTATTTATAATGTAAGTTTTCTGTCAGTTCAAAGAGTTTCTTTGGGCTTTCTTCAGACTATGTGTCTGGCAAATTCTGCTATAATGTCTAATATGACAGTTATAACTAAATATGACCCCTAAACTTACAATGGGACGTTATACAATATCGAAAGTAAAATTTAATTATTTAATCTTCTCTGTCACAAATGTCTGGGTTTAGAATTAATTATATTCCATTAGCATTTAGACAGTCTATCCATCCCCCGTTCTCATTTCTTATCAACAGGTTTGTATATACTATGCATTCCTTTAGCTCCTGACAAAGTGGTTAGTTTTACAGAAGGGATAGAAATCTTGTGTCTTTTGTTAGCTGAAAATAACAAAATGGAGTCTGCTCTGTTCAGAATGATTTAGGCAATATACATTTTAATTTCTATCATAGTACAAAATGTCTGCCGATATAAATACCCTGACACCTTTGTTGAGCTACTAGTCCCTCTGTCTCAATTTATTTCCGGGTAATTAAAATCTCCAATAATTAAAGTGTTACCGAGATTTGCAGCTTTCTCAATTTGCTCAAACAGTTGTTGTTCCTCGTCAATATTAACATTAGGTGGTTTACAACATATTCCAACCACTAGTTGATTTCCCTTCTTTTCCCCAAGCAGATATTTACCCATAAAGCTTCCACATTTTGCTCATCGCATTCCACTTGCTTAAGATTTGGCTTTAAATCATGGTTGACATACAAATATACCCCACCACCCTTCTTGTTTTTCCTATCCTTCCTAAATAACATGTACCCATTTAAGTTAACTGCCCAGGATGTGTCTCATCCCACCATGTTTCAGTTATGCCTATTATATCATAGTGTATGCTACTGCCTCTAGTTCCCCCATTTTGTTATTTAGGCTTCTTGCATTAGTAAGCATACAATTAATATAATGATTCACTACCGTCTCTGTTCTGAGCTTGCCCACTGAGCTAAAGCCCATCTCCTTTCTGTCCTCTCTCCATTTTGTAGATTGCTATGACCCTCCACCCCCCACTACTAGTTTCAAATCTCCTCCAACCTTCTAGCCTATCCCCCAACACTGCAGACCCTCTCCCATTTAGGTGCAACCCATCACTACTATAAAGGTTGTACCCAAGCGCAAAGTCGGTCCAGTGCTCTAAAAACCCCAAACCCTCCTTTCTGCACCAAGACTTTCACCACGCATTGACCTCTCTAATCTCCCGCTGCCTTTCCACTGTAGCGCGTGGCACAGGTAATATCTCAGAGAATGCCACCTTGGAGGTTGTAACGGATCGACGGGTACCCCGACTGGGTACCTCCGTTGATGGATGCTCCTAGCGCTTCCTGAGGGCTCTATGCACTCCAGCCGACAACATAACCACCATAGACTCCTCCAGAGAGCAAGGCAGGAACAAGCTCTTACAAGAGATTAGTAGTGATTTAGCAAGGGAGTATGATAAGCATAGTAATCCCTTGTAGCAGATTCCCCCAATAAGAGACAGGACTCAGATTGAGGGTGAAGAAGAACTGCCAGAGCTGTGGGTTTATTGTTCTTATACATTTGTACCACATTTGTACCATTCTTACACATTTGTACCACCCACAGGGTTTTGTAAAACAACCACTACGTACAATACACTCAGACACTCCCACACAAAATTTTCCCCTCTGCCTGTGATATCTGGGCCGACTGCCCAGCATCCCTGTAGGGCCGGTAGAGAGATCTTGGTCCCATCTCCACCTGCCAGCTGGGTGTCTTCCCAGGACAAGTCAATAAGGTCTCGTACCTCTGGGGCTGGTTGGGAAGTAGATGGTAAGGTACGCAGGTCTCCTGATGACAGGCTTAGTTGTTGGTGAGGAGGGACGAAACAACGCTCTCGGTGGTGTGCAGTCCATAAGCCCCATCATGTCAGAGACGGGCGGCGTTACACGTTGGAATAGGCAAACATAATCCTGTTCTAGTTCCCACTCCCGGTTGGCAAGAAAAGATAGATCTGGCTGAATGGCATTGATCTCAGTAAGGTCCCAGTTGTCTGCCCGCTCAGCTCGGATGGACCAGAAGCGAGCAATGTCGGTGTCTCCGAACCAAAGACTAGTTTCAATAGTATCCCACAACAAACCAGGGCCATCGGAGTCTTCCCACTCAATACACTTGTACTTGATCAGCCATGGGTAGAGGTGGTAAGCATGCCACCGCATGGCCCGATAGGAATCATCCAGCCACACCTCAGTCTCAACTAGCATCTCCAGTTCGCTTACGCATTCCTCTGAGGACTGGTTTCCCAATAACGGCATCCGCAGCTCTAGTTCTGCTTGGCGCTGGTTAGTGGTCAGGATTTCCTCGCACCGGAAGGGTCAAATTTCGTCGATGTCCTCCTGCCAGAGATCGGTTCGAAGCGCCACCCTCCACTCTGTCTCTCTTTCCTCTGGGATAGGATACTCCATACTGCGCATCACATCCTGTAGTCGCTGCTGGAGCCTAGCATCAAAGATAGATACGGTAACGGCCTTCCATCTCTGAAGTAGTGCTGGTCTTCTCAAGGCTAGGAAGCCATCCCACCGCTGCCACCAATGTAACGGATCGACGGGCACCCAGTCTGGGTCCCTCCGTTGATGGATGCTCCTAGCACTTCCTGAGGGCTCCAAGCACTCCAGCCGACACCATAACCACCGTAGACTCCTCCAGAGAGCAAGGCAGGAACAAGCTCCTACAAGAGCTTAGTAGTGATTTAGCAAGGGAATATGACAAGTATAGCAATCCCTTGTAGCAGACTCCCCCAATAAGAGACAGGACTCAGATTGAGGGTGAATAAGAACTGCCAGAGCTGTGGGGTCATTGTTCTTATATACACATTCTTACACATAGTCTTTCGTTATACGAATGGGCTCCATGGCATAGCTATCTGGGGTATCACTGTTCAAATAGGGAAAGTACCAAATGACCCGGCTTTCGGGTCTTTGCAGGGGAAAATCAAGCATTTCAACACGGGGCCATAGTCACAGGGCAGGAGGCTGACAATCAGTTTTCTCCAATGCCCAGTGGTGAGGCTGGTTCCTGCCACAGAGGTCCTTTTCTTAAGTTTGCTAATTCCCTAAAATCATTCTTTAGGACCTTCCATCTTCCTCTTACTTTGTCATTGGTACCAACATGGACCATGACCGCTAGGTCATCCCCAGCCCCTCCCAATAATTCATTCACTCTGTCAGCAACATGCCAGACCAGAGCACCTGGGAGACAGCAAACTGTCCGGTTGAGCCAATCAGAGCGGTAGATTGCCCTATCTACTCTCTTAATGATAGAGTCATTAGGAGAGTATGTGAGAGCAATAACACCAAACTGAACACACCTGCTGCCCATTCACACCTGAGGCCTTGTGACACTAACGAGCCACATGACACAGGGGAGGGAAAATGGCCAATTTGGACATTTCCTTTTAGGGGTGTACGCACTTTTGTTGCCACAACCTGTTCAACCTGGGGTTTTTCCCTCTCTTTGAACTCCTATACAGGAGAAAAGTACAGGGACCCCTGGATCTCATACGGGAACACTGGGCGGGAGTAACCGGGGATAGTAGTACCCACATTGTGCCCTATGTTCCGGAGCTTCTGCAGGCACTTACAGAATCTATTCAGGAGAATCTGTGGGTGGCCAAGCAGGTCCAGAAACTGTGGCATGATGGAGGGGCCAGCAACATTTTAGAAGCAGGACAGAAAGTATTAACCCAGGGACAGTTTTGGGTAGTGGAGCACATTAGGGGCACTACCTACATCATAGCACAATGTTCAGAAGAAAGGATCCGAAAAGTCTTTCATGTGAACATGCTGAAGCCGTACCTAGAAAGACAAGAGGACGTGGTGGCGGTATGCGCCTCTTCCTTGGAATACAGTGGAAATCTTCCCTTACCAGATCTGCTCACCCCTACCCTGGGAAGTGTGGACCAAGTTAGCTTAGGGGAAGACCTTAGCCTGGAAGAGTAGGAAGAGGCCTCCCATATGCTGCAGGAATACAGCAAAATATTCTGCGCCACCCCGGGTGACACTACCATAGCTGTCCACCCCTAACGCATCCCTGAGACAGTTCAGGAGAACGTTTCTAGAAATTCACGAGATGCTCAAGTTTGGAGTTATAGAGCCCTCTCAGAGTCCTTGCGCTTCCCTGGTAATTGCAATCTACAACCAAACATGTATTCCTGACCCTATAGTGTTTAACCGACCATATAGGTTGCCGCCCCCCCCCCCGCCCTGCCCTGAATCAATGCATCTCTATGAGGAAAATTCAGTGTCTCCATACAGAGCGTGGGGATGCTGAATGGCAGGGCTACTTACTATGCAACCCTGAGCCAGGAAGCCCCTCCAATGGCCATCTAAGGAGTGGCCACTTGGAGGTGTTCCTAGGGGCAATGTAAACACTGCCTTTTGTCTGAAAAGGCAGTGTTTACATGAAAATGCCTGAAGGGAGCTATTATACTCACCAGAACATCTACGTTAAGCTGTAGTTGTTCTGGTGATTATAGTGTCCCTTTAATGCTACTGAATTTGCCTGTATGTCAGTTACCCTTTGAAATCAGCAAACACTCTGTCACGATTCGGGGAACCCAACACGATAACACCCCCAGAAAAGGTGCAGTACCGGACCTAAGAGTGGCCGGGCTAAGCACACAAAGAATAGTCAGGAGACAAGCCGAGTAAGGGGAACCAGAAGACAGAATAACGAGAAACAAGCCGAGGTCAAAGGGTAGGCGAAAGTCACAAAGTCAGATTAACAAGCCAGAGAGTACGTAACCAGAAACACAAGTACAGTAGCAATACTAGCAAGCAAAGACCACAACAGGGCAGGGAGGAACAGGAAAGGTAAGAATTTAAACCATAAAGGTTAATTCTGATTGGATAATTTCCAATCAGAATTAACAATCACACGTGGGAGATATCTAAACCTCCCACTGTGATTGAGGCACTGTGCCTTTAATGCCGGGTCAGGTGGCTGACCCCGGTGTGTAATATATTGGGCGGTCTCCCAGCGTGCAGCGTCATGCATGCTGCCACTGGGGGACGTGGAGGAAGACGCGGGCGGCATCCGAGGCTGGAAGGATGCCGCTCGCCGAGCCCACGAGGAGGAGGGGACCGCGGACGGCTGGAGGGTGAGTACTGTGAGCGGAGTGCAGCCTCCCCTCGCAGCCGCCCGCGGGATGCCGACACACTCTAACTTGGCTCATATAGCCATTTACAGATGGTCAAATTCCCCTCAATTGGTTGAACCTAGATCACTTTAAAAATAGCAACCACCCTTATTATTTTATTTTTCATTTAGCAGTTCAGCAACTTTCAGATGATTCATAACACAAATAAAACATTTTTCAAATAGCAGTGAATGCTGCCTTAATATAGATGTGATAACGTATACAAGAGACAAGGCTGAGGCTTCCTAGGTGCCAACAAACATGTTGAACAACACACTGTGGCTCCTCAGTGGGTACACAAAATAAGAAATGAAAAAAAGGAATGAAGCGCTCCAATATGCTGTGCAACAAGTGCTACCACATTTATTGAAGAACAAAGATATTTAGCAAACGTTTCAGGCAAGAAGATTGTTCTTCAATAAATGTGGTAGCACTTGTTGCACAGCATACTGGAGCGCTTCCTTAGTACAGGAAACATTCAGTTGATAAATAGAGTGATCCTGGAATCAATTTTACCAAATAAATTCTAGTAAATTGAGTTTAACGGTAGTAGTCAAATTTGCTTTAGCAAACAATTTAGTAAAAAGACCCCTTTAACAAAGTGGACAGGTAAAGGTGTTACTTTATACAACTGATACTTCAAAGACTCACACAGTAACATTTAATTTATTTTGTTTTAAACACATTTTCATTACCATTTATCTGAACCCTTATATGAGCACTATACCCTTGCACACAAAATAAATCAAACATGTCACAAAACTTGTGATTTCTCTCTTTTTTTACATACATACACACATATATACACACACACACACACACACACACTCTGAAAGTTTGTCAAATCTATTTTTATAGAACAAGACTTAGAATTTACTAATGCAATTTATTATAACTTCTATAAATGTTTGTATTGCAAATATACACAGCTCCATTACTTTTATTTCAAAGCCAAAAAGCCAGAAGAAGAAAAAAAAAAAAAAAAATTTGGGGAGCTATACCATAGCGTATATACAAAACAATCGTCATCATCTGTCCTGATTTTGGTATTATAGTCTTTGGGAACTTAAAATTGACACACACTGTTTGTGTTTTATCGCACAAACACATGCACCTAAATCAGTAAAGTACACTTACTACAATGCAGTAATTACTTGTTTTGTTTTGAATGAATCCTTTGATGCATTGCAAAATTTGAGCTATTGGCAAAACTTTTACCACAATAAGCACATAAAAACGGTTTCTCGCCTGTGTGAATCCTCTGGTGACTAACAAGATATGACTTAATCGCAAAACATTTTCCACATTCAGAACATACAAATGGTTTTGTTTCAGCATGTATTCTCTGATGCTTAGCAAGATTTCCATTGCTGCTAAAGGACTTCCCACATACTGAACATGAGAATGGCTTCTCCCCTGTGTGAATTCGCTGGTGTGTGATCAGAGGAAAATTAGCACTAAAACATTTCCCACACTGTGCACAAGAAAATGGTTTCTCTCCTGTGTGAACCTTTTGATGAGTAATAAGATAAGAAGTACTTCTAAAACATTTTCCACATTCTGTACACTGAAACGGCTTCTCTCCTGTGTGAATTCTCTGATGTTTAACAAGATCTGGCTTGCTAATAAACCATTTTCCACATTCTGAACAGCCAAAAGGTTTTTCACCAGTGTGAATTCTCTCATGGGCACGAAGATGGGCACTTATTGCAAAACACTTTCCACACTCAGGACATGAAAATGGTTTCTCTCCAGTATGACTCCGCTGATGCGTCACAAGCCTTGATCTGCAAGAGAAATCTTTTCCGCACTCTGTACAAGAGAATGCTCCAACTCCTGTGTGAATGGTCTCATGTTTAACAAGTTCAGTGTTACTGAGAAAACTTTGTTTGCATACAGAACATACAAATGGTCTTTCTCTTGTGTGAATATTTTGATGTGTTATTAGATTTGAGCTATTTGCAAAACTTTTCCCACATTCAGAGCATGCAAAAGGCTTCTCTCCTGTATGAATTCTCTGATGTTTAACAAGGTCTGACTTTGTTATAAAGCCTTTTCTACAAAACAAACATAGGAATGGTCTTTCTCCAGTATGAATTCTCTTATGTGAAAGAAGATGTGAACTAATTGCAAAGCATTTCCCACATTCAGAGCATGCAAACGGCTTCTCTCCAGTATGAGTTCTCTGATGAATGAGAAATTGTGATTGTGTATAGAACAACTTTCCACATTCCATACATGGAAACAGGTTCTCCTCAGTATGTGTTTCCTGCTGTGATTTTTCAGATTCATTTGAAGAACATTCATTATGATCTCCCTTGGGAACAGTCTCCTGCTTAACATTATCAGAATCCAATTTAAAGCCATTCTGGAATTCAAAGGTCTGAGTGTCATTACAATCATTTTTATTTGCAGAATTACTTAAAAAGGCAACTTCGTCACTTTGTTCAGTAGACAGAATGGGAACATTTATATTTTCTTGTTTGATGGAGTGTGATTCTTCCATCTTAATTCTCATAGATGTACTCATAGTTTGCCCTTAAAAAAAAAAAAAAAAAAAAGTTGATACAAACTATCACCAGTGTTGAGTTTCTAAATCAAAACCTTCAAATAGGTATTTTTCATCCATCTCCCCTAAAAAAAAAAATAAAAAAAAAAATGAATGTTTAAAATACCATTAAGTAGGCATTAGAGCAAATAATAGTAAACATAAGAATGGTAAAAACCTTAACGTCTCAACTGATCCAGCTTCAGTAACACAGATTAATAACATTACAAAAAATAAACTACACACACACAAAATATAAATTGATATATATATATATATACACACACACACACATAATCTCACAAAAGTGAGTACACCCCTCATTTTTGTAAATATTTTATTATATCTTTTCATGTGACAACACTGTAGAAATTACTCTGCTACAATGTAAAGTAGTAAGTGTACAGTCTGTATAAAAGTGTAAGTTTGCTGTCCCCTCAAAATAACAACACACAGCCATTAATGTCTAAACCGTTGGCAACAAAAGTGAGTACATCCCTAAGTGGAAATATCCAAATTGGGCCCAAAGTGTCAATATTTTGTGTGGCCACATTTTCCAGTACTGCCTTAACCCTCATGGGCATGGAGTTCACCAGAGCTTCACATGTTGCCACTAGAGTCCTCTTCCACTCCTCCATGGCGACATCACTGAGCTGGTGGATGTGCGCTCCCCCACCTTCCGTTTGAGGATGTCCCACTAATGCTCAATAGGGTTTAGGTCTGGAGACATGCTTGGCCAGTACATCACCTTTACCTTCAGCAAGGCAGTGGTCGTCTTAGAGGTGTGTTTAAGGTCTTTATGTTATAATACTGCCCTGCGGCCCTGTCTCCGAAGTGAGGGGGATCAAGCTCTACTTCAGTATGTCACAGTACATTTGGGCATTCATGGTTTCTTTAATGAACTGTAGTTTGTCAACGCCAGCAGTACTCCTGCAGGCCAAGACCATGACACTCCCACCTCCATGCTTGACTGTCGGCAAGATACACTTGTCTTTGTACTCCTCACCTGGTTATCGCCACACACGCTTGACAAAATCTGAACCAAATAAGTTTATCTTGGTCTCATCGGACCATAGGACATGGTTCCAGTAATCCATGTCCTCAGCAAACTGTTTGCAGGCTTTCCTGTGCATCATCTTTAGAAGAGGCTTCCTTCTGGGACGACAGCCATGCAGACCAATTTAATTAAGTGTGCTGCATATGATCTGAGCAATGACTTTGCCATGAGGTGCCATGTTGAACTTCCAGTGACAAATAATAGAGTGTGAGAGTAATAACACCAAACTGAACACACCTGCTGCCCATTCACACCTGAGACCTTGTGACACTAACGAGCCACATGACACAGGGGAGGGAAAATGGCTAATTACACCCAATTTGGACATTTCCACTTAGGGGTGTACGCACTTTTGTTTCCATGGTTTAGACATTAATGGCTGTGTGTTGAGTTATTTTGAGGGGACAGCAAATTTACACTTTTATACAAACTGTACACTGTAGCAGAGGGTCATTTCTTCAGTGTGGTCACATGAAAAGATATAGTAAAACATTTACAAAAACGTGTACTCACTTTTGGGAGATATAGTGTGTGTGTGTGTGTATATATATATATATATATATATATATATATATATATATATACACATACATACATACATACATACATACATATACACACGCACACACAGTCTGTAGTTGTGGGAAAGGTTACCCGGCCTATTAATACACGGGGCCTCCCTTCCTCTGGTCCGATACTGCCTGGTTCAGTACAGAGCCACCTACTCCTGGTTCAAACTTCATCAACACAAACTACCTAAACGCTAAACAATCTGGTCTTGGCCTCATGCCGCCTATGCAAATATTCATTTTACCTCACTTGAGTAAAGAACAAACGCCTTCATCGAAGTTCATGGGACCTAGCCATGGGTTTTTGGATTGCTGTTTGCGCATTTTTTTTACCACAAAACCATGTATCTGTTCATTCAGCCAGTGCTGGGCCATGTTATCAGTGACAACTGGCAAAGTTCAATCATACATAGCATTACAGAGATAGCTCAAATAGATTCATGAATTATGCTTACCGTGTTATTTCCTCATTTGGCCATATCAATTTTAGCACATGCAAGTCAGTTAGCCACCCTACATTTTAATGTATAATAAATTCTGTGCCATATTCAGTTTTTCAAATTTGCAGCTTACTACAGTCAGCCCACATGGCCTTGGTTATACCCGTCAGCTTTGAGCAGCTCAGCATTTGTTACTTAAGTTCAACAGGCATCTTCCACTGAGCGGTACGGTTCGATTCAGTTCAGAAGGGTTAGAATGGTCCAGCCTATTCAGGTGAGTGTTTCCACTGCAAGTCGGACAGGCAGGGGGCATGCGGGGTTTAGACCAAATGCCTAGCGTGTCATTTGTTGTGAGCATTGACGTTTTAAATGTCTGCCAATCAATGGATTTTTTAATGTGACGCCAGTAGCTCCGCCTTAACCGTACCATATCCTATGTCCCTAGATCTGAAGGGGACCCAGGAATGGTGCGGTTTGGTTCGGTTGTATGGGACACTTTCATAATGGAAACACTCAAAATAGCGTACCAGACCAAACCAACCCAAACTGCTCAGGGGAAATGAGGCATTAGTTCCCCTGTCAATTAGGAAAGACATACTGGAAGGCTTAGACATTAATTTGGTCTCCAAGCTGATTGCGTCCCAAGACCTCACAGAGAACTAGGCGTACTGCTACGGAGACTTGTCAGTAGCTTTGAAAGCTAGGGACCCCAGACTGTTCAAACTGACTATACCCAAATTCATTCTGGCTTTTGGTCTATATATAGATGTTGTCTGTTACACATACCCACACTATAAGGAGGACCTAGATTTCCATTTACATAAATGGGGGACCTAGTGCAGCAGTATGGCGGTCATACATTCCATGACTGATTTTTTTATTTTTTTCTATGAATCTTTTTAGGACAAAATCGGTCACGGCTTTGGTTCAATTCAACACCTATTTAGATCAAAACAGAACTATTCTGCAAGCATTAAACCACTGTCTTGTGCTTTTGGCACCTCCAACTCCCACTCCGATTTAGAGTCATGTTACCTCGGGATCCAACAGAGTCAAAACACAAAGTCTTAAAGAAATTGGGTAGACCTATGCTGTTTTTAGGTAAGGTGCAATCAGTGAAATATTATTTAGATTACCCAGTGGGGTACCTCAGGGATCTGTACATGCACAGTAAGGAAACCCCTGTGATTTTGTATTAGAAACCCCCTGCTAGGGGCACTGAATAAAACGCAGAGTGTGGCTCTTTAATATATTTATTAGTAATATTGAAGAAGGTCTTGATGCTAAGTGTCACGTACGTGTTCCCTTAATTATACTTTGTATTGTCTAATGTTTTCCTGCATTCAAATGGAATTGTTCCCTTCTGTTCGCTTATCGAACAGATTCTGTGGGGTCCCCTTGTTTGCAAATCATGTTTAGGCTTGATTGGAAGATTGTGCTGGTCCCATTCTAAATATGATAAAAAATGAGGCATGATTATAAATCTGTGGATAAGTATTAATGTCTCTTTTGGATATGATATTGGAACACAAGGCTTGTTCAGATCAAAAGGACTCATTTAAGAGGGAATCAAGACATATCGCAAATAAAATGAGTTAGTTTTAACTGAAAGCAGACCTCCAGGCCACTTATGTGTGACTTCTCACACCTTACAGAGTAGCTCTGCTGGGGTACCAGCTTCAAAGAGGAATTTAGGTTGTAAGCTCTGACCTTGCATACAATCAAATTACCCCCTTTTGAAATTGACAATACCACCTCTAGGCAGCCAGTGCATATATGCACGAACATAACTTTCGTTTTACCTAACAGATCTGAGTGCTTTTTGGATATGTTGTGCGCTCAGATCGGGGCTATTTGGGAATATAATTTTTCTGGGGTTCCAAAGCGGTTATGTATTTTTGTGATATGTAAAAATTGTATGCAAGTTTCCCTATTTGAGAGATAATTGGAACTCAATTCTCTCTCAAACACAAAGGCTTGTTGGAAGGAAACCCCTGTGATTTTGTATTAGAAACCCCATGTTAGGGGCACTGCCTGAAACGCTCAGTGTGGCCTAATGAAGTCAGATTGCTGCTTTTAACCAATACAACTGGTTGCGTACATTATATTGGGGAAACTCTACACAGAGGGAATACTTTCAATATATTCAGCACATCTGGGATTAGGACTTGTGGAGGATATACTCACGAACCCGTTAAAGTAAGGTATGTCTTTTTGCTCATACAAACATTTGCAACAGGGTTGATGTTCCAGGAGGGATAAGCCAAATGATTTAGGTAAACTAGAAAAATGGTCAGAGCAGTGGCAACTGACACTTAATATGTATAACATAATGCATCTTGGGTGTAAAAACCCAATGGGATAGTATTAAATATTTGATACAGTCCTAACCTCAACATCTGAGGAAAGGGATTTAGGGGTAATTATTTCAGATGAGAAAAGGTAGGCAGACAATGTAACAGGCTGCATCTGGCTATACGTCACAAAAAAGTATAGCTCAGTAGAACGCACATCGATCAGCAGTGGAACATACGCTGAGAATCAGCAAAGCGGCTAACATTTCTCCAACACTCCAAACTTTCCCCGAAGCCGGCTACTAGGAGAAAGTACAGAAGGGGTACTGAGGCTCATATGAGTTGGACTCCATACAAAGTGCAATACTGTTATGCACCTCTGTTAATGTATTCTATTTATTCCCTATTAAAATAAAAGTTCAACAGAGAGCACTATGTCTCGGTCTTTTATATTTTATATCAACCTAATTGTGATGCAGTTTTTACAATTCTATACTGTTGCTGGCGGCTCATCATTTTCCAGACATTTCATGTTTTTTTTTATGTATCAGTGCTTTTATATACTAGATCACTTCAGCCACGTTAGCAGGTTTCCCGGCTTTTTCTATAGCAGGAGTCTCTGTACTGCATGTTTTCTAGCTGATAAATTGTGGACTATTATGCTAACATTTTGTATCCATCTTTTACTATTTCATTTGGACTTTTGCTATTGTTATATGTGCATCATATAACCTGCTCAAATTGCATTGTACGGATTCCTGACTCACTATTTAGTCAATACACCTTTTTGCTTTGTTTGTATTCTAATCCTCTTCTCACTTTATACATCATCTACTCCTGGTTAATGTACTAGATTTCTTTTGCAGTTTTAGATTTATTTGTTTAGGCTCGGGGTGGGAGCTTTCCTCTAACCAGTTAAGTAGGAGATTTATATTGATTTGAGCATTTATAGATTTTCTTTAGATCTGTTGACCAAGAGGAATTATCTATTTATTTTCTCTTTGGTTCTTCATATTTTATTTATTCAGACAATATAACAGAGCAGCAGGAAAAGCTAGCAGAATGCTTAGTTGTATAGCAAGAGGTATTCGCAGTAGACGGAACAAAGCACTCATGCCATTTTCCAGAACACTGGTGATACCTCACTTGGAGAAATGTACACAGTACTGGAGACTGTATCTCCAGAAGGTTGTTGATACTTTAGAGAGAGTTCAGAGAAGGGCTACTAAACGGATTCATAGTTTGCAGGATAAAAAAAACTTACAAGGAAAGGTTAAAGGAACTTAACATGTATAGCTGGAGGAAAGACGAGACAGGGGGGATATGATAGAAACATTTAAATACATAAAGGGAATCAACAAAGTAAAGGAGGAGACTATATTTAAAGGAAGAAAAACTACCACAAGAAGAGGACAGTCTTAAATTAGAGGGGCAAAGGTTTAAAAATAATATCAGGAAGTACTTACTTTACTGAGAGGGTAGTGGATGCATGGAATAGCCTTCAAGCTGAAGTGATAGAGGTTGACACAGTAAAGGAGTTTAAGTATGCGTGGGATAGGCATGAGGCTATCCTAACTATAAGATAAGGCCAGGGACTAATGAAAGTAGTTAGAAATTTGGACATACTATATGGGCAGAATGGTTCTTGTCTGCCATCACATTCTGTTTCTATGGCTTGGCATTATGAGGATGGTGGCTATGGCTCTGAGGACATGTTCTTTAATATGGTAATAGTGTGCCTGGAGAAGCACATCCCTGGGTGTGGAGTCAGGTAAGTGTCACAGGCATGGGACCCGGTGCACGCAGTCCACCAGCAGTATGTCGGCTGGGATCTCTGGGGCGTTGGCATGCAGCAGGTCTCTGACGTAAACCGGCAGGTCCGCCAGAGTATAATGACCTTGCACGGTCTTCCAGATCGGCTAGCTTGGTTTCAGTGTATTCCAGCTTCGTCTCCAGGTGTTCCACGTGGCTCGCCAGATCATTATGTGCCGTGGCAAATTTGTTCATTTTGGACTCCATCTGGGAGGTGCATTTGCAGAACTCCTGTACATCCTTGCACAGGGAGTCCACGTAGTGCTGCCACAAGGTTATTAACTTTTGTGAAAGCGCGCAAAGCGCCTGAGTGAGGTAGCTCGTGGTGAGCTTTGGTGGTTGCAGCTGCGTGGGGTCCTGGGTTGTCATCATCAGAGCCGTCGTCGCCATGAATGCCGGCCCAGAGTGTGGTTTCTGTGTAAGAAAAAATTATTTTTCTGCTATCGCGGAGCTTTTCTTGTTTTTATGCTGCAACATCACAGCTGTAGTGCTGTTTCCTTCGTTCTGTGTGCAGGGATTGAAGTGGATGTAGATATTGATACTTTAGAGAAGGACTACTAAACTGGTTCATGGATTGCAAGATAAAACTTACAAGGAAAGGTTAAAGGATCTTAACATGTATAGCTTAGAGGAAAGACGAGACGGGGGGGGGGGGGGGGTTGGGATATGAAACATTTAAATATAAAAAGGTAATTAACACAGTAAAGGAGGAGACTATATTTAACCCCTTAATAACTGGACTTTTTTGGCCATGTATGTTAAGGGTCAGGGTTGTTTTAACACTTTTTTTATATTCTTTATTTTTGCAGTGCATAGAATAACAGGCAAAATTGCTAAGATATTTCAATAGAGTATATATGACAAGAGAAGAATATATGTGTAACAGGAAATATCAAGGATACCGCACTTTTTGTATTATACATGTAGAAACACTGTTCTATTAATGTAGGTGAGAAGATTGGTAGAATCGAACTGTTGTGAAGTTAAGAGGAGAGTAGGAAAATACCACTGGATATCCTCCCGCTTTCTGAAACTCAATCTCTCTAAAACTGAGCTCCTTGTCTTTCCTCCTCCTAATACGGATCCTCCTCTTTCGCTCTCTCGTCAAGTTAGTGGTATGCACATAAGTCCATCCTTGCAAGCTCGCTCTCTTGGCGTCATACGTGATTATGGCCTCACATCCAGTAGTTTGCCAAATCCTGTAGATTCGATCTTAAAAACATAACCTGCATCCGCTCCTTTCCTACACAAGATGCTACCAAGGAGCTTGTCCATGCTCTAGTAATTTCCTGCATGGATTATTGTAACCCTCTCCTGGTCTTCACAAAAGCAGATTTTCTGTGCTAGAGTGTCGCTGGACTTCCTCACGCTGTGTGAGGACCTCCAGCGTTGCTCAAATCCCCATAGGAAAGCATTTTCAATGCTTTCCTATGGAGAGGTCTAATGCGCGTGTGCGGCATTGCCGCGCATTAGGTCTCCCCTGCCGGCGGCCACACATGCGCATTAGGTCTCCCACCGCGGGACATCGGCGGGGGTCTCAGGTAAGTCACTGAAGGGGTTTTCACCCCTTCAGCAACATGGGATGGGTGGTGGGAGGGAGAGGGTACCTGCAGTGCCAGGGAAATGGTTTGTTTTCCTGGCACTGGAGTGTCCCTTTAAGCAGTGCCTTAAAACCCATCTCTTAAGGAAAGCTTATGGCCTCCCAGAGTAACCTCTACCTTACATACCTTTCTCTTGCTCTCTTCTAAAGGGCAGCACTCTACTCTCTCCTCCAGCTTTGTATCATTCCCACCTTATTTGATTGCCATTTCCTGTCCTATTGTATTTTACACCCCACCTCCTATAGACTGTAAGCTTGTTTGAGCAGGGTACTTTTCTTGTCATTGTCCTATTTATAGTTAAATACCCCCTCTCATAATATTGTAAAGCACTACGGAATCTGTTGGCGCTCTATAAATGGCAATAGTAATAATAATAATAATAAAAGCGTAACTGCTGCAGGATATCAGTTATGCTTGATTAACCCCTTAAGGACACATGACATGTGTGACATGTCATGATTCGCTTTTATTCCAGAAGTTTGGTCCTTAAGGGGTTAAAGTAACAAAGCTGGCTCAATTATGGTAGAGGCAAGGCTAACTCCAGTGAAACAGCCTAGCAGCAGGCAAGTTCATTAGATTGCTTAACCCCTTAAGGACCAAACTTCTGGAATAAAAGGGAATCATGACATGTCATGTGTCCTTAAGGGGTTAAAGGACCACTATAGTGCCAGGAAAACACTTGTTTTCCTGGCACTATAGTGCCCTGAGGGTGCCCCCACCCTCAGGGTCCCCCTCCCGCCGGGCTCTGGGGAGAGGAAAGGGGTTAAAACGTACCTTTCTCCAGCGCCGGGCTGGGAGCTCTTCTCCTCTCCTCCCATTCGGCTGAATGAGCGCGCATTCAGCCGGTCTCATAGGAAAGCATCATCAATGCTTTCCTATGGATGCTTGCGTGCTCTCACTGTGATTTTCAGTGAGAATCACGCAAGCGCCTCTAGCGGCTGTCAATGAGACAGCCACTAGAGGCTTTGAGGGCTGGATTAACCCATTTATAAATATAGCAGTTTCTCTGAAACTGCTATGTTTATAAAAAAAAATAAAAATGGGTTAACCCTAGCTGGACCTGGCACCCAGACCACTTCATTATGCTGAAGTGGTCTGGTTGCCTAGAGTGGTCCTTTAATCGATTCCTAGAAATGGAGAGTTCAAGCCCCAGCCACCATCAGCCCTATCGATGTAGTCCCCCACACATCGCCTCAGGCCATGGACAATCCGGCATGTTTTCCCGCGCTTTGTCCGTGGCTTGTTTCGGCTGGCTGTTTGTCTGGCATCGCCAGTGATACGCTAAGGTTGCTTGTTCCCTGGTAGTCGGGGTGAGTTGTGACGAGTGGAACGGCCAGAGCACTGGGGTCCAGGCTTGCGCCTTCTCCTGCGCAACAACCCACTGGAGGCTCTCAGTGAGTGACCATGCACGCAGCGTCGGTCAGCAGGAAGGATTCGGGAGGCTGTGACTTGTCCTGCAGAGGTGTTGGTGAGTCCACGGTCTGCAATCCTCTCCCAGAAGTAAAACCGTACCTCCCATGTACAGGTTTTAGAGTGTCATGGAAAGTTACAGGGTTAAATACAATGCTAGCAAATTAAATTATCTGGACTTTCTGCCTGGGTTATCAAGACAGTCATCAGAAACATCCTCTTGAGAACAGTCATAAAATTAATTTTTAATTACCCAATCGCCATCGTTCCCCCAATGCAAGTCATTGTGATCACACTGTAATGACTTGCGGACAGCTATTTTATATTGTTTTTATCATTAATTTTGTAGCAAATAAATATTTCACGGAGCTGAATTTCCTGACACTGAAATGTATTGTGGACCAGTCCTGCATCTGGAGGAACCTAAAGAAGGATAAAATACTGCAGTAGATAAAATGCGTGAATAAGCGCCGTTTAGTAGGATGAAAGTATATTTTATTCTGTGTGGATGATTTATGCAAATGTGTTGGTATATGTTCGGATACCAGTTTAACTTACTTAACACTTGTTCTATGGGCTCTACAGCCATTGTTGCCACCCAAGAGTAGTGGGAGTTGGAGAGCAGGGCTTCTTTCAGTGTGTAATAACTTACTGTGTCACTTTCTCAGTCCCATGGTGTAGATTTGTCAGGTTTTAAATGCAATTTCTGTTTTAGTTAAACATGCAAAGTAACGTTATATTGCATGCAGTTAACAAAACATTTGAAGTATATTCCTTTTAAGGCTCAAGTTGTCCAACGAAAAGAATCAACCTTTGTATGCCATCGCACCTGGATAGTACGTGATGATAAAAGATCACTCCAAAAAGCACAGGTTACAACTTGGTGAAAAACAAGGTGAAAAAAAAAGAGACTCTATAAACTGTTACCCATTACACAGGTGTAATAGTTGCCAAAAGCAAGTATTGGGTTCATGTGTCCAATTGCAAAATCATCAGTCCTGATAAAGATGCCACAACTATGGAATGATGATATTGGATGTCAGCAATCAGATTCCTAGAAGGGTGTACGGATTAGTGGATATCATGTTATTTTTATTGGGATTAACCCAGGGCTTGACAAATTTGTTTGGAATCTAGGAGTCATTTTTTTTTTTTTTTTTAAAGGGGCACTATATAGTCACCAGAACCACTACAACTTAATATATTGGTTCTGGTGCCTATAGCCTGTCCCTGTAGCTTTTTTAATGTAAACACTGCCTTTTCAGAGAAAAGGCAGTGTTTACATTGCTGCCTACTAAGACCTCTAGTGGCTGTCACTCAGACGGCCACAAGAGAGTCCTGTGTCAGTGCTATGCATGGCCGCGCTGAATGTTACCCATACAGAACATGCGCAATATCCTCCCAATGTTTTCCTATGGGAAAGCATTGGCTTAGCGGAGATCAAAAAGATTGATGAACTCTGCAATGGAGGAGGGACAAGCCATCGCAAAACCTGCACAGTGTGGGGGGAAAAAAAGGGTGAGTAAAGACACCAATTGTAATCGCAGGTACCTAAACAGACACACACACACACACTGACTGAGGTATGCGTGTGTGTGTGTGTGTAATATATACACACACCTCGGTCAGTGTGTGTGTGTATGCTTCTGTCAGAGTGTGTGTCTGTTTAGGTACCTGCGATCACAATGTGTGTGTGTAGAAGCATGTTATCTGTCCTGATGAAAGTTCCATGTTGGAGCTGAAACGTTGATATTTTATATGGAATAAATAAAAGCTAAATTGTACTACTTCAACCAAGTCCCAGGAGTGCGATTGTTTCTACACCCATATCTACCTTTGCCACAACCAGCACTACAAAAGTCTTCTTGGAGTGCAAGCTACTACAATGTGTGTGTGTGTATATATATTTACATATACAAATAGAAAAAATGGTTGGTTGCACTCACGGATTTCCATAAAATATAACTTTTATCCCAATGGTTAAAACAGATCAACGTTTCAGTCCATCTTGTGGACTTTCATCAGGATCACACATACATACATATACATACACACCAAACCCCCATTATTTTCTACCTAGGTGAGGTGTTTTTAAATAGTACTATTTAGGATTTGAAATCTCTGTTTAGTTAATAAGCGAGTGCACTGGTTTGTATATTTTTTTGTATTTTGGTCCCAGTAGCACCCTGTAATATATGCATGTTTAGGCGAGTGCAGCCCTCCTGACTTTGTTTATAATTGTGGGGGTCTAGGCCAACCCCTGGGTTTTGCACCCCTCCCTGTCACAGGTGTCTCATTCCAGGACCCTATTTAGCCTTGACTTGCAGAGAGTCCCAGTAAGGAAGCATTTCCCAAGTAAGTGGATTAATCTCATAAGAGCAAGCATTAGGCTGCTAGAGTAGGACCTGCCAAGAATGGGGTACTTTGATGCAGTTGGCAGGCTTATGCAATGTATGATCATATAATGTAACCAAACCCCCATTATTTTCTACCTAGGTGAGGTGTTTTTAAATAGTACTATTTAGGATTTGAAATCTCTGTTTAGTTAATAAGCGAGTGCACTGGTTTGTATATTTTTTTGTATTTTGGTCCCAGTAGCACCCTGTAATATATGCATGTTTAGGCGAGTGCAGCCCTCCTGACTTTGTTTATATATATATATATATATATATATATATATATATATATATATATATATATGAGATGCAATTAAAGAAATGTAACTCACCCCAGGTGCTGTGTATGAGAATGTGCATTCTAGCAGGTGCTGTGCATGAAAACCGGCGTCCTGCTGGATCGTTTGCGCATATGCGTGATTAGCTCCGCCCATTTCCGTATGTGCGTGATTAGCTCCGCCCCTTTCCGTGATATCATCACGTGGGGCTAGCGTCGTTGCCATGGCGACGCGGGTAACTAAGAAGAGGTCGCCATGGTAATATCTAACTATACCAGATGATCGCAAACAAGTGAATAGAGCTATGTTACAAAACAGCTCATATAGGAAGGGGACATAGCGTCCCTGTGGTGATTCATGGACTAAAAACTAAATGAAGCATAATAAATGTAGTAGTCAATGAAAAGGAACTATAGTATTAAAGAATACTCATGTCAACAGTGGTAAAAAAAACACCAGTGCGCTGATTATGAGTGAATGAAAATAAAGTGCCAATCTTGAAGGTGCTAGGAAGTCAGATGGCATTACAAAGTGCCAATATATTAAAAAGTGCAATTGTAGCAAATACCTGAGTGCAAAATTTTTTTTTTAAAGTGATAAACAGTGCATGCAAAAAAAGTGCCAAAGACAACCACAATATCCATAATGGCATCAGATATTAAATGGTTAAAATATATACATAAACATTGCTAGGGTAGAGGTGCTCATAAGGATAAAGTACCAGAGAAACCCACATTCTCCATAATGGCATCAAGTACTGAATACATAAATAGACTTTGCTGAGTTAAAGGTGCTTGATTAAATCTGTCACATCACTATAGTAACTCTACACGTGCTATTTTTTGCACAAACTATTTTTTACAGGTACTCATATAGTGGGTGACATATCACAATATTATGGCACATACCTCTTGAGAAAACTACTCATACTACAATGTGGAGGAACCATGTATATAAAACTACTTACATTAAAAATAAATAAATAATATGCAAGTGAGGGCTGAAGCAAATATACAATATCACACAAAGGAATGTAACGACAGGGATTCATTTAACCCTCTAGGAGACACAGTGTCTAATTCGTATATCCAAAAGGCTTCTTTGTTGAGGAGGATCCTCCCTCGGTCACCACCTCTTCTTGGTGGTGGGATGTGGTCAATGGCAACAAATTTTAGTGTGGCCAAAGGGTGCTTTAGATCCAAAAAAAATTTGGCTACTGGTTTGTCCGAATTGGCCATCCCTATATGCCAGTCGTATACTAGACCTGTGTCCCCTAATGCGTTCACAGATAGCCGTTTCCGTCTTCCCTATATAACAAAGGCCACATGGGCAACTCAGTTTATAGATTACATGCGTTGTTTTACAAGTAATCGTGAATTTAACCCCTTAAGACCGGAGGGCGTACTATTACGTCCTTTTAAAAGCGGCTCTAAACGCCGCCGGACGTAATAGTACGCCCTCCGGTTTTTAGTAACTTACCCGGTCGCTGGCGGTCCCACGCCGGCGATCGCGGTTCGGGGGACTCCCAGGGAGCCCCCCGCGGCACGTCCACCCTCCAGGAGCCCTCCCGGCCATGTGAGAGTGAGGTCCTTGCGAGGACCTCACAATCACATGGCCGGTATAGCTGCCTGCTGCATTGCCAGCAGGGGGACCAACTGTAATGACAGTTGGTCCCCCTGCTGGCTGAAAATCAAATAAAAATGTTTTAAAACAGTGTAAAAATAAATAAATTATATACTTAGATCATATATATATATATATATTATATATATGATCTAAGTATATATATATACACATATACACACATACACATACACCGTCTAGGTGTATTTTAATATTAATATATATATATAATTATATATATATATATATTAATATCAAATTACACGTAGACTGATACTGATTAAATATATATAATTATTGTTATATATATTTATAAATATAAAAAAAATTAATATGTAAATACGTAAAAAAAATTAAATAAAAAAAATAATTAAAAATAAAATAAATATATAGATGTGTTTTATTTCGTTCTAACTGTATTCTGATATTAATATATATATATTTATATCAAAATACACTTATAACGAAATAATATATATATCTATATACATAAATATATACGTATATATCACTATATATATATATATATACCTATATATAAATAAAAATATTAAAAAAAATATATATATATATATATATATATACACGTATATATACACATATGTATATATATACATATATTAATTCTACACATATATTTATGTAATAATTTTACATAATTAGGTATCCTAATTAATTACAATTAGCGGGACCTGCCTGACCACCCATGCCGAAAGTATAGGGAATTTAATTTGCTAGCACTATATTTAACCCTATAACTTTCCAAGACACCATAAAACCTGTACATGGGGGGTACTGTTTTACTCGGGAGACTTCGCTGAACACAAATATTAGTGTTTCAAAACAGTAAAATGTATTACAACCATGATATCGCCGGTAAAAGTGACGTTTTTTGCATTTTTCACGCACAAACAGCACTTACAGGGACGATATTATTGCTGCAATACTTTTTACTGTTTTGAAACACAAATATTTGTGTTCAGCGAAGTCTCCTGAGTACAACAGTACCCCTCATGTACAGGTTTTATGGTGTTTTCAAAAATTACAGCGTCAAATATAAGGCTTGTGTTTCATTTTTTTCACATTAAAATTCGCCAGATTGCTTACGTTGCCTTTATGACCCTATGGTAGCCCAAGAATGAAAATTACCCCTATGATGGCATACCATTTGCAATAGTAGACAACCAAAGGTATTGCAAATGGGGTATGTCCAGTCTTTTTTAGTAGCCACTTAGTCACAAACACTGGCCAAAATTGGCGTTTTTTGCATTTTTCACACACAAACAAATACAAACGCTAACTTTGGCCAGTGTTTGTGACCAAATGGCTACTAAAAAAGACTGGACATCGCTTATTTGCAATACCTTGGGTCGTCTACTATTGCAAATGGTATGCCATTATGGGTGTAAATTTATTTCCTGGGCTACTATACAGTCTCAAAGGCAACGTAACCAATCTGGCGAATTTCAATTTCAAATGTAACACGCTATATTTGACCCTGTAACTTCCCAAAACACCATAAAACCTGTACATAGGGGGTACTGTTTTACACGTGAGACTTTGCTGAATACAAATATGTGTATTTTATTGCAGTAAAAGCAAACAGTATTATGACATTGACAGTTAAAATGTCATGAAGAACGAAAAAAATCAAAAAAAATCTTATTTTCTCCCATTTTTTTCATATTAAATTATGTTTCATAGCTAAATATTTGATATTAAATGAAAGCCCTGTTTCCCCTGAATAAAATGATATATAATAAGGGGGGGTGCATTTAATATGAAAGAGGTGAATTACGGTTGGACAGACATATAGCGCAAATGCCAGGTTTTGTTTACGTTTTGTTTCGTTCACAACTTGTACATTTGGCTGCGGTGTTAAGGGGTTAATGGGGTAGACTTTATTGTTGTGAGGATGGTTAAACTTTTTTGCTGGAGTCATATGGCTGCATGTAACACAACAATACCACAATTTTTTTCTCTTCAACAATAAATTTTACCACCAGGTGCAGGGGACTGCGATGGGGACGTCTTGTGCCCCCTCCTATGCGAACCTGCACCTGGGTTGGTGGGAACAACATATCGTCTATTCAGAACGTTTGAAACACTATATGGACTTTGTCCACCTTTGGAAACGTTACATAGATTATATTTTTGTCATATGGACGGGCACCCAAGAACTATTCATTGAATTTGTGGAAATTTTGAATACAAATTACCTTAACTTACGATTGACCATGGAAATTGGTTTATCATCTCTGAATTTCCTTGACTGCACATTTACTATCACAGATCAACTCAGGATTCAGACCACTCTATATCGCAAACCCACATCCACCAATAATATGCTTAATTGGCGTAGTTACCACCCCAATCCACTAAAAAGGGGCATCCCAGTGGGACAGTATTTGCGACTCAAAAGAAACTGCTCCTCTGTTGATGACTTTATAGAGAAAGCAGCCTTATTAAAGGCCAGATTTAAAGCTAAAGGTTATCCAAACAGATGCCTTAAACAGGCAAACCAAAGAGCACTTCAAGTGAACGTGAGGTCCTTCTGGACAACAGTACCAAACCATGCCCCCCTAAAATAATCAGATGTGTGGCAAACTTTGACGCAGGGTGGGACACAGCGAAAAAGATTTTGGCCATTACTTACACAAGATCGACATCTCAAAGATGTGATCCCCCACATGTCTCAATAACAGCCAAAAGAGGCAAAAACCTCAAAGACTTGCTAGTACCCAGTCACCTCTCCAAACGGAATGCAAGTAAAAAAAAGTTGGCTTAATGTGTACGGCACTTATCAGTGTGGACGCTGTGTAGCTTGTCGCTACATAGATAAAGACTAAGTCGATTACAGACTCCTCAGGCACACTAAAAATTCCTATCAAACTATTTTTTAACTGCAACTCTACAGGATTATTTTACCTTCTCACGTGTAAATGCGGCAAAAAATACATAGGGAAAACAATACGTCCCTTCAAGAGACGAATGATGGAACATATTCATTCAGTTCCATCTGACAGGGATACCCCCGTGGCTAGACATGCTAGAGGACACCACAGCGAGACGTTTAGATGCTTTAGATTCGCAGGGGTTGAAAAGGTTATTGTGGGGAAAAGAGGAGGTGATCTGGATCTGATCCTAAAACGGAGAGAATGTCAGCTATCTATATGCAATTGAGGATTGTATGGTTGTGGGGTTACTAGGGGTTTGGATACTTTCATTTAGCTTTTTTCATTAAAGGATTTTTTTATTATTTTTCCATCCCTTGTATCCCATATATACCTCTGCACTTTGATTTTAGTGCATCTGTACCGTACCTCAGTTTTGCCATTCAGTAGGGATTAGATCTCCTGTATATATGTATATATTTTTGTGCGGTAGCACTTCCCGCTCTGCTTTGGGCGCTGGAGCCAATTAGCATCATATATATTTTTTATTTTTCCAGTAGGCTATACTTATATCCAGGGGATGCTTGGGGTCTCATAACTTGCTTTAGTTGGAGACCCTGTAGTACCTTTTTTCTTTTGTTTTGCAATTACTCTATTTAGGGGTTAAGCCCCAGGAGACCCCTGGAGTCTCCTTGCGGTACACAGGATAGCGTGGTCAGACTGTGACTGTCCCAGCTGGGTCTAGATATTCGGTCTGTCCCTCGCTACCTGTCTGTTTTTCTTTAATTCACAAAACTGAAATTTTGCAGAACAAAATAGCAAAACTGCAGCTAATATAGCCATGACTATCAGCTATTTTTGCCCCCATATTTTTCCATTCGGATTTAATTTGTGGGAAATCAGAGTTTAGCATACAGCAATGTCCAGGGCGCTCTGCAGGAGCTCCAATAGTTGTAATTTAAATTATTTTGCGTCAGGACAAGTAGGATTGTCATGACAGACAAGTAGATTGGGCTACCTATTTAGTGCCTTAAAAAGTAGATTTTGTTAAAAAAAATAAATACAATACACCCTTAAGAAACACACACAATTACAACCTCCGATCCAGACATACACGAGTACTGACTGCAGTTGGAAAGCACAGTCAGAGAGATGGAAAAGGTACAGTTTCTCTATGGATTTTTAACACTGGTCCCTGAGATCTCAAATATAATGAAGCACTTTTTATTATAGTGCTCGAATAGTCACCCCTTCACCTGACAGCAAGAAGAGGGAATCAAGAACACTCACTGCAAGGGCACCTGTCTTCAGCTCCAGCGTCCCTGGATATAAACAGGTGTAGGGTCGTATTACACATACCCAGATGGACAGGATGGGGGAATATACCGAGTACAGCACTGAAAGTTCTAAGACTCTGCATAGGCGGTAGAGTTATAACCCCACCTACCAATAAAATCACAAGGAACACATTTTTAAAACATGGGACAGAATCCCAGGACATTTATTTAACAAGACAAGGGGGATTGCCCCATGAAAATCATGACAGCTGTGCTTCTTTAGGAGAACGTGGCAGAGGACGATAATCACCATGCAGGTGTCAGAGAGCCACAATTCTTTTGAATAAAATTCCAATCCAGCTATAATAACAGCTTGGTATTTCAGTCTGAACTCTACAAGATCAAAGTTTAGCAAAGAACTCTGTGAATAATTCAAGTGTAAAAGCAATATAGAAATTCCACCTGACCAAGGGGAAACTAAACCAAGAATAGACCATCAAAATGCAAAACTGAAGTCCAAACCACAAATTGGAGAAAATTTCAGAATTTTTTTTTTTTTTTTTTTAAAGACTAAATTTGTTTAGTTTACAATCTGTCAAATTGCCATGATCAACTTCCTAAATACAAAAAAAAAAAAAAAACACAGCAGGTCGTTCTAGATCTCCAATCAATGCTTATAACCGATCACAGTTTTTGTCTACCAGACAATAAAAGTGAATTCATGGCTGATTATAGCTGTAGTTACCAATGAAACAAACAGGGATTTCATGAGAGCGCTGTGTATACCCATTTCCCTATATAAGGCAGCGAGATATCACAGCATAAACAGATCTAGATACATGCTCACTTTGTTTATAGGTGAAGGCCAACCTTGTTTGTTGTGAAGTGAGCCCAGGACTTTGCACAGGGTTACCGTACTAGATACAGAAAATTAACTTACCTGGAAGCAACACATCACCTGGTGAGAGTTTACGCAACCATATATAATACATCCAACTAAGCACCTTATCCCCTTACAGTGTCTTTCTATGTTTGGCATGACAATGCGCGTAAAAAGGGAAGTGAGGGGACGGAAGGTTTCCACAGGAGAAACGTCATATGGAAGGGAACAGCACTGATTGGCTGTCGGCGCGAACGTCAACGTAAAAGCAGGCATCCGAGACCCGTTCAAAGCGTCTTCGAGAAGAAAGCTAAGAAGACTACGCGTCCCAGAATCCTATACAAAACGAAATAGCCACGTGATACTCAGCAGCCAATCCGCAAAGGAGATTATTTAAAAACAGCCTGTTCGGGGTTTGTGATTGTTGTAATGTGCTTCATTCACTAAAGCGTGTATATAGATGTGAACAATAGGAGAAATGTGACAATTAGAGGGCTTTCATCAAGGAGCATTTATTCAGATGGCTGTGGGAAAGGAACATGTTTTTTTTTCTATACTAATGTGAGGGATTATTGAAAGTTCAGAGTGATATACAGTGTGGAACCTCGGAACTCGAACTTAATACGTTTCAGAAGGCTGTTCGAGTTCCGATTTGTTCGAGAACCGAATCAACATTTCCCATGGGAATTCATGTTAATTTGTAAATTCATGTTTAATCCGTTCCAGACGCCCAAAATTACATAGATGGGGATAGGTAACTGTGTATAAAATGACTGTCTCAGGTTCAAAATATCTAATACCCCTCTTTTCTCTGCGTGTATCCTTATGTATATAGTCCCTCTTACCTTACTCGTGTCCCTTTGTCCTCTGGTATCCTTTTCCTTATATTTTCCTCTTTCTCCTTGCATAATAATTGTAGATTATGTTAATGTAGTGTACTAAGAATATTAATTTTAGTAATGACAGAGGCGAGTACTCTGCATTGACTTTCTTTACTTAAAGGATCACTATAGGGTCAGGAGCATAAACATGTACTCACAACACACACCCCGAGACGGACGACTACTGATACCGGAGAAACTGACGGAAGCCAAGCACAGAGAGATGGACACAGGTTTCTTCAGGAAGGAAGAGATTCTTTATTGGATCACCGATCGGGACTCAGAGGGACTAATGTCACCAAAATACAGCAAGTTCTGAGCCCCGGACAATAGTGCAGGCTCCTTATATAGGCACATAACTCCTCCCATAATAAGCTCCACCCGCACATTCTCTTGACCAATCAATACACATAAGAATTAACTTCCTGCTTGACCGCATGGCCTGTCCAGCACAATGGAGGAGGGGAATACTACATCCTGTATTCTTGCACATGCTCCGTTCAATACTGATCGTATCTTGCCTCGTGCAACCAACTGATCGATACGTCAGCATATGCACGTACACATGCCACGTGGTAATCTCGGCCTACTAAATTTATTTTTACCGAGATTCCACCACATTCCCCCCTTTGATGCCTCTTGATATTTCACAATTACTTGAGGCATCACTTAACCTTGGTTTGCATACACCGCAAGTTACCTTGAACCAGACCAGACTTATCTATGATGTGAATCTTCAACACTCATCTTCCTGCATTGGTTCTCCCTGATCTAGAGCCTTATATTTATATATAGCCATTATCTGTGCAGCAGCCTTCCTTTCTGCTATATTTTCTATCAGGCTTTGCACAGACCTAACTACTAAGGGTATAAGACACGGCAGGAGTAGACACAACATTAAAATCAGTAGGACTCCACCTACCACTGCCTTAAGCCCTCCAAACCACTCATATCAGCTACCAAACCAACTACTTGGATTATACCCTTTCCATACCTGAGTAGGCACATGCGCTAGTTTAACCATATGGCTAGTAAGCTCAGCTATTGCTTGCCCTTCGTCATCTATTTGAAGACAGCAATTGCTCAGGTTAAACTTCCCACATACACCTCCCTCTACTGCCAAAAGGTAATCCAAGGCTAATCTATTTTGGTAGACTGCTGTCCTCATCCTGGTATTATGCTTCGCTAGAAGATTGAGCGCTTGTGATGTCTCGTTAGTAATGATCTCAACCACTGCCTGTAATCTTATAATACGGTTGAGCATATAAATTGGGGTTCTATAACCAAAGGTACCATCCTCTGCCCACGTGGCTGGCCCATAGTAATCTATAATACGCTGGGGAGGCCATTCATTATCTTCCCAGGTGCCTATCTCTATGGGTCCCCTTTTCTTCCTATGATTCACATCATACACTTTAACACCTAAAGTCTCACCTGTTTCAATAGGTAACAAGAAGAAGGATGGTTTGAGCATACCCAACACACATGCCCCTTCCCAGTCCTGTGGCAACTCCGAATAGGCTTTCTTACCACAGATCCAGTACAAATTTGCCGGGGCTCTCCAGTTAGATGTGATGGATAAATCAAACCACACATCCTTTAAATTGGCGTATCTAGCAAACGGGTTAGATGGTTCTGAGACATTTGAAGCCGACCACCAAGTTGTATTCTTTGTATCATCATCATAAGCTTTTTGCCCTAGACAAGTTAATTCTCCTACAGAAGTATTATACATCATTCCTTTCCTCGCTATGCAAACATAACCTATGATGGAGGTCTTTAATCTCCACTCAGATTTACCTCTTATACTCATATGATAATCGGCTTGTGTAGATATTAATTGGTCAACTGCCTCAGAACCGGACATTACCTCCTTTGCTTCCCAAGGCCATTGGTCTCCCATGTTAGTACCTCCACACACATAGCAGTTGGTAACATTAAGACTACCGGCAATACTTTCGGCTAAATCAATGAACGGGTTTTTAGCATTATGGGGATCTTATTATCTATGCTCATCTCTTCATAAAAGGAATGGTATACTTGATGAGTTTGGGACAATACTGTCCCAGGATCTAAACCCGTCCCATATATTTGAAACCCAAATAAATTACCATATTTATCTAAGAACTTGTCGGGGTTATTTATAAGTATATGGACTGGATTGCATTCCATAGACTTACAATATGGACTGGTAGGCAACTTAGTCACAATCATGTCCTTGGAGAAAACAATAACTATCCCTTACTGAGATAGTGAGTGATATACTAAAGTGCCTGAATAAAAGCAGCTCAACACAAAAAGTGGAATACCTTAATCCACAATAAAGTGCAAAATATAAGAATAAAAAGGTATAAACAATATACCAGCAAGTGGAGCGCTATAATGAATATTAATATAAATAATGAGGGGGTATACTCACCCCTCCAACATAGTGATACAATGTGTCCAAATGTACATACAAAGTAAAACAACAAAAAGAGAGAATATAGTGCAGATGGTTTACAAAAATAAAAAATGAATAATAGTAGCAATTGGTTGAAACCACTCACGTGGGTTGGAGCCTATAAGCTATTGGCTCCGTAAGTGACTCCTTTTTGCTCTTGAGGCAGCAACACACCCCTTTATCCCAAACGATGTTGTCCCGAAGATATGGAACAAGCAGAGAGAGAGAACCTCATAGGTGGTATTGTACAGATAGTGTATACAAAATAGTGAGATAGTAATTGTTATGCTCACCTTAGACAGAGCCTTAAATTCCTGGCTCTGAGGTTTGTTGGCAATATGCTAATTTATTGGGATAGCATTCCCCACATAGTGTTCCTGGAGGCTAGAAAGGACTATATGGACTGATATAAAAAAATAACGATTTATTGTAGAGATAAAAAATAATAAAAACAATATTAAGACTTCTCAAAAGCATATAAGCTAAAAGGTAGAAAGTCCAAGTATAAAAGTCCAAAACTCCAGCTAAACGCGTTTCACTCTTGTATGAGCTTCCTCAGTAGCTGTGAGTTCACTAGTGATGCTGGAATAACTATTCTTCCATCTTCTAACTGATACCATTTGTTCTCCAAGTACTTTCCAGGTTCAGTCTTTAACCACTCCTCTTCTTGAGCTGTATAAACTGGAGTCCATTGAGACAGTGGAGTTGGTATAAGAGCAGCTATATGCTCCACATATTCCTGTCTTCCTGATTCAGCGGCACGCTTAGCCGCACTGTCTGCCATCCGATTTCCTTTGGTTACATCACCATCTCCTCTCAGATGCGCTCGACAATGTATAATACCGACTTCTTTCGGCTCCCACACTGCTTCCAATAGTTGTAGGATTTCAGCTGCGTACTTGATTTCTTTGCCTTCTGAATTCAATAGTCCTCTTTCTTTATACAAAGCTCCGTGGGCATGAGTGGTTAAAAACGCATACTTGGAGTCTGTGTAGATGTTCACTCTTAAACCTTCAGCCAATTGTAACGCTCGTGTCAGTGCTATCAATTCTGCCTTTTGTGCTGATGTTCCTTTTGCCAGTGGCCGAGCTTCTATCACCTTGTCTATTGTTGTTACTGCATATCCTGCATAGCGGATCCCTTCTTTCACATAACTACTGCCGTCGGTGTAATATTGAACATCAGGGTTCTGGATGGGAAAATCACGAAGATCTGGTCTACTTGAAAATACTTCATCCATTACTTCCAAACAATCATGTTGACTTTCAGTAGGTTGTGGCAAAAGGGTAGCTGGATTTAAGGTATTTACAGTCTCTAAATGCACTCTTGGGTTTTCACACAACATTGCTTGATACTTGGTCATACGGCTGTTACTAAACCAATGAACAAACAAGTCCTGGCCACCATGAGGCGACATTGCTCCTCGTGGCATATCTGAATCCATTTTGGCGAGTCGTTTACGGCCTGTCTCCAACAATCAATATATGGAAACTGCCCGTAAAGTTCAGGCCTACCTGACACAGCCACGTGTACACGCTGTATCAGGGTTGGATCCAAACTACCACGTGGCAGCCATGCCGCAACCAAAGTAGGCCACTCCCTAGTGCACAAAGTGACCAAACGTACAGGAGACATTTTAACCCCAAAATCACATGTTTTGAATCCCTTTTTAAAATTCTTTACCATACAACCTAAGGGATCCGGAATCGTTGACTCCGACGCGCCCATACTTATCAATGGAACATCGTAGACAACGAATACTATGCACGCGTTCTATTCAACAGTCACACCCGTTTCCTCTGGCAACAGCACCACGTGGTACGGTTACCAAGTGAAACGTATACAGTAACACAATAAACACTCAGGGAATTCCCGTACACACACAGCTGTTGCACCAGTCACTAAATAATCAATATTATGCCCTTTGGCGAAACTATACGCTATAATTCTCTATATATGAATTACCCGTCTATAACACACCCCAGTAACATCGTCTTTTACAAATAGCGGTTACAGTACGGTTAGCATAGGTCAAAGCACAATTTAAGGTCACAATACAATTATTAGTGGTTATGGTGTTAAACATGCAATAGACGACAATGATTAGTACTTATATACAGTGTCAGTAAATATACAGGGTTATGGTACCGTGCACTATGATACAGCAACACACTATTAACACTCTCGCTAGACGGCTGAGCTCGCGCTATCTAACAAGATATACACTTTACTAACAATCTTTAACACATTTACAATCCCAACTAAACTATTGGCCAGTACCTTGAATGGACTACCTAAAACTATATACACCCGTTTTGGTTAGCCACACTGCCCAAGCACCACATATAGCGAACTAGAGGACCGAATTTACACAGACGCCTCTTAGTCTATTACTCTATCAAAAATCTAGTGGGTTCCAAATTTACACGCCTTCCCACTTAGCCAAGATAGGTTGAGAGCTAGCGAACCGAATTTACACAGGCGCCGCTTAGTCTCCCGGTCCCTCCGACCTAGCGAACGTAATATACACCCTAGAACGCTAGTCTAGACAAGACACCGGTGTCCGGCTAGGGCTATTTACACAGGACCCCGCCTGACTCCAAACCAAATCAAACGGTCTTACTAAAGAGCGTTCGATTGAGCGGTGCGCCTTCGCTCCTTCCCTCCGACAGAGGGGGCAGATTCCATACACAGATTTAAACCCCTTTTGGGCCTACCGCACAATCGGTATACCCCTAGTGGGTCTGCCGTCTAAAACAGCAGTTGTCTTACCTCCTCGTTCCTGAACCTGAGTTCACACTCATCGACGGGGACACCCCAGCACTTCTTACGTAGAGGCCGATGATCTCCTGGACAACAGACCAGTGGCGCCGAGACGAAGGGAGGTCCACGCAGAAGTTCAGGGGTGCAGCCGTAGAGAACGTGGGCAAAGATAGACCGTCTCACGCCTCTGCCTCTCAGCTACCGTTGAACGATGAGCTTCCCGGCCAATGCACCAAATGATACCGGAGAAACTGACGGAAGCCAAGCACAGAGAGATGGACACAGGTTTCTTCAGGAAGGAAGAGATTCTTTATTGGATCACCGATCGGGACTCAGAGGGACTAATGTCACCAAAATACAGCAAGTTCTGAGCCCCGGACAATAGTACAGGCTCCTTATATAGGCACATAACTCCTCCCATAATAAGCTCCACCCGCACATTCTCTTGACCAATCAATACACATAAGAATTAACTTCCTGCTTGACCGCATGGCCTGTCCAGCACAATGGAGGAGGGGAATACTACATCCTGTATTCTTGCACATGCTCCGTACACTACTGATCGTATCTTGCCTCGTGCAACCAACTGATCGATACGTCAGCATATGCACGTACACATGCCACGTGGTAATCTCGGCCTACTAAATTTATTTTTACCGAGATTCCACCACACTACCACAACAACACCGGACTTATCCATACCACCCGACAGCCTATGAGAAGTCATACCACAGTCCATGGTAAAACACACAAACCAAGATGCAGACCCGCACCTATCCACCAGGACAGAACTCAATTGACCCTAAGGCACCAATACTATACAACCTTAAGGTTAAGGGGCCAGACAACCAGGTTATGTTAAACAATCCCAAATAAAGGCACGCTAGCACATAGCTCCACAAGACACAGATAGACGCCATTCCTGCGGCTTAAATTCATACCCTGATATGAGATTGGGCATGATATAAGGGATCCACGCAAGTCACTGCAGTGTTCAGATCATTTGAATTACTCGTCACAGCACTGCGTGACAAATTTACTGAGTGTAGGTATAATTGAGGAGGACCCGAGTATTGCACCGCCTAGCCACACCCAATGGCACTTCAACCCATTAAAACTCTATTCAAAACGAGAGATGTAATGAAAAAGCCTCTCATACAGATCACAACTGTTTTTACACACTAGAACAGGAACACAGCACCACACATAAAGGAATGAACCACCGTCTGTAGCCCAAGTTCCCCTGAAATCGTCCAAGCCACCAGACCTAGTCATCCTTGTAGTACTAGAGGGTGCGGTTCTCCCTGAGGGCCGGATAGTAGGAGGGAAAACGAGGGTAGGAGGAGAGGATGGTTGTAGGGTAGTTCCAGAAGGACCGGGAACCACGCTTAACTCTGTCCTAGCATTGTCCAGGGGAGCATAGATATCTTCTGGTTACGTACATGGTGTATACGCCCGCAAACATTGCGAACGGGTAAAAGGCGTAAGCCCTCAGTTTAGGCCAGGTCTGAAGGAATGCGTCCACTGCTTCGCAGTCTGGATCCAATAGCCAGCTGAAGAACCTGAGCAGTTGACGATTGGTCCATGAGGCAAATAGGTCGATGATGAGAGGACCCCTGCATTTGTACAAACTTTGGAATATCGACTCGTGGAGGGGCCAGTCACTGCTGTCCCTCCAATGTCGTGAATACCAGTCCACTGTGAGGTTGGTTATTCCTGATAGGTATTCTGCCTGTAACCTGATATTGCAGGAGAGACAGAAACTGTAAATGTATTTTGTTGCATCTGTTAGTGCCTGGGATCGAGCTCCACCCAGACGATTGATAAATTGGACCGCTGAGATGTTGTCCATGCGCAACAGTATGCAGCAGTCGGACATGTGGCCGGCCAGACTGTGGATGGCAAAGGAGTCTGCTATCAGTTCCAGACAGTTGATGTGCAATTCCTTCTCCTCGAGTAACCGGGGTCCTCCTATGGATCATCTGGCACAATGTGCTCCCCAGCCTCATAGGCTGGCATCCGACTCCACCACAAAATCCGGTGTGGGACTTAAAAAGGGCTTTCCCATTCCAGGCTTGCCTGTTGAGAAGTCACCGGTGGAGCTCCCTGCGTATCTCGTTTGTGCGAGGGATTGTCTGGTCTTATGAGATTTTCGAGAATTATGTTTGGTAGGTACGCAGTCAGGGTTTACCCCTAGTGCTCATGTAGGGCCAGGCCCGTATAGCGAATCTGTGTGCCCCAGTGTGCTGGGAGTGACAGGTGGTGTCTTCACTTACGGTAAGTTGCAGGCCGGATTACCGAGTGCCTGTGAGAAAAACAAAATGGGCGCCGTAAATCTTGCGAGATCCAAGATGGCCGCCGCGTGCGAGGAACCGTCGGGAAGAACTCCCGTGGGTCCGAGAGTGAGTGCCGCATTTGAGAAGCCCTGACAGCCCCAGAAGTTAGAATGTTAGTCTGAGAGGCCCCCTATGCCCGAAAATGCCACGGGTTAATGCCGGCCGCGACCGGATAGTACGTACAAAGATTGGATTGGAAGTCCAGGGAGTCCAGGGAGCCACACAAGTAGATATAGGCTGACAGGGAAGGCACAAAGCTCAATATAAAGCTGTACGATTATTTAGTACAAGAGTAAGGCCAAATAGAGTAGGTTAAGCAACCCTATAGTGACAGCATGAAGCAGCTAACAGTAAGTAAAACAGTCAGGTTAGGATTGAATAATAGTAACAAGCTAAGAAGCATATACTCTGACAGCAAAACAGGTACAGGCTGACAGGGAAGGCACAAACACAATATAAGATTGTTAGATACTAAGTACAGGGAGTACAACTCAAAAGAACATATTAACCAACCCTAAAGAGACAGTTTGAAGTAAATAACAGTACATAAAACAGTCAAATTAGGATTATATAAGAGTGCCAAGCTAAGAAGCATGTACTCTGACCTGTTCCTGCAGGATCAGCAAAGAAAGAGGAGGACAAAAAAACATTGGCAAAAAGTAATATTTAGAGGTGCGCCAAATCTTAAGATGCACTTAACAAAAATTTTTACAAAGATGAGCCCTAACAAAATTAACAATTTTATGAACAAAAGAGGTTTTTATAAATGCAACTGTTGCATGGCATGTATAAAAACAACAAAAATAACTATTACTAACTTTAGGTCTAATAATACTGGTAAAATATACAATATCAAAGAGGTCATTACATGTAACAGTAAAAATGTAATTTACTTATTGGAGTGCCTGTGTGGCCTCCCATATGTGGGTAGAACTATCAGACCAGTAAAAACAAGAATAGCAGAACACTGCAGGAATGTAGAAAAAGGTCTAAAAAAACATTCAGTACCAGCCCATTTCTGCATGCATAGCAATGACCCTAAACACCTCTCATTTATTGGGATTGCAATTGTTAAAAACCACTGGAGAGGAGGAGATGTTGTTAAAAAAAGATTGGACAAACAGAAATGCAATGGGTGTATCAGTTAGGATATAAAAAAATAATTTAAAAAAATTGACGTTTCAGCCCACGTCCGGGGCTTTTCTCAGGATCAACAAAAAAAACTTTTTTTTTTTTGTTGACCCTGAGGGAAGCCCCGGACGTGGGATGAAACGTTGATTTTAAGGAATAACCTAACAAAGAACTTTATTTTTACTACAAAACCGTGAGTGCTAGCCCATACTTATATTATTTTTTTAATTTATATATTTATATATAAAATTAAAAAAAGCCTTGCACTCCTACTTACAGTAATTTTACCCTGTGCTTGATTGCACTAAATGTATGAAAGAAACAAATCAGCACTCCCAGGTAGCTTTCTTTTACTAAAAAATAGTACATAGTGCCCCCCCGCATCCCCACCCATAACACGCGGGTGGGGGCTGTTAATATAAATGGGGGGACTTAAAGGGACATGCCAGGCACCAAGACCACTTCTGCCCACTACCCTTAACCCTGCAAGTGTAATCATTGCAGTTTTTTATAAACGGCAATAATTACCTTGCAAGGTTAACTCCACCTCTAGTGGCTGTCTACCACTTCCTGCATCATAGCACAGAAAACCTGTGCTAGAGCATCGCTGGACGTCCTCACGCTGTGTGAGGATCTCCAGCGTCACACAATTCCCCATAGGAAAGCATTGAAAAGCATTTTCAATGCTTTCCTATGGGGAGCTCTAATGCGCATGCGTGGCATTGCCGCGCATGCGCATTAGGTCTCCCTGGACGGTGGGCGGGATCAGTCTCTCCCACCGGCCGACGTAATACAGAGGAGGAGTGGCGGTGGAGGAAGAAGCAGCGACGTGGGACATGTCGCTGCCTCTGGTAAGTGACTGAAGGGGTTTTCACCCCAATGAATCAGAGTGCTCTGACAGGTAAATGAAGAAACTGACAGGCAAGTCTCTACATTTACCTGTCAGAGCACTCTGATTGGCTAGCTTGAAATCCAACCAATCAGAGTGCTCTGTGTCATTTTACACAGCGTGGGAAAGTTCTTTGGAATTTTCCCATGCTGTGTAATTTGGCTGATAACACTGTGATTGGTTGCTTTCAAATTGGATTGAATTCAAAATGAAAGCAAACTATCACAGTGTTATGAGTGAAATTTAGGGTCCCTACCTGCCGCTCATGGGTGGGGACCTGGGGGGGACAGTAGGTTCCCCCCATTATTTATTTAATTAGGGTCCCCACCCGCTGCTGATGGGTGGGTACCAGGGGGGACATGAGGTCTAAGACTGTTCATGGCCACTTCCATCATGGCATCCAATTCTTTCAAGAGCAACTTGCTCCTTGCTTGTTCAAATACGAAGCAACCGCTCGGTTGTCTGTTTTATTCAGGACCCAAGATTCTTCGATCATCAGATGGAATTCCAAAAGAGCTCTGTATATGGCCCTTCTCTCAAATTTGAGTGCATGAAACTTTCTTCGTGGGTCCACTTTCCTTGTTTCCATGTTGATTTGAAATGAGCCCCCCATCCAAGCAAGCGTGGAACTGTTGTGATTATGTTCCATGAAGATTCCTCCAATGGGAAACCTTTTACCAAATTCTCTCTGCCCTTCCGCCAATTCAATCCTTTTCTTACCTGGAAAGGAAGGTTTGTCTTCTGACCCCAATTTTCTTTTACTCTGTTGAATTAAAGAAGGAATCAATTCTCCATTGAGCCAATTTTATCAATCCAATTTAGGTGTTAGGGAACCCAGAAGACTCATAACTTCTCTTGCTGAGGCCTTTTGTAGAAATTGTATTTTCCCGATCTTTTCTCAGATCCTAAGCGCTAGTGATGTACCGAACTGTTCGCCGGCGAATAGTTCCCGGTGAACATAGCGTGTTCGCGTTCGCCACAGCGGGCGAACACATGCGCGGTTTGATCCGCCCCCTATTCATCATCATTGACTAAACTTTGTCCCTGTGCCTCACAGTCAGCAGACACATTCCAGCCAATCAGCAACAGACCCTCCCTTCCATACCCTCCCACCTCCTGTACAGCATCCATTTTAGATTAATTCTGAAGCTGCATTCTTAGATAGAGGAGGGAAAGTGTAGCTGCTGCTCATTTGATAGGGAAATGTATAGCTAGGCTAGTGTATTCAGTGTCCACTACAGTCCTGAAGGACTCATCTGATCTCTGCTGTAAGGACAGCACCCCAAAAAGCCCTTTTTAGGGCTAGAACATCAGTCACAATAGTGTGCATTTAAAAACCCAAAAACTTTTTTTTCACTGTTATAGATTGAATAGCAGTTAGTTGTCTTCAAGCAGGTGTGTCAGGCCTACAGCGTGTACTCTGCCAACCTCTGCAAGTGCACATCGCCACTCATATCTGGTGTCACAATAGCGAGCATTTAAAACAACAAAACTGTTTTCACTGTTATAGATTGAATAGCAGTTAGTTGTCTTCAAGCGGGTGTGTCAGGCCTACAGCGTGTACTCTGCCAACCTCTGCAAGTGCACATTGCCACTCATATCTGGTGTCACAATAGCGTGCATTTAAAACCAAAAAACTGTTTTTCACTGTTATAGATTGAATAGCAGTTACTTGTCTTCAAGCGGGTGTGTCAGGCCTACAGCGTGTACTCTGCCAACCTCTGCAAGTGCACATTGCCACTCATATCTGGTGTCACAATAGCGTGCATTTAAAACCAAAAAACTTTTTTCACTGTTATAGATTGAATAGCAGTTAGTTGTCTTCAAGCGGGTGTGTCAGGCCTACAGCGTGTACTCTGCTAACCTCTGCCAGTGCACATTGCCACTCATATCTGGTGTCACAATAGCGTGCATTTAAAACCAAACATTTTTTTTCACTGTTATAGATTGAATAGCAGTTAGTTGTCTTCAAGCGGGTGTCAGGCCTTCAGCGTGTACTCTGCCAACCTCTGCAAGTGCACTTTGCCACTCATATCTGGTGTCACAATAGCGTGCATTTAAAAACAAAAATCTTTTTTCACTGTTATAGATTGAATAGCAGTTAGTTGTCTTCAAGCGGGTGTGTCAGGCCTACAGCGTGTACTCTGCCAACCTCTGCCACTGCACAGTGCCACTCATATCTGGTCTATGTCTCAGGCAGGCAGCATTACACACATGGACGTACGGTGTGATGATGATGCTGTTGTACCCGCTGCTGCTTCAAGTGAAGCGGTTGATGATGACGATGCGTCCATGGATTTCACGTGGGTGCCCGCTCAGCAAGAAGAAGAACAGGACGAAAGTTCAGATGGGGAGACAGAGAGGAGGAGGAGGAGGAGGAGACGAGTTGGAAGCAGGGGGAGGTTGTCGCAAGGAGCTAGTGGCACAGTCAGACAGCATGCATCGGCACCCGGGGTCAGGCCGACAGCACGCCAATCAACGCATGCTGTGTCCACCACCATAATGCAGTCATTGCAGAGTTCAGCAGTGTGGCATTTTTTTTGTGTGTCTGCCTCTGACAACAGCGATGCCATTTGCAACCTGTGCCAAAAGAAACTGAGTCGTGGGAAGTCCAACACCCACCTAGGTACAACTGCTTTGCACATGATCGCACATCACAAACGCCTATGGGATCAACACATGAGTACAAGCAGCACGCAAACTCAAAGCCACTATCCTCCTCCTGGTCCAGCATCTTCAGCCACGTCAGCCACTGCTGTCCTCCTTGCCCCCTCTCAACCATCCACCACTCCGTCTCTCGCCTTGAGCAGTTCCTGCTCATCTACCCACAGTCAGGTGTCTGTCAAGGACATGTTTGAGCATAAGAAGCCAATGTCACAAAGTCACCCCCTTGACCAGCATCTGACAGTTGGCTTGTCCGAACTATTAGCCCTCCAGCATTTTTCGTTGATATGCATTTTTATTTCTTCTTAGATAACAAAAAAATTCTGAGACGACATTGGCAGGGCTATTCACTTGTGTGATCTGTCATGAATTGTAATTTGAATGTTAATTTGAACTGTGGGGCACAAGAACTTGAATAGAAAACATCTTTAAGCGACCTATGTTTTCACTAAGCTTAGTGAATAACTAACATTAACGAGTCGGATTAAACGCACTCTGCACTCGAGGTATGATCTGTTTAAATGACCCCACTCTGGGCCCTAAATGGTAAAACGTTTCACATGGGCATACGAAAGGTACACATGGCAATTAAAATCAGAAAATATGTAAAACATTTTTAGATATACTGGAAATTAGTACACCAATACGATTAAGCACGTTGATTAATAAAATAAAGAAATGTTAATCTATCAAAGCGGCTTGAGAAAATATATGTTTAAAAAGATACAAAAATATCAAAATCTGCTTATAAAAAAGAAATACTGCCTTAAAATTCAAAATGCAAGTATGAATATTAGCACACACAAGCTATCTACCAAATGTGAAAACTATTATTTAGCTTTTCTGGCAACTAAAACTAACATACTACAGAGTTTACTATATTCAGTGCAATATCTAAAGGAAGTACTGGCTAAAAAATTAAATGCAAAACTAGCAAAATTGTAAAAAACTGTATTAAGTCGGTTGTTTTCTTTTTATCTGGTGAATAAAATGTTTCTACATTATATCACACAGCTATTTGTCGTCTTCAAAAAATTCTTCTTGTGGTTTTGTGTTTCTGTACTTTCAGGATTCAGGTTTGCACGTTTTTTTTCAGAATTTGCCAGGAATCTATTTTTGAAGTTGTTCCCCTCCTCTTGACATGAACAATGACCTGAGAGTCTCCGTAAGCAGGGTTGACCTGTTAGTCCCGTTTTACATTCAAGTTGCACATGATGTCCCGGCTAGGTTTCTAGGGACAAATGTTGGAGCCTCGGCGTTGCCCCAATATGGAGGGAGCGTGGAATTTGTTGGACGCTTCGATGTGAGTAGCGAGTCCGGGGGGAGACCCAGTTGCCCCAGGATTCCCTCTGCCTCCTGCATGTTGCGTACGGTATGCATGGCGTACGCATGGCGACTTCTCGCTTTAGTAGATAGGACACGCCCCCCTAGCCCGCTAGCTTTTACCATACTAGCTGGTGGAGTCTGAGGCGTTCAAAAAATTTGTAGCTATTGGGACACCGCAGTGGAAGGTACCCGGACGAAATTTCTTTTCACAAAAGGCAATCCCCAACCTGTACTCGATTGTGCAAAAGGAAGTAATGTCATGTCTGGCACACAGTGTTGGGGCAAGGGTCCATCTGACCACTGATACCTGGTCTGCAAAGCATGGTCAGGGCAGGTATATCACCTACACTGCGCATTGGGTAAACCTGCTGACGGCTGCCAAGCATGGAATGCGTGGCTCTGCAGTGGAGTTGGTGACACCGCCACGACTTGCAGGCAGGCCTGCTGCCACCTCCTCTACTCCATCCTCTTCCATAACCTCCTCGGCTCAGTCCTCTTCTGCTGCTGCATCTTGCTCCACATCAACGGCACTCCCCCCAGCTCCCCAGGTACTATTCCACATCCCTATTCTGCTCTGTGCCAGTGTGTATCAGGGGCTCTGAGGACAGGTGTCAATCCATATCTGCCAAGTGACCCTATGGAGGGGGAACAGTCTCTATTCTGCTCTGTGGCAGTGTGTATCAGGGATGCTTAGGATAGGGTCAATCCATATCTGCCAAGTGACCCTATGTAGGGGGAACAGTCTCTATTCTGCTCTGTGTCAGTGTGTATCAGGGATCCTTAGGATAGGTGTCAATCCATATCTGCCAAGTGACCCTATGTAGGGGGAACAGTCTCTATTCTGCTCTGTTTCAGAGTATATCAGGAATCCTTAGGATAGGTGTCAATCCATATCTGCCAAGTGACCCTATGTAGGAGGAACAGTCCCTATTCTGCTCTGTGTCAGTGTGTATCAGGGTCCCTGAGGACAGGTGTCAATCCATATCTGCCAAGTGACCCTATGTAGGGGGAACAGTCTTCCTTCTGCTCTGTGTCAGTGTGTATCAGGGATCCTTAGGATAGGTGTCAATCCATATCTGCCAAGTGACCCTATGTAGGGGGAACAGTCTCTATTCTGCTCTGTGTCAGTGTGTATCAGGGATCCTTAGGATAGGTGTCAATCCATATCTGCCAACTGACCCTATGTAGGAGGAACAGTCCCTATTCTGCTCTGTGTCAGTGTGTATCAGGGTCCCTGAGGACAGGTGTCAATCCATATCTGCCAAGTGACCCTATGTAGGGGGAACAGTCTCTATTCTGCTCTGTGTCAGTGTGTATCATGGTCTCTGAGGACAGGTGTCAATCCATATCTGCCAAGTGACCCTATGTAGGGGGAACAGTCTCTATTCTGCTCTGTGTCAGTGTGTATCAGGGATCCTTAGGATAGGTGTCAATCCATATCTGCCAAGTCACCCTATGTAGGGGGAACAGTCTCTATTCTGCTCTGTGTCAGTGTGTATCAGGGATCCTTAGGATAGGTGTCAATCCATATCTGCCAAGTGACCCTATGTAGGGGCAATAGTCCCTATTCTGATCTGTGTCAGTGTGTATCAGGGTCTCTGAGGACAGGTGTCAATCCATATGTCAAGGTGTCAATATGTCATATGTCAGGTGTCAATCCATATCCATTGTGATTTAGGAATTTTAGGTGATTTCTGCCCTTTATGGATTAAAACCAGACTCTGCATCAACTGTGTAATTTTCCATGGGAGTTTTGCCATGGATCCCCCTCCGGCATGCCACAGTCCAGGTGCATTCCTTGAAACAACACAGTCCTTGAAACAACTTTTCCAACACTTTTGTGGCCAGAAAGAGTCCCTGTGGGTTTTAAAATTCGCCTGCCCATTGAAGTCAATGGCGGTTTGCCCGGTTCGCCGGTTCACGAACGTTTGCGGAAGTTCCCGTTCGCCATTCGCGAACCGAAAATTTCGTGTTCGTGACATCACTATTTGAAATCAAGGAAAATCCCAGCAATGCATTTATCACCACTTACAACTGTTTCCAATAGCTAACCAAGCACGGACAGGACCAAAACATACGAACCAAGGAACCTCTACCTTGGAGGCATCTCCAACATTCTGACGATGAATCACTATAGAAGTGTGATAATCTGGCAGGTACTAAATACCATCTCATAGCCAATTTACAATATGCCTTCCAATGGGAGATTCTGGTAGAAGATATTTTCATCACATCCATAGCCAAAAAAAACATGCAGCCTAGCTTGTATTGAGCTCAAAATACTATACAATATACAAAAAAAACACGCAGCCTAGCTTGTATTCCAAACAGCCTCAGCCTCCAGTCAGGACACTGGGGAAACCACCCTCCAAGTTAGGAAACTAGAAGTACGCCCACTTTTGGAGGCTGTTATAATGGGATGGTCGGCACAGGAACACGTGATCTGAGGAAGCCTTTACGGCGAAACGCGTCACCACGCTAGCACGCAGCACGCAGCACGCAAGGAGGATTGACGCTTGAAAGACCGAGGGACACTACTCACAACATCCAGAGAACCGGTATCTGGATGTCTGTTTGCCCGTTCGGAGTGGAGTTAAAGCGAGTATAATCCAGTCTAGAGAAGTTGTATATCGAAGGCTGCAGATTGTTTTTATGCAATAAAATTTATCTTTTACTGAGGCGACCGCCCCATCGTTTTTAACCTATTGGATTCCAGAGGTCTACTCCCTGGAGACACTGTTCACAGTGTACAAGCGATTATAACCTGAGCAGTCTCTTTACCTGCTCTGTGTTTGTGAGTGTTATACCACATTTTTAAATATTCTCAAGTGTTTTTACAGTATTATACTATTATATGTTTTGTCTCCTTTTTACATGTAGAGCATCATTTACTTCTATCAATTTGGGTTTGTAAAACTATATTATTTCACAAAATTAACCCTTTTTTTATCACAATTTGTTGTATAATAAGAATCTATACACAAGTCACAACATTTATTGTTTTGCACATTTTGCACTTAAGCACTTTTGTGAGTGTTGCATTTTGCACAATTTTGTGAAGGCATAGCTATTTAAAGACACAGCGCACTTTATGTTTTAACTATCACATCCATAGCGCTGAACCATATAGGTAGGGGGATGGAGACCTTTTTCCCATTTTAACATGTAAGGTAATTTTCCAATGTCCGTTAAGTCCCTAAAAGCATTATAACATACAAACAAGGGTCTAAGTTTTAAATCTGTATTCATACAAAAACAACCTTTTGAAGTTATTTTCGTGAGATCCAATGTTTTAACATTTGCAATGCTTTTATATTTCAGTATCTGCAGATAAGTAAATAGTTCACAAGCAGTAAGTGCAAATTCATTTTGGATATCTGGGAAGTTTTTAATACCTAATGGAGAGCGCAACATATACACTCTACAGATTCCACAGGAGGTCCAAACCTGGAAATCAAGATCGGGTGTAATTACTGTTAGGGCCTCTATTGGAGCCATAGATAAAATCGTATTTTCTCCCATTAATTTTGGTGCCCACCTTTGTGGAGTATGGATCATTATTTAATGTGCAGTTTGCAATATATATGTGTATTATATGGTGTGGCGCATACATATATATATATATATAGATATATATATATATATATGTATATATATATATTTAATACTAATGTACATTTGGTTGTATGAAATACTGACTGAATGACTATTGACTGAAATAGGCTTCTTAACTTTGCTTAGATTTGAAAACGTTACACTTTCAATGACATTTCCACAAGGTTAAAGTTAAATTAGAACAAACACATGTACTGTCAGTCAAATGTATACAAAACTCGTCGTAAGCTAATTACAGGCAAGAGCCTTCTAGAGAATATTCCAAAACACATGTGCTGTCAGTTAAATGTATACAAAAACACTTCGTAAGCTAATTACAAGCTCGAGCCATTTAGGGAATATCCCAAACTTAGATATGCAATACATTACATCATGTAACAAGTTAGAAAACCTTTTTGGGAAAATCACACAGGTGGGGGCTGCTTTATAGAGGACAAAATGCCTATTTAACTGAAGGAGAAAGGATAGGACGTTGTCATTCCTTAACATTCATTCACTCAGGCATACATTCAAATTCTCACTTGCACACGGACATCATACATGCTGTAAGCCACTAAACTTTGGTAAGATTAATTATTTACTGACTATTTTTGCATTCTGTTACATTCATCCAATACACTTTTATCTTATATTTATTTGAGTCATTGTTTCATTTATTACAATATTTTTACAGTGCCTTTTCGGGTCTGCAGACACTGAATTATTTTAGTGATAAATCAAAAATATCATCTAGAATGGTTAAAGAAAACAGTATTTATAAGTAATTTGGAAACGGAAAGGTCTACTCCGTATATAGCTATAGATTGCATAAAGACACGCTAAGCTTAGAATGACCCGGAGTGACCTTTTGTCGGTAAAGGTCCACATCATACCTGAAGCGAGCCATAACTATCAAAATTGAAGTATCACCGAAACCGACATTCTGGGGGCCTCGTCCTTGGGAGGTTTAGTCGTGTCTTTTGCAGTGGAGAACACGGTGTACTCAGTTGCCGGGAGGATTCTCGTTTTGTAAGTATGTCTTTCTTTAAGTTTCCAAATAGGATAGGTAATCTTGAAACTAGTTCAAGTGACCCTATTGATTTAAATGCTGAACACAGATCCGTTGATTCCCCTGTTTTGTTTTCTTTCCCTTCTGTGTTTCAAGAATTTATAAAATGTTGGATTAAAAAATATGGAGGTCCATTTAAGTTGGGCGAAAATATAAGTGATGCACTGTTTCTAGAGGACATTTTTCAAGTATTACCCTCATTAATGCAGCTTAAAGATGACAAAGTAAAAAAGGGTAGAAGTTTGCAAGCTTTACTAGATATGCTATTAATGTCCCTTCAAATGATTGAACAGTTGCAAGTGAGTTTTAATCTGCAAGCTTCTCTTATTAATACGCTGCATGTACAAATAGAAGATTACCGCACCCAGGCACAAAATGCAGCTCACACTGCTGGATTCTTACAAGATAAAGTTCATAAGTTAGAATCCAAAAATATAATTCTTGATCAAGCTGTAGACACCTTACAATGCCTGCGTACTAAGCACTCTCCTTCTTTAAAACTAGGAGGTAAAGCACGGGGAAGTGCTATATTTAAAAAATCCCCTGTTGCTCATGAAAACAAATGGTATCAGATTGCCACCTTGTCAGTCGATCTTCCTTCTGCTTTAATTAATGAAGACGACAATGCAATATGGATGGAGCATAAAAATGAAAATATTGAGTTTCCTTCACAAGTAACTTCTGTCCCCACTGCTCCTCCCACGTATACACATTTGTATCCAGAATTGCCAATTGAACATTCTAAAACTGATCTTGTTCCTTGTAATCCTATAACACGTGGTCCTCAATTAGAGGCTAACGAAGTGTTATCAGATGACAAATTGAAGGAAATTTCTGCACATCATGCTAGAATAGAAAAAGAATATAATGATATGGAAATGACTTTACATAATGTAAAACAATCGTTTTCGCAAGAAAACCAGCAGAGACGAAACTTAGAAGCAGAGTTGTCTGAGGCTGCACGACTATTAACTGAGACTAAAACTAACCTTGAACGTTTTAGGCTTGACAATGACGAGTTACAACGTGTAAATGACAAACTTAAGGCTACTACTAGAAAACAGGAAAAAACTGCTAGCATATTGCATGATACTACGCAAGACCTTAAGTCTACTAACAAACAGCTGCAAAGTGACCTTAACGAGGCTAAATCTAAACGACATGTTGTGATTTCTGATCCCGTTAACGTACACATGTCCCCTACTACATCTATTAAAGCTACGGAAGCCAGAGCTGTTTTATCTGAGATCGGACAAGCTCCAGTGAATAAGGGTACTGTTGAGGATTTCAATAGATTTACACATTGGATCGGAAAACTCCTTCGCTGGGGTTCTTCGGATTCACAATTAATAGAGATTTTTCTAAAAGGTCTGGGATCCTGTTCAGCTGTTATAGAAGGTTTTGCACAAACTTTTCCTCAGCTGTTAGAACGGTGTTGCCATAAGCTATTTCATTTGTCTAGTCCGTTCCAGATTAACAAAGCTTTTATCTCACTTCCTAATGAGTCAATCACAGAAACTGCTAATAGAGTAATTGTTTTCCTGGCTGCTCTTACTAATGGGGCTACTTCTTCAGAAAAACGTTCTGAAATACAAGCTGACCTTAAATTAGATCCAGCAGTGCGGGAGTTAATTTTCACTCTTGTACCAAGTAACATTTCTCATGTTATGACCATCTGTTACGGTGACATGAGGAATGTGGACTTTAATTCATGGCTTGACCGTTTGCAAGTTGTAGTGGTTAGATATTCTACACCCTCTCCGATTTCTGAAATAACATGACAGGCACTGCACACAGATGCGGTGTCCGCCTTAAAAAGTAAAAGTGATTTTGATAAAAAATCTGACCTCACTGAATACCAAGTGGGAGATTCTGTGTGCATGCTTAAACAAGGACAGAAAAACCCTAGGAAATTTCCTAAAGATTGCTGGGAAGGTCCATATCTTATTGTGGACAAAGTGGGACCCTCAGTTTATCTTATTCAAAAATCAGATGGTTTGGGGGGCGGAGCCAAGCTACAGAGCTGAACGGTCGCATAGTACCCGCGCTCCGTGATCAGCGACCTGACAAACGACTATAAACGGCATTAAAACATTACTAATCGAGAAAAAACAGATCCCCAGGCAACCCAGGCTAAGATGGGACGAAAAATAAAGAAACAAAAACCGGACAAGCCGAAACCAGGCTCCAGCATTGGAGACTTATGGAGGCAGGCACATGGCGCCTCTTTGCCCAAGATGGCCGCCTATATGGGTGAGAGCTCTGATTTCTCGGATGACCAGCTCATAGAGCCCGAGAACTTCCACTTGCCCTCCCTACAAGAGCCCAGCCAGAGACCGGTAACAACAACTGCCAAATCGGACTCCGCACCGGTGACCAAGGCGGACATGCAGGAACTACTGGCAGGCCTGCGGAGAGACCTTCAGGGGGACATGGCTGCCTTCCGCAAAGACTTGCAGGGCCTACAGGGTCGGATGGGAATTGTGGAAAAGGACTCCCACGATACAAAGGCACAAATTACTCACCTGCTACAGGAGATCCAAACACTCCACCGACACCAGGCTGCCACAGAACAGAGATTCGCAGCAATCGAGGATTACAGGCGCAGCAACAATCTTAAAATCAGAGGCCTGGCTGAAGTGATCCCGGACGCAGAAATACCGCACTACGTGAGGCGACTGTTTGCAGCTCTACTTGCACCTAAACAGGCTAAAGGGGTGATGATTGCAGATGTGTTCCGCATCCCGAAACCCTCCAAGGCACCCACCACGGCCCCACGGGACTTAATAGTCCGTTTCCATACTAAACAAGACAAGGCTGCAGTAATGGGGGCACTCAAGGGGAAAACCCCCTACAACTTCGAGAACTCGAGCCTCACTTTCTTCGCTGACTTATCGGCGAACACCTTAGGGTGGCGCAGGACACTACAGCCTTTCACTTCATTGCTCAGAGCCAAGGACATCCCCTATCGTTGGCGGGGATCTCATGTTCTAACGGTCCTCCAGGCCGGCAACACATACCCCATCCGGGACTTCGAAGGAGCTGCGGCCATCCTGGAGACTCTGGGCCTCCCACGGGACGCACTTACAAACGGAGGAACTAGCACAACAGCAACGACACACACATGGGACCCGGCTGGAGCAGCCCCATTTGTACCACGAAGACTCCACGACGATGCTTATACGGCAGCCACTACCTAAACCCTGGACCTATACTCCAGTAGGAGTCCTCCTACCAACCTACTCACGCAAAACTCAATTAGCTCACGTTTAATCCATGCCACAAAATCCCTGGCACCGACGACACTTTGCAAGCTCACAACGCTGGTGACCATCGCATCCTCTGGAGCCCATTTGGCGAACGAGGGCGAGTTGCTGTTTGACAGCCCTCCAATCCAGAACATTGAAAGTGCTCTCTTAGACTGGAGTGACACTAACACTAAGTGTACAACGCTGCTTACGCAGCCATGCATGTCACTGTGCTCGCACATAAGTCTGTTAACTGGTACCATTGCCGTGCCACCATGTTACCCTTCACACCGCAATAACGCCACAGGAAAGCACACCACCTACACCACAAATGTCCCCTAACTTTCAGCCCCACTAACCCGTGCCTGGGCGTACCCGTAAGATTTCCATATACTTATACATTCTCATTTTTAACCATACACTTCTAACGACACACCTTTTTCACTCCACTGTTGTCCACATTAACTTGCTTCCCGTTTCAGGTACTTCCTTGTCACTCCCACCATGAGTGTAAAACAGAACAGGCATTTGTCTCTAGCCCTCTGTATCTAGCCGTTTGTATTTAGCCGCCAGTAGCAATAACATAATTCAATGTGAACAGCTTGTATGCATATAGTAAGTCAGACTCTAATTTTTTTTTGGCTATGCTGGTTGCAGGACGACACGTTGCCGTCAAAGCCATCCACCTCTACCTTATGGCCGACCAACTACTGAGCCTTGTAACCAACATCGTTAAATCGTTAACACGTTATATGATGTTCATGTTCGTAATAATGTACATAGCCTCACCCTAGCAACGCACCTGCTCATACTCAATGTTATCCATATACGTTACTTTTTCTTTGTTATACCTAGATAGCCTTCACAGGCAAGACTACTTGCCTTTTCACCAATACCTACCTTATGTACTACCTATTGTTCAGCATACTTCTTGGATAAGATAGAACTGTTATAACTTAAATTTTAAAAATGTGCATGTACCGCTGCCACTGTTTCCCGTGTACTCAAAGTGTGCGCTGTCATGGCGCTTGACCTAACAATGTACCTACCTGCACAACAAAAATAAAGAATTTAAAAAAAAAAAAAAAAAATCAGATGGTTTAAATGTCTACAAGCATGCAATGCAGCTTAAATTGTTTAAGGGCTCTTAAAGCCCTGTGTTTGTTATTCTATATTTACTTTGTTTTTCAGAAAGTGTACAAAGGGACTGAGACTCTAGAACGGCTGTTCCAGACTCTACTGTTCATTATGAATGATCGGCGCCTTTACATCTAATCTTCATATGGACAAAGAAAAATAAAAACAGTCCTACCGGATGTACAAAACTAGCTTTGGCTAGACTACTTTCTGCATGTGTTGCATGTTTTCCTAGCATAGTGTGATACTTTTATGTATTTACTAATAATAAATAGTAACGTTGTGTAATAATCTCCTTATCCACATTTTTCATGTTATATTTGAAGTTTGGTGTCCGTAACTTACAGTTTGATCATAACTAATTATTTTATTTGTTTTCATAACCTACAAATTAGACTATGGCATCTTGGACATGTTGCTTGATGGGATGCGTTACAGTGATGTGTTTGCTCTATACCTTTACTAACATTTGGCATCCAGATAATCATAATCTGCAGAAGCGTCTTGTCACTTCTTCTGAAGTACTTGCTCCTTTTAAACCTATATATTTAGTCTCACACCCCACTACCAGCATTGACCTTATCTTTTCCTTATTGTCTAACTTTCAGCGTAATAGTGTTAGATCTAACCGTCCCATATATCATATTTCTCATAGTTCTGCATCCCCACAATTTGTTGCACTTTTTATTGCTAGTGTTCCAAAATTTGACTATGCTCAGCTATGGTTTATTAATAAAACCCATCTTCTGATTCCAGAATATGGTGCACTTCCGCATCTTGATAAAAATATTTGTTTGATATGCAGTATTGATTTGCAATCCACTACTTCTGGCATTTTTCATAATTCTAACCGCCGCCCTATGGCTAACATGGATAATATTAATACCTGTGGAAGTCCAGAAGTCCAGGACTCTACTTCGGTTGCAATGCCTGCGACTATTTTGGTTGATACTTCCAACCCCTCTGATTCTGTAGGTGAATGGCAATGTACAGACAATGGTATTCCACAGTTTATAGTCAGAATTGATGAAATAGCTCAACCTTCTACTCCTATAGCTTCTGTATCTCCCTCTACTCCTATACCAGAATCTACCACACCTCCATTTCAGGAAGGTGACCCTATTCAAGTTCGTTTAGACTCTGCTACACAAGTAGCATATGATGTTTCATATCGTTTGGTTACCTGGCACTTACAATTAAATAAATGGTTGGTTTCCACACAATATTCCAATTGTACGCCATTCGTATCAGTACAGGAAAGAGCTTTTCAGTGGTGGTTTCATGAAAGCATGTTATATAATGTATCACTTCGATCACACCATCGCCCTAGACGAGATATTTTAGCTACTGGGTTAGGTACATATGGTAGTGTCATGGGATCAGCTGCACAAATTAATTCAGAAATTCTAAGATATAAACTTGCTTCTTTAGCCTCTCATACTTCTACAGGTCTGGATACCCAATATGGTATTAATACTAATATTGTTAAGCTTCAACAGCATCAAACTCATGTTATGGTAGATACTACTGAGATTATTTCTGATCAGTTTCACACTCTGGTCGACTCAGTTTACAATGTTACGCATGATACTGCATGGGCAATGCTATGTTCACAGGTTCAGGCTGATCTGTCTGCCGATCTTAAACTTCAGTTGCAAAGTTTATGGTCTGGTAGATGGCCTGCTTCGTTGAGTCTTGCTGCTTCAAAATCTGTGACTGACTTTGCGATGACTCATCTTTTGTGGTGGGAAGTTCTTCTATCTGACTGCTCACTTGAAAGATGTGCCATTCAAACATTAATACCATGGGCAGGCAAAGATGCTATTATTTATCGTTTAGCTACAATTGGCCTACCATCTAATGGTTCATTATTGTTGCCTGAACTTTCACATCAATGGGTAGCCCAGGGTACGGATAGTTCCAACTGGACCCTTGTAGACATTTCTTTGTGTCACTCTAATGCTAATTCTTATATATGTTCTCCATCCCAATATAAAACTACTACTGAAACATGTTGGGTTAATCAGGATGAATGTAGTTTTCATGGTCAATTTAATGTTACAAATCCTGTCTACTACTTGGGGTTAGATCGTGTTTGTTTTCACTTATTTCAGCCTGATCAAATTATTTTTAAAACAATGGATGAATCCCTTCTCAGCACTCACTTATTGCCTGGCACGTGGTGTAATTCCATTACTGTGTCTTATATTGCTTCTTCAGTATGGAACTTCACTATGCCTCAACTTACTAACATAAGTTTGGATTTATCATGGGAACGTATTGTTGATTTTTCCATGTCAGATTTGCCCTTGGGTATGGGTTCTGAGATGAAAAAATGGTTAACTGACTCAACATCAATTACAATATTGCTTAATTCATTAAAGAGTGTTTCGCACCAAGCTCACATTACTGTCACACATAAACAAGGGATTCTTAAACAGGTCTCTGCTGCTGTTAAACAAGATGGTCAGACCTCATGGTGGGAATCTGTTTTGGGATACAGTAATACTGCTACACATTTTTTTAATATAATGTTGCATCCAGTTGTAGTTATTTCTCTCTTACAACTGATTTTATTTTTATTCATCTGTATCAGTGGTTGCTATTTCAAACGTTTACATCGTAATCTGTGTAAAAAGGTGGCTGTATTGGAGGACTTAGAGTCTAAGCATAAACGTCTTCTCCCATTATATACACTAAATGGTTATTCTGTATCTTTGGATCCCTCTCAGCTTCCCACTCCTCATTGATTTTGGATTGTATTCTGTGTCCATGATCTTACATTATTTTTGTTTTCTTTTAGATCTCCATTTTGCTTTTCTTCTATGTCATGACTGGTTCCTTACTTTATTTTTAAACAGCACTTGGGCGTTTCTGTCTCTTTATTTTAAATACTAAGTGGTACATTCTGATGACAGGTTTACCAGCTACACTCTATTATCAGTAACTTTCTCTGTCAACGTACATCCAGCTGCTTTTATTACACTTATTTGTGAAGAATTTCTATTTCTAAGAAGAGTTCCTACTGACTGCTCTACTGTCTATGGGTACGATCGGTACTAGGATGAAGACTTTGCATACTACCTCTGACGAAGATTTCCTAAACTTTGCATATACCTAAGGAGTTGAGGAGCTATCATGATTATCCTACTTCTCAAACTTCCTGTTTGGTTGCTGTGAATGTCTATTGTTGCTATTTTATGGGTGAATCTCATGCTGCAAATTGCTATTTCATTCTGCGACCTGGACTCTAATTCTGAACTCTCCATGAACTATATTTCTTGCTATGTCGCTGATATTCCTTCTATTGGACTTCCAGATTTGATACTGGTATTTGACTTCTTCAATCAAATCTCTAAAGAACTTTAATGTAGCTTTAACACAGTTTACTACGTCACTCTGTGTTATATTTCTTATTCCTGTGTTTCTGCTGGTACCACTTGTATGCAATTTATTTTTTTCTCTTTCTCTCTTTCTCTTCTCTTTGGCACAAGTGTTGTTTTGTTTTAGATTTTTCACAGTTTTTCTCTTGTTTTTCTTTTTGGTTTTGTCATAGAAGAAAAACAAGTGGGGGAGTGTGGAGTATGGATCATTATTTAATGTGCAGTTTGCAATATATATGTGTATTATATGGTGTGGCGCATACATATATATATATATATAGATATATATATATATATGTATATATATATATTTAATACTAATGTACATTTGGTTGTATGAAATACTGACTGAATGACTATTGACTGAAATAGGCTTCTTAACTTTGCTTAGATTTGAAAACGTTACACTTTCAATGACATTTCCACAAGGTTAAAGTTAAATTAGAACAAACACATGTACTGTCAGTCAAATGTATACAAAACTCGTCGTAAGCTAATTACAGGCAAGAGCCTTCTAGAGAATATTCCAAAACACATGTGCTGTCAGTTAAATGTATACAAAAACACTTCGTAAGCTAATTACAAGCTCGAGCCATTTAGGGAATATCCCAAACTTAGATATGCAATACATTACATCATGTAACAAGTTAGAAAACCTTTTTGGGAAAATCACACAGGTGGGGGCTGCTTTATAGAGGACAAAATGCCTATTTAACTGAAGGAGAAAGGATAGGACGTTGTCATTCCTTAACATTCATTCACTCAGGCATACATTCAAATTCTCACTTGCACACGGACATCATACATGCTGTAAGCCACTAAACTTTGGTAAGATTAATTATTTACTGACTATTTTTGCATTCTGTTACATTCATCCAATACACTTTTATCTTATATTTATTTGAGTCATTGTTTCATTTATTACAATATTTTTACAGTGCCTTTTCGGGTCTGCAGACACTGAATTATTTTAGTGATAAATCAAAAATATCATCTAGAATGGTTAAAGAAAACAGTATTTATAAGTAATTTGGAAACGGAAAGGTCTACTCCGTATATAGCTATAGATTGCATAAAGACACGCTAAGCTTAGAATGACCCGGAGTGACCTTTTGTCGGTAAAGGTCCACATCATACCTGAAGCGAGCCATAACTATCAAAATTGAAGTATCACCGAAACCGACAACCTTTTCCAATATGTGAGCATTAATTCAGGAGGTAAACATGTCATCCTTATGTTGTTTTGTAGGTTCTACTGTTGACCACAGCATCTTATCCAATTTGAACGGATAGATACATGCTTCTTCCAGTCTAGTCCAAATAGGTTTATTGGAGCAAGATAGGATAGATACGCTATTGATCAATAATGATGCTTTATAATACAGCATAACGTTTGGGATCCCCAGTCCTCCCTTATTAAATAGAAGCCACAGTAGTCTATTAGCTACTCTTGGTGTTTTTTTTCTTCCATATATGAGCATTAATAAGACGTTGAAATTGTTTTATCATTACAGTAGGCACAGCCAAAGGTATAATAGATATAGAATATGGGGTAAAATCATAATTTTAATGGAATACACACGACCCAGCCACGACACTCCTAAATCCCCTCACTTGCTTATTTGACCTTCCAATCTATGTAAAAGAGCTGTATGATTTTCCTTAAGCAAAAGAGATGCATTTTTAGTTAATTTTATACCCAAATAAGTAAGGGATGCTTGTCGCCAATTAAAGGGTTAAACCAGTTTTAAGTTATGTATGTTCTTATCTGCAATTCCTACAGAAAGTGTTTGCGTTTTTTTAATATTGTTCTTATAATAAGAAACATTTCCATATCTATTTAATAATTTTATTAAGGTCCGAATTGAAATATCAGTATTGAATAAAAACAGCAAGATGTCGTCTGCATATAATGCTACTTTTTGTACTCCGCACGGTGTTTCCAAGCCCTTGATATCGGACTTTTGCTTAATAAGTCTCACTAGTGGTTCCAAGCTAAGAATAGAATAATCGGGTAGAGCGGGCATCCCGGATGCGTACCATTAGTGATAGCAAAAGCTTTAGATAGAACGCCTGTATTAAACATTTTAGATAAGGGATTAGAGTGTAAGGCTTACCCCATGCCCCATAAGAAAGAATTAGAAAATCAAGTTTTAAGCAGGGTGTTGTGCATATATACCCAATTTAGGCGATCCAAAGCTTTTTCCTCATCTAATGCAAGCAGCACCCCTTTTTTCCCAGTGAAATTTGCCTATTGTATCATATTAATGACATGTCTGGTATTGTCTAGTACTTGCCTACCAGGTACAAAGCCAGCTTGTTCTTCTGACACCAAATCAATTAGTAATGGTTTTATACAAGCAGCCAGGACTTTCGCATATATTTTAATGTCAGCATTGAGGAGAGATATGGGTCTTAAATTTCTACATTCTGTAGAAGGTTTCCCCAGTTATTAGAATTGTAACTATGAATTCTTCAAGCATTTCTGGCGGGATAATGTAATTAAAAAGGACCATAAGATGAGGTGTTAGAGCAAATTCCATCAAAATTTTATAGTAATTTGAGAACCCAGCTGGTCCTGGTGCTTTGTGCTTGGGTAGCGTATTGATCGCTGTTTTAATCTGTTCTGCTGTAAAGGCTTCATCTAATATCTGGCTTTGGGCAGATGCAATACGTGGTAGATGGATATTCAAGAAGAATAAATCAATCCCCTCTAGAGTGGGCTGATGTATCTACGGTAATTCCTCAACTATATCATTTGGATTAAATAATTTACAATTTGCAGTGGTATTTAAATAGGGGATTTTTGACTGTTGATAGTTTGATTTTAAAGGACCACTCTAGGCACCCAGACCACTTCAGCTTAATTAAGTGGTCTGGGTGCCAGGTCCTTCTAGGGTTAACCCATTTTTTCATAAACATAGCAGTTTCAGAGAAACTGCTATGTTTGTGAATGGGTTAAGCCTTCCCCTATTTCCTCTAGTGGCTGTCTCATTGACAGCCGCTAGAGGCGCTTGCGTGATTCTCACTGTGAAAATCACAGTGAGAGCACGCAAGCGTCCATAGGAAAGCATTATGAATGCTTTCCTATGTGACCGGCTGAATGCGCGCGCAGCTCTTGCCGCGCGTGCGCATTCAGCCGACGGGGAGGAGAAGAGGAGGATCGGAGGAGGAGAGCTCTCCGCCCACCGCTGGAAAAAGGTACGTTTAAAACACTTTCCCCTTTCCAGAGCCGGGCGGGAGGGGGACGCTGAGGGTGGGGGCACCCTCAGGGCACTCTAGTGCCAGGAAAACGAGTATGTTTTCCTGGCACTAGAGTGGTCCTTTAATTTCTTAGCCAAAAGTTTCCCAGCTTTATTTCCCTGTACGTAATATGTACTTTTAAATGCTCTTAAATGTTTTTCAGTTATACTTAATGCCAATTTATCAAGTTCTATTTAAATCTGATATATATGTTTATTTAAAACTTTAGAGCAAGCTTTTTTGCTTTGGGAGTCTAGATCTTCTAATTCCTCAAAACCGCAGCCTGGCCGTGTGCGCAGGGGCGGACTGACCGGTCGGGCAGACTGACCGGTCTTAAGAGCCTCAGGCGGCTGCAGCTTCTCACCTCCCCTGTAGCGTGGCCGAGCTGCTCTGCGGTCCGCGGTGCCCGGCCGGAGTGATAGGAAGGTGCACACTGAGTCCGGCCATGGGGTCTCCCATACAATAATACAGGGCTTTTATTCCCTTGATCCTCTGTGCCTGAGAGATAATTGCATGAGAAAAAGCTACAACTCAATTATCTCTCATGTACAGAAAGACATACAATATTCTAAAACCCCTTAAAAAATATTTTTTTATAACTTCCTAACCCCACGAAAGTCATATCACCAAATAGCTTGGATCTGAGCACACACTGTTGAAATATCGCTCAGATCCCTTCGTTGGGTCGCAAACGCCATTCAAATTACATTTTGACCGTGGTCATCTTTTGGGGGTTCTTGCACGAACACTGATTAATCCATCCCCTGGCTGTTAGGGACCGAATGCTCCACTGGTTTGGTAGTTCATGAACGCCGTTCTCATAACTGTTCGGGAAGTTGGATGGGCAGTGGTACCAGTTTCCCGGGTGTTCTCAGGGACATCCGAAAACAGTTCCACGCTGTTGACGACCATGTACCGCTGCTCGCGTTCAGGAGAAAAAATGGCTTTGTTTGAACACGTGTGGCGACACAGGGTAAACACTTTTCTTAATGATCAATTTGTGGTTAACAGCCAGGGGTGGTTGGTGGTTAGAAGGTGCGAACAAGGGGACCACACAGAGAGGGGGTTCTATAAACGAACGGGGGTGTACGGACAGCCAAATAAAGGGAATAAAAGTGTAGTTGGGTCCTCTATTCCACTACACGGACCATGTCCACTGACCAATCTCAACCGCTGTCACATTAAACAATGTTGCTTGGTTGACCATACACATGTCTATTCGTGAATACATTAGATGTACCTGAAAATAGTACGTAAATTCCCTCACTGACGGATACATACAACACCACGTATCATATAAATTATAATTATGCATTAATGCCCTCACTTTTTTTTTTACTTATTGGGATAGTAGAGGGATGTGGGCTTTTATAATTTATTCTAGATATATCAATCCTAGGGACAAGGCAGCTATTAAAATCTCCACATATAATAGTGTGGCCCCTGCTCATCTTCTGTATAATCTTAAAAGCTTTGGAGACGTTTAGATTGAGCCTTGTAAGGTGCGTAAATAGAAGCTATTGTTAAGAGTATACCATTCAAGGAGCCAACCAAAATCAGAAGGCAACCTAATGGGTCTATGTGTAGTTTATCAAGTGAAAAACAACAATCTGCCTGAAACAATATCGACACACCCCTAGTTTTGTTCGGTGAGCATGCAAAATCAGAAAGGGACCTAACGGGTCTATGTGTAGCTTATCAAGTGAAAAAAAACAATCAGCCTGAAACAATATCGACACACCCCTAGTTTTGTGAGCATGCAATATCCATAATCTTGAGGATATTTATTGGATAGGAATTTTGTTAAACTTTTTACGCAAAAGTGCATCTTCTGTAGGCAAATAAAAGTAGCCTTAGATCTATTAATTTGTAAAGAGGCCATTTGTCTCTTATGCGGTCTATTAAGGTCGTTAACATTTGTCAGCATAATACCAAAACAAGCCTTTCAAAAATTATTTAAAGAATGCTCTAGTCCTACTTATACCTAGTAAAGTTATCCTAATCAAGCAACCAAAGCACCACAGTCATGTGGTCGCAGGTGCCCTTCAAGCGACATAACAGGTCACTGAGTCAGGGCCTCTATGACAATAGGCTACTACTGACTTTAAGAAAAAATGTGCAACAAAGTTGTATTGCTTTACATTAAAAATAGTAATTTTACAACATGACAGGAGGCTTCGTATTTTGCATAATCTCTCTTTACCAGCTCCACACAGCAGCAGCTTGCTCCCTGATCAAACCATGCCCCCCGCTTTCTTACAAGGTACATTTCACCATTTTTCCAAAATTGCATTTGGTATATTAATTTCAATTCTTTATTTTATAGCAATTCTCAAGTTGCTAATAATGGAGAAAGAGAGATAATTTTTGTCAGAATCAGAAACGTCTGTTCATAAACAAAGGTCACACTCCAAGAGTTATAGGTAAACTACCGTATTATTTTTGCTATCAATGTATTTTGCTTATTACAAACAAAAGAAAGCAGATATTTATGTATTCCCTATCATGATAGTTCTATGAAGAAAGGAAAAGGAACCAAGGTAAAGCCTGTGACAAAAGATCTCTAGAAGGGAAATGTCTCTGCGCAGAATGTTCATCGGCAGCAGCTGGAACCTCTACTTCTACACCTTCACCTGATATCATGCAGTTTATAAAACAGGAAGTATCTCAAGGAATACTTGAGAGGCGGGCAAAGCACACAATAGGTCAAGGCTCCCTGATCCTTTGGACTACTCACAGAACAAATCATCAGATAAATCCATAGCTATAGACTCTTACAGACAAATATTTTCTTCTTCAGAGAAAGAACCTCAAGCTCCTGGAATCAGCTCAAGTGGATCATCTCATATCCAGAGTATGCAAGTCTTTAGGCCTAAAATAAGTTTCTAAAGAAGAAGCTTCTACTTCCAGCAGATATTTTGCTGAATTAAAGAGAAAAATAGCTAATTTTCCTGTACACAATACTATTAAGGATTTAATTGTGGACGAATGGTACAATACAGATAAAAAAATTATCAGCAGAAGGCAGAATCATGAGCCTTTATCCATTTGGGAAAAGTGATTCCAGCTCTTGAGGCTCTGCTGTTGTCAGACTTGCTAAACACACTACCCTACCAGTTGACAATGCAGGATCATTTAGAGATTCCATGGATAAAATGATGGACGTACACCTCTCTAAAGCCTATGTTGCAGCAGGCACAGGGTTCCATCCAACAGTAGCTCTCACATCAGTCTCAAGATCCTTAAAGAGTTGGATGAAAAATTTGGAGAAAGACATTAAAGAGGGTAAAAGTAGATCCTCTCTTCTAGACAGCTTCAGAGACATAAAACTAACAGTGGACTTTACTTCTAAATCCTTAGTAGACATGGTTAGAGCATTAGCCAGTTTCAGCCAGAAGAGCACTATGGCTCAGATCTTACTCTGCTGATGCATCATCCAAATCAAGACTGTACGCCCTACCCTTTCATAGAGATATGCCAATTGGGAAAAATCTACAGTTGTGCTCAAAGGTTTGCATACCCTTGTAGAATTTGTACCTTTTTTTTTTTATATAATTCTTTATTTTAGTTGTGCAGATGGTCGCAATATTTCAACAAGCGCCACAACAGTGTATTTCAAGTTTCATACAAGTTAGACAGTGCCATGATAATTTGCACAATTTTTATGTTTAACATGCTTAACTAAACAGTTGATTTGTCCGAGTAAGATTAGATGAAATAAAATAAAATATAGTAAAGATGCTGGATGCTTAACATTGCTAAGTCGCCTATGCTTTGGTAGATATAGCATGAACACATTTTTAAACAGAGCGGTATCTGGTTACAAAATAAAAAAAATAGTAACATTATGCTATGAACGTTTAGGCTAGGGAGCGTCATATTGTGAGTAACATTGCTAGTATTTGCCTATATTGTAGGTCAACATCACTATCCTCTCTAGGCATGATTAGTCTGTGTTACAACTGGTCATCACTGAGTAGTAAACCACTGGGAACGAGTGTAGTCAGACATATCATGTTAAACATCGATTAATGCTGGCATGGGTGTATAGTCTGCATAGGATATGCATGAGGTCTCTGAGTCCGGGTGTTTTGTTAACGTGTGGGCTTGGAACAGTCCAGGCTAAGAGGGCCCATGTACGGCGATGTAATGGGTGCTTCAGCCAATACCTAGTGCTGGTAAGTCCCGGATTTTGTTCCCCTCTGTATCTCCGTTGTTGCCCCATGGCTTGCTTGCGTTTCTTCGGGAGCCGGCTCTGGCGATACCCCGTGGGATCTGTTGCCGTGCTGTCGCTTGTGTAGCATCGTTTTTTGTGTAGTGTCGGACCTTGTTGCACTGGGAGCCGGAATGTTGGACAGGTGAGACTCTTGTTTGCTTTATTTGCTTCGTATTTCCGGATGTTTTAATTTGCGAGTGGGAGAGTGCGTCCGATGTGCCTGCCGCCATTTTTCCTCTCTGGGCCCGCTGGTATCTGTAGTGTCAGCCATTTTGGATGCTTGTGGTGTTCGCTTATAATAGCTGCGTCGTGCTGCAGGCCGAATACATGCGGTTACCATTCTCTCCGCTTGGCGGCAGGTCGCTCCTCGCCTCTGCAGGGTTTCCCTAAAGCTTGTACATAGGTGGTCAAATGTCTCCAGGGGGTACCTGGGTTGCTGGGTTCGGGTGTTCCGCTCTTTGTGCTTACATTGGGCGGCCATCTTGGGATTGTCTTGTGAGCCGTTTACCCCAGTATGGCTTGTGGCTGACTTGTCTGCTTTTCTTCCTGGTCGTTGTGTCCAGTAGGGACCGGGATATCCCCCACCGGTACAAAGGGGGGGGGTTGATTGAGTGGAAGTCGCTTGAGGGCACTTGTGCCGAGGAAAGCGTCCGCCTCTCCTCGGCTTCAGCCTCAGAAGGCCTTGTTTGTGTCTCCGTGTTCCCGGCCTCGGTGGGCCCCGGGGTGGTAGCGTTGGGTTCTGGAGGGCACCCCCGATGTGGGTGGCACACCCCTGAGTGGTTTTGGGCTAAGTAGCCGTTGCTTTTGCCCCAGATTAAGCCCACTCGGCGGGAGCCAGTGTCAGACACGTCTGCACGGCTTAATGGTCAGGCTCCGCCCCAGAATTGGTACCATTTTTAAAGAGAAATTGAGTGAGCAGGCAAAACATATTTATTTTATTTCTTATGGGATTCATATTCAACTGTGGGTTTTAACAGAATGGCATAAAACAAAAACATGGCAACAAAGAAAACAATGAAATGACCCCTGTTTAACCCCTTAAGGACACATGACATGTCTGACACGTCATGATTCCCTTTTATTCCAGAAGTTTGGTCCTTAAGGGGTTAAAAGTCTGCATTCCATTAGTTCTTAATACTGTGTACTGCCCCTTTTAGCATCAATTACAGAGTACTGTATTTTGTAATAGTTGTCTATGAGGCCCCTAATTCTTGCAGGTGGTATAGCTGCCCATTCGTCTTGGCAAAATGCCTGCAGGTCATGCAAAGACTTTGGTCATCTTGAATGACCATGTTTAAGATCTCCCCAGTGTGGTTTGATGATATTAATGTGGCATATCTCCATGAATTAAGGTCAGGTGACTGGATGGCCACTCCAGAATCTTCACCTTTTTCTGCTGTAACCACTGGAGGGTCAACCTGGCCTTGTACTTAGGGTCATTGTCATGCTGGAGAGTCCAAAAGTTTCCCATGCGCAGCCTTCATGCAGAAGAATGCAAATTGTCTGCCAGTATTTTCTAATAACGTGCTGTATTCATCTTACCACCAATTTTCACAAGATTCCCCGTTCCTTTAGAGCTCACACACCCGCAAAACATCAGTGAGCCACCACCATGCTTTAGAGTAGGAATTGTATTTTTTTTCACTATAGGCCTTGTTGACCCCTCTCCAAACATAGTGCTTATGGTTTTGACCATAAATCTCTAGTTTGGTGTCATCACTCCAAATTAGTGTGCCAGAAGTTGTTGTCGTGCATAGTGTAACCAGCTTTTTTGTGGCATTGGCACAGTAAAGGCTTTTTTTTCTGGCAACTCCATCATGCAGCTTATTTTTGTTCAATTAGCATCGTATTTTGCTCCTTGAAACAACCACACTATCTTTTTCCAGAGCAGCCTGTATTTCTTCTGAGGTTATTTGAGGGTTTTTCTTTGTATCCGAACAATTATTCTGGCAGTTGTGGCTGAAATCTTTGGCTTGGTATCAAGAGATCCACAAATTTTCCACCTTTTTAATCCCTTAAGGACGCATGATGGAAATTTTCCGCCATGATGATCCTACCCTTAAAGGACCACTATAGGCACCCAGACCACTTCAGCTCAGTGAAGTGGTCTGGGTGCCAGGTCCATCTAGGGTTAACCCTGCAGCTGTAAACATAGCAGTTTCAGAGAAACTGCTATGTTTACATTAGGGTTAATCCAGCCTCTAGTGGCTGTCTCATTCACAGTGAGAAGACGCTGCCGTCCATAGGAAAACATTGAGAAATGCTTTCCTATGGACTGATTTAATGCGCACACGGCTCTTGCTACGCATGCGCATTCGGTGGATGACAGTGGAAGAGGGAGGAGAGCCCCCAGCGCCGAGGGAGCCCGATGCTGGAGAAATGCAAGTGTTTAACCCCTTAACCCCTCTTGAGCCCGGCGGGAGGGCGGCCATGAGGGTGGGGGGGGACGTATTAACACTATAGTGCCAGGAAAACAAGTTTGTTTTCCTAGCACTATAGTGGTCATTTAAGGACGCACAAAAGAAAATTTCCAGCATGCAATATTTTCCAGTAGGGTCTGTTTCCCTGCTTGTAACTGGGAACCCCAGGTATAATTTGATTCCTGGGCTCCCCTCCGTCACCTGGGGAATTAGTAGCCCCAGACTGACCAATACTCTGTTTGCAGAGCTCAAAGTGCTGCAAACAAGCATTTAAATGTGGATTTAAATCCCCACTGTACAATGTGGTGTGATCAGGGTTAAATCCCTGCTCACACCAGAGAGTCCCAGGTATCAATGGAAACCTGGGACTCCCCTCTATCAGCTGAGGCTATTTTTTAGTGGCCCCAGCCTTTTTGATGTGCTACATGCAGTGATGAAAGATTAAATGCCTATATCTAGATAATGGTGTGAACAGGGTTAAATCTATGCTAACACCAGGAAACCCAGATATCATAAGATACCTGTTGCTCCCCTCTGTCAGCTGGGACCATTTCTAGACTGACAATTGAGCTGCATGCAGAGCTCAAAATGAGATCAGCATGCAGCTCTTTCAGTGGTTATTTAAATCCCATTGACAGCAATGTAGTGTTAGCAAGATTAAATCCCTGCTCACACCAGGAACCCAAGGTATCATAAAATACCTGGGGCTCACCTCTCTCAGCTAGGGCTATTATTAGTGGCCCCAGACTTTTTGATGAGATGCATGCAGTGCTGAAAGTCAGCACTGCATGTAGCCTTTTAAATCCACAGAGAACACTGCAACTAAGCGATAAAGCTCAGCTACAGATCGCAATGCATTGGGTATAATGTCTTCAATGTAAGAGATACAAGACTGCAATACTGAAAATAGCCAGTAGATGGCAGCAACGTACCACTGCTAATTTTAGTTTAAAATCCCTTTTCCAATATCAGTACTGATATATTAAAGGGACACTATAGTCACCAAAAACAACTTTAGCTTAATGAAGCAGTTGTGGTGTATAGATCATGTCTGCCATTTAGGAGTTAAATCACTTTGTTTATGAACCCTAGTCACACCTCCTTGCATGTGACTTTCACAACCTTCCTAAACACTTCCTGTAAAGAGTCATCTAAAGTTTATCCTTCCTTTATTGCAAGGGAAAGAGATACAATTGTTTAAGGTAAATCACATCTGGTTGAAAGTGAAACCAGTTTTTTTTCTCATTCAGGCTGTGTCATTGAGAGTCAGGGGAGGTGTGACAAGGGCTGCATAAACAGAAACAAAGTGATTTAACTCCTATACACTAAAACTGCTTAATTAAGCTAAAGTTGTTTAAATTACTATAGTGTTCCTTTAACAGAGTAAAATCTTTGGGATTAAGATTAAATTAAGGATTAAAAATAAGGATTATTCAGTTTAGAATAAGTATTAGATTTATTATTAGGTTTATTATTATGGTTATGTTTAGGATTAGGTTTATAATTAATTTTAGTATTGGGATTATATTTCAGATTTGGGTTTAGATTAGGGTTAGGGTCTGAATATAGCAAGGGAATTCCTCTGCTGACACCAGCAGGGAGAATCCTTTTAACACTATTGCTAAAGTTAGGATTGAGATTATGGTTAAGATTATAATTAGGGTTACACATGGGATTAGGGTATTGGTTCCGATTGTGGTGAGGTTTATGATTAGATTTAGAGTTAGATTTGGGATTGGGATTTGGTTTAGAATTAGGGCTTGATTTAGGATTAGGGGATTAGATTGGGATTAAGATTAAGATCGTTACTTTCCAAAGATGTACATATGGGGTATATTTGTACTCAGGAGATTTTGTACAGCTAAGATATGACAGTGGGACACACACAATTTAAAAAATAAGCATAACTATATTATGTGTAAGTAAATTTAAAATAAAAATGAATACCACAAAATTTAAAAAAAAAATCAATAAAATGTCACTTCAATAAAGTTCATAATAATTTATGTTAAAGTCCCCTATCATATTGACCACTTTGTATTCTGGTATCCTGACCTGGCTTTGTCTTAAAGGGACGTGAAGGGATGTATGTGGTCTTCAACAAACTCTAGGTAGGTGGTACATGTAAAAGTAACATCCACATTGATGCCAGCACCCAAAGTTTCCTAGCAGAACATGGCACGGAACACTGCCTCTGACTGCCTATCTTAGTGCATTATGCTGCCATCTTTTACCCAGATAAACATAGAAACATAGAATGTGACAGCAGATAAGAACCATTCGGCCCATCCAGTCTGCCCAATAAAAATGCACATGCACTCACCAATCCACCTGATTAAAAAGGACCAGGGCATCTTCTTCCATTGCTCCAAGAACCAGTAGGCATACTCTCCAAATTCAGTGTAATTATCTAAAGTGGCGATTAAATTATTATCATAATTTTCGATGCAATGACCAGGGTGAATGACAGATTTGTTTGCACGTATAATGGGAAGGAAAATATAAACTAATTTGCAGGCAAGTCTGTGTAATGTAGTAGGTTACCTTTACCACAAGTGTTCCCCAAGAGTAACAGATTTTAAAATTACCAGGGATTGCAGCTGTATTCTGTGGAATAACAGGTGAATGACAAAAGGGAATGACCATAGTGTATAATTGGAAGAAAGATGATGTGTCTTCGAGTCAGAACCTTTCGACATATCAAATATATCCTTAGCAGGCATACCCTCCAAGTACAGCGACGTTGTTTAAAATTGAGATTAAGTGGGATTATTAATTGTTTTCTATGAAATAGCAAAGTGAAAAACAGGAAGGAATACCCAAAGAGTATAATGGCAAGCAAAATGTAAACTCATTTGCAGGCACAACTGTGTTACATAGCAAATTAACCTTAAACATAGGCGTTCCCCAAGCAGAGTATCAGTTTGTAAAATTGAATTAACCTGGGATTGCAGCTGTTTTCTATGGAATGACAGGTGAATGACACAGTGGAATGCCCACAGAGAATAATGGGGAGCAAGATGTGACTTGGAGTCAGAGGTACTTGACATATCAAATAAATCTCTACTTAGTAGGTATACTTTCCAAATTTAGTGTCATTTTCTAAAGTGGAGATGAAGTGGGATTATCATAAATTTCTTTGTAATGACAGGTGAATGACACAATGGAATGTCCATAGAGTATAATCCGAAGGAAGAAGTGTCTTGGAGTCAGAACCATTTGACATCAAATAAATATTTAGCAGACATACTCTCCAAGTACAGTGGTGTTGTTTAAAATTGAGAATAATGGGAGTATCATTGTTTTCTATGGAATGGCAAGGGTGTATGGAATACACATAGAATATAATGTATATCAGCTTTTTTTGCAGGAAGATCTGAAAGATATAGCAAGTTAATGGGAAATGCATTCCTTCTGAGATGAAGGCATTGCCTCCACTCTTCCCCCAGTGCCCATAATGGGAAGAATGAACTGCCTTGAACTGTGTGACTGCCTGTTACTGCCTGCCTGGAACTGTATTTACTTGTAGGTCTGCCTGGAACTGTATGTGTGACTATCTGCCTGTGTAACTGTCTTTGACTGTTTTCTTGTCTGTCTGTAACCGTGTGTGTGTGTGACTATGTGCCTGGAACTGTGTGCATGTGGTTGTATTTGACAGCATATGTGTCAAACACACTTGCATTCACACATGGGCCTACATGTATTTTTAAATCTGTATTAAGTACCCATCACAAATGTGACACACCAAGGAGTGTGTTTTTTAAAATAATTATTAATTTAATAAAGTCCCAATACAAATACTACAGCCCTATACACAGTGTATACATGGATGAGTGGGTGTGACCAGGGAGTGGTGCTGTGGAGATTTTTTGCACAGGCCGTCTAAAAACCAAAGGCCAAAAAAATTGGGAACATGCATTTTCAGGCAATGGTGCCACTGTAAAGACCAAAACATATACAAAATACAGTTAAAGAAACAGCACAGACACAAACAAAAATACAGCTTAACATTTAACAAGGCTACTTAAAATCACCTCTCTTAGCAAATGCAGTGGCATAGTAAGGGGTGTAGAGGGGGGAAAGTCTGCCCCAGGTGCCACTCGTTAGGGGGTGCCACTAGGTCTGGTCTTGGGGTTCTGTGAGCTGTGTGGCTGCCCAGGGCACCATAGAAGCAGGGGCGCCGGGCAGCCGACACAGCTCACACACGCAGGGGCCGGGAGCAGGAGAACTTCAGCCCAAATCGGCTGTGGGGGTGTAGCCAAATCAGCAGCAAGGTCGAAGTTAACCACTGCTGTTACTGCTGCACACAGAGGGGTAAGCAGGAAGGAGTACCTGCTTTCCCAACACCTACAGACCAGGGACATCACTTCAGTGACTCCACTCCTCCTCCAGTAAGTGAGAGAGAGAGTGTGTGCTGTGTATATGCGTAAATGTGATTGTGACTGCCTGTGACTGTGTGTGTGTGTGACTGGCTGCCTGTAACTGTGTGTGTGACTGCCTGTGACTGTATGTGTGACTGTCTGTGATCGTGTGTTTGTGTGTGACTGTCTGCCTGTGACTGTATGTGTGACTGTGTGTGTGTGTGTGTGTGTGTGTGAGACTGTCTTTCTGTGACTGTCTGTAATTGTATGTGTAACTGTCTGCCTGCAACTGTATGTACGACTGTGTGTGTGAGTATCTGCCTGTAACTGTCAGTGACTGTGTGTGTGAATGTCTGCCTGTGACGTGTGCGTGACTGTCTGCCTGTGACTGTGACAGTGTATTTGACTGTCTGCCTGTGACTGCATGTACGACTGTCTGCCATGGCCGGACTGGCCCACCGGGATACCGGCAAATTTCCCAGTGGGTCATGGCACCGGGGTGCTGCACAACTTTTTATTTTCAATAATATCACGGCCACCGGCCACATGTAGGTGTGGCGGGTCCAATGGCACATTCTGAGAGGGTTACCTTGCGGCCGGTGGCCCCATCTAATGTGCTGTATGACTGCAGTCAGTATCAGTGAGTGTGCCGAGTGGCCACCTTACTGGTCCAGTGGCACACTCACTGATACTGACAGCAGTACAGCTGTCAGCAATGGAGGACTGAGAGAGGGGGCAGAGCTCACTACCATGCTCCCTCACGGTTCCCACAATTCCCAGCACAGCCTGATCATAGAGTAGTGATTACTCTATGATGTGTCCATGCTGGGAATTATGGGAACTGCAAGGGAGCATGGTAGGGGGAAGGGGGACAAAGAGACAGAGGAGTAATAGAGAGACACAGGGGAATGGGGGACAAAGAGACAGAGGGGTAAGAGAGATACACAGGGGGAGGAGGAAGAAAGAGACAGAGGGGGAAGAGAGATACATGGGGAAAAGAGGGGGAGAAAGATAGAGGGGGGAGAGAGGTCTGTTGAGGGACAAAGAGACATACAGAAGGGAAGGGGAACAAAGTGACACACAAGGTTTGTGGGGGCAAAGCTGGGCTGGGGGAAAAAGACACACAGAGGTGATTTGGAAGGGTAGAAAGAGACAAGGGGGCTGTAGCTAAGACATACACAAAAGGGGCTGGGGGGAAAGAGACATACAAAGGCTGGAGAGGGGTAAAACGAGACACACAGGGGCTGGGATGAAGTAAAAGATACACAAGGGGAGCTAAAAGAGAATTACAACGGTGGCTGTAAGAGACAAAAAGGAGAAAATTGGAGACAAGATACACTAAACGAGGTAAAAATATAGAACATATATGTATTGAGCACGTATTGGCCCAGTCTTGTATCCAGCACAATAACATATTCAAGGTGAAGAGCACACCCATAGGACTTCAAAATAAACAAGATAACTTCATTTTTTACAGCTGTGCAACCGCATACATTACTAAAATTTTCTTAATATGTCAAGGTAATTGGACTAAAATATTGATTACATGCAAATGTACATCTTCTTAAAATAAAGGCAATCTTTTGTTTATTTTGAAGCCCTATGTGCTTTCTTTCGTTGGAGTAATAGTTTCAATTTTAAGTTATCTTTTCCACCTCTATATCTGTATAGTTACATAGTTACATAGCTGCACACTATGCTGGCGCGACTCATTATTGGGCTGGTGTAGAATTTTTTCCAGGGCTGCTTTCAGTTCCCAGTCCGGCCCTGGTGACTGCCTTTCACTGTGTGTTTACCTGTGACTGTGTGTGTGACTGTCTGCCTGTAACTGTGTGTGTGAATGTCTGGCTGTGACTGTGTGTGACTGTCTGCCTGTGAATGTCTGCGAATGTGAGTGTGAATGCCTATAACTGCGTGTATGACGGCCTGCCTGTGACTGCGTGTGTGACTGTTTGCCTGTGCCAGTGTGTGACTGTGTGTCTGTGACTGTCTGCCTGCAACTGTGTGTGACTGTCTATGACTGTGTGTGACTGTCCATGGCAACGCGCGGCAACGCTCAGACCAGCATCCTCGTGGAAGGAACTGCCTCCCAGGTCCTCTCTCTCTATCTAATGAAGGGCCTTTTGGCTAGTGAGGGAGATCTTTGATCGCCCCACCGGCCCAAGAGGGCCCAAAACAAGTAAGCAGGGTCAGCTCTCCGTGGGCTGACAGGGGAGATCAAAAAATCTGTGCCCAGCATGCCCATGCGGAAAGGCAGCCCTGGTTAAGCCCACCATTACGTCACAGTACCTCAATATCGGTGGGTCCTACACTAATTTTAACATGGGAGATTTACATGCTTACTTGCAATACTTTCTTGCAGTATAAACTGCTTCAAGAAACTGCTCAATTTAATCTTTCCTGCTTGGAAATGCATGTTCTGGGTGTGTCCCCAATTCCCATTTTGGTGGGCTTTACACAATATGACTATATGGAGGAGCTGAATCCCTATATTTATTTGCTAAGATAGGTGATTTTAAGTAGCCTTGTTAAAAATATTCCGTCATGATTCCCTTTTATTCCAGAAGTTGTGTCCTTAAGGGGTTAATACAATTTCAGGGACAGATAGAATATTTCAGGGGTTCGATAGTGTATAATATGTCAGGGACAGGGAGGACTAGGATTTAGTAGAGGGGGACTGGTATTTAGTAGAGGGGGGGCTGGGATTTAGTAGAGGGGGAGGACTGGGATTTAGTACAGGGGCTGGGATTTAGAAGAGGAGGAGCTTGGAATTAGTAAAGGGGGGGGGCTGGGGATTAGTAGAGGGGAGGCTGGGGTTTAGTAGAGGAGTGTGCTGGGCTTTAGTAGAGGGGGATGCTGTTTTTTTATATTGTACTTTTCAAAAATAAACCTACGTTCTATGAAAATGTACGTTTTTGCTTTTTTAGTGCACACATAAACTTAAACCTTGTTTATTTAGCCCGTGCTAGCCTTTGAGTTTGACATGCAAGTTGTAAAGAATAAGAGGAGTGGGTTGCTAAGCTACATATGTGTGATGTGTTTTTGTAACAATATTTGTAGAACATATAAAAAACAAAAAACAATGTTGTGTAGGAGATAGGGGATAGGCACACTAATCCATATTTGGTGGGACTGCCCTCTGATTTTACCCTACTGGAAGGCCATTCACATGATTATACAGAGGTTCACTGAGGACTCAACCCTCTGAAACAAGCACCACTTCTATTACACCACACTAAACTCCGTTCTGTGGTGTACAAAAAATCCCTGACCATCAGAATCCTTACTATAGCTATGAGCCTAATTCCCCTATTTTGGAAGAAGGGAGTACCTCCTCCCTTGGCCCTCTGGTACCAATGCATGGAGGAGCTTTGCTCCTTGGAGGAACTCGCTCTACAAGCGGAGGGAAGATCTCAAAAATACATGACGATCTGGACCCATTGGATCTTTTCAACAGAGTCCGCAAACATCTTGCAGTAATCAGAGGAACTCACCGTTCTGAGCTTCACCAGATGGTACACTACGCCATAGAATTAGGCCAATGACCAAGGGATCAGATTAATGAGTTCCCTATCATATAATTCATATCTGGTGAGTTTGGCAATTTATGCCATGTGGAGTAGACCCCCTCTTTTCTTTTTGCCTACTCACTGTCACTTACATTCCGCAACTACCTCCCCTCCTCTTTTTTACTTCTCTATACCTCTCCTCTCAGCCCAACCCTCCCTGGGCCTGAGGATGCAGCGTGATCAGAAGGGGGTCTGCATATCAGATGCCAGCCTTCTCCACTTTTTTAGTTTTCTATTTTGGTTTGGTACCGAACCCTGAGAGCAACATTTATTTGCATCGACCTCTAGGGAGCTCTCTGTTCACCATACTTCACAGCATGGGTGTCCAACCGTTTGGCTTCCCTGGGCCGCATTGAGCACAGAGGAATTGTCTTGGGCCACACATCAAAAATATAATATAGATAATTATAGATAATGCATATAAGGAATATAACTTTAAAAGCCCTTTTCTTTAATTACAATTGTTTAGTAATTTATCCTGGGATTGGCATATTTAAGCATATCAAATTAGGGAGCTATCTACTAAACACATACACATGTATATACATATGCACACATAACCACAGATAGCTATACACACAATCACAGACCTATACACACATAATCGCTGACACACACACATACAATCACAGACCCATATGCACAATCACAAATACACATACACACACACAATCACAGACACACAGTCACATGCGTACACACACATAATCACATATGTACGCGCACACACATACATTCAATCACATACACACACAATAAATCACAGACCCACACATCCATTTACAGACCTATAACACAATCAAAGATATACCCACACACAATCGCAGACATATACACACAATCACATACAATCAGATCCACACACACACACACACACACACACATACAATTACATACCTATACACAAAAATCACAGACACACACACACACACACACAAAATCACACACCTATACACACAAAATCACATACCTGTACACACATAATCACAGACCTGCACACACACACAAAATCACAGACCCACACACACATAAAATCACAGACCTATACACAGAATCACATACATACAAACACATGATCACAGATACACACACACACTCACAAACTTACATACACAATCACAGGCATGTACACAGACCTATCCTCCGCCCCACATACACAGCCACTGACAAAACATACACAAAAATCACATACACACACATTTAGTACTAAAAATGTTTACCCAGCTTCCCTACCTTGCTCTGGGAGGGCTAGAATCTGTCCCTGGTGAGCAGTGGTTGTTGATGGGCTGGGTCTTCCTGCACATGTACCGCACGTGCCCAGCAGTGATGCCGATGCCAGGATGACGTCATATCTTGGCGGCCGGCTCACTTCTGGGCGCACGAGGGAGCTGTCCAGCAGGAGCACAGAACATAGTGGGCTCCCTGCCTCCCGGTGTACTGGCAGCGCGGACGGCAACCAGGCTGCAATGCTAGTGGTCCCGGGCCACATGCGCCCCATGGGCCATGGGTTGTACACCCCTGTAATGCACCACATTTTTGCACAATGTAATATGAACTTTCTGATATCTGTAATGCTAAGTTGATGTATACTTGTTTGTAACAGTCTGAACTTTTTGTCTATTTTACATAGAAGACTGCGTGTCCCTTCTTGCCTACATGGAGATCTGCGAATCTCGCTTGTTTAATATTAGATTTGTCTGTTGCAGTACCTGTGTCTACAATGAGAGTTTTGAAAAATCTTTTTAACCCCTTCGAAACATCCCCTTGAGGTCCTGAACCGTCATAGTGGAAAATGAGCAGCGGGAGCAGCTTCAGCCGATATCCAGTTGTTACTATCTGCCAGGCATCCGAGGCAGATAGTAACAGCCAATTATGTTGTGTGAGCGACACGCGATCATTCACAATTGGCTGCTGTCAAAGTGGGTGTTACAAACACTCACTTTGACAGTGATCTCTCCTATGTAGCGTTTTAAAAGGGAGAGAGACAGAAATCATTATATATTGTTGCCAGCAGTGTTGCCAGAACCTTTGAAAAATAATAAAAAATAAATAAAATTCCTTTTTAACTACACATGTGCAATTTGTTTCTTTACGAATGTGAATTTGGACGAATATCGGGCAAAATGCCAAATTTTGGGAGTGTCGAACTGTGTCGAAAAGTGGCAAAACAAGAGAGGGAAGGAAAATTATGTGAATGAGGACAGGGGTAGGGGTAGGGTTAAGATTATATGTAGGGTTAGGGTTAGGATTAGGGGTAGGGTTAGGGAGCCCTACAGATGTACCGAATTCCAAAGATCCGTATTGCCGATGTCCCGAATTGACGAAGTTCCGATTTGCCAAAGTTCTGAATTATTTTTTTTTGCCCTTAAGGGTTATTTTTTGTTGAAAAGCTGTGTTTTAGTCTGTTTTTTGAAAGGGGCAAATTTTTGTTAGTCAGTTTCCTTCCCCCAGATCTCCATTAGAGTCTTTTTGCATGAGTTAGTTTAAAAATTGCTCCTAAAGGAAGTTTTAGTCTGTTTTAATCATTTTAGCATAGTGTTAGATAGATAGTAGAAAAAAATAAAAATTGTGTGTTAGTAATTTGTTTAGTCAGTTAGGTAGTGTGTTGGGGAAATATGCAGCACATGTAAAGTTTGGAGGAGGCATATGCTGTCTTGGCGTCAGACTCTGACGCCACTGACACTGTGTCCAATTTTGACCCAGGTCAGTTTTCTGACATGTCTAGTGACATGTAATCTGTACGTGAGCCGGCTGCAAAAAGAAGCTGTTCTTCCCCTGCTACACCGAATGTGGAGGAGGAGTGGGTATCTCCACAGTTAGCTGAGCCCCGCTTTTAGTGTCAACGCAGGCATTAATGTCAATGTGCATGACTTCTCCCCTATGAAATATATCGAGTTATTTTTAGAGGATACCATCTGGAAGGAGATTGCTTTCCAGACTAATCTATATGCTACCCAATTTATTAATACCAATCCGCGTAGCTATGCAGTCAGGGAACATGCTTGGCATCCCACAGATGTCCCTGAACTGATGACATTCTGTTCTCTTACTATGCTCATGGGGATTATAAAGAAGCCATTAATTCGCTCTTACTGGGGCACCAACCCTATCTGTTCTAGTCCAGTGTACTCCCAAATTATGTCTAGAGCAAGAAATGAGTTGGTGCTCCACTTTTTACACTTTAATGACAATACCCTCTGTCATTCCAGAGATCGCCCCCAATATGATAGGCTTCATAAAATACGCCACAGGTAGACCATCTTCAAAACTAATTTTTAGAAGTTTATACCCGCCAACAAACTATATCAATTGATGAATCCTTAATGAAATATAAAGGGAAATTCTACAAACTTTGCGAGAGCAAAAGTGGCTATACATATGCCTTTCACAGGGACAAGTGGGAAATTGTTTGGGACTTACTGATCTCCTTGTTCAATAAAGGTTACATAGTTACATAGTTACATAGCTGAAAAGAGACTTGCGTCCATCAAGTTCAGCCTTCCTCACATTTGTTTTTTGCTGTTGATCCAAAAGAAGGCAAAAAAACCCAGGTTGAAGCACAATTTTGCAACAAGCTAGGAAAAAAATTCCTTCTTGACCTCAGAATGGCAGTCAGATTTATCCTTGGATCAAGCAGTTATTACCCTACATTGAAAGATTATATCCTTAAATATTCTGTTTTTGCAAGTATGCATCCAGTAGCTGTTTGAACATCTGTATGGACTCTGATAAACCACCTCTTCAGGCAGAGAATTCCACATCCTGATTGTTCTTACAGTAAAAAAACCTTTCCTTTGCCTTAGACAAAATCTTCTTTCTTCCAGTCTAAACGCATGGCCTTGTGTCCTATGTAAAGTCCGGTTTGTGAATAGATTTCCACACAATGGTTTGTATTGGCCCCGAATATATTTGTATAATGTTATCATATCCCCTCTCAGGCAACGTTTTTCTAAACTAAATAGGTCTAACCCCTTAAGGACACATGATATGTGTGACATGTCATGATTCCATTTTATTCCAGAAGTTTGGTCCTTAAGGGGTTAAATTTGTTAACCTTTCTTCATAGCTGATATGTTCCATTCCTTTTATTAATTTTGTAGCCCGCCTCTGCACTTTTTCTAGTGCCATAATAACCTTCTTTAAAACAGGTGCCCAAAATTGCACAGCATATTCAATATGTGGTCTTACCAGTGATTTATAAAGAGGCAAAATGATATTCTCGTCCCGAGAATGAATGCCCTTTTTCATGCATGACAATACCTTACTGGCCTTGGCCACAGCTGATTGACATTGCACATTGTTGCATAGTTTGTTGTCTATTACAATTCCCAAGTCCTTTTTGTGTGTTGTTATCCCTAATTCGCTTCCATTAAGGGTATACATTGCTTGTGTATTCTTTACGCCAAAGTGCATAACTTTGCATTTTTCAACATTAAATTTCATCTGCCATTTGTGTGCCCAGTCCCTCATTCAATCTAAATCCCTCTGCAGCAAAGTAATATCTTGCTCACATTGTATTATTTTACAATGTTTTGTGTCATCTGCAAACACTGAAACATGACTTTCAATGCTGTCTTCAAGATCATTTATAAACATGTTAAATAGAAGGGGTCCCAGAACAGACCCCTGAGGGACACCACTTGCCACCTCTGTGCGGCTTGAACATTTACCATTAATGACAACTCTTTGTACTCTGTTTTTAAGCCAATGTTCTACCCAAGAACAAGGATTTTCATCTAGACCGATTTCCTTGAGTTTGAACACTAATCTTCAAATGCCTTGGTAAAATCCAAATAGATCACATCCACTGCAACACCCTGATCTATACTTCTACTTACTTCTTCGTAGAACGCAATCAAGTTAGTTTGACATGACCTGTGCTTCATAAAACCGTGCTGATTTTTGCTGATAACCATGTTCTTCTCAAGGAATTCTTGAATATTATCCCTTAATAACCTTTCAAATATTTTACCAGCCACAGAAGTTAAGCTCACAGGTCTATAATTTTCAGGCAAGGATTGTGCACCCTTTTTGAATATAGGAACCACATCTGCCTTCCTCCAATCCTCCGGGACACTTCCTGAATGAAAAGAATCTTGAAAGATTAAAAACAGAGGTTCACTTATTTATACACTTAGTTCCTTAAGTACACATTGATGGTTACCAACTTTATGTGGACAATTTTTATAGCAGTGTCCATTTGTTTTTAAACTCTTTATGGTTTGCAGACACTTGCCTGCAGCACTGTGAGAATAAATGCCAAAGATTTCGCCTTCAAGATTTCTCGAGGGCTGCACCGTTCCTGTGGAACTCGCTTCCCTCCTCCATTAGATGCTCACCCAGTCTCCACTCCTTCAAAAAATCGTTAAAAACCCACTTTTTCATTAAAGCGTATAAATTAAACTGTTAATAGCTCCCAACTGATTCCTCTTCTGCAACTGTCACTAGTCTAATACTATCCTTACCTTTTGTGTCATTTTATCCCACTCCCTCTAGCATGTAAGCTCAAACCCTCTGTTCCTGTGTGTCCAACTACATGTCTGTTCGTCCACCCATTGTAAAGCGCTGCTGAATTTGACAGCGCTCTATAAATATCATAATAATAATAATATTGTATACATTATATTCTTGGGAGACCTAATGCCATGTAGTTGGGAAATCATGCCCACCCTGGGGGATAGGCATGTATCCCAATTGTCCCATTGATTATGGTATTATACATTGAACCTATTCTTTGTTTTTCTTTATTTACTTTTCTTCATGGGTATCATTATTTGCCTGACTTTAACCCCTTCAGGACGGAGTCAATAGTGCACGTTCTGATCAAAACAAAACGTAAACAAAAACTAGAATTTGCGCTATATGTCTGTTCACCCGTAGTTCCCCTCTTTCAAATTATATGCACCCACACTTATTATATATCATTTTGTTCAGGAGAAACAGGGCTTTAATTTATCATTAACTATTCATATATGGAACATAATTTATTATGAATAAAATTTAAAAAAAAATGAGAGAAAATAAGATTTTTTTTTAAATTTGCATTTCCGCCTGACATTTTAACTGTGAATGTCATAATACTGTTAGATTTTACTGCAAAAAAATGCACATATTTGTAATCAGCGATGTGTCACGAGTACAACAGTACCCCCCATTAACAGGTTTTATGTTGTTTTGGAAAGTTACAGGGTCAAATATAGAGCATTCCATTTTCAAATTGAAATTTTCCAGATTAGTAATGTCACCTTTGAGACGGTGTGGTAGCCAGGAAGAAGAATTACCCCCATAATGGCATAGCATTTGAAAAAGTAGACAAGCCAAGGTATTGAAAGTGGGATCTTTTTTAGTAGCCACTTAGTCACAAACACTGGCCAAAGTTAGCGTTCATATTTGTTTTTGTGTGAAAAAAGCAAAAAACAAATATTTGGCCAGTGTTTGTGACTAAGTGGCTACTAAGAAAGACTGGACATACCCCACTTGCAATACCTCGGGTTGTCTACTTTTGCAAATGGTATGCCATCATGGGGTTAATTCTCATTCCTGGGCTACCATACGCTCTCAAAGGCAACATAACCAATCTGGCAAATTTCAATGTGAAAAAAAGGAAATGCAAGCCTTATATGTGACTCTCTAACTTTCCAAAACACCATAAAACCTGTACATGGGGGGTACTGTTATTCTCGGGAGACTTCACTAAACACAAATATTAGTGTTTTAAAACAGTAAAACATATTACAACAATAATATAGACCATAAAAGTGCCGTTCGCTTGTAAAAAAATGCGAAAAACGTCACTTTTACTTAAAATATCATCGTTGTAATACAATTTACCAGTTTGAAACACTAATATTTGAGTTCAGCGAAGTCTCCCGAGTAAAACAGTACCCCCTATGTACAGGTTTTATGGTGTCTTGGAGAGTTACAGGGTCAAATATAGTGCTTGCGAATTAAATTCTCTGCACTTTCTCCCTGTGTTGTCAGGCATGTCAATCAAATTTTAATTAATCAAATCACATAATTACGTTAAAATATTATTTAAATATACACGTAGAATTTTAATATATATGCATTTATAGGTATTTAAATTCTACGTGTATACTAATGTAATCTTTTATATAACTATATGTATTTATCTATATATATATATATTTGCGGTTATTTGTATTTTATATATAGATAGATATATATAGAATGTCATTCTAAGTGTATTTTGTTACCGATATATATATATATTAATAACAAAATATAGTTAGAATGAAATTACATATGCATATATAATTTATATAAAATTTTGTTTCAATATTTTATTTATTTATTTTACTATTTTATTTATTTATTATTTTAATTATACGTATTTATATATATATATATTATATATAAATACGTATAATTAAAATAATAAATAAATAAAATAATAAAATAAATAAATAAAATATTGAAACAAAATTTAATATAAATTATATATGCATATGTAATTTCATTCTAACTGTATTTTGTTATTAATATATATATATCGGTAACAAAATAGTACACTTAGAATGACATTCTATATATATCTATCTATATATAAAATACAAATAACCGCAAATATATATATATAGATAAATACATATAATATATATACATATTTTATATATATATATATATATATATATATATATATATATATATATATATATATATATATATATAAAAATATATTTAATTCATTTTTACACATGTTTTATTTTATTTTTTTACTTTCCCACCAGCAGGGAGACTGTCTGATATTTCAAACAGTCCCCCTGCTGGCAGATCCATAGCCAGCTATAGGGGGCCAAGTGATCGCTCTTTGAGAGCGATCACATGGCCCCCGGGGGCCTCATTTGCCGGAGGGGGGCTGCCTGTTAGGCAGCCCTCCAGAAGAGGATCACGGCGGAGGTGAGTACAACTCATCTCCTGGGGGCTTAAGCCGTTACGACGTACCATGCCGTCGCAACGGTTTTAAAGCCCATTTAATGCAGGACGGCATGGTACGTCGTAACAGCGTTAAGGGGTTAATATTATTGTTGGTTCAAGCCTAAGTGTGGCTGGTTAGATGGTATGCACCACATGCTAGTTAACATATTATCTTTGGTACCTACTAGCGTTAGCAGCGCTTCTATAGTGCAGTCCATTTTAGGACTTGCCATTGGTTGTTTGGTATTCTCTATATGGGTATAATTGGTTTAGTCCTAGTCTTTGCTGATCTAAGGTAATTTATGGTTCACTGGCAGGGATACCGTTTTAATATTTTAGCCTAATATTTTCTGCAAGCTTTCCTTGAAAAGTTAATTGTATATTTTTATTTTGGTATATATGTTTGTTTTTGCATTATGTTTGTCAGTCCTGATGAAAGTTTGTGTGTAACAGACTGAAACGTCGATTTTTTTTTGAAAGAAGATTAAAAGTTAAGTTTTACATTGATTTAAGTCCTGGGAGTTCTATCTTGATCATCTATCTTTGTATTTTCGCCTGACAAGCACCGGGTAAGTATATTTTACATTTTATGGAGTGCAGGATTATTTTTTCTTTATATACATATATATATACACTTAGATCATATACAAAATAAAAATATAAATTATCTAAATAATCTAAACTGTTTTTAAATATTTTATTTTACATTTTTCAGGCAACAGGAAGAGTACCTTTCATTCCAAGCACTCCCTGCTGGCACTGCTATGGACTGCTATGCCGTCCATGTGATCGTGAGGTCCTTGCATGGACCGTGTGATCACATGGCCCAGGAGGGCTGGAACGGCAGCAGGGGGACTCCCTGGGATGCCAGGTGTCACCCCACCGCGATCGCCGGCGTGGGATAGCCGGTGACCGGGTAAGGACGGCGGGGACGTGCAATGCCGCACCCTGGCATTTAGAGCTGGGTCCCCAAGGATGGCATAGCACGCCCGCCGTCCTTAAGGGGTTAAAGTATGTGGGTTTACCATGCTCTCATTGTTTGTGTGCAGAGATGTAGTGAGTGTGCATGGTACAAACACTGTAGTGTTTGTGCAAAGGATGCGGTGTGTGTAAGGGAAGCAATGTGTGTCTGTGTAGTGGGAAAGCAGTGAGTGTTTGAAACATAGAAACATAGAATGTGACGGCAAAAGAACAACATGCACTGGTACGTCGATTAGCAGATCCAACGATCGGAATCTGCCCTGCAGACAAGGGCAGGGGTATAGTGGTACTAGATTACTCTTACTATGCGGGTGAGATCCATGAACAACTTGCAGTGCGAACAACCTATCAACTTCTGGATAAGGATCCAACTAACGACATTGCTCATAAAATTGAAGAAGTACTTCTATTTGGGTTGAGAGCGGGCTTTATCGAGACAGATCTTTTTGAATATAGTTACATAGCTGAAAAGAGACTTGTGTCCATCAAGTTCAGCCTTCCTCACATTTGTTTTTTGCTGTTGATCCAAAAGAAGGCAAAAAAACCCAGTTTGAAGCACAATTTTGCATCAAGCTAGGAAAAAAAATCCTTCTTGATCCCAGAATGGCAGTCAGATTTATCCTTGGATCAAGCAGTTATTACCCTACATTGAAAGATTATATCCTTGAATATTCTGTTTTTGCAAGTATGCATCTAGTAGCTGTTTAACCCCTTAACACCGCAGCCAAATGTACAAGTTGTGAACAGAACAAAACGTAAACAAAACCTGGCATTTACGCTATATGTCTGTCCAACCGTAATTCACCTCTTTCATATTAAATGCACCCCCCCTTATTATATATCATTTTATTCAGGGGAAACAGGGCTTTCATTTAACATCAAATATTTAGGTATTGAACATAATTTAATATAAAAAATTTATTAAAAAAATGGGAGAAAAAAAGAATTTTTTAATTTTTTTTTGTTCTATGTGACATTTTAACTGTGGATGTCAAAATACTGTTTGCTTTTACTGCAATACAATACACATATTTGTATTCAGCGATGTCTCACGTGTAAAACAGTACCCCCTATGTACAGGTTTTATGGTGTTTTGGGAAGTAACAGGGTCAAATATAGCACGTTACATTTGAAATTGAAATTCGCCAGATTGGTTACGTTGCCTTTGAGACTGTATAGTAGCCCAGGAATTAAATTTACACCCATAATGGCATACCATTTGCAATAGTAGACAACCCAAGGTATTGCAAATGGGGTATGTCCAGTCTTTTTTAGTAGCCATTTGGTCACAAACACTGGCCAAAGTTAGCGTTAGTATTTGTTTGTGTGTGAAAAATGCAAAAAACGCCAATTTTGGCCAGTGTTTGTGACTAAGTGGCTACTAAAAAAGTCTGGACAAACCCCATTTGCAATACCTTGGGTTGTCTACTATTGCAAATGGTATGCCATCATAGGGGTAATTTTCATTCTTGGGCTACCATAGGGTCACAAAGGCAACGTAAGCAATCTGGCGAATTTTAATGTGAAAAAAATGAAACACAAGCCTTATATTTGACGCTGTAACTTTTGAAAACACCATAAAACCTGTACATGTGGGGTACTGTTGTACTCGGGAGACTTCGCTCAACACAAATATTTGTATTTCAAAACAGTAAAAAGTATTGCAGCAATAATATCGTCCGTGTAAGTGCTGTTTGTGCGTGAAAAATGCAGAAAACGTCACTTTTACTGGCGATATCATCGTTGTTATACATTTTACTGTTTTGAAACACTAATATTTGTGTTCAGCAAAGTCTCCCGAGTAAAACAGTACCCCCCATGTACAGGTTTTATGGTGTCTTGGAAAGTTATAGGGTTAAATATAGTGCTAGCAAATTAAATTCCCTATACTTTCGGCATGGGTTGTCAGGCAGGTCCCGCTAATTGTAATTAATTAGGATACCTAATTATGTAAAATTATTACATAAATATATGTGTAGAATTAATATATGTATATATATATACATATGTGTATATATACGTATATATATATATAATTTTTTTTTAATATTTTTATTTATATATAGGTATATATATAGTGTTATATACGTATATATTTATGTATATAGATATATATATTATGATATATATATTATTTTGTTCTACGTGTATTTTGATATAAATATATATATTAATATCACAATACAGTTAGAACGAAATAACACATCTATATATTTTTTAATTATTTATTTTTAAATATTTTTTTAATTTTATTTTTTTACGTATTTACATATATATTTTTTTATATTATATATAAATATATATATAACAATAATTATATATATATTTAATCAGTATCAGTCTACGTGTAATTTGATATTAATATATATATATATATATATATTTATTAATATTTAAATACACGTCGTGTATGTGTAAATGTGTGTGTGTGTGTGTGTGTGTGTGTGTGTGTATGTGTATATATATATATACTTAGATCATATATATATATAATACATATGATCTAAGTATATTTTATTTGTAACTGTAATTTTTTTAATTTATTTTTTGAACTAATATTTTATTTTTTTTTACAGTACAGGGGGCAGAGACAGTGTCAGCCAGTGATTTCACATCACTGGCTGACACACAGGATCAGTGATCACAGTGACTGCCTGTCACTGTGATCACCTCCTGCAGATTGGGTAATTGACCACAGGGGGGAGTGCCTGGGTGGTACAAGCACTCCCCCCTTCCAATCTGCAGGGGGATCACTGTGCCAGTTACATGTGTCAGCCAATAGGCTGACACATGTAACACTGATCGCAGTGACAGGCTGTCACTGCGATCAGAGAGCTCTGAGATCGCAGTGACAGCCTGTCACTGCGATCTCAGACTTAGCAGATCGCGGTCACTGACCCCAGGGGGACTGCCTGGGGGGCCAGGTAAGTCCCCCGACCGCGATCTGCAGAAGGGGAACGCCGCCGGCCGCATGTGTCAGCCGATTTGAAATCGGCTGACACATGCTTAATACTGGTCGCAGTGACAGCCTGTCACTGCGATCAGAGACTGCAGATCGCGGTCACCGGCCACAGGGGGGGTTGCCTGGGGGGCCAGGCATCCCCCCCGACCGCGATCTGCAGCGGGAGAATACCGCCGGCCACGTGGGCGGCAATAAAAGCGAGGACGTAATATTACGCCCGCCGGCGTTTAGAGCCGGTTCCTGCAGGACGTAATATTACGTCCTCCGGACTTAAGGGGTTAAATATCTGTATGGACTCTGATAAAACCACTTTTTCAGGCAGAGAATTCCACATCCTGATTGTTCTTACAGTAAAAAAAACCTTTCCTTTGCCTTAGACGAAATCTTCTTTCTTCCAGTCTAAACGCATGGCCTCGTGTCCTATGTAAAGTCCGGTTTGTGAATAGATTTCCACACAATGGTTTGTATTGGCCCCGAATATATTTGTATAATGTTATCATATCCCCTCTCAGGCAACGTTTTTCTAAACTAAATAGGTTTAAATTTGTTAAATTTGTATCTGCAGAAAAAATATCCACGTACCCGTTCTGTATACGTTGCCAAAGATCCATAAAAACCCAATTGCTCCACCAGGCAAACCAATTGTTTCTGCAATAGAAGGCATCTTGGAACCCATAGCTAAGTACCTAGATCATCTATTTAAACAACCGGTCACTGCTATTCCAACTTGTATTAGGGACACAAATAGCCTTATACATAATCTTAAGCAAACAGAAGAATTTGATGGGTTATTTATAACCATGGATGTCAACAGTTTTTATACTGTAATCCCGCACGAAGAGGGCATTGAGGCCATGAGGCAATTATTATCCACTTGTAAGAAATTGATATTCCAAACTGCAATATTGTATATAACTTTCTGTGTATGTGACTGATTTCACAAGTTGGGGTCATTTACATGATAATAGTGTGATAAGGATCAAAGCTTTCAATTGCATTTTACAACATCCAGCTAAAACAAAAGCTTAGATCCCTCCAGCAGTTCTCCTGCCAACCTGTTTGTTTTAACATCTAGGTGTAACCATGGAAGTGTGTGTTTTCCCAAGCAATTCTGTCCAATCTACCAAGAAATCTAACCAACTGGTCACTTCTTTCACATTGTTACAGTATAGCTGGAGGGAAGTGATCAAAGGGAAAGACTTGTGTAAAGACAGAACTCTCTGGAGAAAGACGACGGGATAAACCACTTTTGGGAGGGAAAAGGAATTCTGGGACTTGTAGTTTATTACTCCAAGAATCAGTCTTTAAAAGGACAACATCCAAGGAAGGCTCTCTCTCTCTCTGTCTCTTTGGAGAGGACAGTGCAGCAAGCAGGGCCATGGTGAACTGATAGAGTCTGTACCAGATTACTACCAAGATGAAGGCGCAAGGGGAAGACCTCCATTTAAATGCTTAAGTATTGCCCTTTTATTGTGCATCTTTTGATTATGTACTGGATATAATGTGTAATGTGTATATCCTTTTAAAATCTAACAGTATCTTAAATTAATATTTACAATACATTTTATTATACACTTGTGTTTGTGTCTTATTTGTCACACATTCCTTAAAAGAATATCCTTGTAAGAGGGTCATAATTTCTTACACACTTCTATACATTATTGTGGACCTCCCATTGAGTACACCATGGAACTATTGTCATTGGCATTATGTAATAACTATTTTAGGTTTGAGACAAAAATTTTTTTACAGGTCTCTGGTACATCCATGGGGGCAGTGATGGCCCCCATGTACGCTAATATGTTCATGTTCGATTTCGAACAAAAATATATATTAACACGTTATCAGAAACAAATAGTACGATATTACCGATTTATTGATGACATTTTAATCCTCTGGAAAGGTACACATGAAGAAGCGGATACATTGATTGAATATATAAATAACTTATCCACACCAATTAAAGTGACCTCACATATTGACTCCAAAAATGTCCAATTCCTTGATATAGAATTATCCATTACGAACCACAAACTTGAGTATAGACTCTATACTAAACCTACTGATCGTAATACCATTCTACATTTTGACAGTTTCCACCCGCAACATTTAAAAAAAATCATTACCACTTTCTCTGTTCTTATGGGTATATAGGAATAATTCCCAAGAAGAAAAACGGGAGGAACAATTGAGAATGTTTCTAAGTTTGTGAAGAGAGGTTACAAGCGACCGATATTGGAAAATGCTTTGTGTCAAGCCAAAGAACAATACAACAATAAGGGAAGAATCTCTCTAAAAGAGTCACCAAAAAGAATAGTATTCCCAATGAAATTACACTCCGCAAGCAAGGAAATAAAGGATTCCATTACCCGAAACTGGAATATACTGCAACAAGACCCGACGCTTCCAAAATAATTAACATCTAAACCTATGTTTTGTTATAGGAGAAACAGAAACCTAAGGGATTTATTAGTCAAAACGGATCCTATCCATTGCTATAATCCCTTCACAAAAGGGAAGACAAACAATGGTTGTGTCAGATGCTTAAGTTGTGTAACCTGTGGGCATATAATTCCGTCTAAGATATTCTCTCATCCACATACGGGGAAACTGTATAAAATTGCCCATAGGATACATTGCCGCACAGAATTTGTCATATATAAACTCACATGTCCTTGTGGACTGAGTTATATAGGGAAGACAGAGACAGCCCTGTGCGAGAGAATTAGAGGCCACAGATCGAGTATCCGCCTTGCCTATCGTGATGGCAGGTCGGACAAACCTGTGGCCAGACATTTTTTGGAAAAGCAACATCCACTTTCCGTTTTGCTATGTGTGGCATTTGATCATTATTATTATTATTATTATTATTGCCATTTATATAGCGCCAACAGATTCCGTAGCGCTTTACAATATTTTGAGAGGGGGGGATGTAACAATAAATAAGACAATTACAAGAAAACTTACAGGAATAATAGGTTGAAGAGGACCCTGCTCAAATGAGCTTACAGTCTATAGGAGGTGGGGTATTAGAAACATTAGGATAGGAAATATCAAGTAGGAGTGAAGCAGAGCTGGAGGAGAGAGCAAAGCACTATCCCATAGGGACAGGTATGTAAGGGAGAGATTACTCTGGGAGGCCATACGCTTTCCTGAAGAGATGGGATTTAAGGCCCTTCTTAAATGATTGAAGACTAGGGGAGAGTCTGATGGCAGTAGGCAAGTTATTCCATAGGAGAGGAGCCGCCCGTGAGAAGTCCTGCAAGCGTGAGTTGGCCGTACGGGTGCGAGCAGCGGTCAGGAGGTGGTCGCGGGCAGAGCGGAGGGTCCGAGGAGGGGCATACCTCTGGATCAGTGAAGAGATATAAGAGGGGCTGGAATTGTTCAGTGCTTTAAATGTATGGGTTAGCACTTTGAATTGACTCCTATAGGATACAGGGAGCCAATGTAAGGACTGGCAGAGGGGCGAGGTGTGAGAGGACCGACTGGATAGGAAAATCAGTCTAGCTGCAGCATTCATTACAGACTGTAGCGGGACAGTACGGCTTTTGGGGAGACCAATCAGGAGAGGGTTACAGTAATCCATGCGGGAAATTACTAGAGCATGGACAAGCTCCTTGGTAGCATCTTGCGTAAGAAAGGGGCGGATGCAGGCTATGTTTTTGAGTTGGAACCTACAGGACTTGGCAACAAACTGGATGTGAGACTCAAAGGTGAGACCAGAGTCAAGTATGACGCCAAGACAGCGCGCTTGTAGGGATGGACTTATGTGGATATCACTGACTTGAAGGGAGAGTGAGAGAGGAGGATCAGTATTAGGAGGAGGAAAGACAAGGAGTTCAGTTTTAGAGAGGTTAAGTTTGAGAAAGCGTGACGACATCCAGTCAGAGATGGAAGAGAGGCAAGCAGTGACACGTTGCAGGACGGCCGGGGAGAGGTCCGGTGAGGAGAGGTATATCTGAGTGTCATCAGCGTACAGGTGGTAGTTGAATCCAAAAGAGGCAATAAGTTTTCCAAGAGAGGCAGTATAAAGAGAAAATAGAAGGGGACCAAGGACAGAGCCTTGGGGAACTCCAACCGAGACAGGGCGAGGGGAGGAGGTATCCTTGGAAAAGGAGACACTAAATGAGCGTTGGGAGAGATAGGAGGAAAACCAAGAGAGGACAGAGTCACAGAGACCGAGTGATTGAAGAGTTTGAAGGAGGAGAGAATGATCAACTGTGTCAAAGGCAGCAGAGAGGTCAAGGAGAATTAATATGGATTAGGTCATTAGTCACTTTGATAAGAGCGGTCTCAGTAGAGTGGAGAGGGCGGAAGCCAGACTGAAGAGGGTCAAGGAGAGAGTTGGAATTAAGGAAGTGAGACACACAGGTAAAGACAAGTCTTTCCAAAAGCTTTGATGAGTAAGGGAGCAGGGATATGGGACGATATGTTCCCTTATCTGTCAGAGGTGGAGATAGAGGCAGACTTCTCCTGCAAAGAGAGACTTACTGGATAATGGAACTGGACACACTATCCCCTAAAGGCTTAAATGAAAAATATTCCTTTATTTCTTTCTTATAATTATCCTTTTTATAATTGTCCATTTATTTAAGTGTCCACCTAAACCGATTGGAGTATGGAGAAGTTTCTTGGAAGGGATTTCTTTGAAGAAGGATTTCTTTGAAGATAACCTCTTGAAGAAAAAAAATTTTGGTCACAAGATTTTTTAAATAAATATTAAGTTAATTAAATGTATCTAATAATATTGTAGATTATGGCACTTAGACACTCACCGATAGCTATTTAACATCGACAGTTATGATTGGCGGGGAGACGTATGCCTTTATAGTATCTATTTTTTAATTAGCCTGTTTTATATTAGGGGTTAATCACAAACTTCTGCAGCCCCTTGTTAGTTAGCACTTATATGAAATCACATGGAATAAACACACATAACCACACTTATCAATGATACAAAATACATTTCTTACTTGTATAAGATTATTATTTTCAATTTTGTAGGCACTATTTTTTTCAATATATATTTTTTATTAGTTTAGGTGAGCATAGGAAGAATGTCCACAGTAACACTGACAGTAAAATAAATTATCCACCTTGACAGTGACAGTACAATAATTAACAATTTGGTACATAAGATAACATTTTGGCACAAAACTCGTTTTTTTTTTTACAAGCTATGCATGTAACACAGTAAATTTACAGCATAAAGTTTCTGTACATCTTTCGAGTGCTATACATCTACGGTACATCTCAATGTAGGTGCCTGAAATCTCTGACATGCCTGATATTAAACCAACCTTTTTAATATGCATGTGGGTTTGGGAATCATCTTCCTTAAGTGTACTTGAAGTGGTTGCAACTTGAAGGGTTAAATAACGGGGGGTGCAAGAGGGGAAGGAGGTAAAGGTAATAAGGAGGGCAAACATAGGGGGGATGGATCGGTGTTTACTATACTTTGTTATTCAGATAGGTTAGTATTCTGTTGAGGTATTCGCTCATCAGCATAACGTGACAGTGATTGGATTAATTGGTGTCCACAATGGTATCCCAACCCTTCCATAAGTTTAGGAATTTCGGCATGTTGCCTCTTTTTGCCCATTCTCTCTCGTGTATATAGGTGTTATTGACCCGTTTGATTACTTCCTGTATAGTGGGACATACGGTGCTTTTCCAGTGAGCGGCAATACTAGTCTTAGCCGCCAAAAGGATATTCAGCACCGCTGCTCGTGAGGAAAGTTCACCCAGGCCTGGAATTAGATGGAGGAGGTATTTTGCTGGCGAGAGCGAGATTTTTTGGCCGCACACTGATTCAATTAGGCGTTGAATTTGTAGCCAGTAATTTTGAAGAGTATTACAACTCCAAAATATATGTTGTAATGTGCCTTTATGGTTGTTACATCTCCAACAGATCATAGTTACATGGATAGATATTACCAAGTCTTTCCGGGGTCATATACCATCTCATTAGTACTTTAAAGTATGCTTCCCAGTGGGTAACGCACTTAGAGGATTGTTTGGTAAACTTAATGGCTGTTTCCCAGTCTGAGCTACGAAAATTGGTACCCAAATCCTCTTCCCAACGAAGCATGTAGGGCAATTTGTCAATGTCTCTGTTTAGTGACAGTAATAGATAACAGAGTGATAAGAATTTCGAGGAGGTTGGATTCGTATTCGTTGTGTAGCAAATACGCCCTATAGTACTCAATGATGAAGGGTTGATATAATCTATTGATCTGGATTGTAATATATGTTTCACCCTTAAATATAAGAACAGATCTCGTGGTGATAAATTGAAGATTTGTTCAAGATCTGGAAAAGGGATCAGACCCGTATGTTTGAACAACGAGTGTACATGAGTTAGTCCTTTAGTTACCCAATGATGTATTGATAAATCTGGTGAAATAACTGAGAGGGCTTGTAGTGGTGCTATAAAAAGTAATTCAGATTGAGGGCACAATACTGAGCTCCCTGATGACCATGATTTTAGTAAAAATCTGGTAGTGGGTAGCATAGCCAGTGACGTTGGGATTGTCCTAGACCAAAGGTTGTTAGATAAAGATCGAGTGTTTCCACACTCTGCTTCCAATTGGAGCCATACTGGATTGGATCTTTTTGTAATAATGTCGAGGCCTTGAGCCAAAACTGTCGCCCTATAATAGTTTCTTATATTGGGAATGTTAAGGCCTCCTTTGTTAATAGGATACCAAAGGGAGTGAAACGAGATTCTTGGGGGTTTCTTCTTCCATAAATTGGCATTAATGGCCATCTGGAATTTTTTTAAAAGAGAATTTGGAAGAGCAATCGGCAGTGTTCTGAATAAGTACAATATGTTAGGCATTACCATCATTTTTATGGAATTAACCCTTCCTAATCAGGACGTATTTACCGTAGCCCATGAGTTTGTTTGTTTCAGAATGTTGGTTAAATCTGTTTAATGATTTTCCTGAATAATTTGCTTATGAGAATAAGCTATTTTTACGCCCAAATAGGATATCGAGGTTTTGCGCCATTCAAAAGGGTATCGTGTTTTTAGATCGTTGGTTGTCTCGAAATCCAGATGGATGGGAAGAATTTGTGTTTTCTTAATGTTGTTTTTATAATAAGATATTTTGCCATACATTAACAATGTGTCTAAAAGGTGAGGGATAGAGTGTGCTGGGTTAGTGAGAAATAACATTATATCATCTGCAAATAGTGCGATTTTCTTTTCGCCAGCGGGTGTTTGCAAGCCCGGAAGCAAGGGATCTTTGTATCGTTTTTACTAACGGTTCCAGACATAATATAAAAATTAGAGGTGAGAGTGGGCAGCCTTGTCTGGTACCATTTGTGATAGAGAAGCTACGTGACGTGAAACCTGTATTGAAGACTTTAGCTGATGGTGATGTATAAAGGGCCTTTATGCTTGTTATAAAAGGTTGGGAAAATTTAAACGCTAATAATGTGCTTTCCATATAGTTCCAATTGAGGCGGTCAAATGCCTTTTCCGCATCTAACGCCATGAAGACGCCAATTTGCTTATGTTTGAATGCCCATTCCAATAAATCCATACAATATCTGGTATTGTCTCCTACTTGCTTACCAGGTACAAAGCCTGCCTGTTTTACAGATACATGCCGTTTTACTCGCCTACAAGGATCAGCAACCTGCCAGTTTGGTCTACATATTGGTTGCGCAAAGTAAATATCCAGTCGGAGTGGAAAAATATGGCAACTCCTTTAGTTTTATTAGGTGCATATGCATGGTACCCTATGGGGTATCTTGATGATCGTAGTGTGGGTGGATTTATTTTGGAAAAATGGGTCTCTTGTAGGCAAACTATTGCCGCGTTAGACGCATGCATATCTTTCAATATTTGTTGCCTCTTGTAGGGGCTATTTAGTCCCTTGACATTAAGGGAAAACATTTTCATTGCATTACGAGTCACGGATACAATGTGTTGTGAAGCTAGTGAAGTGGCTTTGCAAGGTCAGATATGAGAATGCCCTCTTGTATAACCATATTGGTTGTCTACAGCCCTGCGTGAGGACCTTGTCCTCTATACCAGTGAAGTATAGGTTTGTTAGAAGTAAGCTACCTTGAATAACATTTTTCGTTACCGTGTGGTTGAGTACAGTAAACGGAATCAGATAGAAATTTATGGAGAAAGGGGAGGAATGAAGGGAAAACAAAAAACTAAAGTATATACATCTATCTCCGTCTTGGAGGAGACGAAAAGAGGTAATTTAGAGACCCCTCGGTTGTGATCTCTAGAGGTGACCTGATACAGGGGGGGGGAGGAGGAAACTCCTATCGTCCTGACATTTGTTAATATAAGTACAGATAAATGTAAGGATGCATATAAAGAGAAAAACAGTATAACATAATTATAAGAGCAAAAACATACGAACGTAAACTGTTGGCGTTGCCTATTCCAAGACCAGTGATTAATCTGGCCACCATTAATATTTCAGGAGAGTGGCCTTAGATTTAGCCTTTAATCTGTTTAGTCAGCTGTGTCCTGGCTCCATGGCGACAAGTAATAGAAAATTATAAATAAATTAAAGTAACGCTCATTTGGCGCCTGCTAGTTGATAAATGATGAAAAGGCAAATTAAGTAAAGACAGCGACCCACTATGTAGTTGTGCCGCAATAACCGTGATGTTATGTGCTGGGATATATCAGCGTGGCATCTGATTTCTGCTTATCACTATCATATGGGGGATCTGGCGATCCAAAAGGGGCCAAGTGTTAAACATTCGTTACTTTTAAATAAGGAATGATGCGTATACCATATGACATATCTTAACGTGGTACCATAAGTTGCGGCCAATACAGGTAAGAGTGTAAAAGCCATTACTATGCAGGTACTCAATTTAGATATAATCATCCCATGAGCTATAATTTTACGGTGTACCTATATGTGGCTATATACCTTGAAGGTGAATCTGCCGACCACCTGGACAAATGATGACCATTAGGACCAGACTCTTATAAGCAAAAATATAAACCACCGGTGTAAGGTGTCGGGAAGAATCCACGGTCACAACATACAGTGTATATGCCGTAAGAGGGATTAGACCCGACTGTACTAAAAGCATAGGAAAAGCTCGCCCTTGACATCATGGTTACGTGTGGTGGTCACAGGTTTGCATGAAAATTAAAACACATATCGCATAGCAGTTGCAGAGGTTCATACCCACACCGCCAACTCGGTTAAGACTAGGAATGAATGTGAAAGTCTATTTCTTCTTATTCTCTGTGCCAGCCATTTGCCACTCTGCCGGGATTTTCCTCGGGGAGGCATCAGTAGAGACTCCTTGTTGATCACTGGTGTTGTGCCAAAGACCCCATTCGGACAACAATTTCATACCTTCTGCAGGCTCAGCTATTACTCGTGTCGTGCCTTGACGCCATACGATCAGTTTGGTCGGATATCCCCATTTGTAGGCCACGTTGTTATTTCACAGGGTTTTAGTGATAGTAATAAATTCTTTACGCCGTGACATGGTGGTCACTGAAAGATCTGCGAACAGAGCGATTTTAGCATGCGGATCTGGAAGCGCTGGGGTTTTCCTAGCAGCTGACAGCAAGGACTTTTTGTGGGAATAATAGTGAAATTTAACAATCATGTCCCTGGGGGTGTCGCTAGACAGCCGGACCAGTCTGGGGAGTCTGTGCATCCTGTCATAAGCCCAAGCAGAGTCGGGCAGGCCAGGAACTAAAGATCTGCATATGGACAAAATGTAGGTTGGAAGAGCATCTTGAGAGACATCCTCTGAGATCCCCCTGAAACGGATATTTTGTCTCCTCGATCTGTCCTCCAAATCAGCCAATTTTAGTTTTAAAGTATTATTTTCTTCTGCTAGTTTCCGATATTTTGTCCACCACTTCATTATGGGCAGTGCATAATTCCGCCGTCTTATTTTCGAGATGACTGGTTCTTTCGCCCACACTTGCTATTTCTCTCCTTAGATCGCCATCTATGCGCTGGAAGTCAGCTTTTATTGTGGCTCTTAGGTCCTGTAGCATTTTATGAAGGCTTTTTTCCATGACAGGAGAGTCTGAGTACTTAGATGACACCGATTCTTGATCGGAGAGGCCGTCTGATAAATTTTCTAAGTCATCGTCGCCATCTTGATTTGTTTTGCGGCGGTATTTCTTTTTCGATTTCATCGAGTCCTGTAGTTTAAGTTGCTTGGAAGGTGACATTTCACAACTCTTCTTTGCCTGAGGTGTATAGGCTAGGATTTCCTCTTAAACTTGTATGAGATATTGCTTGATTGTAGCTTATCAGGTCGAGTTACCGTCGGAGCTCCTAAGCCATGTGACTAGACGCACCGGAAGCTGGACACGCCCCCCTGTAGGCACTATTAATAAACAAATATCTCTTTAAACACATAGTGTTATATATACACCTTGGGTACAAATAACCTAGGAACACCGCACTACAATTTGATTAAGGTATCTACTTAATTGTATTTTCATATTTTTTGATTGGTTTTATATCATATTAATTTATAATATTTTCACAAATATGACAGCTATTTTATATTCTGTAGATTAAAGTGGCATTTGGTATTAATTGTATTCACTTGTTAATACATTTGCATCTGTTAGTTTTCACATATCCTCGTATGCACGTCTGGAACTCGTTGCCATAGCAACCGAACCCTATCCCGGGGAGTGAGTGGCCTTTTATTTGAAAGGAGATGTTCTCCCATTGGCAGCAGGTTACACAGTAGCAACCAAAGCTGAATGTATCAGCGGTTGCTAAGAAACTGTGACGCTTCCTAAGTTTAGACTCGGCCCCCCCTTTCACGTGACGTGGGAGTTCGGAGTGGTGACACACATGCGCAATTGCGCCGAGTACACGCCGGACATCAGGGGTGAAGTGATACAGCTGATATGGTAAGTGTTTATTGGTAGAGATGTCCTATATATGTTTGTTATTTGCAATGTTTTATGCCTTTGGTGTCCTGATGAAAGCTCCGATCGGGAGCTGAAACGTTGACCTAGCTTGAATCTACCAACAATAAACTGGATGAATTAAACCCAAGAGTGCCGGTAATTTTTGTATTTTATATATATAAATATATATATATATATATATATATATATATATATATATAACAGACCATATATATATATATACTTAGATCATATACAAAATAAAAATATAAATGATCTAAATATATATTTTATTTAAACTGTTTTTAAATATTTTATTTTACATTTTTCAGGCAACAGGGAGAGTACCTGTCATTCCAAGCACTCCCTGCTGGCACTGCTATGGACTGCTATGCCGTCCATGTGATCGTGAGGTCCTCGCAAGGACCGTGCAATCACATGGCCCAGGAGGGCTGGAATGGCAGCAGGTAAGGACGGCGGGGACGTGCAATGCCGCACCCTGGCGTTTAGAGCTGGGTCCCCAAGGATGGCATAGCACGCCCACCGTCCTTAAGGGGTTAAAGTATGTGGGTTTACCATGCTCTCATTTTTTGTGTGCAGAGATGTAGTGAGTGTGCATGGTACAAACACTGTAGTGTTTGTGCAAAGGATGCGGTGTGCGTAAGGGAAGCAGTGTGTGTTTGTGTAGTGGGAAAGCAGTGAGTGTTAGAAACATAGAAACATAGAGTGTGACGGCAGATAAGAACTGTAACGGATCACCTGGCACCCCGACTTGGTACCTCCGTTAATGGATGCTCCTAGCGCTTCCTGAGGACTCCAAGCACTCTGGCAGACACCACAATCACCGAACCGATTCAGCATATGAATCTCTCAAGCCTCTGAATGCTGTAGACAGTTGAATAGGAACCATACGAATGTATCATCTGTATCATCTCACCTCGGTAATGAAAGATAGCCCAGTACCGTGACTCTGCTGGACTGCCGAAGTCGACATCCTCCACTAAGGCTTTCCACAACAGGCCAGGGCTTGTGTAGTTCTCCCCCTCTGGCTGGATGCCCTCTGCCCTCCACGTCTCTGGCTGGACAGTGCACCACCACAGTGCCCGGTATGAGGCGTCCAGGCTCAGTTCCCTTTCCACGAGGTACTCGAGTTGTCTTACCCGCTGCCCTCCAGGTTGGTCTCCCAGAAGTGGCATCCGCCAGGTCATTTGTTCCTCCAACTGGTATGCGACACCAGGAAGGCGCTGCTGCCGTTGATACTGGACTTCCTCCAGGGCATCGTACCATAATTCTTTCCGGGCATTATCTCTCCATTCTAATTCACTCTCTTCCTCAGGTGTGTGTGTTGCCCAGGGGTCTACGAACCCCATTTTCCCAAATCTTTGTGTAGACAGGGACGCTGTAGGCACACTAGCGTCGCCCTCAATTTGTAAATCCAAACGTACTGTGTCTCCGAGCTGCTTTACCTCGCACTAGGACGCCATCCCACCGCTGCCACCAATGTAACGGATCACCTGGCACCCCGACTTGGTACCTCCGTTAATGGATGCTCCTAGCGCTTCCTGAGGACTCCAAGCACTCTGGCAGACACCACAATCACCGAACCGATTCAGCATATGAATCTCTCAAGCCTCTGAATGCTGTAGACAGTTGAATAGGAACCATACGAATAGGCTTGCACTCCTAGCAGTCAAACTGGAACAGCATACAATAAATCCTCCCCCAATAATGAGACGACACTTCACTTTGAGGGTTAAACAGGAACTCTGGACTGGCTCATCCAGCCTGGCTTTTATTTCCAACTCACACATACAGGCCACACCCAGGGGGAGGCATAAAAGAACCAATGACATAGATGTTACCTCCCACACATCCCCTCCCCTTAGTGTGACACATAATCCCATTATGCATACAGTGTAAAATATACTTTTACACAACTTTCATAACTTTAAAACCATACATCACATTCACATAAAAATACATATCCACAATCAATCCATTCAGGGGAACAACATATTAAATGGCATGAATCCGACCAGGGGTTCAAAAGTTACTAAAAGTATCTTTTGTTCCTTTCTGGCTGGCAGAAAAACATCCCCACAATGCACCCTGGTTTCCTCCCTTCTGCCCTGGAGTTAATTGGAGAAGTAATCCAATTACCCAGGACTAAAGGCAGACTCCATTAACCACATGGTTGCAAAATGACATAAAACACTTTAAAATACATAAAGTCACATTTACACATAACACACAGACATTTCACCTATCCCCAGATAGCTGGGATCTGCACGCAGAAAACTACCGAATAGCGCGCAGATCCTACTCACACAGTACAATTGCCATGGAGCTAAAGTCTTTCCCATAGTCTTTCATTATATGAATAGGCTCCATGGTATGGCTATCTGGGGTATCACATTCCCATAAAGTCTGGTCCATAGTCCAAAGGCAAGAGGCGGGCAATCAGCCCCCTCCAAGGACACGTGGCGAGGTCGGTTTCGCCACACTTCTCCCCTTTACCCCCCAGACTAACAGGGTACTTGACCTCCTGCCGGTCAGTGCCCTTGTTAGTCCAGCAGCCCACCCACAAGACAGAAACAGCAGAGCAGCCCACCCACAATAAACAGTTACTACACCTGGGTGAGGGAGAATCTTGTCCAGGTTCAGGTGCCTCACCACGGCTGTGTGGGGGACTGGTAGGCTGCCTTGGTAGGTTGCTGAGGGGGCAGAGACCAGCGGTACTCTGTCCTGTTGCCAGCACTACCACGGGAGTAGTCTGGTTGGAGCCTGGTTGCTGGAGACCGACTGTCTCCCCTTTAAATACACCGCTCTGCTGCTGGAGACCGACTGTCTCCCCTTGAGTTACACCGCTCTGCTGCTGGAGACCGACTGTCTCCCCTTGAGTTACACAGCTCTGCTCCTGGAGACCGACTGTCTCCCCTTTAGTTACACAGCTCTGCTGCTGGAGACAGACTGTCTCCCCTTTAAATACACCGCTCTGCTGCTGGAGACCGACTGTCTCCCCTTGAGTTACACCGCTCTGCTGCTGGAGACCGACTGTCTCCCCTTGAGTTACACAACTCTGCTGCTGGAGACCGACTGTCTCCCCTTTAGTTACACAGCTCTGCTGCTGGAGACAGACTGTCTCCCCTTTGGCTAAACAGCCCTGTTGTGGGGGGGCAGGACCGACCGTCCCTACCCCCTGTGCTGGAAGTGCAGAGACCACGGTCCCATCTGCACAGGTGTGGGGCTTACAGTCTCCCCCTGGTACATTAAGCTGCCGCTGGGGAGAGGTGGTAACCAGCTCCTCTCCCATTAGAACACTCTGCCGCTGGGGAATGGAGACTGGGCTCTCTATTCCCTGTACATTAATGATCCGCCGCTGGGGGAGAGGTGGTAACAATCTCCTCTCCCATGCATACTTCCCGTCTCTGCGGAGGGAGACCGACTGTCTCTCCTCCCAGCACAGAGTCCTGCTGTGGGGGAAAGGGGGCTGGGCTCTCTATTCCCTGCTGGATACTCTGCCGCTGGGGAATGGAGACCGGGCTCCCAATTCCCAACAAATCACACTGCCGCTGGGGAGGGAGGACGGCTCCTTCAGCTCCCTGTAATTTGGGCGCAGAGACCACGGTCCCATCTGCGCTGGTGTGGGGCTTACGGTCAGCCCCCTCCAAGGACACGTGGCGAGGTCGGTTTCGCCACAAGAACCATTCGGCCCATCTAGTCTGCCCAATTTTCTAAATACTTTCATTAGTCTCTGGCCTTATCTTGTAGTTAGGATAGCATTATGCCTATCCCACACATGCTTAAACTCCTTTACTGTGTTAAAAATATCTCTTGACCTGTCCTCCCCCTCTAGCTATCGTCCCATATCCCTGCTCCTTTTGTCCACTCTACTGAGACTGCTCTTAGCAAAGTTATTAACTGTCACAGTTCTCACGAGGTCGCCCCAGAAGTGCCCAATAGGAGATTTGAACCTGTTGAAAAAGAGTAAAGTTTTGGTGCTACTATCACCTGGTGTGAATCACTCAGCCACACAAATTTAAAGTGCACAAGAAATATATAATGGTGAGAGCACTCAATACATGCAGTTAGGGGGGCGTGGTTCCGGCTCCGACTAAGATGGCCGCGTGAAGTGAGTGCTCCGCTCCACTAATCCCCCAAAGTAGCTTTTTACAGCGGCTAACTGGCTTTCATGGGGCGCACTAAACGCCCAGAGCACTCCCAGACCTCGGGGAACCCCCAGCAGGGTCCTCTGGACTGCTTTCTCCAACCGCAGCCTGGTGCCAGCGGTGAAACCGCAACCTCCAAGATGGCGGCGGCTCCGGAACAGGGCCCAGCACACACAGCCCTGGAACGGATCGAAAATTCCCTCAGGGACCTAACTGCTGCTATGGCCACTAAAGCTGACTTGCAGGCCATGGCAGCAAATATTCAAGACACAATGCGGACTGAGGTGGCTGGGATCCGCGCCGAACTTGCAACGCACGCAGGCCGCATCACCGCGCTGGAGGAGACGGACGCAGCCCTGACAAACCGCATGACAGCCACGGACACGGCGGTTGCCAGACAGGGCGAGCTGATTCTGTCCATGCGTCGCCACCTCGAAGATGTGGACAACCGTGGTAGGCGATGTAACATCCGTGTGCGAGGTGTCCCAGAAGTTGAAGGGACGGAGGTGGCGGCAGATACACTCCGGGAGCTCTTCCACTCCATTATGCAACCAGCACCGCCTCCGCAGATCAACTTCGAGAGGGCGCACAGGGCTTTACGGCCCAGAAACATGGAAGACGGCCCGAGGGACCTCATTTGCTGCCTGAGCTCTTTCCCGGTGAAGAATGCCATCATGGTGAAAGCCCGGGAAAGAGCATCTTGGCCCTTCAGGGGGACCCAAGTCACGCTCTTTAATGACTTGTCGCCCATCACTCTGGAAGCTAGACGGGCTCTCCGCCCTATGACAGCAACCTTACGTGACCATAATGTGACCTATAAGTGGGGTTTCCCCTTCGCCCTGATGGCGAGGCATCAAAACCGTTGGATCACCCTGCGCTGGCCAGAGGAAGTCCCGCGATTTCTGGGGGAGCTGGGCCTTCCGCCGCAACCCGTCACTAATTGGATCCTAGGCCCGCTGGGCCCCCCGCCACGACCTCAGAGGGACCCCAGACAACGATCTGCCAGAGCCCTCTCTGCCCCCCGGACGGGTGGATACCGGGAGCCGACATCACCGGAGGAATAATTACTCCCACCTGCCTCTCCTGTGTTGCATCTCCACCGGGCCTGGGTAATGGTATCCGGCTTTGATCGCCGATTGATGCACTCATCACACAAGACCGGCGTGGCCATCCTACTGTCGTCTAACCTAGGATTTGAAGAACTGGACCGAGCGCAGGACTCAATGGGGAGATATCTCTTCCTTAAAGGGGTTATAGCAGACAAGATTTACACCATAGCCTCCATCTATGTCCCTAATAGGAGGCAGGCTCCTTTCCTTCGCAACGCTCTACAACAGTTGGAAGACTTCACAGATGGGATTTTAATTGTAGGAGGCGATTTCAATACTCCGCTGGACCCAACGCTAGACTCCTCCACGGGTCATAGCTGTATCTCACAACGTCACATTAGGTCCATCCGACAATCGTTGGAAGCCTTGAGACTGGTGGTCTGCTGGAGGACGCTAAACCCCTCGGTAAAAGATTACACTTATTTTTCAGCACTTCACAACCGATATTCACGCATAGATTATCTCTTTGTTGCTCAGGAGGGACTCTCCCACTTGTTAGGGGTTAGCATTTCCCCGGCCACGTGGTCGGATCACGGATCTGTCGAGATGGAACTGGCTTCCCCTCTTTACAGGCCAACGGGATGGACCTGGAGACTCAATGAAGCCACACTATTAGACCCGGATACCAAAGATCAGCTGCAACAGGCGTTGGAGCAGTATTTTCGGGAAAACGACACCCCGGACGTCTCCCCGATCTCTCTTTGGGAAGCGCACAAGAGCGTGATACGCGGCATACTCATACGCATCGCCTCGCAGAAGCGGAAAGCATTTATGCCCGAATTGACCGAGTTACACCGTACTATCTCATCGCTGGAGCGCAGCCATAAGCGATCCCAACTAAATGCTGTATACGGAGAACTGATGGAGCACAGGAGACGACTTAAAGCACTCCTTTTGAAACTACACCTTAGATCAGTGCAACGGACCAGGGGCTTTTATTACGCTCACGCTAATAAAGGCGGCAGATATCTCGCACGGCTACTAAAAGGCCCCATGCCTCATAGACAAATTCACCAGATACGCCTGACCTCTGGGGAGGTATCTCCCTTCCCGGAGAAGATCGCAGAAGAATTCAGGCTCTACTATAAGAAACTATACAATCTGCAGGCACCTGAAGGGGAAACTGAGGCTATACGACACCGCGTGAAGATCCGCAATTATTTATCAGAAATGGATGTGAACAAACTGAACCAGGATTCCGCAGCTCTCCTAGATACACCAATAGGGGTAGAGGAAATAGCCGCGGCTCTGAAAACATCTTAAACCGGTAAGGCTCCAGGCCCGGATGGCTTCTCAGTGGGGTACTATAAAAGCTTCTCGGGAATACTATTATCACGGCTTACCAACGCCCTTAACGCAGTTGGCGAGGGGGGTCTCCTGGTCGGAGAATCAGTTGCAGCTACCATCACCGTACTCCTGAAACCTGGGAAGGATCCGCTGCAATGTGGCAGCTACCGCCCGATCTCACTGCTCAACGTGGATTCCAAACTGTACACGAAAGTGATAGCTACCCGCCTCAAACAACTCCTTCCCGGATTGGTACACGAGGACCAGACAGGGTTCGTTCCGGGTAGGGAAGCCAGGGATAGTACCCTGAGACTATTTGCCGTCCAACACCACGCTCGGAGACGAGGGACCCGACTGATGCTTCTCTCCACGGACGCGGAGAAGGCATTTGATCGGGTCAATTGGTCATATCTGCTGGAAACGCTGAAATGGCAGGGCTGCGGAGAAAGGCTCCTCACATGGATCTCTGCCCTGTACACGGCTCCCTGAGCAACAGTACGAATCAATGGGGCCATGACTGCCGATTTCACAATCCGTAACGGCACCAGGCAGGGGTGCCCGCTCTCCCCGCTGCTGTTTGCGCTTCATCTGGAACCTCTCCTACAGGCGATTAGACGGAACCCGAACATACAAGGATATGAATGGCAAGGAGTACACCATAAAGTAGCAGCCTATGCTGATGATCTTCTATTCTTTGTTCGCAACCCCCGAATCACGCTGCCTTGCCTTCTCTCAGAACTCAATAGATTCGGACAACTGTCGGGATTCAAACTTAATATCTCCAAATGCGAGGCATTAAATGTCACACTCCCCAAAGAAGAATACCGTTCCCTGGAGTCACAGTTTGCGTTCCGCTGGTGTTCCGGCAAAATGAAGTATCTAGGCATATGGGTAACCACGGAGCCGGAAGAGGTTTATGGATGCAACTTTACACCCCTCCTCAAAAATATCTTGGCGGACCTCTCCAACTGGTCTTATCCTCATATCACATGGCACGGCAGAGTTGCGGTGCTTAAGATGAATATCTTTCCGAGGGTCCTTAACCTCCTGCAAACAATACCCCTGGCCATACCGGCGAATTTCTTTTCGGCCTTGAAATCAGGAGTGCTTAAATATGTCTGGCGTGGAGGCCGCCCTCGACTTCGTCATGACATCATGTGCCGACCTAGGATACAGGGCGGGCTGGCACTACCTGATTTTAAAAAAATATTATCAGGCCGCGGTAATGCAACGCGTTTTGGATTGGCACTCGACGTCGACGCCCAAGCAATGGGTGGTACTGGATAAAGGCCTCATAGGCTCGACACTGGAGGCGAAGGTTTGGGGGAACACCGGGAGACGTCCCACCTCGACGCTCAGCGAAGGGCTGGTCCTGCAGACCCTGCTTAGCTGGCAAACCCTGAGGGAACAGGAACATATATCACCAACCCCTAGCCCAATGTTGGCGATCACACACAACGAAGAAGTTGGAGGTGGGCTACCAACGGGGGCTTGGCCCATCGAGACTGAACGCGTATTTGTACCCATATACACAGTACTCACCGACGGGGAACTACGATCTCTCTCATCACTTTTGGGAGATAGGCCGCAAACTCTTCTTTCTCGATTTCGTTACCTGCAATTGAAACACTTTCATGCCTCCATACCACACAATGCACTACTCCGCAGAGACCTTACGTGGTTCGAACGACTCTGTGACCAAGGTACCATCCTGGATCATGCGATTTCGTCCCTATACCAAAATCTACTAACCGGAGGTGCCCCTACACTGATGGCATTCAAACGGCAATGGGAAGGACAACTGGGGAAAGATCTTACCACCCAACAATGGGAATCCGCAATGCTCTGGCAACATAAGAGCTCCATGAGCTCTTATTACCAAGAACTAAATTATAAGTTATTATCCCTTTGGTACAGGACACCGGTACTACTACATCGAATTTTCCCATCAGTCCCCCCAGTGTGTTGGAGATGTCAAGAGGAGCGCGGTACGGTGATACATATCTGGTGGGACTGCAGTCTTATCACCCCCTACTGGGTTATGATCAGAGAAGCAGTGACGCTCATCTTGAGAGACATACCTACATGGGATGCGGAATTAGCTCTGCTACATATCTCCACCCAGCCTATTCCGGTGTACAAGAGGTCGATACTACGGCACTTGCTTAACGCCGCAAAAGCCAACATCCCGGCCCACTGGAAGACGGATACAGTGCCGACTAGATGTGAATGGATACGTAGGGTGGAAGATATTCAGGGGGCAGAGGAGGCCCATGCCACCATCACAGGTCGAAGAATCAGGCATGCTGAAATGTGGGCGCCCTGGTTCCTCTATATTGCCAGGTACCGACAGAATGGGGACGACCGGGGGCGCGCAGCACAGATACCAATACCTCCCCCCCCCTTAACCTCCCTCCTTACCTCTCTCTCTCAGGTCACAGGGCCCAGTGGGGTCTGGGACCAGGGCTGGACAAACTGAATGCAAGACGGATAGCTGAGACCATATGACAGATAACTGCCTTGAGGACCATCAGGAGGAAACTCCTGAATTAAGACTGGACAACGGACGGTGGACTCTGGTTCCCGAGGCTGTCCTCTGGGAATTGGGAGATTCATGTTGCATTGGACACATAACAATCCGGACTAGACCCATTTTATCTCACTGACGCCTTGACCCCTGGACTGACTGGCGCCTTTACAAACTCACACGCCAAAGACACAACCACTCGTGACGTGGACGATCGGATGACCCCACTATGAAAAGTGGGTAGTTAATGTGGAAGTGGAAGTGGCTAGTGAGCATGTCTCGGGCTCCGCTGGGGATGATTGCCATGGGGGAGGATTCGCCACCCGCGCTAGGATCTGGGCCCAGCCCATAGATTCCTACCCGTAGATACATTAGATGGAGGCTTTATGTGACGGAAGGGGTGAGTGACTGGCCTTTCCGGTATCTTAAATTGAGTGGACCGGGTGGCCTGAGTATCAGTGAACTGTTGGCAGTATACCACACATACGCCTCGGATTTCGGGTCACTGAGCCCACTCTTGCCACCGCCACAAATATAGATATCTCGATAAGAGCATCGATAGCAACTTGCCATCCAACTTTAGTTGCCCAGTCCTTCCTTGCTTCTAGCCTCAGGACATGTTGGTCTCTCACTCTATTACTAAGCAGTCATCCGCCTCGAACGTTATCCTCTACGGTGGTGACTGTTCATCGGATACCTTTTATCTAGCTCTTCACGGGTGGGCCCCAAACCCAATTTATACCCAACCTAAAGCAGTAACCCATCTCGAGTAGTCAATCAAACATCTATTCATGTCTTATTAGAGCACCATGAGATGGTACTAGCTCTCTACACGTAAGTCTAGCAGAAGGGTAACAAGGGACTTACTCTCAGATCATAACTCAGAAATCCTGATCTTACACTGTATATTTGCATTAGTCCTATTTCATCTGTATCGTCTTAGCTCTCTGAAAATGTATACATGCTTTTTTCTTATTGCGGAAATTTTATCTTGTTACTTGGCCTGCGAGCCAATTCATTGCTGATTACTATGCCATAATAAACAGATTTTCAAAATAAAAAAATACATGCAGTTAAACTTTTTACCAGTACTGTCTTTGGTATATATCTAGAACAACAAGATATAAAAAAGGAACATAGGGTAATATTGTCATAAATGTATATATTGACCAAAAGTTACTGGTTAAACTCACATGCTTCTGAGGCACTTATACAAGCTGACTCAGACTATGAACTTGTAATGGAGATGAAAAAGCCTTTTAGACTGACCGTCTTGTAGTTGGTATTGATGAGTCTTCCCTGACTCATAATCAAAGAATATTAAAACTCAAATACAAATTAAAAATTGTCCATAAAATATACCACAACGCGTTTCGGCAAGGAAGCCTTTCTCAAGTGGTGCTGTCTGTCCATCTCCAATGTTTCCATTTATATTATGAAAAATTTGGCGCCCTTTTTCGCAATGTCCGTGTTCTTTTACTTCCGCGTTCGTCATCATCGGTTCTCCGACGTGTCCCGCACGTCATGACGTCATTCCGGCGCCTTATACCGGAAGTATTGCGGGCGCCATTTTGAAATGTCCTTAAAATGCATAACTTGCCAGTTCTTGGTAAAAATCAATCGTTTGGACATAAATACAAATATAAACACTTAGTAAAAACTTCTAAAGGGGGGAAATAGAGGAAAAAATATATATTATTAGGTTAAGAGAAAATAGCCATAAGATATATATATAAAAAATATATATAGAAAATATGTATAAAACCAAAATGAATTCAGGTCCTTTGAATATATATTCCAAAATGATTTAAAGAAACAGTTAAAAGCTCCAATATAAAATTTATAAATATTTTTATATATATGAATTAACCTCAAAATCCACATTCAAACCATATGGTGACAAGGTTACCATGTTAAAAATCCATTTCATTTCAGTTTTATTGAGGAGGTTCTCTATCTCCCCTCCCCTCCAGTGTACTTTAAATGCTTCTATTCCCATACATTCAATACCCTGTGTGTTGCCACCATGGACTTCTAAAAAATGTTTTGACACATTATGTAGGGTATATATCCTATTGATATTATAGATATGCTCCCTAATTCGTATTTTAAGTGGTCTAGATGTTCTGCCAATATATTGATATCCACAGGGGCAGGTAATCATATAAATTACATTTTTAGAATTACAGGTTAAAAAGGATTTAATATCATTAGATTTTTTGTTGTGCAATGAATAAAATTTAGTAACATTTTTATTTTTGTGCTTTCTTAAAGTGCAACCTCTACATGTCCCACAATAATAAAAACCATTCTCTCTTTTGAACATAGTTAAAAATTGTGAATTTTTTTCTTTATCTAAAAAACTCGAAGTTAAAACCTGTTTAAAACTTTTTGCACCTCTAAACATAACTTTAGGTTTTGCTCCTAGGTACTGTTGTATATCTTGGTCCTGTTCTAAAATGGGCCAATTTTTCTTGATTATTTTTTGTAATTGATTACTGTTTGAGCTATAATTAAAAATAATAGGTATAGTAATATAGAAATCAGAAATCTTTTAATAACATAGCAAACAAGTCCAATTTCTTTCCAAGTGTCAGGATCGGGACAGGGATCCAACACGCAGCGTACAAACAGTAGCCAGATACGTATACCGGACCTTAGAATGGCCGGACTAATGTAAGTAGTACTGTAGAGAATAGTCAAAGACAAGCCGAGGTCGAGGGTAACAGAAGACAGGTGAGCGAGAGACAAGCCGAATCAAGGGTACAGAGGTAAGCAGAGTAGGATAAACGAGCCGGGTCAAAACCAAAAGGAATAAGCAGAATACAAGCACTGAGTGACTAGAACAAGCTAGAACCACGACAGGGCAATGAGCTAAAGAAAGATGCTCCGTTAAATACCCTGTTCAGGAAAGTAACCACGCCTCCGAGGCGTCCTGATTGGTCCTGCAGCAATTGACTGACAGGTCGTTCTGGGTAGCGTCCTGCCGTCGACTTCCGGTCGTGATGCTGTAAAAGGCAGTCACTCCCTCGCGGCCGGCTTAACATGACCGGATAGACCGCGAGGAAGGAAGCCATCAGACCGTCTGGATGGAGGAACGGCCAAGTCTCTACCTCTTTCGGAGGTAGAGACCACAGGTACCCTGACAGTACCCCCCCTCTCAGATACGCCCACCGGGCGGAAGGTACCAGGGCGAGAAGGGAAGCGAGAGTGAAACGCCCTGCGGAGACGGGGAGCATGCACCTCCTCCTGAGGTACCCAACTTCTCTCCTCAGGACCATAACCTTTCCAATCGACCAGATATTGCAATTTCCCCCGGGAGATTCGAGAATCAACGATGGAATTGACCTCATACTCCTCCTGACCCTCCACCTGAACTGAGCGAGGAGGGGCGATCGCGGAGGAGAACCTGTTACATATTAGAGGCTTTAGCAAAGAAACATGAAATGAATTAGGGATGCGTAAGGCATTAGGCAACGCTAAACGATACGCAACTGGGTTAATTTGAGACAGAACCCTGTAAGGTCCAATATATCGAGGAGCAAACTTCATGGACGGCACTTTCAACCGAATGTTTCTGGTACTTAACCATACTCTATCGCCTGGAACAAACACCGGTGCTGCCCTTCTACGTTTGTCAGCATGTTTTTTAACCAGCATAGAATTGTGCAGCAGGATTTGTCGAGTTTGATCCCACAACTTCCTTAAATTGGCCACATGAACATCCACCGACGGTACCCCCTGAGAAGACGACTCCGAAGGAAGGATGGAGGGATGAAAGCCATAATTAAAAAAAAAAAGGGCTAGAATGCATAGAATCACAAATGAGATTGTTATGTGCAAACTCCGCCCAAGGAATCAAACCGACCCAATCGTCCTGGTGTTCCGAAACGAAACAACGTAAATATTGTTCAACTTTTTGGTTAGTGCGTTCAGCAGCTCCATTGGACTGAGGATGATAAGCAGAGGAGAAATTCAATTTGATGCCTAGTTGGGAGCAGAAAGATTTCCAAAAGCGGGAAACAAATTGGGAGCCTCTGTCAGAGACAATTTGGGAAGGTATCCCATGCAAACGGAAAATCTCCCTAGCGAATATCTCCGCTAATTCGGGCGAAGATGGTAGTTTAGGTAAGGGAATGAAGTGAGCCATTTTAGTAAATCTGTCCACCACAGTGAGGATGACAGTCTGCTTTTTAGAGATAGGCAAATCAACAATGAAGTCCATAGCCAGGCAGGACCAAGGCTTCTCAGGAATTTCTAAAGGGTGCAGAAATCCGCATGGAAGCGAATGAGGTAGCTTGGTCTTGGTACAAACCTCACATGCCCCGATGAATTCTTTAATATCTTTACGTAAGTCAGGCCACCAAAAATCTTTAGAGACCAGAGCATATGTTTTGCGGATGCCAGGATGCCCAGCCACTTTGCTGTTATGGAGACAGCGTAGCACCTCCAGTTGGAGAGCGGCAGGAACGAAGTGTCGATCCCCAGGAGTCTGTTTAGGTGCCAAATGCTGAAACTTCATGATCTCGGAAAGCAATGGAGAGTGAATCCTGAGATTTGTGTTTGCGATGATATTCCCCTTAGGAACTATGGAGGACAGGACTGGTTCAGTTATAGTGGATGGTTCATATTGACGAGACAGAGCATCAGCTTTGGAGTTCTTAGAACCAGGTCTATAAGTGAGTACATAATTAAAGTGAGTGAGAAACAATGACCAGCGAGCCTGTCTGGCGGATAAGCGCTTAGCCTCCCCAATATAAGACAAGTTCTTATGATCCGTTAAAATAGTAACAGGGTGTAATGTCCCTTCCAGTAAATGTCTCCACTCCTTTAAAGCCTTAATGACCGCTAAGAGTTCCCTCTCCCCGATGTCATATCTGCTCTCAGGCCCAGATAATTTCTTAGAGAAGAAACCACAAGGGTGTAATGGTTTATCCACCCCTAACCTTTGAGACAGAACAGCCCCAACTCCTGTCTCAGAGGCATCGACCTCGAGCAAGAAAGACAGAGTCGTATCAGGATGGACTAGAATGGGAGCCGAGGCAAAAAGTTCCTTGAGAGTCTTGAAAGCAACGAGAGCTTCCTTAGACCAGATCTTAGTAACAGCCCCTTGTTTGGTCATATTGGTAATAGGCGCAATGATAGAGGAGTATCCCTTAATGAAGCGCCTATAGTAGTTGGAAAAACCAATAAACCTTTGAATAGCCTTGAGTCCTTTGGGCAAAGGCCAGTCTAAAATGGATTGGAGCTTTTCAGGATCCATTTTAAAACCTTCCCCAGAAATCACATACCCAAGAAAGTCTGTCTGAGACTGATCAAACCTGCACTTCTCCAATTTGCAGTATAGACCATGTTGCAGAAGTTTGTGTAATACCTTTCTGACCTGTCTATGGTGAGTCTCAATCTCCTTAGAGTGTATTAGTATGTCGTCCAGGTAAACAATAACACAATCATGTTGAAACTCCCTAAGTACCTCATTAATCAAATCTTGAAATACTGCAGGAGCATTGCAAAGTCCAAATGGCATCACCGTGTATTCGTAGTGACCATACCGGGTATTGAATGCCGTCATTCACTCATGACCATGCTGGATTCTCACCAAATTGTATGCCCCTCGAAGATCTAACTTAGTGAAGATTTTGGAGCCCTTAAGACGATCAAATAACTCGGTAATCAGTGGGATAGGATAGGCATTTCTGACAGTTATTTTATTCAAGCCTCGGTAATCGATACAAGGTCTCAGCGTGCCATCCTTTTTCTTAATGAAAAAGAACCCAGCCCCGGCCGGAGAAGAAGACCTCCTAATGAATCCCTTTTCTAAATTCTCCCGAATATACTCCTCTAGAACCGAGTTTTCCTGAACAGACAAAGGATATACATGACCCCTCGGAGGCATAGTCCCGGGTAGAAGCTTAATTTTACAATCAAATGACCTGTGGGGCGGTAAAGAATCGGCATTCTTCTTGTCAAATACTGCCTTTAAGTCTAGGTAAAGGTCTGGTATCTGTCCTTCTGTGGACTGAGTAGGATTCTCCGGTATGTTAATGTTAGCTAATGGAGAAACCTTGCCTAAACACCTTTTATGGCAGCCCTGGCCCCACGAGAGTATCTCCCCTAACTCCCAATCGATAATAGGGTTATGTTTCTTCAACCATGGGTACCCCAGAACTATGGGAACGGAAGGGGACGAAATGAGCAAAAGAGATAAATTCTCCACGTGTAGGATACCAACATTTAAATTAATGGGTACGGTCTCACGAAAGATAACAGGATCTAGTAGTGGTCTACCATCTATGGCCTCAACGGCCAAGGGTGTCTCCCTTAGCTGGGATGGGAAATTGTTTTTAATAGCAAAGGCTTGGTCTATAAAATTCTCAGCAGCACCGGAATCTATCAAAGCCATAGCCCTGACTACTTCCTTCTCCCAAGTTAAGGAAACTGGTAGCAGAAGCCTGTGATCTTTATAATTAGGAGTAGAGGACAAAATAGAAACACCCAAGGCCTGTCCTCTAGAGAGACTTAGGTGCGAGCGTTTCCCGGACGGTTAGAACAGTTCGAGAGTAAATGACCTTTGGCTCCACAATACATACACAAACCCTCTCTTCTCCTGTACTGTCTTTCCTCCTCAGAGAGGCGGGTATACCCTATCTGCATAGGTTCAGGAAGCAAAGATACTGTGGAGTCAGGACTTGGAAAAGCGGGGGCTAACCTAAAAGAAGGTCTCCGATTCCTCTCTCGAGTGTTCTGTCTCTCTCTTAAACGTTCATCTGGAGGGTCAAATGTTCTTCTAAAAGCAGCTACAAATGCATTATAGTTATACACTAATGGGTTATCGTTTTCCCATAATGGGTTGGCCCATCTCAGAGCCTTCTCAATAAGTAGGGTGATAATAAATCCTACCTTTGCCCTATCTGTAGGATAGGAGCGAGGTTGCAATTCAAAGTGGATACTAATTTGATTTAAAAAACCACGACACTTCTCAGGAACCCCACCATAGCGTACTGGGGGGGTAATGCGAGAAGAAGCACCCACTGTGACTACCTCTAGACCTGAACTGACAGGAGAAATAGGGTATTATGTATCTCCTCTGATGGGTTATTGGCACGAGATAAAAGTGCCTGTAGCGCAAGCGCCATCTGATCCATTCTGTGATCCATGGCTTCAAACCTAGGATCAGGAGAAGCAAGCTGACTGTTTGTACTTGCAGGATCCATTGGCCCTGTCGTAATGTCAGGATCGGGACAGGGATCCAACACGCAGCGTACAAACAGTAGCCAGATACGTATACCGGACCTTAGAATGGCCGGACTAACGTAAGTAGTACTGTAGAGAATAGTCAAAGACAAGCCGAGGTCGAGGGTAACAGAAGACAGGTGAGCGAGAGACAAGCCGAATCAAGGGTACAGAGGTAAGCAGAGTAGGATAAACGAGCCGGGTCAAAACCAAAAGGAATAAGCAGAATACAAGCACTGAGTGACTAGAACAAGCTAGAACCACGACAGGGCAATGAGCTAAAGAAAGATGCTCCGTTAAATACCCTGTTCAGGAAAGTAACCACGCCTCCGAGGCGTCCTGATTGGTCCTGCAGCAATTGACTGACAGGTCGTTCCGGGTAGCGTCCTGCCGTCGACTTCCGGTCGTGATGCTGTAAAAGGCAGTCACTCCCTCGCGGCCGGCTTAACATGACCGGATAGACCGCGAGGAAGGAAGCCATCAGACCGTCTGGATGGAGGAACGGCCAAGTCTCTACCTCTTTCAGAGGTAGAGACCACAGGTACCCTGACACCAAGTTACTTAAAGTCTGATGCCATGAAAATCTTTGAAAAAGTTTGTACTAAAGAACTTAGAGAAATAAAACCTATAAAAGAACAACAAAAGAACTTAACTAAATGTGAAAGAAAAGCATTACAAGATCTGAAAAAAGACTCTACTATTGGTATTAAACCAGCTGATAAAGGGGGGGGAGGTAGTGATATGGCAAAAAGAAAAATACCTTAATGTAATCTTTGAACAATTAAAAGATCAGGAAACCTACCTGTTATTGGGGAAAAAAATCCTCTAGAAGATATAAAAAAGAAATTGAATAGATTTTTAGATCAAGGATTAGAATTGGAGATATTAAATAAAAAAAGAATATGATTTTCTTAATGTTAAATTCCCAAGAATCCCTGTCCTGTATGTCTTACCTAAAGTTCATAAAGACACAAAAAATCCCCCAGGAAGACCAATAGTCTCAGGGATTGGTTCTCTTTTATCTCCTTTATCCCAGTTTTTAGATTATTTTTTACAAGATCCAGTCAAGAAATGTCCTTCATATCTTAAAGACACTCTGTCACTTTTACAAATTTTAAGTGATTTTAAGTGGGAAGATGGAATGATTATGGCTACCTGTGATGTCAGTAGCCTCTATACCATTATAGAACACGAGAGAGGTTGCGAGGCTGCTAGACAATTTTTAAATAAAGATACTGAATTAAACTCCCAACAAATAGATTTTATTATTGAGGGTATCCAAATAATCCTTTTTAATAACTGTTTTTGGTTTGAGAATAATTTTTATTTACAGACTAAGGGAACGGCTATGGGGACCAGATTTGCCCCAAGTTATGCCACTTGTTCATGGCTCATTGGGAGGAACTGGAGATTTTTTCTAAGCAAGAATTAGGGGCAAATCTGGTCCTATTTTTATACTGTGGAAAGGAACACAAGAGTCCCTTTTAAGTTTTTTAAATGATCTTAATCAAAATAGTTGGAATATTAAACTAACATATGAGATTAGTACTCAAAAAGTTAATTTTCTGGATTTATGCATCTATATTGAAGAAAACCAGATTAAAAGTAAAACTTTTTTTAAACTGGTAGATGTAAATAGTTTTATTAACTTGAAAAGTTGCCATTTTAGACCATGGTTAGCAAACATACCTAAAGGACAATTCCTAAGAATAAAACGCAATTGTACAGAAATTCAACAATATGAAGAACAAACACAAATTCTAATAAACCAACTAGTAGAAAAGGGATATAATCAAAACTTGCTAAAAGGTATAAAGGATGAAGTTGGACAAGAGACCAGGGAGAATATTTTAAAATATAAGAAAAAAGAACAAAAGGAGGACAATATTACTATACATATTATTTTTAATTATAGCTCAAACAGTAATCAATTACAAAAAATAATCAAGAAAAATTGGCACATTTTAGAACAGGACCAAGATATACAACAGTACCTAGGAGCAAAACCTAAAGTTATTTTTAGAGGTGCAAAAAGTTTTAAACAGGTTTTAACTTCGAGTTTTTTAGATAAAGAAAAAAAATCACAATTTTTAACTATGTTCAAAAGAGAGAATGGTTGTTATTATTGTGGGACATGTAGAGGTTGCACTTTAAGAAAGCACAAAAATAAAAATGTTACAAAATTTTATTCATTGCACAACAAAAAAATCTAATGATATTAAATCCTTTTTAACCTGTAATTCTAAAAATGTAATTTATATGATTACCTGCCCCTGTGGATATCAATATATTGGCAGAACATCTAGACCACTTAAAATACGAATTAGGGAGCATATCTATAATATCAATAGGAAATATACCCTATATAATGTGTCAAAAATGTTTTAGAAGTCTATGGTGGCAACACACAGGGTATTGGATTTATGGGAATAGAAGCAGTTAAAGTACACTAGAGGGGAGGGGATATAGAGAACCTCCTCAATAAAACTGAAATGAAATGGATTTTTAATATGGAGACCTTGTCTCCATATGGTTTGAATGTGGATTTTGAGGTTAATTCATGTATATAAAAATATTTATACATTTTATATTGGAGCTTTTAACTGTTTCTTTAAATCATTTTGGAATATATATTCAAAGGACCAGAATTAATTTTGGTTTTATACATATTTTCTATATATATTTTTTATATATATCTTATGGCTATTTCCTCTTAACCTAATAATATATATTTTTTCCTCTATTTCCCCCCTTTAGAAGTTTTTACTAAGTGTTTATATTTGTATTTATGTCCAAACGATTGATTTTTACCAAGAACTGGCAAGTTATGCATTGTAAGGACATTTCAAAATGGCACCTGCAATACTTCCGGTATAAGGCCCTGGAATGACGTCATGACGTGCGGGACACGTCGGACGACCGATGATGACGAACGCGGAAGTAAAAGAACACGGACATTGCGAAAAAGGGCGCCAAATTTCTCATAATATAAATGGAAACATTTGAGATGGACAGACAGCACCACTTGAGAAAGGCTTCCTTGCTGAAACGCGTCGTGGTATATTTTATGGACAATTTTTAATTTGTATTTGAGTTTTAATATTCTTTGATTTTGTATAAAATAAATAAGTTTTACTTTGATCCTGTATCCGGGAATAATTGTAAAATCTACATCCAGGGAAGACTCATCAATACCAACTACAAGACGTCCAGTCTAAAAGGCTTTTTCATCTCCATTACAAGTTCATAGTCTGAGACAGCTTGTATAAGTGACTCAGAAGCATGTGAGTTTAACCAGTAACTTTTGGTCAACATATACATTTATGACAATATTACCCTATGTTTCTTTTTTATATCTTCTTGTTCTAGATATATACCAAAGACAGTACTGGTATAAAGTTTAACTGCATGTATTGAGTGCTCTCACCATTATATATTTCTTGTGCACTTCAGTTCTTGAAGGGGATGCTGTGTGTGTGCAGAGGATGCAGCATGTATGTGTGCAAGTGTTAGCCATTTAGTATGTATGTGTAGGGAATGTAATGTTGGATTGTGTCATGTGGAGTCCCCATGTGGGATGCACTTTATTGGAGCATTTTGTTTTATTATGTATGTACATATATATATATATTTAATGTATTCCCCATCCCTCTTGTTACCTTGGGCCAGGGAAAGGGGTAAGGCTAAAATTGCCGGTGCATTGTTGAGAGCTTCTGTTCTCATGCTTTGCTAGTGCAGACCTGGTGTGATGGCTCTCACAAGATCCAGATTTATAGTTTTAGAGCACTACTGTAGTAACCTATGGCAACACTTCCTAGGGTTGTATGGTCTGAATTTGTAAGAGCCATAATCTCAGGTTAGCAACGGACTCTCACACCCTCAAACTTTGTGCTGCTCTCTGCACTACCTGCATGGCCTGCTCTGTGAGTCCTTACAGCTTCCAGTTGAAACTTATAAAGCGGACTGGGCCCCTCTGAGATTGTGTTACCTGGTGAGGTCTAGTGACGTCGCTGTACTTCATCATTGTTAATGACTCATTGGAAACCATTGGTGTGTTATATGTGAGATATTTATGAGCAGATGTACTTTGCTTAATGGTCAAAGTTTGGTGCTGGTCAGTATTGTGTCACTGGAAAGATAGACACATCTTAATTAGGATATATCTCTAATTTTAAAAGGTACACACAATAGATGCCCAGTCCCTATACCAGTAAAGTTGCTAGCTGCACACAATTTAGCGGATATTTCCTTTATTTGAGGCTTGGCAAGTGAGGGAATAAGAGAGGAAATACTCCCCCTATAGTAAAATGGATGTCAGATTGTCCCCCTTATGTACTTTTACATTTTTATTGATGCTGTAGCAGACCTCTAGTCCTAACTCTCCTGCTCTGGTTACTCCAAAATATACTATGGAACAAGTAAAGAACTTCAAAGGGACGGCCAAACACAGTAAAATAATCCAGGAATCTCCCACCTCCTCCCCGGCAACTGGACGACACTCAGCTCTGGGAGTATAACTGGTTTTAATGGAGCCACACACGGCCTTTTATGTCAATCCCCATGCAAGGGGTTTCCTGATACACATGCCAGGGGCATTCCCCACTGGACCAGAGAGTAGACTGAGATAAAATACACAACAAAATTATATTAACTCTAAGGTCCAGGACATATACAGTAACAACACCCCAAAACATACAGTTAACAACAAGGTACCCCCTCAAGTCCTATATCCCCGGATGGCCTGGATCTGAGCACCCAACATATCCGCAAAGCGATCAGATCGCAGCCGAAACGCCACTGGGGTATAGTTTACACACGAGGAGCCTGCCCAAAAAGGTTCCATGAAATCAAGCTGTGCGGTCGGTCTCTTTCGGGAGTACAAAACATACGAAAACTAACAAATAAACTTTGTGTGTAAGCTCATCCCATGTATCTTGTTCAGAAGTCTGCTCCCCCTTAACACCACTCAGTTAGTATGAATTCCGACGAACATAACCGGAGGTGGAAGTCCCAGCGGTGTTCGCTCCATCGAGTGTTTGATTTTAGTACCATACACTTGATGACCAAACACCGCTGTCTCTGTTGGTGGTTAAAGATGGCCGCCGCCACGTGTTCGCACATACGAACGGAAGCCACCCAGCCGATCACCTAGAATGTAAGTGTTATTTTGGTTTGTGGAGGTGTAAACGGAGGTTAACAAAAGTCGGACAGAATACTGTTAATATGAGAGCTGAATGCTATTTACCAAACAACCATGCGACAAGGGCAAATAGCAGGATAATCCAGGGACAACGTTATCTGTCCCACACACGAAATCTAAATAAAAACATATGAAATAACAGGGGGAAGGATACGGACAGCCCATAGAGGGAATAAAGGGTAATGTGCACGGGTTCAGGTGCACAGATGCATTTATTTATTTTTTGTGGTGGCTAGCTAGGCAGTGCTGGGCAGCTGCCACACACTTAACTCTCAAGCTGCTGAGGTTTTTTTTCTTTTCTTCTTTTTAACTATTTGCCCACTGACTACTGATGTTGGCAACATATGAATGAGCATTCTATGGAATAAATTATTTTATAAAGTCCTGCCTATGCCTTCAGTTCTCATTCAGAGTATTGTTATTGGTTTGTTTAGAAGCCAACCAATGAAAGCATCCTGATGGGCAAAGTCTCACTTCACCTTGCCCATGAGAGCGATGCGAGTGGGTAACTTCTAAACCAACCAATCATTGTGCTATGAATTAGAAATCTGAATTAATTCCTATGGGGATTTTACTGACGCTGGATGTTCTCATGCAGAGTGTGAAGATGTCCAGCATCAGTTAGGCAACCAAAAGTTGCCAAGCAAGCAGAAAGTGCCTCTAGTGCGGCTGTGTGCTGGATCACCACTAGAGGCAGTCTTAGTCCTGCAATGTAATTATTGCAGTTTCTCTAGAACTGCACATTTTACATTGCAGGACTAAAGGCGAAAGGGACATTGCACACTGACCAAGTGGTCTAGGCGCCTATAATGTCCCTTTAAGATGGTGTCTCTCTCCTGAGCGCTGTACTGGGAGTAAGGGCAGTTGATCGGTGTGTGAGTTGACTGTGTTTTGTGTGTCTGTGTGTAGTGTCTGAGTGTTTTAGATGTGGATAGTTGAGTGTGTGAGACTGAGGGTTCCTGTATATGCTATTTCATTATTTTGTATGTGGTGGCTGAATTTTGTGTGTGTGTGTGTGTGTGTGTTGAGGGGAGTCTAGCTAAAGGTGTGGGGGGAGGTAGACTGTGCAGTGTCTGAATTGTATCAGTGTTGGGGGCAGGAGGTTGAGTATGTGCATAAGCTTTTACACATCATTCCTGTTTTTTTTTTTTTCATTTGTCCCTCTCCTGCATACCTTTTGGGGGTGTGTGATATCTGTTGCACATTGTGGTCTGCACTTTTATTGGGTCCAGACCACATGTAGAGCTCTCTCGTGGCCCCTCACTCAGTCAGTCAATAACATCAGACCATGGCTCCTCCTAACGCTTTTATATTCATGCATATGCACGTATTGATGCCAGGGTGGTTGGACTTCCATCAATTTAATTGGATTTTGCCAATCTGGAAAATATTCAGTGTTTAGAGAACAACCCATTTTCCCAAGGTTATTTACTAAATAGAAAATTCACATTTAACCCCTTAAGAACTGAGCCAAATGTACACGTTGTGAACAAAACAAAATGTAAACAAAACCTGGCATTTGCGCTACATGTCTGTCCAACCGTAATTCATCTCTTTCATATTAAATGCACCCACCCTTATTATATATAATTTTATTCAGAGGAAACAGGGCTTTCATTTAATATCAAATATTTAGCTTTGAAACATAATTTAATATGAAAAAAATGGGAGAAAATAAGAAATTTTGTTATTTTTTTTAGCTCTACATGACATTTTAACTGTCAATGTCATAATACTGTTTGCTTTTACTGCAATAAAATACACATATTTGTATTCAGCAAAGTCGCACGTGTAACAGTACCCCCTATGTAAAGGTTTTATGGTGTTTTGGGAAGTTACAGGGTCAAATGTAGCACGTTACATTTGAAATTGAAATTCGCCAGATTGGTTACATTGCCTTTGAGACCGTATGGTAGCCCACGAATGAGAATTACCCCCATAATGGCATACCATTTGCAATAGTAGACAACCCAAGGTATTGCAAATGGGGTATGTCCTGTCTTTTTTAGTAGCCATTTGGTCACAAACACTGGCCAAAGTTAGCGTTAGTATTTGTTTGTGTGTAAAAAAAGACTGGACATACCCCATTTGCAATACCTTGGGTTGTCTACTATTGCAAATGGTATGCCATCATAGGGGTAGTTTTCATTATTGGGCTACCATAGGGTCTCAAAGGCAACGTAACCAATCTGGAGAATTTTAATGTGAAAAAAATGAAACACAAGCCTTATATTTGACGCTGTAACTTTTGAAAACACCATAAAACCTGTACATGAGGGGTACTGTTGTACTCGGGTGACTTTGCTGAACACATATATTTGTGTTTCAAAACAGTAAAAAGAACACAGCAATAATATCATCCGTGTAAGTGCTGTTTGTGTGTGAAAAATGAAAAGAACGTCACTTTTACTGGCGATATCATCGTTGTAAAACATTTTACTGTTTTGAATCACTAATATTTGTGTTCAGCAAAGTCTCCTGAGTAAAACAGTACCCCGCATGTACAGGTTTTATGGTGTCTTCGAAAGTTATAGGGTTAAATATAGTGCTAGCAAATTAAATTCCCTATACTTTCGGCATGGGTTGTCAGGCAGGACCCGCTAATTGTAATTAATTAGAATACCTAATTATGTAAAAATATTACATAAATATATATATATATATATACGTATGTGTTTATATGTATTTAATTTTTACAAATATTTTTATTTATATATAGTAATTTATACGTATATAGATATATATATTATTTCGTTCTACGTGTATTTTGATATAAATATATATATATATATATATATATTAATATCACAATACAGTTAGACCGAAATAACACACATCTATATATTTTTCCATTATTTATTTTTTATTATTTTGTAAATTTTATTTTTTAACGTATTTACATTTTCTTTATATTATATATAAATATATATATATATAACAATAATTATATATATATTTAATCAGTATCAGTCTACGTGTAATTTGATATTAATATATGTATAATTATATATATATTAACCCCTTAACACCGCAGCCAAATGTACAAGTTGTGAACGAAACAAAATGTAAACAAGACCTGGCATTTGCGCTATATGTCTGTCCAACCGTAATTCACCTCTTTCATATTAAATGCACCCCCCCTTATTACATATCATTTTATTCAGGGGAAACAGGGCTTTCATTTAATATCAAATATTTAGCTATGAAACATAATTTAATATGAAAAAAATGGGAGAAAATAAGATTTTTTTTATTTTTTTAGTTCTACATGACATTTTAACTGTCAATGTCATAATACTGTTTGCTTTTACTGCAATAAAATACACATATTTGTATTCAGCAAAGTCTCACGTGTAAAACAGTACCCCCTATGTACAGGTTTTATGGTGTTTTGGGAAGTTACAGGGTCAAATATAGCGTGTTACATTTGAAATTGAAATTCGCCAGATTGGTTACGTTGCCTTTGAGACTGTATAGTAGCCCAGGAAATAAATTTACATCCATAATGGCATACCATTTGCAATAGTAGACGACCCAAGGTATTGCAAAAGGGGTATGTCCAGTCTTTTTTAGTAGCCATTTGGTCACAAACACTGGCCAAAGTTTGCGTTAGTATTTGTTTGTGTGTGAAAAATGCAAAAGACGCCAATTTTGTCCAGTGTTTGTGACTAAGTGGCTACTAAAAAAGACTGGACATACCCCATTTGCAATACCTTGGGTTGTCTACTATTGCAAATAGTATGCCATCATAGGGGTAATTTTCATTCTTGGGCTACCATAGAGTCATAAAGGCGATATCATCGTTGTAATACATTTTACTGTTTTGAAACACTAATATTTGTGTTCAGCGAAGTCTCCCGAGTAAAACAGTACCCCCCATGTACAGGTTTTATGGTGTCTTGGAAAGTTATAGGGTTAAATATAGTGCTAGCAAATTAAATTCCCTATACTTTCGGCATGGGTTGTCAGGCAGGTCCCGCTAATTGTAATTAATTAGGATACCTAATTATGTAAAATTATTACATAAATATATGTGTAGAATTAATATATGTATATATATATATATATATATATACACATATGTGTATATATACGTATATATATATATAATTTTTTTAAAATATTTTTATTTATATATAGGTATATATATAGTGATATATACGTATATATTTATGTATATAGATATATATATTATTTAGTTCTACGTGTATTTTGATATAAATACATATATATTAATATCACAATACAGTTAGAACGAAATAAAACACATCTATATATTTTTTAATATTTTATTTTTAATTATTTATTTTATTTTATTTTTTTACGTATTTAAATTTTTTTTTATATTATATATAAATATATATAACAATAATTATATATATATTTAATCAGTATCAGTCTACGTGTAATTTGATATTAATATATATATATATATAATTATATATATATTAATATTAAAATACACCTAGACGGTGTATGTGTGTGTGTGTATATGTGTATATATATACTTAGATCATATATATATGATCTATGATATATATATATGATCTAAGTATATATATATATTTTTTTTACACTTATTTTAATTTATTTGAATTTGATTTCCAGCCAGCAGGGGGACTAACTGTCATTACAGTTAGTCCCCCTGCTGGCATTGCTGCAGCCAGCTATCCCGGCCATGTGATTGTGAGGTCCTCGCAAGGACCTCACTCTCACATGGCCGGGGGGGCTGAAGAGAGCAGACGTGCCGCGGGGGGCTCCCTGGGAGTCCCCCCAACCGCGATCGCCGGCGTGGGATCGCCGGCGACCGGGTAAGTTACAAAAAAACGGAGGGCGTACTATTACGTCCTGCGGCGTTTAGAGCCGCTTTTAAAAGGACATAATAGTACGCCCTCCGGTCTTAAGGGGTTAATAGTAAAATACACCTAGACAGTGTATGTATATGTGTGTGTGTGTGTATATATATATATATATATATATATATATATATATATATATATAAACCAAAAATTGAAGACAGGAGCACTCTCTGGGAATTTCAAATTTATATTATCAAAAAATCACCACCTCTACATCAACGTTTCGACCCTTCAGGGCCTTTATCATCTTGATAAAGGCCCTGAAGGGTCGAAACGTTGATGTAGAGGTGGTGATTTTTTGATAATATAAATTTGAAATTCCCAGAGAGTGCTCCTGTCTTCAATTTTTGGTTTATATGTCTGCTGGGATGCACCCGGGTACAAGTCTGTGGAGTATTACTATTGGAGGTTGAGTGCCAGAGGCTGGATCTTTTTATATATATATATATATATATATATATATGATCTAAGTATATAATTTTTTTTTACACTGATTTTAATTACATTTTATTTTATTTCCAGCCAGCAGGGGGACTAACTGTCATTACAGGCAGTCCCCCTGCTGGCAATGCAGCAGCCAGCTAACCTGGCCATGTGATTTGTGAGGTCCTTGCAAGGACCTCACTCTCACATGGCCGCGGGGGACTCCCTGGGTTTCCAGGTGAGTTTCCCCAACCGCGATCGCCGGCGACCGGGTAAGTAACAAAAAACCGCAGGGTGTACTTTTATGCCCTGCGGCGTTTAGAGACGCTTAGAATAAGGCGTAATAGTACGCCCTCTGGTTTTAAGACGACAGAAGTCAAACGAAAAAAATTGCTGTTATTCACTAAAGTGAGATTTCAAAGTAAATTTAAAATTTATGGTCAACTAAACCGAACTTGAAAAAAAATCTGTAAGTCGACTATGCTTTCAGTTTCGGCATCTCTGGTCTTAAATTTAAAATTTTATTAGTGAATGTTTCCAGTTTGGCCATTTTGACCGGAAAAAAAAAGTCAGTTGACTTCTGTCGCCTTAAATGTGAATTTTCTATTTAGTAAATAACCTTGGGAAAATGGGTTACTCTCAACAATTAATATTTTCCAGATGGGCAAAATCCAGTGAAACTGATCAAAGTCCAACCACCATGACATGAATAACCCTTCCAAATTATCAGCTATGCTGTCAGTTTAGCTACTCTTTACTTTTAATTCACATACAGGGTTATTCATTAAAGTGAGCCTTCAAAGTAAATTTATAATTTAAGGCCAAAATAGTAAAACTGGATGCATAGGGAGGCTTTTTTTTTTTTTTTCTCCAGTTTGGCTATTTGTGCCTTACATGCTAAATTCACAGTTTACGTTTGGTTTGGTTTGTTTTTTTTTTACTTTACGTTACAGAGATGTTGTGGTTTTCCATCATACGCGTTATTATACATTCACAAGGAATCGTCTACATCCCGACAGAAAACTCCTGGAAAATTAACCAACAGCCTGCAGCACAGTTTTAAGGAATATGGTGAGGGAAAGGATGTGCCAATCAGAATAAAGAGCAGCCAATCCAGCCTACTGCTACGTATCGTAAACAGCAGCCACTGACACGGCAGAGACGGCGTTCAAACGTCATCTTTCGCATAGCAGGCTGGGAGGAGTCATTGCCCTGTTAGGAAATCCCTGCCGGGTTGGAGAATTTCTTTATTTTTTATTGCGAGGTCTGTGGCGGCTGCCGGTAAGCCTATATAGTTATAACTTCCCATACCGGGGTGTACGAGTTCTGCTGTGAGTGTGTGCGTCACTTCCCCTGCCTAACCGATTCTAACCATACTAACCCCAGAAATTCGCTTGGCGGTCACTAAGGACGTTCTTGAGGGAACGCAGAGGTATTGCGCATGCGTCATGTGACAGCACGCACTGCACTTGGTTTTTGACCTGTTTTTATAAAATGTAGTTTCCCCCCGCTCATGTGCGGTAACTAAGCTGTGTGATTACACTGTATTAGGTTCCTAACGTGACGAGCTGACTTAAAGCAGAGTCTGTATAAATTGAGACATGGATACAAAATACGGTCTCAGTTTAATTATTTTCATTGTGCAACACTACGGTGGGGGAGAGGGTGCTGGGTGGTCGCTCCCATTGGAGGGGTAGGGAAGAATGGGGTTTACAAGAGGGGTGTCACTATAAGAGGTAGGGTAACATGATATTTAGAATATAAACAAGGCTGAAAATTTCCTCACTAGCCATTGGCCTGTGAAAATGTACCCCCTGGAGAGTGCCATGGACGTTCCACGCTTGCAGTGGTGTGCAACTTTTAAAGCCTGGCTTGTAGCTTGAACCTTCCCATTTAATCCCTGTAGAAATGTTATAGGTACAATATATGGAAATCAAGAGTGAGTTATTTAGAGTATGTGGATAATTGCATGTTAAGTTGCATGTTGATGCTTATTTTGATGTAATGATAGTAGTAGTATTTCCCAGTTTAGTAGACTAATAAAGTGTTTATCTCCGGTAAAGCCTGAGTTTGACAATAGGTGGTGCTCCGCTTGCAACATTTGTCCAATCTCAGCAGCTGTCACTAGGTTTAATGACATGGATGTGGGATTCAGGCTCGGTCTATGGAGGATCCGTGGTTTTGGGGAATTCTTCATAGACCTTAGTATTGTACTCTCGCGCATGCACTGAATCGCCTGAAGTCAAAGAAGACCGCAACATGAAGATGGTGGTGCCTGCACGGGACAACCTTGGATAAATGAAAGTGGTCTTACACTGGAACTAGATCGGTTCTGTCAGATTTTGGGGTATTAGTGAAATATGCAAGGAACCCCCTGAAAGTGACAATTTGCTTTAATAAACTAGATTTGTTGTACTGCAGATGGCACTCTCTCATTGATGGAGTGTAGGTAGTTCATAAATGATCAGGATTATTGTTTTTTATAATTTTATTAGGTGTATTGGATTGTAGCCGTATTAGTCCAGTGATGTAGATGTAAAAAAACAGATACAATTTTTGTATCTTTCTTTTTTTTTTTTTTTTTAACGTGTGTGTGTGTGTGTGTGTGTGTATATATCTACCTCTTCCTTATCAAGGAAGGTTATATATGTGTGTACACTGTTATTTACGAATGTGTGAATTCTTGGAAAATTTGAGAAGTTAGCAAAATTGGCTACTTTAGCTTAGAATTTGAAATTTACAGAGCATAGCCTGGAATTCAAAGGTTAGGCCAAAATAGCAGATTTAGAAAAAAAAATCCAAGTCAATTTAGTTCAGTTTGGCTATTTTGATCTTTCATTTGACATTCACTTTGAATTCAGAGCAATTTTTATTTTTGTGATTAACCTTATTCAAGTTCATGTCTTCACATGTTAGAATCTGCATCTAGAGTTAAAAAAGGTATTTAATAAAAGTGAATAATGGTAATTAATATTTTGTCTATAATACTATTCTTATGGTATTACTGGAAGACCAGTTAAATAAGGATGATCTCATAGTACCTCCCAGAACTCCTTTCTTATACTAGACCTGTGTCAGAAATGCAGCTGCTCTCTGCTCCCTCGCGTTATCTAATGATGTCGGGAGCCGGAATATGATGTCATTCTGGTGCCGGCATCATTATGGAGTGCGAGGGAGCAGAGAGGAGCTGCAAACAGAGTACTGCTCCTTCGCACACAGGAAGAGATAAGCCCCACTGGACCCCTGGAAAGACCCACTCAGCTCTCCCAAAGGTAGGGAGGCTGAGTGGGTTTCAATTAAAACAAATGTGTGTGCCTGTCAGAGGGTGTGTGTGTTTGTGCGTGCAAGCCTATTTTGTGTGTGTGTGAGAGCCTGTCAAGAGTTTGTGTGTGCGAGCCTGTTGTCAGCATGAGTGTGTGTGTGTGTGTGTGTGTGTGTGTGTATGTGAGCCTGTCAGTGTGTGTGTACGTTTAGGTACCTGCCCCCTCCGATTGTATGAGGAAGGTGTTTTTACTCAACTTTCTTCCCATTTTCCCACGCCGTGCCAGTTTCGCCATGGCTGAGATGATCAGTCTTTATGATCTCTGCTAAGGCAATGCTTTCCCATAGGAAAGCATTGGGAGGATTTTGTGCATGCGCAGCAAATGTACCAATCCGCATCTCCTCATAGAGATGCATTACATTAATCAATCTCTATGAGGAACATTCAGCGCCTCCATGCAGAGCTTGGAGACACTGAACCTGGGTGCTGCACGTGGTGCAGCAGTGACCCAGGATTCTCTAGTGGCCATCTGAGTGACTGTCACTAGAGGTGTTACTAAGCAGCAATGTAAACTCTGCCTTTTCGCGGAAAAAGCAATGTTTACACTACACTAAAGCGCCTGCAGGGACAGGCTGTAGACACCAGAACAACTACATCAAGCTGTAGTGGTTCTGGTGACTATAGTGTCCCTTTAAGAAATGCACTTTCTCGTTGAAAATGACTGGCTCCTAATTTTTTTAGCTGGCTCCTATATTCCAAACAAATTTGTCAAGCCCTGATTCAACCCTTTCATGGCAAGCATCTTTAGTAGAGCAGATATTTCATTGGTTGTGCCTCTCAGGGGATGCTGTCCCTGCTAACATCTTGCATTAGGATACTATGTGCTGGATTGTCTCAGAGGCAACTTTGCACCTTTTGGTCTTGTCTGGTGTGGTAAATCCCATCTTCTATTGATCTGGTGCTAAGTTTTGAAAATGATGCTCTCCCATTCACGGGCCAAATAGCCTGTTCTTAAAAACTGGTGTCATGGGGGAGGGGAGGTTAGTCAAGCAATGCTTCAACTTAAGTTTATCCCAAATACATAGGGAGTTTAAAATTGCTGGATAGGTTGTTTCTAAGACCGGCCTCAAAACCTTGTTTAGCCACATATGCAATGCAGGTGAGTCTGGATTCATCAAGTCCGTCTCCATATCTATCAGGTGTCAACTATATTACAGGGAAATATTGAGCTAACTCTTTTTTTTATTTTTTGGGGTGTGTTTTATTTAAAATATAAATCGAGGATTGTTGGTATGACTTCTTAAATGAATGCAATGGATTATGCATTATTGATTGTATACTGTGCTTATTCCTCAATATTAAATTAAGAATTACAAAAAAAAATTCTCACAAACATAACAGCACCCCCATGTACTGATTTTTTTTTTTTTTTTTGTTGGTGTAGTCATAGGGCCAAAAATGACATGCCTATTTCAATCTTGTAAATGTGAGTTATTTTCTGGGCCTATGTTGCTTTTGAGTGAACGTGGCTAATAAAGAAAACTACCTCTATAATGGCATACTATTTTAGCAAGTATTCTAAATGTAGTATTTTGAGATGTTGGTGTAGCTACTTTATAGTGGCTGGGCTTAACATAAACCGGTCAAGGTCGGGTGGCTTCAGAAGTCAGAGTAGCTTGGTACAACAAAGAAATTAATAAGTTGGTACATCGTTTCGGTGTTCAGCTCCCCTTGCCTGTATTTAAAAATGTGATTTTACTCCCCCTTTTCCAGCATTTCTTCATAGAGCTGGATAGATTTAATGTATCCCAATGGGGTCCGTTCAGCGCCTTAATGCTGAAACGTGGAGATGCCGAACATCAGTGCTGCTCTGAAAAGGCAGTGTTTACATTAAAAAGTCTCCAGGGACAGACTATAGATACCAGAACAACTACATTAAGCTTTATTTTTGGTGACTATAGTGTCCCTTTAACTGTGGAGTGGTCCTTTTAATAGTGGCAGCTGATCTACCAGCTGCCCAAGACTCTAACCTCCACTAATCTTGGTTAAAGGGACAATATTACTGTTTGGGCAGCATTGATGCGTACATTTCCTTGCGCTGCCTTAACAGTACCGGTAATATTGTCCCTTCAACTAAAACCGTTCACCATAACTCTAACCCTAGCACACAAACCATAACAACAAATCTTAAAGATAAATAATAGTAAAGAGTGCATATATGAAAATCTAGAGTCCCTCAGTAACCCATAACACATGTTTCACAATTCTGTATCCTTTCTATAAATAATATCAGTCAGTAAATATGTGCATAATGGAATGTTTGGACGACTTTAATATCTGTTTCTTTCCCCCCATTTCTGCAGAAGTCAAGAGGATGTTAAGTGCACGTCTGATTTTTAATGCTGCCAAGCAATCAGGTTGGTGTGCTTTTAGATATGTCACTGCTGTATTAATGTGGGGTGTACATGACACAACTCGCTTTGCTGATTTTACCACAGCCACTTCTCCTCCCCTGGCTGAAATCACAATTACTTTTCTCTCCGCTTATACATTGGTTCCCAGTAGAGAAGAATAAGTGTGAGGCATGCACGTGCAAGGCATTTGCGTAGTTTGTCAGTTAAAATGCACTTGAAGCACCAGAACTGACAAAATAATGTGGTTGTACTAGGGCAAATAGACTGTTTGTGCAGTCTCAGAAATTCAAACACTGCTTACATTGGTTTCTATGGCTACCTGTCTGAGTGACAGCCACTAAATGTGCTCCCTAAAACGGTCCTGCAATGACGCTCTGCATGAAGATGCCAAATTCTCTCCATAGAAATTCACTAAGCCAACGCATGCATACTAGCCTCCCAATTTTTCACCATGGGGAACCATTAATTTGGCTGAGATCATTTTTAATGACCAACATTGAGGACAAAAGGCAAGTAAATCTTCTTTCTTTAACCTTCAGGATGTTCCATGCCATCTCCACAGAGTGTGCTTTAATCACATCACGACCATCCATATGGAACAGCCTAACATTTTGGTGTGAGCATGGTTTAAATGATATGTAGTGGTCACGGTGTCTGGAATCTGTGTCTGCAGGTTATCACTTTGAAATGCTGCGCATACAGAAATTACCCTTTGCTAATGTGCATTATGTTTTGGTTAAGCAGTTTTTGGTTGGAATAACCCTTTAAATTCCTGCACACTGCAGGGAGACCTAAGTATCAATCCATACCTAGTCCTCTTCTCTGTCATCTGTGGGCAAATTTAGTGTCCCCAGACTGACAGATGAGCTGTCTGTCTCTGACCGTGTCTTTCTGCATGCCTACCTGCAGACTGTGCTTGCACTGAGCTTTGCCAGCTACCCACCACCTTTCTTTGTGTAATTGGCAGGGCAGCATGCCGGAGCTGCAGCATGAGTGGGAGAACTCCATCTCTGCAATCACACAGCAGAGGGTGCTTTTCGAGATGCTCTGTACTGTGTGAGACATGAAATTCTCTGCTGAATTCGGCATAGGGAATTCCTTTTGAGGTAGGGTTAAGGTTATTGTTAGTGTAGGTTCAGGACAAAATCATATAAAAATAATTTTTTTAACCCCCTTTTTCTTTATTTTTTTATTATAAAGTTATAAAATGATATTATTCCATTAGCAATAAAATTACATCAAAGTTTAATTTTTTTTTTCCACAATTAATACCATGACCACTTCGGTTTTTAAAAGCCAAAAGCAGTGACTTTGTGAGCCTGGTGGGGACCCAGGTAAGTGGGGCAAACCATTGCTAAACGATTTGCCCCATAACTGTTACCTGGGCCCAGTACTCCTGGCATGTAGTAATCATTTATACAATATAGAATATACACTGAATTATACATTAACACAATGCATGAATTGAACATACAATTTAATAATAATTTCCGACTACAGCTGCTAACGTTTTACTACATCTTGGAAAACTGGAAGTAAACTTCACTACGTTATTGACTCAAAGTGTTTATTATGGTTGTCTGATAACCTTTGTTGAGCCGATATAGATATCTATCTCAATTTAATAAGCTGAAAAAGTTAAATGATTCAATACTGTTAGAAAAACTTTATCTACAAATCTATGCATAAACTTTAATGTGGAAAGTTTATTGTTGAACGCTATAAATATGAACTTATGACAGGGAGGGTGAAAAGGAGGAGTAAGTCAGGGCTTCCAAGTGTGTCTATAAACATAATGGAATATGATACAAACATATTATTTTTGTGCTTACATTAGCGCCGTACTCATTTGTCTTGGTTGCTAAGCAGGCTGTAAGTGTCCAAAAGAGATAATGAATACAAACAAATGGATATTTTTAGCATTATTTATTTTTCTTTTAATATTTTTACACTACATATATAAACATTGCGAATGTTTGAACATTGTTTCAAAATGTCATACTATATATTACACACATACATAATAAATTTTTCCTATAGTAGAGCGACAGGATACATTGGTTATCATCCTATTTGGACATGTAATCCCTGTAGAAAAACTTTATAACGTTAATATCTCCCCTGATCCCTTAAATACCTCCACAATTCTGGGAACTGTCAGTTCCTAGTTGCCCTGCATGCGGGACGGGCAGGTAAAGAAGGTCCTCTTGGAGGTAGTGCAGTATGGGTTGCTGAAGGAGAGGAAAGGCTGCAGGACTCATTGGTTGGCAATAACACGCTGTTTCAGTCCAACTGGGTGTTGGATTAGGTTACAGAATGGATGTACCATTTATTTGTAAGTTAGTGGTGCGTCCCAATTCAGCAAGAGCTAACCCAGGTACATGGCCTGCTCACAGAGGATGGAATGGATGCTCAGGAAATGTTTGCATTCCACAGCTTTTGTTGTGCTATGGTGCTTGCGTATGCAGAGGCTCCAAATTTAAAAGGTAGTATCAAATTAAAGTGCTGTTTTTAGTTATAGTTAGGCTGAAAAGAGAGCTGTTTCCACCATCTCTCCGACACATTCTGAGGTCTCTAAAGATGAGCTTAAGTTCTTTTAAAAGAACTTAAAATCTTGCAAGAACTCGGATAATCAGATTTCTTGTTTGTGATTTAAATTTTCAGATGTCTAGTTCTGTAGCTACAGATAAAAGTGATAAAGAGCAGTTAATAGCAACTCCCAAATCTAAGCATTTGCCATGTGCAGAATAAGTTCCTTCTTATGATGGTTTCAGGTAAACCTACAGAAAACCTTTACTGAGCTAAAAGAAGCGGTGTTACAAAAAAACTTGATTGCTGTGCCAAGGGAAAAAAAGACCTGGTTTCCGTCTCCTTTAGATTTATCTTCAGGAGAGTGCTTTAGGGACACAGATTCCTCAAAACCATCATGAATCCAAGAATCTGACATGAAAAACATATTTTCTAGTGGCATAAATAAATGTATTAAGTTTGCAGATCTATGGAGGGGTCAGGATAAAGGACAAGAAAGGATAAGGTTTCTCATTCATTGATAAGTTCAAGGGGAAAAAAATTGCATTTATTTAAAAAAAGTTTAAACTCTTGTTTAAATAGAAGAATTGTGTCACCCAACTAAACAAGAAAAGCATTGGAGAATTGGCAGGTCTAAAAGACCCGATGAATAAGAGAGTGGAAACATCTTGCAGGAAAATTTCAGTCTCCAGCATACTAGAGCACGGCTCTTTTTACTGGAGCCACAGTTAATGAAGCATTAAGCTCCAGGAAATGTAAGATTGCCTTGCAAGGGATTCAGCAGTTGATCCATTAAGGATATTAACCCTTAAGGACAGATGACGGATATATTCCGTCATGATTCCCTTTTATTACAGAAGTTGTGTCCCTAAGGGGTTAAGAAAACCTCAGACTGGCCAATGAATTTGTTGCAGAAATTATAATAGAATCAATCAAGTTGTCAGCTAGAAATATCAAATCGGTCACTTTTATGCTATAGAGCAGGGTTAGGCAACCTTTGGCACTCCAGATGTTGTGGACTACATCTCCCATAATGCTTTTACACCCATAATGCTGGCAAAGCATCATGGGAGGTGTAGTACAAAACATCTGGTGTGCCGAAGGATGCCTATGCCTGCTATAGAGCAAGGAGTTCATGGCTACATTAGAGCTAAAGGATGCGTATCTACATGAACCAATTGGCAGATGTTCAAGTGGATACATCAGATTTGCAAGGCAAAATAGGTTAACATTTCCAGTTCAGGGCTCTGCCGTTCGGCTCCAAGAATTTTCACAAAAATTCTCACCCCTATAGCAGATGTAAGAAAGCAGGGAGTTGTGTAGGTTCCTTACACAGATGATTGTTTTTTTGTTTGTTTTTTTTAAAGCAAGAAAAGACTTGCAAGTAAACATTCAAATAACTCTAAACTGCGTGCTTAAATTATGTTTAACACAGAATCTTCAAATGTTGTTCTGCAGATAATAAAATAAAACCGTGCAGATCATCTGGTTTAAACTTGTAAATAAAATATAAAGCGCAGTGAATGTCAGCGAATAAACCCACATTTACAGGAGCCTAATCACCTCAGGCTCTGGATTTAAAAAGTGCAGCTTATTTTACGTCTTTATAAATTGCTGGTAAGGCCACACCTTGAATATGCTGTGCAATTTTAAACACCTGTTCTAAAGAAGGATATCATGGCACTAGAAAAAGTGCTGAGACGAGCTACATGCGGCCCGCCACAGAGTTTTTTGTGGCCCGCCAAGCAGAGGCGGCTCTCTGAGGGCAGACTGTCCACAGTGAGCAGAGCTGCAGACCATGTGTCTTGCCAAGAACTGGCCAATCAGAGCATTGCCTCGGGTTACCACGGCAATGCTCTGATTGGATCTCGCGAGATTCATGGTCTGCAGCTCTGCGGAGCTGCTGACTGAAAATAATGCCCACTAGACCACCAGGGTTATATTCAGGTATGTAGTCCCCTCTCACATCACCCCCCCTCCCTCAGCATCATCCCTCACTATTAAATCCCTCCCCCCCTCACCGACACACCCCTCCTCGCCGTCAACCCCCCCATCGTTGTCAACCCCCCCCACCGCCGTCAACCCCTCTCTCCCTCGCCGTCAACCCCTCCCTCTCCATCCCTCTCATCACTCCCCTTTAATGCTGTGACAGTTGACTTTTTTTACAAATCGTTGTCTCCTGAAAAATTTCCATGTATGAAGAAATTTGCTGGGAAAATGTTCTCTATATTTGGGTCTAAATATATTTGAGAGCAAAGGTGTTTTTTTATTATTATTATTATTATTATTATTATTATTATTATTATTATTATTATTTTTTTTTTTTTTTTTCTTGCTTAAAGATCAACAAGAGTAAATATAGATGCTCTTTGACAGACATTGACTTGCAGGCTGTGATGAGAATCTCAACAAGCAATCTCACTCCTGATTTCAAAAAAATTGTAGAACAGTGTAGAATTGTAGAACATTTATCTCATTAAACTAATCCTAAAATTAAATGTGCTTGCAGCAATAGATTATATGAAATTAGCACAATAAATACATAGAATAAAACTACCACTATTTTATTTAATTTATATTTATTGATTTTTATGATACAATTTATACCTTTTCTGAAATGCAAAGTTAACAAATGAATGCAATTATTTTAAGAGGTGCGGCCCTCCGCTCCCACAATTGCCCACCCCTGATCTAAGGCAAAGAAAAAGTTTTCTTACAGTAAGAGCAGTAAGGATATGGAATTGTCTGAAGAGGTGGTTTGAACAATATCCAAATCTTTATTACAATAAAAAAGGTTAAAGACTCTTACTTAAATTGTGGTGGGTATTGACTGCAAGTTACCCACAACTGAGCCTGAAAAGCAAGCAGATAGCGATTTTTAGTGGTTAACCTCCGTGTTTCGAAGTTCATCCAATCACTGCCTGCCTCTCAGTGACACACTTCGCACTCCACCTCCTCCCCCACCTTTTATATGGAGCTTTTACAGTCTCCCTGCAGAGTGTTGGGACGCTGAATGTCAGGAGAGTGATTAACTTTTTTCTATAGGAGTTTATCTGTCCACATAGGATAATGATAACCCATGTGTACTGTCACTAATTTACAGTAAGTAAAATATTCTTTATTCTTGCTTTTTTTAAAATGTATTTTTTTTTCTTCAGGTTCCTTCTATTATAAGGTGCCAGCTAGACCGATCAGCCATACGCCTCAATTGCTCTCATTTAGTAAGTAATCTATGTTTGTAAGTCGCACATAGAAAACCAAAATTTTTACTTTATTATCATGAGAAGCATTTATATAATGTTACAGACTGTTGAGATGATTAGCTTTTTCCAAACATGGTCCGTATGCTGCCGGTTTGTCAGCCTCATGGAGATTTTTTTTTTTTTGGTCATTCATAGCCCTACTCTCAGCATAAACATTATTTGCCATAGCAAGGGTTTTGCTATGTGGCATTTTGTTACAATGGTTAGTGTGCATATGCTGGTGTTCATCTGGGCAGAAGGTGTCTATATATGTTGTGCATGTGTGTCCTTACAGGGGTGTGTTTGTAGGGGGGTAGAGAGAGTGAGTGAGTATGTGTGTATATGTATGTATGTATGTATGTATGTATGTGTGTATGTATATATATAAATACTTTTTTTTTTTGGCATGGTTTTAACATTTCTGCAGATTTCACTTTCGCTAACAATCAGACAGTGACCGGGCCATTCATTAAAGTGAGATTTTCTGGGAATTAAAAGTCAATTTAACATTTTAAGGTTGCATCCACCATGGTGCAACTGCCCACAGCCACAACCTGCACAGACCTCTCTCACTACTTCTGGCCAGATGTCTGTAAGCTCCTCCAGCTGCATCACCCCACTCACGCATAGATATAGTGACACATATAGAAGAATAACACGCATACAGACCGACACAGTGTTTGTTTAATTAATTTATGGCTTTCATCTATAAAGTGCCAACAAATTTTTGCGGCACTGTACAATTCAGGGAGAACGTATAATATACACAGATGAGCACAAAAATTAACAAGGGCCCAGCTCGTGCGCTGCGATCTAGCCATTAAAGCTGTTTTATACAAAGTGCTTAGTTGGCCTGTGAGCTTATAATCTACAGGGTGTGATGGGGATTTGAGACCAGAGATATCAAAGAATTTAAAAGTGATGGCAAAAGGAAGTGAAGAGTGTTGCAACTACTGGTAAAATATAAAGGGAATGAGGAGATAATAAAGTAAGATCTCAAACATCTAGAGGAGCATGCTATAAATGTAACAGGAACCTGGGTGGGTGCCTAAAGAAAATAAAGAGATTCAGTATTGCATCTGTCTTGGTGTGTGAAGTGAGGACCGAAGTTTGCAAGGTTGTTGCCTGGAGTCTAGCAAGTGGGAGAGGGAGGGTTTGTTACATAAGCCTCGTCTCCTAAATTCACCAGCCCCAGAATGTTGTGGGGTTTGACTAAGCTTTTGGAGGCAGAGATGCAGTTTAGGAGATGTGAGGGCCCTGTGCATGTACTGCATGAGGAAATGGGATTAAAGGAAGAAATGCCCAAGTAGGCCTGAAAAGTAAAGTACGATTTTGGGAGTGGTGACATTGTTCTATAAACAGGCTTCATGCTTTCTTTTTTTCTAATTTGGGGTTCTAACTTGCGCAATTCTTATTTTTTCAGTTTGACTGCTTACTCTGAGGTCACTAGGAAACTGCTGGCACTATAACCACCACACCGCTGTAATGGTTATGGTGCATGGAGTGTTCGTTTTTTTTAAAGGTTTTCTTTATAAGTTTATATAACACATAGGGGGAATTCTGGAAACGGAATGCAAAACTTTACTTTACATAGGACACGAGGCCATGCGTTTAGACTGGAAGAAAGAAGATTTCGTCTAAGGCAAAGGAAAGGTTTTTTTTACTGTAAGAACAATCAGGATGTGGAATTCTCTGCCTGAAGAAGTGGTTTTATCAGAGTCCATACAGATGTTCAAACAGCTACTAGATGCATACTTGCAAAGACAGAATATTCAAGGATATAATCTTTCAATGTAGGGTAATAACTGCTTGATTCAAGGATAAATCTGACTGCCATTCTGGGGTCAAGAAGGATTTTTTTGTCCTAGCTTGTTGCAAAATTGTGCTTCAAACTGGGTTTTTTTTTTTTTGCCTTTTGGATCAACAGCAAAAAACAGGTGTGAGGAAGGCTGAACTTGATGGACGCAAGTCTCTTTTCAGCTATCTAACTATGTAACTATGTAAATAACATGGTGTATAGCTGTATATGAGAAGTGCTGGAAATGTTATATTCCAATTGGCCATTCACACTTGATTTATGAAAATAATGCCTTTAAGAAAAATCCTGTTGAATGGATGGATCTTCTGATGCCCAGACCAATATACACTCTCAGTGGTAAGATGCCATCAACTCAGAGAGAAGAAATTGCAAAATGAAAATGCAAATAAAAAGTGTAACTTTAAAACACTTCCCCAGGGACCATTCACATGCTGGTAGGAGCAAACAATAAATACACAACCCCCTTCCCTCCAGTGTCCTTGTAAACCTTTTGAAACCCGGAAAACCTAGAGAATTGAAGCTAACACTCAACTGGAGGATGAAGGAGCCAATGGGACACAGTCTTCTTCTTTCACTGGTGACTTTTGTGAACTACACTTGCTGTTTTTAACTTTCATGTACGTTAATAAATGGATTTAAAGCTACACTTTTTATTTGAATTTCAATTTTGCAATTTCTTCTTTCTGAGTTGATGGCAGCCATCCAATTGGATATGTCTTACAAGGCATTATTTCCACAAATAAAGTATGAGTGGCCAATTTGAATATAACATTTATACAGTTAGAGGCTATGTTGCCTTGCATTCTGCTCTTTAACAGAGTTATCCCTATTTGTTGTAGATACTTGTTTTGGAAGACAACATAAAGTCTTCAAGGCACTATCTTCTCAATTTAAGGGAAGGTTTTTTTTCATACATTATTCTAACATTTTCACTGTGTTTGTTTTTTGTATATATTTTCTGTTTAAGCTTGTCAGTTTTCAAAAAATACCCCAAATAATAGTAATAATATAATCCAAACAAAAGCTTTAGGAATGTCTTCTGTCTATTACTGTGTAAGCATGGAAGAATTGCTCATCTTCTACTTACAGTATTAGTCTAACATATATTTATCCTTTACTTATTAGTATAACTGGGGATTCTGTAAGGTTTTATTACTTTTTATTTGTCCCTTAACATTTTCAAACTCTGAAATCTTCCATTATTTGTTTTTTGTCTCCACAGAATATGTCAATGCCAGAGAAGAAGCAACAGATTTGAAATCTGTAACTGACAGAGCAGCTCAGACCTTGCTGTGGACAGAGCTATTTAGAGGTAATTTAGGACATGGATTATATGTTGTAGCTTCTCTTCTTTCTTACACAAATACCTAGATGTTTTTTTTTTGTTTGTTTAAATATGTCTGTGAGGGCAACATTATACAAAAAAAAACCTGTAAAATAATGTGAAGAGAATCCCGAAAAGTTGGTGAATATATATATAATTAATTTATTTGTAGTCGGGGCACTTGCCGTGATAATAGTGTAACATAGCATATTATAACCAAATGACGCCAGTCGGTTGTGGTGTGCCGGAACCGACAGTGCAGTAGGCCTGTAATAAAAGTGGGCCCACCTTAGAGGGTGATATGAATAGAGGAAGCGGTGGGAGGGGTGATTCGCCAGACTGTCCACGGTAAGGTGGGAGAGGATTGGCCACCCTTTTAAAGTTTCCTAAAAAACCTCACCACACTGGCATCAACATCACGTTATTGGTTACACTTTTACAATACCATCCCTCACAGCATTGGTTAAATTTATGAGTAAAGGCTGACTCTAGGGTTACATTTGTTGCCGTGATAATAGTGTAACATAGCATATTATAACCAAAAGACATATTCAAATGACACCAGTCGGTTGTGGTGTGCCGGAACCGACAGTGCAGTAGGCCTGTAATAAAAGTGGGCAAAAAGAAGAATACCATACCAATTTAATCATATAACAACAATCGTTTATTCGGACAAGTCACAAAAAGCTTGTATTACCTCTTCCACTGGTTTGGGCTGTAAAGAGTATAGGTGGAGAACTTCTAGCATCCCATAGTCCTGATGATATGAGCTGGATTGTGGTTGGAGGAAGCTGAGAACGCTGCCCCTATGGGGTAGGAGTGTCCTGATGAAAGGTTTGTATTATGCCGAGCCTAGTTAACAGTAAGTGAACACGAAGCATGCCTTAAGATGCTGTACGAATGGGAGCCATGAAGTTCTGATAATGTCTGGAGTGGTTGTATCTGTAAAGTGGTGCAATAAGTATTCAGAACTGTACCGGGCCCTATTGTTTAGAGTAGGTAATAGGGGTATGTTGACCGTATGTGCTATAGGGATAGGTATAGACTGATGTAAAGATAGGTCCTAATGGTCTATGGTGTCTGTGGTTATTATATTCTTAGTGGTAAAGTCATGGGATGTAAGAACCCATAGCATGCTAGAGGTTTGGCTGTTTGATTGTTGTATGGTCATGTGCTCCGCAGGAGCTGAATCTATAGTTGGATAGTGAATGAATATGTCGTGTGGATGAGTAGCCTTTGATATGGCACAGGTGTTTTGGATTTGAATTCCTTTCAGTAGGTCTTTATCAGATAATATAAAAAGGAATCCTGTATTGTTGGGGTGTCGTAGGAGCACGTGGTGTTGGATATCCATGAGATACCGTTTAATTGTGTTAAATGATTATATAAGTTAAGGTGGCAAAAGAAGTGAACCCCAAAACAGATTCCATAGCAAACATGTCAATAGCTTGAACCCCCCTACAGCCTTAGTGAAAATATGTGAACACCCTATCGTACAATTACCTACTGTCGACTGAAAGTGTAAGGTGAGAAACGTGATGTGCAAGGGTAAACCATACCTTATTCCACGAGCATGTCTCGGAATGGCGGGCCGGTAAGCAAGCCCGGAAGAGGTGGGTAGTGTCTGGCCGAAACCCCGAAATGAAACCGATGAATGTGGTCAGCTGAGACATTTGTGAAACCCGGCATGTGAATACAAGTGATAAAATAGCAAGCAGCTATTCGTGTGAGTTTCCTCAATAGTCAATAGTCAATAGACCAGAGATGAAGATCGGCCCATATGTACAATGGCTAGGTGTATGTGAATAATATCTGACAGAGTGACTGGACCATATTGGTCCCCAGGCTATGGCAGCCGTCATGAACGGATATCATATGAAACAAGGTCGGAGTATAGGAGAAGCTGGGTCGGGACTTAACGCCTATGAGCCATGACGCGCAACGCCATACATTCCCTCCGAAGGCCGTCAAACCAGAGTATGCCGCGGCATCTGTCCAAACAAAGGGTGAAATGTCAGAGCGGGTGGAATAAACATGGCTCGCCCTTCCGGTATTCGAGGAAAGTGCCAATAAGAAAATGAGTGGTTGCATGAGTTTCTAAACATGATATGTCTGTGGTGAGTCGTGGGAATAAAGAGTAGTAATCGGGAAATGAAGGATCTACCCTGTGGTATGATTCACATGGCAACATTGAGTGACCCCAGCAGTAATCGAAGGTTCTTGCGGTAGCCAGACCTTGTTGCAATTAGAGTTCAAATGCACGATATGTGCCAGCCTGTATGTGGAAAGAGCCTAACCGGATCCCCAAAATTGTGTGAAAAGGAGGGGAACCAAACCCCCCTCCACAAACCCTTGAACTAGTTCCATCCTTATAACTATACACATTAACTCTCGGTCTGTTAGATCTGTAGTAAGTTAGCATTCCACTGTCCCAGTTGTCAAATGTACAAACCCATGTGGAACCCTAGAGTCAGCCTTTACTCATAAATTTAACCAATGCTGTGAGGGATGGTATTGTAAAAGTGTAACCAATAACGTGATGTTGATGCCAGTGTGGTGAGGTTTTTTAGGAAACTCTATACGGACACAAGGATAATAAAGAGAACAAAACGTGTAACAACCTACCTGAACTAGAACCACCAGCCCCTCCGGAACTGTGACACATAACAGAAAAACATGTAATTTAATCATCATAGTGAGATGAAGGGATAGGGTACTGTCAGGCTAGCTAGAAGCCAAGTGGCGAAGAACTTGGCTAACTTAACGTGACAGATGAGGCCCTACTAATTGCCAAGCGGCGTGAGAGGCGCTAACTATGAGGCCACCAAACGTTGTGGCAGGGTGTTGGCCTCTCGGTGGCAACTAAAGCATAAGATAGAATAGGAGTGACATGGGAGGCCCTCCCTATGCAACCATGCGAGGCGGCTACCTATGATTTGGGCCGAGGGACGTATACCTCAGAGTATGAGGATGGGTGATGGCCTCGCGGGACCACTAACGTATGGATTAAGACCGGAAAACAGAACCTAGTTGGGCAACCTAATTCTCAAAAAGCCAGTACTACCCTAAATAGAAAGTACAGGGATGTGAAAACGTGCCTGATACAGTTGAGACAGGACTAGATTTACCAGTAGGAAAATAGGAGCGAGAGAGGTATTAGATACGTGCTGTAACCTAGTAAAACGATAAGGGGATTAAGTATCCGTGCGTGTAGATTATGTGAGTGGCCCAGAACGCGGGCCTGAACAGTAAACGGAAAACCTTCCAGAACCTATAGAGAAGTAATGAAAATAATAAAAGGTAGGTGACGGAAATGCATTTCTTGTACAGCAACAGAACTGCACGGCCAAGACACCTAAAAACGAGATGTTAATGCTCAATAACAGAACACACAATGAGTACAATCTAAACCACAACATCAACCCAAGAAGACCAAGCATTTTATCAATGACGTCACAAAACTTAAAATTAATATCCTGCAATGAACTTGCAGGAACATAATAACGAATATCACCTAACAGAAAATTTATATACCAGCTGACAGACCAAGGACTCCTATGGAGGGGGTAATGCCCCGACGTCTCTATAACCTGAGTGCGATACCTAGGACTGAACCCTGCATTTATGTAGACAGAGTGATATACCAACCCGATATGTGAATTGTGGCCCACTACATATTGAAAGCAGGGGGCAAATCTGAACAGCAGGACGTTAAAATTGAACCCTGGTTCCAAGTGTGATCAAACGCCCTACTATAATATACCCACACTTATAATTTATGAAATAATAAACAAGATTTCAACCACTAGAACTATGGTATATTAGTGAGGCAGAGCAATGAAGGGAAACATTTGCAGGACACCAACATACCTTCTGTAAGAAAATATTCTGGTTGCTCTTATGCCACTAGAAGTATAAGGGTGTTATCGGCTAGAGGGACGGAAAGTAAAGGACAAGAGTTGCATTCCTTAATATGACTTGCGTAGCATACTAATTGTGAACAGCTGTGACCAGAGGGTTCAAATATGAGGCAGTGGAACATGTACTTACAAGGTTTGCATAATAAATTGATACGTTTTTCTCGCCATATGTAATAAAAGGGGATATTCTGGATTGATAAATCGAATGTGGTGCTTTGTTGCTTTGAGATGTTGATAAATGACCCTATGTGTGTTTTGCGTGGGTCTGTCCGTCTAACCTGTTCCTTTCTAGGCGTAATTTAGCAGGTTCCTGCAGACATTAACTGTATTTACTCCATTATGCTTTAACCCTGTAGCAGCATTACAAGTGTTTAACAATCCCTATGTGGATTTGCCATGTAAATGTGTCTTTAATCCTGCATTTGCTGTAAAAGCTATATTGGTACATCTGTAGCAAATGACCTGAAGAAAGATTGTGATGTGAAACTGTTTGCAATTGCAAGGATGTATTTAATGCCTGGAAGACGAGCACATAGCTCACTGTATCTGTCTATTGGATTGTTAATGCAAGAGATTCAGGTGTTCTTAGGCTGAAATGTGAGGGATCACCTTTAAGGCTAAACATGGAATCTTTAAAAATATAATGCACCAAGTGTTAAATTGTATAATGTTTTTCTAGCACGCCTATAAAACCAGGAGGTTGCAAGACTCCCTGTACTAACCACGTGCGTTCCATACATCACCATGGCAACGAGCCGGAACACCGTGTCGGGAGCCTGTGGCGCAATAGCGTACCGGCCGAGTTACCGGGCCCCCCAAGCTCGTAGGCATGTGGGGGTAAGAGATTAAGGAGCCGGATCCACCGATGCAGAGAACCGGCTCCTATCGAGAGGGGGGGGGGGGGGACTAGTCGATCCCGGGCAAGGCTCTCGGTGGGGAAACCCCACAATCCCCCGTGCCGCAGCCCCTGTCCTGCAGCCGAGGACCCCGGCGGTCTGCAGGCTGGTACAATGATACCGGCCTGCTTACTCACCATCTGTCGCAAACCGCCGTGAAGGAGGAACGCCAGCTGTCAGGAGTAGCTGCTGTGCTGCTGCCACTCTGGAACTGCTGCCTCCACTCTGGGAACGGGAAGTCCAACCGCTCTGGGAACCGGAAGTTATTCGCCAGACTGTCCACGGTAAGGTGGGAGAGGATTGGCCGCCCTTTTAAAGGGAATTCAAGCCCCTCCTACAACTACAGGCCAAGGCCTTACACATATATATATATATATATATATATATATATATATATATATATATATAGTGTATCTCAGAAGCCCATCAAGTGCAAATTTTTACACATCTGTTTCTGCTATTGATCCAAAAGTAGCTGTGCTGCTAAAAAGGTAAAATCATTTTTGAAGCTAAAATAATATGACCGATTTAGACCTGAGGAAGAAAGGAAAACTCTTAAAAGCTTGTCTTTCAAGTATTAAATAAAAAAAAAAAAAAAGTATCTGTGCACACTGCAATATTCTGGTATCTATTCTAATATGTTAATATGGTTTCTCAAGATTATTACTGAGCACAAATGAAATTGCTCCTGTGGAGAATTTCACATTTTAACTGTTTAAATAATTTTTTTTACGGTTCCATAATATCTGTCTTTAACCCTTTAACAAAGTCGGCTTATGTGCCGTCAGGGTGGCATACACTTGCCTTCGCCAGCGACCTGCGTTGATTTTGCTCGGGGGGGGACTCTGGAACTCTCTTCTGTCAAATGTAAATTCTGTGCAAAATTTACATCTGTCATCAGCGCACATTGCATACCGGCAATCCGCTGCTGCATTTATGGCTAGGTAGAAGGACTGGCCCTTGTTGTGGAGCTTCGTCCATAGGTTGTGGTACAGCCGGGCAAAAAACTCCTGCGTGTGCCTGGGTGGCTGGAGGAGAGTGCCTCGTGGCGTCGGGCGCGCCTGTGCCGCCATCTTGATAGCGTTTCCTTTATCACTGTGAAGTGCAATTTTATTTGTTTGGTCAGACCGCTTTGTGGGGGTAACCGTCCCCGGCGAGGATCGGGATAACCCCCGCCGGTCCAGAGGGGGGGGGTAGCAGGGCTGTAGACCGCGCTTGTTTGTCGGGGATCGGCCGCCTCCCTCAGGCTTCAGTCTCCGCTCACATGTAGGCCGCGTGGCCGGTCCGTGTGCCCATTGTTTGCCGTGGTACATGACTGGTATCTGTACGCTCCCCGTGCAGTCCTGCTTCGTTTGTGGGGCTTTGTGTACCGCTATCGTGGATATTTTTGGCAGTATTCGCGTTTGTTTATCCGCTGGTGCAGGAGCTCTTAGGGAACACGTCCGGCCATCTTGGCTGTCAGGCCCCGCCCCCAATTTGTATGATTTTGACGTATGTTTATATTTGGAGTATGCTGATTCTGAAAATGTTTTATGTGAATGTGATGCATACTTTTAAAGTTATGAATAATGTGGAAAAACTGTATTTCTCTGCCTGTGATAATTACATTACCCATTGTGTAAGGTAATTGTATCTGAGTGTATTGTACGTGTTTATTGGTTGTTTTCCAAAACCCTGTGGGTGGTACTAATGTGTATATAAAAACAATAAAAGCACAGCTCTGTCTGTTCCTGCTTGACCCTCAAAACGGAGCCTTGTCTTGTTCTTGGGGGGATTTATTGTATGCTGTTCCAGTTTGAATGCTAGGAGTGTAAACCTATTCGTATGGTTTTTCCTATTCGGCTGTTTACAGCATTCGTATGCTTGAGAGCATTCGTATGCTTCTCCGGTTCGGTGGTTGTGGTGTCTGCTGCAGTGCTTGGAGTCCTCAGGAAGCGCTAGGAGCATCCTTCAACGGAGGTACCCAGTTGGGGTGCCCGTCAATCCGTTACAATCCCCTATCTTGGATGGCGGGATCTTGGGCCCACAGGTTCTCTGGGATCGTGCCTTCCCTCTGGGTAACTCCATGGGGGCCCCCACCCTTGGAGAGAAACCTGTATCTGATGGGATTACTGCTCTGCAGAATGCTTTGGTTCAGACTTAAGTTGTTCTAGATCAGGCATAGGCAACCTTCGGCACTCCAGATGTTTTGGACTACACCTCCCATAATGCTTTGCCAGCATTATGGATGTAAGAGCATTGTGGAGGATGTAGTCCACATCTGGAGTGCTGAAGGTTGCCTATACCTGTTCTGGATGGTAGCCAGAGTAATAGCATTAAATACAACAAATACAGGGTGCGCTAAGTAGGACAATGAGAGATAATAAACAAAAATCGCTGTACTTTAAGAGACTCTTTATATTATTGCTGATGTTTGTTTATTATCTCTCATTGTCCTACTTAGCCCACCCTGTATTTGTTGTATCTTGTTCTCTCCATTCTTTGAAGGGTTTGAGGGTTACCCTTCCCCTCAGGTGTGCATCTTTATTCTCCCCTGTGATAAGTACTGTAGCGCTGTTCCTCTCCTATTTCTTTTTTCTAATAGCATTAAATGCTTGATATTCGCTCTGTTTGTCAGGAGCTGCAGAGGAACTCGTCCACAATAATGTATATTAAATGCTATAGGAAAATCCATGTAAAGTGCATTAAATTTGACAATCTGATCTATATAGTTCTACTGACATTAAAATAAAATGTGGTTAAAGCAAACCTTTTAGAATTTGTGCTGCTTTTAGAATGTGGAAGCAGACCACAATCTCCTAGTATACAGAGTTTTGGGTGGTGGAATCTGAGCCAGACTTTTACAGACTTGTCTAAAGCTGCTTCTGATCCTTGCAACCTGCACTCCTTTTGCTTTTTAGATCAGCAACTAGTCTGCTTTTCTCATCTGTTTCTATCTTCATCAACCCAGGTCTAGGAATGACTCTCAGTTATATGTTCAGGGAGCCAGCAACCATAAATTATCCATTTGAGAAAGGTCCTCTAAGCCCACGGTTTCGTGGAGAGCATGCATTACGCAGATATCCATCTGGAGAAGAGCGCTGTATCGCCTGCAAGCTATGTGAAGCTATCTGCCCTGCACAGGTAGGTTAGAGAAACTTTTGTTTGACGTTTATTTTTTTTATTTTTTTTTTAAATGTCTTGTAATGAATAGTGATGCTTAACAGTCTCTCACTGCAGGCTATCACAATAGAGGCAGAAACCCGAGCTGATGGGAGTCGTCGGACCACAAGATATGACATTGATATGACCAAATGTATCTATTGTGGCTTCTGTCAAGAGGCTTGTCCTGTAGATGCTATTGTAGAGGTATGGTTGTTTTTTTTTTTTTTTATCTTGGATATTTGCTGCAGAGTCTTTCGTTGGCTAGAGACAAGACCAAACTAAATAATTTAATGGAAGGGAAAATGTTAAAATTGTATAGTAATGGCAAAAGTAGTATATATATATATATATATATATATATATATATATATATATATATATATATATATATATATATATATATATATATATATATATATTCATTTTTTTATTTTTTTTTAGGTTGTATGTATGTATGTATGTATGTATGTATGTATGTATGTATGTATGCATGTACACACACTTTCTCAAACTGTTTAACCTGTTAAGGTAAATGTGCGTCTGGGGGTCTGCTGGCATAATAACTTCATTTAGGTGAAGTTATTATGGTGACCAGAATGTCTAAAGAGCAGGTGCATGATCTATACAGCCAAACCGTTTCATTAAGCTAAAGTTGTTTTGTTGTCTAGAATCATGTTGCCGTGTACATTTTAGGTGTGGTGTTTTTTTTTTTTTTTGTGTAATGTAATGTCAAAATACACAGCAATTACAAAAGCAAAAAAAAACTAAACAAAATAGGCAGCTCTTTTCTGCTTACACGGCCTAACCATGTTATTTCTCAGAGCAACATAGGAGATGGGACAATTTGCTGATTCCAGGCAAACTTTCAGACTATGTGTGTCAGAGTAAGACCTCACTTCTGACTTTCCTTCTAAAAAAAATTGTAGTTGTGATGGCTCACAAACAGTGTATAGCAGTGATGGCGAACCTTTTTGTAGAAAAAAAAAAAAAAAATGAACACAAGAACAAAAAGAAAACTCATACAACGGGTAACTTAACCTTAAGGACCAAACTTCTGGAATAAAAGGGAATCATGACATGTCCCACATGTCATGTGTCCTTAAGGGGTTAAAATATAAAGAGGTAGAGTTGAGGGGGAGGGGAGTGGTTAAGGGTTAAGAGTATAAACCTAAAGTTTTCCTTTATCGGGTAGCTCCACAGCACATGATATATAAGCCTATAAACATATAATGGCATTGATTGACTGGCCTGTAAACATATTGTGGCTCTGACTCATTATGCATATGCACAGTAAACTGGGCTGCTGTTGATATTTTGGTATTCATAAGGTTCTATAAAACACTTAAAGCATACTAATTTTCCTGGCTCTATAGGGGATCTAGGTCCCCCCCCACCCTCAGGGCCCCCTTCCCGCCGGGCTCTAGGGGGAGGAAGGGGATAAACTTACCTCTTTCTCCAGCGCCGAGCGGGGGACTCTCCTCCTCCTCTCCTCCTCCTTCTCGTCATCATCGGCTGAATGCGCATGCGCGGCAGGAGCCGCGCGCGCATTCAGCCAGTCCATAGGAAAGCATTCTCAATGCTTTCCTATGGACGCTGGCGTCGTCTCACTGTGAAAATCATGGTGAGAGGCGCAGAAGCGCCTCTAGCGGCTGTCAATGAGACAGCCACTAGAGGCTGGATTAACCCTATTCTAAACATAGCAGTTTCTGCTGCTATGTTTATAGAAAAAAGGGTTAAACCTAGCTGGACCAGGCACCCAGACCACTTCATTAGGCTGAAGTGGTCTGGGTGCCTATAGTGGTCCTTTAATGTTGTGTGTTAGGGCTAGATATTTGTGAGTTGATGTCTGTGCATGTGTATGACTCACTCAATGGTTGTGTGTGAGAGTTTAGAGTGCACCTATGTATCTGTGTATGTGTTTTTATGTGTATTCCTAATTGATATTTTTAAACCTAGTTACTAGATTCTATGGAATTTTATGAAGTCTTTTGTTAGTGTATATGACTTCCTGTGTTTTATAGTGATAAGGGTATGTCTGATATTTTGGTTTTGATAATTTACTGCAATCGTTCTATTTTTATTTTTATTTATTTCTCTCACTTTTGTCTGTAGGGTCCAAACTTTGAATTCAGCACAGAAACTCACGAGGAACTTCTGTACAACAAAGAAAAACTTCTAAACAATGGCGACAAATGGGAAGTTGAGATTGGAGCAAATATACAGGCTGACTTTCTTTATCGCTAAGTGTTGTGCATCTCAATCAAGAGCTAGCAGAGCAGGCTTTGTATACCACTGGGCACAGTCCATCTTTCCACATACTAAATTTACACAATAGTTTACACAGATTACTTATTATGGACTGTACGTTTAACCTGTAGTGCTGCAAGACATTCAGTAAATCCTTTTGGCCATGCACTCCTGTCTTTGTAAGATCGATATATACACACAAATGTTAAGTTTTGTTAACTTGCTGTTCTGGCCCCTGAATTCTAATAATCTGAATATAAGGAAGTGTGTACATCAATAGCCAATTGAAAGCATATAATTAATATGTGGTTCAAAACCCAATCTCCACAAATCATACATACTGTGGCATGTGTATTTTGGGTTTTCTATAGATTTTTGCATTGGAGTTGTTTTAGGATGTTTCTGTTCTGACAAAAAATATTATTACATTAAGTATGCTTTTATTTATAGAAGAGAAGCACTGTATATCTGTCTCCATAACTGATTTCAAGATGCGTGCAGGTTTTGATTTCTTTCAATAAAGCTGATTTTTGTTTCACTCTTTTGGCACAGATGATTCCTCCTTCTCCCCCCAGAATCGTCATGCCTGCCACATTATCCATACCTTCCATCAAGAACATTGTGTTCCATTAATGCTCAATTAGACACTTCATATAGTTGGATGAACAATAAATGAACTTTTTTTTATTAGGGAAGTAGATAAGCAGAACGGAATCATAAAAGGTTTGATTTATTAGGGGCCATTGAAAGCAGTGTGCCATAGTTTGCAATGTTCCAAAAAATTGTTTCAGCGAAGATGAGGAAAAAATATTGCACAATTCGGTATGTTTGCCAAATCATTTGACCAATCAGCATCTTTGAACATATCTGAATCTAGGTCACAACAGGTTCAGATCTGGAGGAAAAATGGTTCTGGAAAATAGCTTGTTTAAATATAGTGTGAAATTAGTCACCAGGGCCAACATAGCTGCAAGGCAATGGAACACATGACCTGTTTATTGCGAAGCATATAGCCGACCATAAAATAAAAAGGTAAGGTTAGCGCTAATAATATAGTGAACAGGCAGCGACCTTTTAGATGGTAACCCTCTATATAAAAGATACACAGTAAAGAGAGAGAAAGGTTGCACCAGAAATAAACTAAAAATAATAAATAAAGATTAAAAAAAATAAAAATAAAATTCAAAATAATAGGTAAGTTCCAATGAGTGTCAGGAGATAAGATAAGTATAGTCACTAATTCCGCTGTGGGGGTAGGTTCTCTTGTTGTAGTAGTTCACACCGTCTCGTGATATGGAAAACACAAGGAGAAAGGACCAAACGTGCGGAGTGTATACACTTAATGTGACAGTATTAAAAATATATATGTTGCACTCGCATTTGGGTGAGCTATAGCCAGCTCAGGGTTTGTAGGCATATAGTGGTATAATCCCCGCTTACAGGATATATTGGTGCTTGTCCTCCAAGGGGTTTGTCCAACTCTCAGGAGGACAAGGAGATAAAAACAGCAGATAGTGCTCTCTGATGATATTTTAAGGTGGTGAATAAAATATACTCACAAGTAAAGTGCAGGTCACACTGCACTTTAGATATAGCGTTAGTGGTATAATCCCCACTTCAGGATATGTAGTATAAAATGCCAGGAAAAAAAAAAATAGTAATAATAGTGTGCAAAAAATGATAGTGGTACAAATATCTAACCAAAAATCATTTATTATATAAATAACACAATATAAATAACCATTAACGTGTTTCAAGCGCTTGGGTGGTATGACCCCTACCAGGGATATAGCTCCAAACAATCCGACAGCAGCAAAGTTAGGTCTAATTAAAAAAGTACTTTAATGTTAAAAAAATATAATAAAGGAAATACAATATATAATATAGTGATAAAAAAGTTATAAACCATACACTTAAGGCGTTTCTCCTTGGCTCGACGAGGTTTGCTTCCTCTGGAGCTGGAACTTTCTTGCAATGAGAGGCGTGTATCCAAGTCTTCTTCCCGACCAATTTAAGGGTAGATGTAGTTAGGAGGACTTGCAAAGGACCGGCTCAAGAGTGTGTTTCCTCAGGAAACTCTTGACCAGAACCTAATCACCAGGAAGTAACTTGTGGGTGCCTGTATCAGACTCTGGATCTGGAATGTAAGAAAACACTTGTACATGGATTTTGGTCAAAGCCCGAGAAAGGGCAGTTACATAGTCAACCAATATATCTGACTGGCTCAGCCCCCAGACTCTGCTGCTATTTTCCCCAGCAGCTCCAACTCCAAACAAGATTTCATATGGAGACTCTCTGGCCAGGGCAGGTTAGTCTCTCGGGCCATTTTAAGCATTCTGGCTTTTAAGGTGCCATCCATGCGTTCTACCTTGCCACTGCTCTGTGGGTGGAATGCAAGGGTCACCTCCAGTGCTGTCCAGAATTCTTTGGTCACCAGTGCATTGAAGGATGAGCCCTGGTCACTTTCTATCACTTCTGGGACTCTATATCTGCACACAACTTTGGTGAGTAGACGTTTGACTGTAGTCTTGGCTGTCATGTTGGTGACTGGAAAGGCTTCTGGCCATCCTGAGAACATATCCACTATGACCAGTGCATATTCATACCGGCCACTTTTTGGCTTCTGAATATGGTCAATTTGGATCCTCTGGAAGGGATGTTGAGGCTTGGCTAGATGCTCGGGGGGGGGGGGGGACTTTTTCCATTCTCCCGGGGTTGCATTTGGTAGAGATGGTACAGGATCTGCAGTAGTTCCTGGTCAGAGTGTCACGATTCCGGGAACCAAACACGCTAACACACACAGAACAGGTGCAGTACCGGACCTTAGAGTGGCCGGGCTAAGCACACAAAGAATAGTCAGCAGACAAGCCGAGTAAGGGGAACCAGAAGACAGAATAACGAGAAACAAGCCGAGGTCAAAGGATAGGAGAAAGTCACAAAGTCAGATAAACAAGCCAGAGAGTACGTAACCAGAAACACAAGCTCAGTAGCAGTACTAGCAAACAAAGACCACAACAGGGCACTGAGAGACAGGAAAGGTAAGTATTTAAATCCTGAGCTTAATTCTGATTGGATAACTTCCAATCAGAATTAACAATCACACATGGGGGATATCTATACCCCCCACTGTGATTATTGTGCTGTAGCTTTAACTCCGTGACCCCGGCGTTCAAATATAAGTGCTGGCTCCCAGCGTGCAGCGTTATACATGCTGCCGCTGGGAGAAGGAGAGGACGCCGCTCGCTGACAGGCAAGGGGAGAGGGGACCGCGGGCGGCGACGGACCGAGGGTGAGTGCTGCGAGAGGATTGCAGCCTTCCCTCAGCTGCCCGCGGAGCCCTGACATAACCCCCCCTCAAGGACCGCCCAGAGGGCGGGAAGCCGAAGGCTTCAAAGGAAACCGTCCATAAAAGGAGCGGATCAAAGAGGGCGCGTCCAAATCAGACAGAAACCCAAGACCGCTCCTCAGGGCCGTATCCCTTCCAATATACCAGATATTGCAACCGACCTCGAGAGAAACGAGAATCAAGGAGAGCAGCCACCTCGTACACGTCACTAGAGACCGTGCGGAGGGCATCGGAACGCCTGAGAGACCCAGAGAACCGATTACAGAGCAAGGGCTTCAAAAGGGAGGTGTGAAAAGTGTTCGGTATACGCATGGAAGGAGGCAAAGCCAGGGAGTAGGACACGGGATTAATCCTATGCAATACTTTATAGGGGCCAAGGAACCTGGGCGCGAATTTCATTGAGGGAACCCTGAGGCGGAGATTCCTAGAGGACAACCAAACCCTATCACCCGGAGCATAAGAAGGAGCCGCACACCTACGGCGATCAGCGAACCTCTTCTGAGCAACTGCAGCACGAGAAAGAGCAGCATGGACCTGATCCCACATCTTCCGTAAGGAGGCAAGGTGCTCGTCCAAAGTGGGCATTCCCTTGTCAGAGAACACACCGGGAAGGACAGAGGGTTGGAACCCATAAGCCACCATAAAAGGACTTACACCAGTAAAAGAATGAGTCACAGTGTTCCTGGCAAATTCAGCCCAGGGAAGGAGATGAGACCAGTTGTCCTGGTGTGCATTCGTGAAGCAGCGTAAATATAACTCCACAGACTGATTTGCCCGTTCGCCAGCTCCATTAGATTGTGGATGATAGGAGGAAGTAAACGATAAGGAGACCCCCATCTCAGCACAAAAGCCCCTCCAAAACTGAGAGACAAACTGAGTACCCCTGTCGGATACGATATCTCGTGGTATACCATGCAAGCGGAACCCCTCTTTGGCAAACACCTGAGCCAACTGAACCGCAGAAGGTAGCTTCTTAAGCGGAATGAAGTGTGCCATTTTGGAGAACCTATCAGTTACAGTCAAAATTACTGTCTGTCCATCAGATGAAGGAAGATCCACAATAAAGTCCATGGATAAGTGTGTCCATGGTTTCTTGGGTACAGACAGGGGCATTAGGAGTCCCGGGGGTTTAACATTAGGGGACTTACACTGTGTGCAGACACGGCAAGCCTGCACATAATCTGCCACATCTTTTTTAAGTGAGGGCCACCAAAACTGTTGGAGGAGACCCTTGTAAGTCTTGGTAACCCCTGGATGACCAGCAGTTTTGGCAGGGTGAAATAAAGCTAATAACTTTTCTTTCACTTTTACGTATAGCTTACCAACAGGAGTCTCAGAGGGTGCTTGGGATTGGTATGTCTTGATACCATCAAGGAAAAGAGACGAAATAACCAAACGGGTAGCAGCTATTATATTAGATGTAGGCACAATGAGCTCAGGAGTAAAGGTTCGTACTGTCGAGAGATAGCGTCAGCTTTGGTATTACGGCAACCAGGTCTATAGGTAATAACGTATTGGAAGCGTGAAAGAAATAGCGACCATCTAGCCGGCCGGGCGGACAACCTTCTAGCATCAGCTATATAGGAGAGGTTCTTATGATCTGTTATAACCATAATTTTGTGTCAAGAACCCTCTAATAAGTACCTCCATTCCTTAAAAGCGAACACAATAGCTAATAGTTCCCTGTTCCCAACATCGTAATTCTTTTCTGGATCAGACAACCTTTTTGAAAAGTAAGAACAGGGATGGAGGGGTTCGTCATACGATAACCTCTGTGACAGTACTGCTCCCACCCCCGATTCAGAAGCGTCTACTTCCATAACAAAGGGAAGAGAAGGATTAGGGTGTAGCACTGGAGCAGAGGCAAATGCCTTCTTGAGAGTTTCAAAGGCCTTAAGGGCTTCAGGAGTCCAAACCCTAGGGTGTAGACCTTTTTTAGTCAGCTTCGTTATAGGGGAGATAAGAGGTGAAAAGTTTTTTTAGAAATTTCCTATAATAGTTAGCAAATCCTATAAAATGCTGGATAGCCTTAAGTCCTTGGGGAAGTGGCCAGGACAGTATGGCTTCCAATTTAGCAGGATCCATACTGAAACCCTGTTCAGAAATTATATATCCTAGGAATTGCACAGAGGTCTGATCGAACAAACATTTTTCTAACTTACAATAAAGTCCGTTCTGTAATAGCTTTTTAAGCACCATCCTAACATGTTTATGATGTGACTTCAAATCAGGAGAATATACAAGTATGTCGTCAAGGTACACCACGGCACAGACATGTAATAGATCCCTAAGGACATCGTTTATGAGGTCCTGAAACACAGCAGGAGCATTACACAGTCCAAAAGGCATGACCAGATATTCGTAATGCCCACTACGTGTATTGAACGCTGTCTTCCACTCGTCATTCTCCTTTATACGGACACGGTTATAAGCCCACCTGAGGTCTAATTTAGTGAAGTACTTAGACCCTACAACACGATCAAACAACTCAGTGATGAGGGGGATAGGGTAGGCGTTTTTAATCGTTAAATTGTTCAGAGCCCTGTAGTCTATACATGGCCTCAAATCGCCCTCCTTCTTTGCCACAAAAAAGAAACCAGCACCAGCAGGAGAGGAGGACCTTCTAATAAAACCTTTACTTAAGGATTCCCGTATGTACTCCTCCATGACCTGGTTTTCTTTCTCAGAAAGAGGGTAGACCTTACCCCTAGGAGGCATAGTACCCAGTACCAGGTTTATGGCACAACAAATGCAAGGTCTGCATACACAGAAGGGACAGAAACAGAAAGCGGTTTAGCCGTGGGCACGTTGAGTAAACAAACAGGACGTACATGAGCCATACAGTCTCGTTGACAAGATTCCCCCCAGGAGAGTATATCTAAACAACCCCAATCAAGTACTGGGTTGTGTTTAACTAACCAGGGAAAACCCAGAACGATGGAAGCAGTAGGGGAGTCAATTATTTGGAAGGTTAACCTTTTCTTGTGCAAAGCACCCACAGACATAACTATTTCTTGGGTTTCATGGGTCACCAGAGGTTTCTCAAGTGGTCTACCATCTATGGCCTCAACGGCCAAGGGTGTGGCCTTTTGGATCAAAGTCAGGGCTGCGGTTTTAGCAAAGTTCTCATCCATAAGGTTGTCTGCTGCACCTGAATCGATCAAGGCTTTGGTTGTTATAGCGGTTTTATTGACCAAATGAGAAACTGTAATAAATGGTCTGGAACTGGACACATGAGGGGACAAAGTCATAACACCCGAGGCCGACCCCTCTCTAGGCCTTAGGTGCTGTAGTTTCCCTGTAATTTAGGGCAGGTATTACAGTGGGGCCCCCTCTTTCCACAATAAAGGCATAACCCCTCCCTTCTACGATATGCTCTTACAGCCTCAGTTAACCCCGTAGCACCCAATTGCATGGGTTCGGGGGATGGTTGCCTAGGAGCGGGTAATGCAGTACTGGGTAGAGCAGGTAACACCCGTGTATCCATCCGTCTTTGACTACGCCTCTCTCTAATACGGTTATAAATAAGAATTATATAGTCTGTAACCATCCAAAAGAACAGGCAATTTGCTATTTCATCCAGTATATAAGCGGCCAAACCCTCCAGAAAGGCTGTTACGAGGGCGTCATTATACCAAACCACTTCAGCTGCTAGAGTGCGGAATTCAATAGTATAATCCGCTACAGATCTGTTACCCTGTCGGACCCTAAGCAGAGCTTTGCCAGCAGAGGCAACCCTACCGGGTTGATCAAACGTGCGTTTGAAAGCTGTCAAAAAATCTGAAAAGGACATAGGAGACGTACTCTCCCACATGAGGTTGGCCCATGCTAAAGCTCTCCCGGACAAGTGGTTTATCAAAAAGGCAATTTTGGATCTGTCAGTGGGATAGGAACGTGGATTCATCACCAATTTGGTTGAGGAAACCACGACACAATGCTGGATCACCGCTGTAGCGCTGTGGCGGTGTCATATGAACTACATGAGCAGGAACGGGTACCGGAGTGGGAATGGGTTCGGGCACAGCAGCCTCCTGAACGGCAGGTTGCAAGTGTGCAGTACGAGCCAGTATGGTTTGTAAAGCTTGAGCAAACTGATCCATACGGTGGTCTAAACCATCCATTCTAGCCTCCTGATTAACTAGGAGCTGTGGAATGTCAGCAGGTTCCATTATGGCCCTGTTGTAATGTCACGATTCCGGGAACCAAACACGCTAACACACACAGAACAGGTGCAGTACCTGACCTTAGAGTGGCCGGGCTAAGCACACAAAGAATAGTCAGGAGACAAGCCGAGTAAGGGGAACCGGAAGACAGAATAACGAGAAACAAGCCGAGGTCAAAGGGTAGGAGAAAGTCACAAAGTCAGATAAACAAGCCAGAGAGTACGTAACCAGAAATACAAGTTCAGTAGCAATACTAGCAAGCAAAGACCACAACAGGGCACTGAGAGACAGGAAAGGTAAGTATTTAAATCCTGAGCTTAATTCTGATTGGATAACTTCCAATCAGAATTAACAATTACACGTGGGGAATATCTATACCCCCCACTGTGATTATTGTGCTGTAGCTTTAACACCGGGTCACGTGAGTGACCCCGGCATTCAGATATAAGTGCCGGCTCCCAGCGTGCAGCATTATACATGCTGCAGCTGGGAGGAGGAGAGGAGGACGTGAGCAGAGTGTCAAGAGGAGAGGACGCCGCTCGCTGACAGGCAAGGGGAGAGGGGACCGCGGGCGGCGACGGACCGAGGGTGAGTGCTGCAAGAGGATTGCAGCCTCCCCTCACAGCTGCCCACGGAGCCCTGACACAGAGAAGTGATGCCTGGTGCTTCAAAGTACTTGTTGATCAGGGAGTTCATGAGATTCTTGGACAGGTTTGCTGCTCCATGGGCCCAATGGACCACTGCTGGGTATATGATTTTAGGTAAACAGAACTTGAGGTTAATGGTATATATTCCATCTTGGATGATTGCTCCTTTCTGTTTCCAGCTCTGTCTTTTCTCGGGGTTAGCAGCTCCTTGACGTTCTTTCAGGAATTTGAGATATGTAGGTAAAGTCTGCATAGTGAATATGGGGGTTTCTTCGGCGGACACTCTTCTGTCCACTTCCCTTGGTGCACGAGCAGCATCTTTGGAAGCTTGGTCAGCTAGGTAGTTGCCACATGCTTCCTCTGAATTCAGTCTCCCGTGGGCCTTTACCCACCTCTTCAGGGAGCAGTAGGGCATCCATCAACTCTTTAATAGCTGTACCATGCTTGACTGGTGTACCCGTTGCTGTAAGAAAACCCCTTGTCTTCTAGATTAATCCAAAGTCATGTGCCACGCCCAGGGCATATCTTGAATTGGTGTAGAAATTGGCTCACTTTCCTTCAGACATTTTGCATGCTGTGGTGAGAGCCTTCAGTTCAGCTTCTTGGGCAGACATGGATGAGGGAAGTGATGATGCTTGTGCAGGGTGGTCAGCAGGTGGATAACCACCAGAAGCATGGCTATCAGTGGAATAGCTTGCAGCATAATTATGAGCAGCAGGATAGCTAGGAGCTGTAGGTGGAGAGTAAGCTACCATGGGATAACCTGGAGCTTGAGTGGGTGGATAGCCAGCCACGGCCACGGGTGGTCTTACGGCCTGTGACCTTTTGAACTGTACAGTCTTTCTTTTAAAATGACCAGGCTGATGGCAGTTAAAGCAGGTCTTAGTATGTGGCCTAGAAGGAGCAGGAGCAATTGCAGGATTCTGGAAAGAAAACATGAGAGGGGCAAGATTAGGCCTTTCCTTATGGGTTCTTTGAGTCCTGCAACAAAAGCTGCTGACAGCATCTGGGTGTGGGCCTTATTAAACAAATTAAATCCCAGATCAGAGAAGGTTTGAGTCAATCTAGAATGATATTTCTCTACTGATTCCGTCTTGTCTTGAACAATATCATTAATACAAGTTGCCTGATCGGCCAACTTATCTTGAGCCCATGCACGGAGTTGTTCACAGAACTCTATACCAGATTGGAAATCTGTCTCACCAGTGAGACGGGCAGTGGAGAAGCTTCTCTCCATTATAGGCCAGTAGGCATCCCCTGCTTTGATTTCACAGAGGCTAAACAGGTCACGCCATGCGGCAGAGTATGTTTTACAGATCTGAGCGATTCGTCAGAAAAAGGGCATGGGCTGCTTCTCTGGGTCTGGGTCTGCTAGAGTTGTGGCCTGTGATGGGTTAAATGAGACGTACATTAAGAGGGCCCCATCTGTAACAAATTGGGCACTGTGTGGGTCTGCCGAAGGGGCCCTAGGAGCATTATTCCGGGGTTGCTGTGGATTGTCCCCGAGTATGCTACCATCATCAGAGAGTACAGGAGAAAAAAAGAGAAATAGAGAAAGAGAAAGTTAGAATACCAATGAGGAAAAATTTACAAGAATCACAAACAAAGACACGTGCACACACACACGAATCAAAGAGGAACCAAGATGCACAGACACGCAATCAAGTTACAAATAATGGAATTCCAACTGAGCAACCACCACACTATAGCTAATTCTAACAATAAAGTCTGCATAACCCCATCCCCACCGGACTGTAATACAACACTAAAAAATTCAATAAATCCCTGTTCCCACTGAACAGTAACACTAACAACAATAAAAAATGCAGTAAATCCCTGTTCTCACCGAACAGTGACACTAGCAACAATAAAAAAATGCAATAAATCCCTGTTCCCACGAACAGTAACACTAGCAACAATAAAAATGCAATAAATCCTTGTTCCCACCAAACAGTAACACTAGCAACAATAAAAATGCAATAAATCCCTGTTACCACCGAACAGTAACACTAGCAACAATCAAAATGCAATAAATCCCTGTTCCCACCGAACAGTAACACTAACAACAATAAAATATGTAATAAATCTCTCTAGGCTCTCTCTCCCTAGGAAAGATACATTCACACCAGGAGACAGATAGTCAATATACAGGTTCTTTACAAAAGGACTCCGGGCAAGCTATTTATCTGTCTTTGATGCCCTCCGGCAGCCGGCGTAGGGGCGGAGCCGGGCCAATCACATGGATAGAAGGCAAGGTGCTAAAATGCGATCATTACCATATATGCAGAGGTGATCAATCTCTGTCCCCTCTCTGGAGTTCTGTTCTCCGGTCCCCTCGAGGATGGCTGTCCATTGGACACAACCGCGGAGCCCCACGTTGGGCGCCAACTGTTGGGGACCAAACCAAGTGTTTGAATATTTGAATATCTGTCCCTGTTCAAATTATTGATATAAGTGCGTGCACGCTCCAGAACTAATTCACACCAGACTCGAGTTTCAGGAATGTTTATTCAGGGGGCCGGCAAGGCCCTTATAAAGCAAGAATACATAAAATGCAAAAATATAGATAACAGAGAAAATACATATTTAATTTGTTAGGTGTTAAGTGTTTTATCTAATGCACATCCTACAAGGCGTGATGTCAATGTCATCACGGGATTTTACTCCAAATTCCAGCACCGCCTCTAGCAGCAATTTTGAGTAAATATTGAATATAGACATACACGAGTAAATAGACATTTTACTAACTCTAATTTACGTCCATAACACCTTCTCTACTCTATTTTTCTCACCAATCGAGGTGGCCAAGCACAAGAGCCTGTATTTAGTACATGAGCAGATTTAGCAGAGATATGTATTTTATACCCAGGACAAACTTGAAAACGAGAGAAATTTTTATGTATCTTTCCTGGTAAAATATTTTATAAACGAATATAAACTTACTTAAAAAAATAAATAAAAAAATGTTGTGTGCACTATGGCTGCCAGACCACACATCATATGGGATACTTACTGAAGCGCATTATAGATGTCTATGGCAGTACCAATTTGAAAAAGGTTTTTTTTGTTTGTTTGTTTGGTTTTTTTGTCAAATAAATGTATTTTGTGGATAGTTTATGTAAACATTTGACATTTCAAATGGCTGCCAAGCCAAATGACTGATTAACCCATAGAGATGTCCATGCATAAGAACATGGATGCAGGACAAGCAATTATACAGTGAGGGAAAAAGTATTTGATCCCCTGCTTATTCTGAAATTTTGTCCACTAACAAACAAAATGATCAGTCTAAAATTTTAATGGTAGGTGTATTTTAACAGTAAGAGACATAATAACAAAAAACTAAATCCAGAAAAACGCATTTCTCACCAATCGAGGTGGCCAAGCACAAGAGCCTGTATTTAGTACATGAGCAGATTTAGCAGAGATATGTATTTTATACCCAGGACATACTTGAAAACGAGAGAAATTTTTATGTATCTTTCCTGGTAAAATATTTTATAAACCAATATAAACTTACTTAAAAAAAAAAAAAAAAAAAAATGTTGTGTGCACTATGGCTGCCAGACCACACATCATATGGGATTTCTGGCTCCCAGGTGTCTTTTATAGAGGTAACGAGCTGAGATTATTAACACTCTCTTAACCCCTTAGTGACCAGACTGTTTTTTTTAACTTTTCTTACCGTTAAGGACCAAGGCTGTTTTTACATTTCTGCAGTGTTTGTGTTTAGCTATAATTCACCTCTTTCATTTTAAATGCACCCACACTTACTATATATCATTTTGTTCAGGAGACACAGGACTTTCATTTCATATCAAATATCAACATATGAAACATAATTCAATATGAAAAAATCTAAAACACCTTGAGAAATTAAGAAATGTTCATTTTTTAGTTCTGCATGGCATTTTAACTGTGGATGTCATAATACTATTAGCTGTTACTGCAATAAAGTGCACATATTTGTATTCAGCGTTGTCTCACAAGTAAAACCGTAACCCCCATGGATAGGTTTTATGGTGTTTTGAAGAGTTACAGGATCAAATATAGCATGTTACATTTATCAGTTTACACACATTGAAATTTGCCAGACTGGTTATGTTGCCTTTGAGATCAAATGCTAGCCAAGGAATGAGAATTACCCCCATGATAGCATACCATTTGCAAAAGTAGCCAACCCAAGGTATTACAAATGGGGTATGTCCAGTCTTTTTTTTAGTAGCCACTTAGTCACAAACACAGGGGTCAAATACTTATTTCACTCATTGACATGCATATCATTTATAACTTTTTTAGAAAATTGGGCAGACTAGATGGACCGTATGGTTCTTATCGGCCGTCACATTCTATGTTTCTATGTTTTTTGACAAAAGTGTTTTTCTGGATTTTAAAAAAATAAATAAAAAAAATGTCTCTAACTGTTAAAATACACCTACCATTAAAATTATAGTCTGATCATTTCTTTGTCAGTGAGCAAACATTCAAAATCAGCATGGGATCAAATACTTTTTTCCCTCACTGTATATACATACACACAAATACATGCACGCTTTATAACTGCCCACCTACTCTTGTCCCTGGCCCACCATGTGCACCCCTGCAACATATCCCCTATAATCCGACTGAGTATATCCATTGAAGCTAACATTTAATTTTGATAAGTGCAAGATAATGCATCTTGGACGTAAAAACCCAAGGGCAGAGTACAGAATATTTGATAGAGTCCTAGCTTCAACATCTGAGGAAAGCGATTTAGGGGTAATTATTTCAGATGACTTAAAGGCAGACAAACAATGTAATAGAGCAACAGGAAATGCTAGCAAAATGCTTGGTTGTATAGGGAGAGGTATTAGCAGTAGAAAGAGGGACGTGCTCATGCCATTGTATAGAACACTGGTGAGAGTAGTGTACAGCGTACTGGAGACTATATTCAGATGGAAATTGATACTTTGGAGAGAGTTCATAGAAGGGCTACACTGGTTCATGGATTACAGGGTAAAACTTACATGGAAAAGTTAAAGGATCTTTACATGTATAGCTTGGAGGAAAAACAAGACGGGGGATAAGATAGAAACATTTAAATACATAAAGGGAATCAACACAGTAAAGGAGGAGACTATATGTAAAAGAAGAAAAACTACCACAACAAGATGGCATGGTTTTAAATTAGAGGGACAAAGGTTTAAAAATAATATCAGGAAGTATTACTTTACTGAGAGAGTAGTGGATGCATAGAATAGCCTTCCAGCAAGTGGTAGAGGTTAACATAGTGAGGGAGTTTAAGCATGCATGGGATAGGCATACGACTATCCTAGACTTAAGATAAGCCAGGGACTAATTAAAGTATTTAGAAAATTAGGCAGACTAGATGGGCCAAATGGTTCTTATCAGCTGTCGCATTCTTTGTTTCTATTTATTCGTATTTATGGGGACCTACTGTGCCTATCACAGTGAAATATCTACCCGGCATGTCACCTATTGAGTTTTTGATATTTAATGGACAAGACTTGTGTAACGGACCGTTAAGCATACAAGGGGTTAAAATCCGTTTAGGCGATATTCTCCTTCCAGATAGACGAGCAGTTACTGTAATCACCAATCTCCCGAACTGCAAACACATGAATACTCCAACTCTCGAACAGGAAACAAACGAATGCTGTAAACAGCCGAACAGGAAAAACCATACGAACAGTTTACACTCCTGGCAGTCACACTGTAACAGCATACAATCCAATTCCCCCCAAGAACGAGACAACACTTAGTTTGAGGGTCAAGCAGAACTGATTTACTGGGGCTACCTGCCCGGCTTTTATGCAGGTCTTCCACCTGGTGGACACTCCCCTAGGGGACCAGATGGAAAACTGGGATACATAGTGGATATTGACCAATCACAGCTTACACATTTAAATACTCCCACAATGCATTACAATCCCTCCTCTCTGTCCTGGAGATAATTGGGAAGTAATCCAATTATCTCCAAGGACAGAGGCAAAACGCCATTAGCCACTTGTGAGTAAAAAGACATAAAATTACACAGTGTTACAATTACTACATAAAACATACATTCAACATATCCCCAGATAGCTTAGATCTGATCGCACATTATTACCGAATGGCGCTCAGATCACATACATACAGTTCAATCGCCATGGAGCCAAAGACTTTCACATAGTCTTTCGTTACACGAATGGGCTCCATGACATAGCTATCTGGGGTAACACTGCTCACATAGGGAAAGTACCAAACGGACAGCGTTCATATGAATTGCAGGAGAAGGGAGGTCGGCGGCTCAGCCGTGCTCGTGCAAATAAGTGTCCGTTTCGAGTTCCATAGATTTGGAGCTGAACACCGCTGGCCATTCGTGAGTTTAAGATGGTCACTGCCACGTGTTCGGTTATACGAACAGCGGCCACACAGCATTCACCAATTAAGCTGCGGTTAACCGCAGCCTCTGTGAGGTAAATCATTGGCACACTCCTTGCCCAGGTGGTCCCCCCATTCGTGCGCTGGTTCGGTAGATTCAATCTACCAAACGCCCAGGCAGAAAGGCATGAACAAGCCTTTCTAAAGGGAAAAAGTGGGGAGAGTCCATGGGGAGAGTCCAGAGGGAGCAGGCAAGCAACCAGGCTTCTCCAGTGCCAAATGGCAAGGTTGGTTCTGCCACAACTTGCGTACCATAATGGCTACTCCATTGTGCTTGCTTTCCCGTTGGTGAGTTTGCAATGAAGCACTCCTGAAAGTTTCAACACTGGAGAGGAAAGGATTCAGTTACCCAGCTCCCCAAGGCTCAATAGAATAGCAAGCTGTGCCGTGGCCATCTCCTCAGTACAACCTGAACATAATAGTAACATATTGAAAAACAGTGAATACCAATCCATATTTTAATAAAATAACTGCAAGCAGCTCCGGTTAATCAGATATAGTATCTTAAAAAAATAAATAAAACCTGGTTGGAGCTTAAATCTCTTCATATATTCCCAGGTCATCATTGCCTATTGTAATCTTTCTCCTCTTACTCTTGCTATTGACCCATTGTAGGGGTGATCTGATGAAATCTATTATAGTGTAGGGGTGGTCGCCATTGCGTTTGGATCTAGGGTTATGTCCATAGGTGTGCTGAGACTTGTGTGGTATTCATTCTGGGGTATCCTTTTCAATACAAAATGTTGACAACAATGTAAAATGCAATTGGTCATCGATGTAATGGTGGTGGAGTGAGATCTTGTGGGGTAGAGTTGCAAGCCCTATTTTGTTGTGGAGTGAATGTGTGCAGGGGGTAGAGTCCTGTGAAACTCTTTAGGTACTGTTTGGGTTCCTGGTGCCGAACCCTCCCTGTCTTGGGACCCTCCGTAAGAGTGAATAGGCCATTGCGCCCATGGTATGGTGATTAGTTAATTGTTGGGTGCGCCTTTGACATTATGCTTATTCCCAATACAATGCCAGTAGTCTGGTCATATTGAGTTTGGTTCTACAAATATTGAATCCTTGAGAGGGTTGAATGAGAGTGCAATAACGCTCTTTCCCTTCCCCCCCTCCACCCCACCCACCTCTGCTTTTCCTTAAGGTGGAGGGGGCCAAATCTTGATAGAAGGCCAATTCTTGATATGGTACCATCAGTGGGTACTCCTTGACGGTGGTCATGAGCAGGGACATATTAGCCGCGAGGCAAACAAGGCATTTGCCTTGGGTGGCACTTTCCAGGGGGCGGCAAAAAAAGCTGCCCCCAAATGCCCAGGGCAATTCCAGGCGGGCAGGCAGCGCTGGCGAGGGAGCTGAACAGAGAGTAATCAGTGCTCCCTCGCCAGCCCGCCCGCCCAGCAGCCCCACTAGACCCCAGGGAAAGGGAGAACCCCCCCAGCATTACCAAAGGTAAGGAGGCTGGGGGTATTGAATAAAAAAAAAGTGAGTGTGTTAATGTGAGTGTGTGTGTCTGTCTGTTAGTGACTGTGTGTGTCTGTTAGTGAGTGTGTGTGTGTCTTTTAGTGAGTGAGTGTGTTTGTCTGTTAGTGAGTGAGTGAGTGTGTCCGTCTGTTAGAGTGTGTGTCTGTTAGTGAGTGTGTGTGTGTCTGTTAGTGAGTGTGTGTGTCTGTTAGTGAGTGTGTGTGTGTCTGTTAGTGAGTGTGTTACTATTAGTGAGAGTGTATGCGTGTCTGTTAGTGAATGTGTGTGTCTGCTAGTGAATGTATGTGTCTGTTAGTGAGTGTGTATGTTTGTTAGCTAGTGTATGCGTGTCTGTCAGTGAATGTGTGTGTATTTAGAAAGCGGGGTAGGGGGGAATGAGGGAAAAGGGGGGGTGGCACAGGGGGGGCACTGAGTTTTGTCATGCCTAGGGCAGCACAAAACCAGGATACACCACTGGTCATGAGGCGTTTTTTGTTGCATTTTTACAACAATGTCACTGGGTGCGGCTAGGTTTAGGGTCGGTGGTCGAAGTGCCTGGTGGGCCCTTTCAAAAGTGAGCTCCTATTTAGAGGTCTCTGGCAGCAGAGACGCAAAAATTTCCCTCAGTGTGGAAAGCACTGACTCTAGTAGGCCGCGTATGCGGAGGTTGTTCCGGAACGTGGAATGGTTATTCAAATCCTCCAAATTATCCTCGAGGGAGCTAAGTTGTTCTGTTAGGTGAGAAGTGCTGGTGTCATGAGATGTCACTTGTGCTTTCAAGTGGCTTGTACTCAAGGTCAAGGCCTCCAGCTCCTCTTTTAGGCCTGTGATGTGCTTTTTGAGTTCGGCCAGCGTGTGCACTTTGATAACCACGGTGGCGGTAAGGAGTAGCCTACGTAAGTCTTCTCTTGTTATCGGTGCTTAAGACCTGGCTGAGGCGTTGCTTGCTTCAGAATCTGTTGCTAACTCTACAAGGCTCATTAGAAAGATGGCCGCCCAAGTGCTCAAGGAGTGTGGGACATTTAGGCGACTGAAGTGGTGAGTTCCCTCTTTTTTTTATGCCACCAATAGCGAGATGGCTAGGCAGAATAATCTTTGGTTGATGGGATGGGTGCGTGGAGCCGTGGAAGACGTGTATTATAGTGGATTTTTGCTCCATAGTGGAGGTCACACTTCGCCCCCCTCAAGTGTTTGAATAATTTTGAGACTGGATAATTGAATTGGGGGAAACCACTTGAAGCTTTCGTTGTGTGGAGCTATATTAATTCTTTGTGATTTGTTCTTTGCATTCTAAAATAATAAGAATTATATACCCATGCACTTCTGGTCCTAGCCGTATTTGTTTCTTTCTTTCTGTAGATTCATTTGTCACATGTAACCTCTCTGTTGTCCCATCTTCACTTTCCATCATGTATAGCTTTGTCTGTCTATGTTTGTGTTGGGTTGCAACTTGCGGTGGATCAATTGAAATGCTGTACTCTTAACCGTAAATGTGAATCACTTCCTTCACAAACTTCCATTCATATATATTTGAATTATTGACTATAATCTCTATAAAAAAATACCAACAATATGCACATTCTTGAGTGATGAAAAAAAAAAAAGAACAAAACAAAATTACAATTTTACAATGAGAAAACAGTTACATTGATTCAGACAGCCCGAAATGCACCACGACAATGGTGAAGATATGACTCATGAATCAGTCATTTATGCATGAAGACTGCTGAACCCTTAGTAATCTGACCTTGAGACAGGCATAGATTGTGGAGAACGTCAGCCCCATTCTTTATTCACTTATAGCTTTGAATCAGCAGTGTGGGAATGAAAAAACATTCTCCACTCTGTTGTAAAATACGTTATGTGTCTATCACAAACATCTTTTATTAATAATAACAGATGTGTAAAGTAATTTGTTTCACAGGTTTATGCACGTTTAACATTTTTTTTTTTTTTTACCAATTAATGCTTTTTATTTGACCATTTTTCTTTCATTTGTTAGGAAATAGTTACATAGGCTGAAAATCCATTGGGAGACTAACTCTAAACAAACTGTCTAGGTCCACAGGCAATTTGTAGAGATCTCCCCTCCGGTCCTGCAGAGCCGGCAGGGGAGAGGGAGGCACAGTTACCGGTGCTATAGCACCGGGAAAATATCTTGCGGCTCCCATGTGTGCCAGTCACATAGTTTGTGAACTGCTGGTATATTTGTTATTTTTGCAAATTTACTAAATAATGTTACTAGAAAAAATATTTGACTATGTGAGTGGAGCCCGTAGTTTACATAAGCAGACACATCTGCAACTCAGTACTCGACTACTAAAAAAAAGTGCTTTGGGAGACCAGGCACGCAGAGATGTGGCAACCATGGTTCGCATACCAGGCTAGAGGACGATAAACATCCCGTGAGAGGGGGGAGACGGGGGCCCAAGAGACAGCTAGCACCCCACGCCACTGATACTTTTGGGGTTAGGACTAACACACTGCTAGGGGCATACCCCCAGGACTAGCAGAATCAGCATCGGCCCGACGACCCGACCCTCCCACACACACATCGCGAGGTCGGGAGCACACAACCCAATCGAGTTCTCCCGCTCCTACCATGTCTAAGACGCCAACGCGTATACGGGGTGCGCTCTGGGGAACTGGGGGGGGGGGACTCACTATGAAAGCCACTCTAACCCACTCTAACTCTCCCTTTCTACTTTTCCATACCACGATACCACTCCAAAACGTAGTAACCGATAACAGGGGACTATAAAGGGACTACCTGACGTTGACATCACCTTGGGCACCTCGAGTTGAGGGACATGGGTACTCACTCGTGAGATAACTCGACTTACTATTCCGACCAAGACACCAGACAACCACGCCCACCCCGTCAGTTAGTATTCTTACTGACATATGCACTGTACCTCATGACTATACTCGAATTGCTGCTCAACCTGGTGTTAGAAAACTGTACACTGTTATTGAGAACAATATTATTAAGAACATACCAAGATATTTATGTGTCCGGGTACCAAAAACTCCTTGGTCAACACTTTATAAACCTTGTTTCTCTGTTATTTCAATTATGTCTATTGTTAAGCATGGAAAATTCTGTCATAACTACACTTTGATGGATGTCCTGATAATGCCGACATAACAATGCCTAACTCATACCCCTTTGGCACCATCACGATGTATCAGTATCTTACATAGGCCTGTGAGCAGAATCTTCTTGTAATCTCTTCCTTTCTCTCTTAAATAAACAGATTTACAAAAAAAAAGTGCCTTCAGTATTTTTTTACTCCCCTACCTTGCCCAGTGTTGCAGAGAGAACAGCTTATATAACTATGGAGAATAGTAACAAAAATGTGAGAGCTCTTTGAATAGCCTTGACATTGGCATTCTTCAAACTAGGCCACAATGAGACTGCTAAAACAAGTTGACACTTCGCCATGATGATAATGTTTTGATTTCTGCTGATCATCTTTATTGACACCTTGAATGATGTCCCAAACAGTAATTTACTCCTATAGAGAATTTGTGAGACTGCAGATTCACTGCCTTCCACCAACGCAGGAAATTTTGACAGATCTTCTGTGGCTGATTTCTATCTTGATGGAAAAACTATCAGGATTCATTGGAAACAAACAGGCTCTGGAACAGGAAATTTAGTTTTTCTTTTAATTGTATAAATGTAATTCAATTTTAGGCAACAGTAATGAACATCTCAGCTTAACACACAATGGGTCACATTGGTTCATAACTGTCATATTTCCCTTGCCTCGATACAGCGTGGCTACATCCGATCGGTGCGGTCATGCTGTTAACTAAATAAATTACTTACCTGAGGCAAGTTAGATAGCCGTACGCACCCTTTTGAAGCGATCCCAGGCTGGTGCAGCGTTCTAATGAAGTCTTATAGCCTCTGTCCTCACCAAAGATGGTGCAAACATGCGTGCGACATGCACAATTTGGGGTCAGAGGACAAGTACAGCCAATCAGAACCTCAGGAGGGTTATTTAAACCGAAATTAGCATTTGGTCAGTGTGACGAAACTACATACGTGGTGACTGTGGCAGAATCCCTGTTAATTCCTGTATTTTCCCCTTGTATTATTGTGTTTCCTGGCTTTTCATGTGTTATGCTCTGTTTCCCTGTTTGGGAGCGTTCATACAAATGGAACCCATTCATCTCCCGAACAGGGACCATCCCGGTGCCCCATTAGAATGTTCACACCAATTAATTAGAACGTTCGCACCAGTAACATAAGTGCAAAACTGCAAGGGAAGTAATTAATGAGTGCTCCCCTGGGTGGCCTACCATTTCATATAGACGAACGCCAACCAAGGGGAGCATTCGTATCCCGGGAGCATTCGCTGCCCTTGCATGGTTTTTGTACAGGAACCTCACGAACAGAGACTGGTTGGGGAAATGTACATTTGTGAGGATTCCTGAAGTTGTTGGGGACACTTTTGGGGCACTGGCTATTTTGGCAGGCTTTTCTGTGCCTGGGAGACAAAGAGACAGTCCCTTTTACCACACCTTGACTCCCAGTCACAAAGGATCCTGGGATGAAGACCCCTGTCGTTTGGAGTGAAAGACCCCTTACATGTGGGGCGGGCATTCTATACCTGGGAGACCAAAGCGCGGGCATTCCCGCGCTTTGGCTCCCAGGTACAAAGGATAGAAACCCCTGGCTGGGGGGGGGGCGTGGCCTGACAGCTAATGGAGTAGGACGCACTCAACCCAAGCTCCTAGGCCCCAACCTGTGCAGCCCTGATAAATTAGCATTTTTACTGCCACAATAAGCATCCACCCATGGGGAAAAATAAGAGATTACCTAATGCGAGCCAGGCTACTGCGACCCCTTCACGGCAGACATCTGGCCCGATGGACGAATTTTTCGCTATGCTGCATGGCCTCCGAGATTCCGGCGAGGCTGGCGCGTCGGCCCCTGACTCCCCTGGCTCCAGCATAACGGGCTCAGCCCGGGACTCCAGCACCCCTGGTACCCTCTCCCAAATCTCCACGGATCTTGCCGCGATCTCAGTGACCATGATGACCCGTAAGGACAAAGGGGAAATGGTGGCAGAACTGAGGGCAATCATAAGAGAAGAAATCGTGGCAGTCCTGGAGCAGCGGGTGGATACTTTGGAGACGGAACGCTTACAAACCTTGCAGCACCAACAGGCCTCCGAACTGGCAACTACGAGACAAGGTAATATCCTCCTAGACCTTCGCCGTCAGGTTCAAGACCTTGACAACCGCGGACGGCGAAATAACATTAGGATTCGGGGCCTACCTGAATCTGAGGAAGAGGTTCCGCAGGAGCTACTTGCTGGCCTATTTGCGCAACTACTAGGAGACGCAGCCCCTGGCAACTTTGGCATTGAAAGGGCCCACAGGGCGCTACGTGCCCCCAGGAGGGACGGACTACCAAGAGATATGATTTGCGCCCTGCTGTCATTCCCACTGAAGGAATCCATAATGCAGGCAGCAAGAGCACACCAGTATATAACCTACATGGAAGCACAGATCTCCCTCTACCAAGACTTATCCACGATCACCCTGGATGCCCGCAGGGCCCTGCGACCACTTACCCGACTACTTCAGGAGTGGAGAATCCCATAGAGGCCCGAGTGGGAAATGTGTGGCACACCATACGCTGGCCGAACGACGTGCCCCGGTTTCTCCGATCCGCCAACCTGCCTGCTGTCGCGGTGTCAAACTGGATCTTGGAAGAACCCCCAGCACGAACTACAAGCCCAACAGAAGTGGCACACAACATACATCTGGAGCCCAGACCGCTAAGGCGCAGAGGAGGCCCGGAGGGCCCCGAGGAATAAAGGCCTCATTCCGCACCGGACCGAGACCCACTAGGAAACATCAGACCAGGTCGGTGCAGTACCTCCCGACACCCCAGCTTTGTCGACGGATGCCACGCAGTGAACCCAACAGCAACACAGCAGGGGTATGTACTTTCCCGATTGCCACCAGTTTGCTTTAGCCAGAAAAGGGGGGTGGACAGCAGGTAGGTGGGGTGGGCACGGATGCCAATGTCTGGGGGCAACCGGGAGTCATGTCCCTACACCCGGGGATGTACCTTGGGAACGTCCCTTACGTGGGGAAGGGACGAGGGGCCTGAAGCGAAGGGGACCTTGGACTGTTAACATCTCCAGGGACTTATCATGAGCCATAGACGATGTACCGAGCATTCTGCTCCGGAACTCCACAGAACACGGGACGGGTTGAGTGGGAGGCTGTAGGAGGGCGAGAGGCGCCCAGGTGGCGGGTGGAAAGGGTCAGGGCTAGGCGGGGAGTTGGGCTAAGAGAAGGCCTGGTTTGCTAATGGTTTTTATTTATGTAAAGTTACTTGTTTAACACTTGAAACACACCACAGCCACACACACTAGGAGACAACTGCGCACAGTTACCGCCCTGACGCCTGATGAACGCCACGTAGACACACCTTAACACACAAGCCCAGAGATACAGATAGACTTCGCACCGAAAACACCCTGCGCTGAGGACGCACACGCTACAGGCCCGGCGCACCGAACTGACGTAACTATGGGAGCAAACGCGCTGCGCCCACCTCGAGACGAGACAGCGCGCGTAGGATTGAATAACCCAAGGTAGTGGTACCACACCTTAGACGCACAGATCCATAGACCACCAACCGCAATCTGCCCTAAAGGGTGGGATAAAGACGGAGTACCCTAAAGCTAACGAGTAATGACCTTAGCTGAACCCCCAGACAGCACCCAGATACCAGTACCAGGGCGCCAGGGGAGCTGACCGGGATGGAGGGAGCCACAGGTAACACTGACCATAACATGAACAGGGCCAGGTTGCACTGACGCTCCTAGAGCACCGGACTGCCGGGCAGGACATCACAACCCAATTTGCACATTATAGACCCAGGCGACTAATGACTACCCCGAACCTAAAAGCACACAACCAAGGCGACTTCACTCACTCCACACAGGTTGGGTGCCGACGGAGGGGAGAGAGTACCGATCACCCCAAGACCCGATACCGTCACCACTGTAAGTGACCGTGCAGGGCCCCACTGAGACAGACCCACACTGTAAATCTAACCGGTGTTCCCGTCGCCGAGACAGGTCCACCAGACGTGGGAACGATCACACCCGGTACAGGGTCGGAGTCACACCTGAACACCCGGCAGATACGCCAGACCGTACACTCCAACGCAACAGACGGACCACCCCGCACCCACCGACCTACCACACCCCAAAACTGACACCGCTGCGGGGGCGCCGCCCTACCGCTGAGATGACAACCTCACAGGGATTTGTCCCGGCTCAACTGACATATTGGTCCAATAATGTCCAGGGGCTTAACGCACCTGAAAAGCGCTTGCATTTGGCTAGGCGCCTATGGGCTACAAGAGCATCCGTGGCGTTCCTGCAGGAGATGCATTTCCGAGGAGGCGACGCTCCCAAACTGGAGACCAGGCGTTTCCCGCAGGGATTCTACGCGAACCACCCGGACGCTAAAAAAGCAGGCGATACTCTTCGCACAGACGATGCCGTTCCAACCCATAGCGTCACAGGTGGACCCTAACGGCAGGCTTCTTTTCGTCAAGGGCACCATCATGGAACACACGTATATCTTTGCGTGCCTTTATGGCCCAAATAGAAAACAGCACACATTTTTAGCCGGGATGCTAGCCAAATTAGAGAAGTTCAGAGAGGGCCTCCAGGTCATGGCAGGAGACCTCAACCTACCTCTAGACCCCCGCACGGACACCTCCAGAGGGCAGACCGCGATTTTTTCAGACATTGACGACCGCCATTAGACAGTTTCTCTGGAACCAAAAGACAGAAAGCGTTCGTAGGACGACCCTGGAACACCCAAGGGGAACAGGAGGCATGGGATTGCCGTCCGTTCTTACGTACTACCAAGCAGCCCACCTACACAGGTTGGTCGACTGGCATGCCAGCCCTAGCACAAAGCAATGGGTGGACCTGGAGAAACACCAAACCCAGGGACGAATCCCCGCCGTGCTGTGGCTAGGAGAAGCGTCACTCAAGGATCTACTTACCGGGAACCCGATGATAGATGCCACGATACTCCAAAAACCTCATGTCCTCGCCCAACCCGCTCACGCCAATAACCCACAATCCGAGGTTGGCAGGAGGGCTAAACCCAGCCGACCTAAAAAACCTCGGAACCACAGACTGGGTACATACCCACCAATGGTGCACTGGAGCGACTCTCAAACCCCTGGCAACACTGCTGCAAGACCGCAGACCCAGTGGCCTGGACGTATTCCGATACCACCAAGTGAAACACGATGGGAAAGAGAGACTGGGGTGGAGCTTATGGAACCATAGTGGCTTAAAATCTTTCAACTAACACACAAAGGGACCATTAGCTCCAAGAATGCAACTACAAAATCCTGACAGGCTGGTACCGGACGCCAGACATCCTCCATCACATGCACGAATCAATCCCGGGCGAGTGTTGGAGATGCACGGAGGAGGGAACCAGCATCCACATTTGGTGGACGTGCTCCCGTATTGAGCCATATTGTCGAAGGATACACCAGACGATCACGGACATCATGGGCTCAGACATCGCCTTTCAACCAATGCCACTACTACTCAACCACACGCCCATGGGGATTTATAAGAAAGGCCTCCTCATACACCTACTTACGGTGGCGAAGTCGCTCATCCCGCTACTCGACGACACCCACCCTACAACAATGGGTAGACAGGGTAGAAATTATCTATAACATGGAAATGATGACAGCTTCCCTGCAGGGACACCAGGAAAAATGTGCTTTGACATGGCTCCCGTGGATGGAATACACATCAAAAGGAGCGGCAGGAGGTGGTCCGGCAGAGTCAGACGGCGCCCCCGCACTGACACAACCCCCCTGACAGACAGCCGAACAGCCATAGGCAATGCCGGACGAATAAACTCCACCCCCTACACAATGGACCCATACCACCCCCACCCCCCTTCACAACACATAGACCCGCAAAAGACTCAGGGAGACACAACCCTCGAGGGCACCCATACCAACCTACACCACCACATGGGGAGAAATCAGAAACCAGACCGGCACTGAGAGAGGGGGTCACTGACTACGGGAAGCCAAGACGAAAAAAGAGGGGGACTAGTTACTAAAGCGACACACGAACTGACACACCAAAGGGAAGAGGGAGGAGGGCAACAGGGACACCGGGAGCCAGGACCCGTCTCCACCCCAGATGCACGACACCACAACCCAGGCCAGAAGATCCCTGACTAGAAAACGCCTAAAATAAACAGAGCTGACGCAGTTGACGGATACAAGCCCACTTACGCCCCACCCTGCTGGACCTAAGACACAATGAACCACCCAAGACCCGGGCGAGGTCACCCAGACAATTGGTGATGACCTTAATGCGCCCTCATGAGTAACGCGGACACGCCTGACCACACCAGTGACACAAATCACATGACCCGAGGAGACGACGCGACACCTAAGGCCGACCCCACATAGCACATACCTACATAAGATGACATCACAGGTACACACTAAACACATTAGCCGCGGGCGTAGATGAATCATAGACAGCCAACCCGAGGGACCTCAAAGCAGTACCGCTCGGGGAGATCAGTGGAAAGTCATACGGCCTGGGAGGCAACACAGTGGGCTCCCACATGGGCTCAGACAGAACACAACTCCACCTGGCTCAACTCGGCCCGACTCCACATGTAGCACAGACGCTATCCAGATTAGAACCCTCAATATGAGCTCCTTGCTGTATTCTCTGATGGTCTGAATGCACAGGCCGACGTACCACAACCGGAGATGTAGCACTGTACTCACAGGCCTGGTATTGGTAGCACAGACACTCCACTAATTATAACGCTTAGGGAAAGGGGAACCACAAAGAACGCCAACACAGACCTCCGCCAACCCAGGGAAACGTAAAGGGTATAAGGGTCAATACGAAAGTGACAGGCACTCTCATGCCAAGCCTAACCCCCCCCACCTAGCTATACCAACAAAGGAGGTAGATTAGATAACACCACGGAGATGTATACTCTCCTCTGCTCCATAAAGACAACCGATTGAGGTCAGGTCAGGCTATGTGACAATCCACTAAACCCTCGCTGAACAACCGCTTTCCTCATACACTCCCAAATACCTTATGGTCTAACCCATTCATTGTATGAAATGTCCAACGACATAACACAACATTCACGACTGTCTACTGCTATGTAAGAGTTACAAGAACAAATACGGCTTCTCAGTTAATTGTAGATACTGCTCCAATGCTGTTATACACATTATCGTTACGCTACCACGTTGTAACCTGTTGAACTGTAACGCATATCCATGTTGCGATTATATAACGTAAAAATAAAGAATGTAAAAAAAAAAAAAGAAACCCCTGGTTGGTTGGGTAGAAGACCTCTTGCAAGTGGTTATGCATAAAAGCCGTGTGTGGCATAATAAAATGTTGTTGTACCCTTCATCTAGTTTCGACTAATGTTTGTGTATGTGACTGACGAACCGCTGGATTTACTTTCACAGCTGCTGTACAGGGGAGAGACCACCAAAGAAGGCTCTCTAAGTTGGCTCTTCGCCTATGAGGTTTTGCTTGACAGACCTCACAACACCATCCCCAACACTCGTGTCCGACACTGTTCTGACACGCTTTGACTCACACTAGGTGAGTCACATACCGTACTTTAGTTCGTTCTCCCGCAATACTTATTACCCTTGTGCACACCCCATCCCTCCCTTATGACTTGTAGCTTGAGATAAAGTACTTGCATGTTTTTGTATCTGACAATATCACCAATAGCCTTGTGTATCCTGACCTGGCCACTGACACCCCTTCTGGAGTGCTTAGTGGGTAGAGTCACATTAAGTCCTATTTCCTATATCTCAGGGATCGCCCCGCCTCGCATGCCTATGTCCAATTTCTAATATGAAAATTAGGAACCTGTTCTTCACAGACCTTAAGAAATATTGTGTGGATATAGCATGTATACAAAAGACGGAGTTTCAATGATGGACATACTCCTGCCATCTTTACAAAATACTTTCCTAAACAATTCCATGCCCTCTCTTGTAAAAAAAAAACTAAAGGAGTATCCATCTTTATTCACAAAGATGCTGCTTTTACCTTACGAGTTCAAGTTATCCCACTTGTCAGATTTTTAATTATTTTAGGTCTTTTTAATAGTTTACAGTATACGTTAGTCTCAACCTACTTCCGCAATAGAAACTTCCTTCATTCACTCCTACACAAAATATATGGGGTCCGACAGGGAGCCTTACTTTTGTGCGGGGAATTTAACTTAATCCATTCCCCTACCCTGGATACCACTGCTAAAAGTACGGGCCACAGAAAATTACAAGTACACTAAGTTAGCCAAAACGTGACTACACTGATCACCTTTATGATACTTGGAGGACACTCCATCCTTCTGAACGTGATTACTGCCTATCACACGAGTGGTAGAGCTAATAAACAATTAGCCTCTAGATTAAGATCCAAATTGGCTAATTCTAGAATTGCTTACCTCACTGGAGGAGATGGTAACAAAAAAATGAGCCCACAAGTGATTAGCCAAGAATTCCCCCACTTCTATTTCAAATTGTACAATCTCTCTAAAGACACACAGACCCACAACCCAACTAAGCAGGACATCCAAACTTACCTAGACAATATTCACCTCCCTCGACTTTCTGCTAGTCAACTACAACCGTTATCACAACCTATCTCTCTCACAGATGTACAGACAGAGGTAGCCATTAAACACTTACCCTCCAGCAAATCACCTGGAACGGATGGCTTTACGAACTAATACTACTAGAAAATCAGTTTCAAAGTCTTCCAAAGGGTGACCGAAATAGGACTATTGCCTGCAGAAATGCTGCTTGTCAACATTCCCATGCCCAAGAAGTCTGCAAAAACTTCCGCCCAATATCTCTTCTCAAAACTGTATGCCAAAATTCTAGCTAATAGAATTGGTCCCATTCTCCCCTACTTAATCCACGTTGACCAGACTGGATTTGTTGTGGGACGACAAGGCTTGGATAATACCCGCAAACTGTTATTAGCACTTCAACAAGTTTGGAGGACCAGCCGGGGCGGCCTCTTGCTAGCTGAGATAGCGTTTGACTGCCTCGGTTGGCACTTCCTGAGCCAGGTGTTGAGATCATATGGGTTCCCCCGTTTTCTAGTGTGACGGAATAACCCCATCACTTGTTTAAAAACTTTTCGTCCATTTGGGAGTAATTGTACCAGAACCCTATTGGTTCGACTCCTGAATGAGGACCACCCTAGTACCTCATCAGAACCTTGACAAATCCATTAACATATGTGTGAAACCGCAAGGGAAGTAATTCATGAGTGCTTCCCCTGGGTGGCCACCATTTTGTGTACCGAACGCACGTGGTCAACAAAAGCATGGCGGCCATCTTGTCTCCCGAACGTAGGCAGCATTACTTGGTCGTTGAGCACCTGGAACTCTTTTTGCTATGCCCATCCCAGTCAAGATTGTACCGCTGCCCATCTTACTTCCCGACCAGCTATTCAAATGGCGTTCGGGAGACATAAACTAGACTAGGGGGAGTATTCACTCCCTGAAAACAAGAAAATCTGTTATACGGTATTCGCACAGGAACCCACGAACTGGGACTGGCCGTTGCGCACATTTCCATGGAACTGTTTTGGACTTGCACCTCGTGGCTGGCCGGTCAAAACGTTACCCAGGTGACGATTCTATTCTACCAAACTGATCTGAGCGCTATTTGGCCAACTTGGGCGCTCAGATCATTGCTATCCAGGGATATAAAAAAAAACAGAATACCAAGCAGTGAGTTTAGAGTGTGAGAAACATTAAACCAACACTTGATATAGGTGCAGCGCTTAAAAAGTATAATATAAATAATCCTTATGCACTTACCCCTTACAATAGGCACGGGGTGTACATGAAAAATAAACAAAGGAAATATATAGGGTAGTACTGTCAGATAACTTGATATTAGAGTGAAAAGTATAAAAGGGGGGAACTCACATTGTAAAGAGCCTTTTATGAGGGTATAGGCTCTAAACACATCAACCAGTGTGCCTTTCAAGGTAGGCAGCAACACCTAGGAATAGAAGATGCTCCTTTCTTCCTTCTGTCTGCGGATTATATCTCCAAAATAAAGCACAAAAGAAGACTCCTAGTGCAGATTTATCTTCAATTAAGTATTGTAGAACACAAGTATAAATTTGGTGCTCACCTTTTATAGAGCCTTTTGGGGACTGGCTCTAAGTGCTGTAGGCATCAGTGTCAATTTAGAGGTGACACTTCCCTCAGGTGGATACCAGATATATGGAGGAGATGGAGTAAGGGTATTTAAAAATTACATTTATTGAGTATCACAAAGAAATATAAAATGCATACGAAGTAGCATGTATAAGTATATTACTACTAAAATGTCCAATCTCCTCTTCTCCCAGAAACGCGTTTCCCCATCCTTATCGGCTTCCTCAGTCTGTGCTTGTGAGTCTGCTGGTATCCAGTTTATAAATCCTCCACTCGCGCCCTTTTCCTCGCCGTCCTGCAGCTGAATTTCATTTCCTGGTTAGATGCCGTCGCGTCACTTCCGGTTCGGCTTGTATTGCCGATACATCATTTCCGGGCTCCAGTTGTTCCTACAACTCCCGGCATGCTTCAGTTTGTACCTCCGATTTTTTAGAACCTGTATGTAGGGAATGAGCTGTGCAAGAAAAAGGGTCCTCTACCATTGCTCAAGGGATGATATATAATTAATGTATTGCATAAATCTCTCTTCAGGACAATACATTTAATATTAGCCATATATCAAATATCTAGGTGTATTATGGCATACATACTTTTTCATATTCAAACAGGGATAGCAAATAATTTTCAGTGTGAGGTAGACAGAAATATACGAATGTTAATTAATTTTTAAAACATACAATGGTCATTATTTGTTAAAATTTCCATAAAAGTTACGTTTGCATAAAAAATAAGTAATAAATGGACAATAAATAGTATAAAAAATATATGGTCAAAAAATATATTATAAAAAATGACATAACTCAAAATCAACGTTAAGACCAAAAGGGACAAGGGTATTAAGGTTAAAAATCCATTTCATTTCTATTTGGCCAAGTTTTTTTATTACATCTTCCCCTCTCCAATTTGTCTCCACCTTCTCAATAGCAAAAAATTTTAAAAGACTTGGGTCACTATTGTGTAATGTTTTAAAATGGAGGGATACATTATGTTTTTCATAACCTTTTTTGATATTTCTTACATGTTCACTGATACGTATATGTAGGGGGCGTTTAGTTCTCCCCACATAATACAGATCACATGGGCACTGCAGGATATAGATAACCTTTTTGGAGAAACATGTAGTCATAGTTCTCAATCTATATTCCTTTTTGTTATGGGGGTCTTCAAAAGATGTAAGGTGTCTCTTGCTACTGCTAGTGCCCCTGCAGGCCAGACACTGTCCACACCCAAAAAAAACTAACTTATGAAAAAAAGGAGTCGACTTTTTTTCTTTGATGTGGTTTTTAGTTAGAAAACATTTTAGATTGGGAGCACCTCTGTACACGATTTTCGGCTGGTCTGGTAGTATACTATACAGCATAGAGTCATTCCTTAGTAAGGGCCAGTATTTTTTCATAGTTTTCCTGATTTGATTGCTGTTCTGGTTAAAACCACAAATAAACGAGATCTCCTTATACTGTTCCTCTTTCTTAGGCTTGTATTCTAAGAGGGATTTACGATCTATATTTTCTATTTCCCTCTCAGTGTTTTGTAGTGCCTGATTTTCGTAACCTTTCTCCAGAAATTGTTCTCTAACTCTATGGACTTGATTTTTAAAGGTGTCTATATCCGAGCAATTCCTCCGAACTCTTAAAAATTGTGACCTTGGAATATTTTTTAGCCACGGGGAAAAATGACAGCTTTTAAGACTGATGTAATTGTTGACATCAACTTTTTTAAAATGAGTTTTAGTTTTTAATATGTTGTTTTCCACATAAATGGTTAAGTCTAAAAAATTAACCTTTTCTTTGCTAAATTCCGTGGTCAGCACTATTCCCCACTGGTTATTGTTCAAGAAACATAGAAAGTTTTGTAACTCCTCTACTGTTCCTCTCCAAACGAAAAAAATATCATCAATGTAGCGCTTATAGGTGACAAGGTTCGCGCTCCAGCCTGCATCTTCCAAAATGTAGCTGTGTTCCCAAAAAGCCATGAATAAATTTGCATAGCTGGGCGCGAACCTTGTCCCCATAGCAGTGCCACATTTCTGTAAGAAAAAATCGTTATGAAACCAAAAATAATTGTTCTCCAGGATGAGTTTAATCCCCTGGAGAATAAATTGGATCTGTTCTTCTGGGTAGGTCTGTGCTTGTTTTAGAAAAAATTCCGTCGCTTCTAACCCTTTTTGATGGGATATGATGGTGTATAAAGACCCTACATCTGCGGTAACTAGAATAAAATGAGGTTCCCATTCTATATTGTTTAAAACCTGAATTACATTAAGTGTGTCTTTCAGATAACTGGGTGTATTCTTTACCACCAATTGTAGACAACAATCTAAATATTCTGAAAGTCTACTTGAGACTGAATCAATCCCCGAGACTATTGGTCTCCCTGGTGGATTTAGCAGATCTTTGTGTATTTTGGGGAGATGGTATAGCACTGGGATTTTGGGTTTGTTGCTGTTTAAATACTTAAATTCATTTTCATTTATTATTTCCATTTCCCTGCCTTTTAGAAAAAGTTCCTCAAATTTTTTGCTTATATCCTTGGTTGGGTCTCCAGGTAATCTACAGTATGTATTGGGGTCCTCCACTAGTCTTAGGCCCTCCTGAATATATCTTTTAGTATCCATGACTACTAACCCCCCCCCCCCCCCTTATCAGCTGGTTTTATAACCCGGCTATTGTCTTTTTGTAATTTTTTAAGAGTCAGCCACTCTTGCTTTTTGTTATTCCCTTTAATTTTATTAATATCATGCATGACAGATTTTTCGAAAGAAACCATTTCATCCGAAATAAAATTATCTGGGAAGAAAGTGGATCTTTCTCTTAAATCTGTATGTATGAAGTTGGATTGGGGAGTTGGCATGAGATGTCTGTCTGTTCTCATAAAACACTTTTTTAAACATAATTGACGTTTAAACCTATTAAGGTCTACAAAAAATTCAAATTTATCCAAGGGTTTAGTAGGGGCGAACTTGAGGCCTTTGTCTAGTACTCTCTCTTCTATCTTACTTAAAGGAGTAGTAGTTAAGTTAAAGATGGCTGATCTTTCTCTTTTTTTAGGTATGTTTTTTCTCTCTCTTATTTTCTTGCCTCCTCTCTTTCCTCTAATTCCATATCTCTCCGTCTTTTGGATAATGACCTTTGATAGGTCGTTCTGTGTAGGGACTCTTGATTGGTTTTGAACTTTCCCTTTTGTCTCCCTTCCTGAAAAAAATACTCTGTGTGTGAGTTTGATAGAGTTTCAAATCTATTGTGTAACTGTAATGGTCTCTCATAGGTTTCTTTCCTCTTATTTCTTGTTAAAATTGGGGATCTATTTCTCTCCCTTGCCTGTCTTTGTTCTTTAGGTTGATTTTTCTCTGGTGAAGAAGTTCTACCTGTTGGAAAATTTCTGTGTGGTATGTTACTGTCCTGTTTTTTATATTTCGATGGGGATGATTTATCTCTGTAGGAATTATTCCTTCCCCTTGAGGGTATTCTTTTATTTGCTCCATTAGTGTATGTATTTGTATGGCGCGGTCTCTCTCTGTATTGACTGGTGGGTCTAGTATATTGTGATTCCTTATAGTTGGATCTATTTTGATGGTACGACCTTACTTGATTGTTTTCATAGTCAAATTTATCCCTTTTGTATTTCTTCTTTTTTATTTCTATTGTCTCTTTTTCTGTTCTCTCTATTTGGTTTTGGACAGTTTTAGTAATTTCCTCATATTCTTCTGCTGTTGTATGATTTAAAAGTGTGTTTTGTGTTGTATTTATTTCCTGATCTAACTTTTCAAGGGTGAGTTTCCTTCTTTTAATTAGCATTTTCATTGTAGTGAAAGAGAATGACTCTAACATCTCATTCCACTCTTCCATGAAGTCCTCCTCTCCCCTATCAAAAGTAGGGTATTTGTTGTATCTAAGTCCCCGGGGAGTAATCCTCTCCTTAACATATTTTTCCAAGGTGGCTACTTCCCACATAATACGTATTTCCTGATTCATAGCTCTAGTTAGTTTCTTTTGACATTCATACGTGTTATAATTAATTTCGTGGTTATGGGAGCTAGAAGTCATGGAAGATGTGCCAAATACATCATCAATATTATTACAATAATTTTTTCTTTTTTCAAACAATGTCATATTGATAGCTGCCTCCACACCCAACAAGGAGTATATATACAATTGGTAGAAAGATACAAAGAAGGTGTGGCTATAAGGCGCTTAACGCTTATTTGGTGCAAACTTATTTAGTATAGCTGCTATATGCACTTATAGTGGATACTCCAAAACCACTAAAATGTTGAAACCAAAAAAAACAGAATACCAAGCAGTGAGTTTAGAGTGTGAGAAACATTAAACCAACACTTGATATAGGTGCAGCGCTTAAAAAGTATAATATAAATAATCCTTATGCACTTACCCCTTACAATAGGCACGGGGTGTACATGAAAAATAAACAAAGGAAATATATAGGGTAGTACTGTCAGATAACTTGATATTAGAGTGAAAAGTATAAAAGGGGGGAACTCACATTGTAAAGAGCCTTTTATGAGGGTATAGGCTCTAAACACATCAACCAGTGTGCCTTTCAAGGTAGGCAGCAACACCTAGGAATAGAAGATGCTCCTTTCTTCCTTCTGTCTGCGGATTATATCTCCAAAATAAAGCACAAAAGAAGACTCCTAGTGCAGATTTATCTTCAATTAAGTATTGTAGAACACAAGTATAAATTTGGTGCTCACCTTTTATAGAGCCTTTTGGGGACTGGCTCTAAGTGCTGTAGGCATCAGTGTCAATTTAGAGGTGACACTTCCCTCAGGTGGATACCAGATATATGGAGGAGATGGAGTAAGGGTATTTAAAAAATTACATTTATTGAGTATCACAAAGAAATATAAAATGCATACGAAGTAGCATGTATAAGTATATTACTACTAAAATGTCCAATCTCCTCTTCTCCCAGAAACGCGTTTCGCCGTCCTTATTGGCTTCCTCAGTCTGTGCTTGTGAGTGCTTGTGAGATAAGGACGGCGAAACGCGTTTCTGGGAGAAGAGGAGATTGGACATTTTAGTAGTAATATACTTATACATGCTACTTCGTATGCATTTTATATTTCTTTGTGATACTCAATAAATGTAATTTTTAAATACCCTTACTCCATCTCCTCCATATATCTGGTATCCACCTGAGGGAAGTGTCACCTCTAAATTGACACTGATGCCTACAGCACTTAGAGCCAGTCCCCAAAAGGCTCTATAAAAGGTGAGTACCAAATTTATACTTGTGTTCTACAATACTTAATTGAAGATAAATCTGCACTAGGAGTCTTCTTTGTGCTTTATTTTGGAGATATAATCCGCAGACAGAAGGAAGAAAGGAGCATCTTCTATTCCTAGGTTTTGCTGCCTACCTTGAAAGGCACACTGGTTGATGTGTTTAGAGCCTATACCCTCATAAAAGGCTCTTTACAATGTGAGTTCCCCCCTTTTATACTTTTCACTCTAATATCAAGTTATCTGACAGTACTACCCTATATATTTTCTTTGTTTATTTTTCATGTACACCCCGTGCCTATTGTAAGGGGTAAGTGCATAAGGATTATTTATATTATACTTTTTAAGTGCTGCACCTATATCAAGTGTTGGTTTAATGTTTCTCACACTCTAAACTCACTGCTTGGTATTCTGTTTTTTTTGGTTTCAACATTTTAGTGGTTTTGGAGTATCCACTATAAGTGCATATAGCAGCTATACTAAATAAGTTTGCACCAAATAAGCGTTAAGCGCCTTATAGCCACACCTTCTTTGTATCTTTCTACCAATTGTATATATACTCCTTGTTGGGTGTGGAGGCAGCTATCAATATGACATTGTTTGAAAAAAGAAAAAATTATTGTAATAATATTGATGATGTATTTGGCACATCTTCCATGACTTCTAGCTCCCATAACCACGAAATTAATTATAACACGTATGAATGTCAAAAGAAACTAACTAGAGCTATGAATCAGGAAATACGTATTATGTGGGAAGTAGCCACCTTGGAAAAATATGTTAAGGAGAGGATTACTCCCCGGGGACTTAGATACAACAAATACCCTACTTTTGATAGGGGAGAGGAGGACTTCATGGAAGAGTGGAATGAGATGTTAGAGTCATTCTCTTTCACTACAATGAAAATGCTAATTAAAAGAAGGAAACTCACCCTTGAAAAGTTAGATCAGGAAATAAATACAACACAAAACACACTTTTAAATCATACAACAGCAGAAGAATATGAGGAAATTACTAAAACTGTCCAAAACCAAATAGAGAGAACAGAAAAAGAGACAATAGAAATAAAAAAGAAGAAATACAAAAGGGATAAATTTGACTATGAAAACAATCAAGTAAGGTCGTACCATCAAAATAGATCCAACTATAAGGAATCACAATATACTAGACCCACCAGTCAATACAGAGAGAGACCGCGCCATACAAATACATACACTAATGGAGCAAATAAAAGAATACCCTCAAGGGGAAGGAATAATTCCTACAGAGATAAATCATCCCCATCGAAATATAAAAAACAGGACAGTAACATACCACACAGAAATTTTCCAACAGGTAGAACTTCTTCACCAGAGAAAAATAAACCTAAAGAACAAAGACAGGCAAGGGAGAGAAATAGATCCCCAATTTTAACAAGAAATAAGAGGAAAGAAACCTATGAGAGACCATTACAGTTACACAATAGATTTGAAACTCTATCAAACTCACACACAGAGGATTTTTTTCAGGAAGGGAGACAAAAGGGAAAGTTCAAAACCAATCAAGAGTCCCTACACAGAACGACCTATCAAAGGTCATTATCCAAAAGACGGAGAGATATGGAATTAGAGGAAAGAGAGGAGGCAAGAAAATAAGAGAGAGAAAAAACATACCTAAAAAAAGAGAAAGATCAGCCATCTTTAACTTAACTACTACTCCTTTAAGTAAGATAGAAGAGAGAGTACTAGACAAAGGCCTCAAGTTCGCCCCTACTAAACCCTTGGATAAATTTGAATTTTTTGTAGACCTTAATAGGTTTAAACGTCAATTATGTTTAAAAAAGTGTTTTATGAGAACAGACCGACATCTCATGCCAACTCCCCAATCCAACTTCATACATACAGATTTAAGAGAAAGATCCACTTTCTTCCCAGATAATTTTATTTCGGATGAAATGGTTTCTTTCGAAAAATCTGTCATGCATGATATTAATAAAATTAAAGGGAATAACAAAAAGTCCATGAACCTTACTAAGCAAGAGTGGCTGACTCTTAAAAAATTACAAAAAGACAATAGCCGGGTTATAAAACCAGCTGATATGGGGGGGGGGGGGGGGGGTTAGTAGTCATGGATACTAAAAGATATATTCAGGAGGGCCTAAGACTAGTGGAGGACCCCAATACATACTGTAGATTACCTGGAGACCCAACCAAGGATATAAGCAAAAAATTTGAGGAACTTTTTCTAAAAGGCAGGGAAATGGAAATAATAAATGAAAATGAATTTAAGTATTTAAACAGCAACAAACCCAAAATCCCAGTGCTATACCATCTCCCCAAAATACACAAAGATCTGCTAAATCCACCAGGGAGACCAATAGTCTCGGGGATTGATTCAGTCTCAAGTAGACTTTCAGAATATTTAGATCGTTGTCTACAATTGGTGGTAAAGAATACACCCAGTTATCTGAAAGACACACTTAATGTAATTCAGGTTTTAAACAATATAGAATGGGAACCTCATTTTATTCTAGTTACCGCAGATGTAGGGTCTTTATACACCATCATATCCCATCAAAAAGGGTTAGAAGCGACGGAATTTTTTCTAAAACAAGCACAGACCTACCCAGAAGAACAGATCCAATTTATTCTCCAGGGGATTAAACTCATCCTGGAGAACAATTATTTTTGGTTTCATAACGATTTTTTCTTACAGAAATGTGGCACTGCTATGGGGACAAGGTTCGCGCCCAGCTATGCAAATTTATTCATGGCTTTTTGGGAACACAGCTACATTTTGGAAGATGCAGGCTGGAGCGCGAACCTTGTCACCTATAAGCGCTACATTGATGATATTTTTTTCGTTTGGAGAGGAACAGTAGAGGAGTTACAAAACTTTCTATGTTTCTTGAACAATAACCAGTGGGGAATAGTGCTGACCACGGAATTTAGCAAAGAAAAGGTTAATTTTTTAGACTTAACCATTTATGTGGAAAACAACATATTAAAAACTAAAACTCATTTAAAAAAAGTTGATGTCAACAATTACATCAGTCTTAAAAGCTGTCATTTTTCCCCGTGGCTAAAAAATATTCCAAGGTCACAATTTTTAAGAGTTCGGAGGAATTGCTCGGATATAGACACCTTTAAAAATCAAGTCCATAGAGTTAGAGAACAATTTCTGGAGAAAGGTTACGAAAATCAGGCACTACAAAACACTGAGAGGGAAATAGAAAATATAGATTGTAAATCCCTCTTAGAATACAAGCCTAAGAAAGAGGAACAGTATAAGGAGATCTCGTTTATTTGTGGTTTTAACCAGAACAGCAATCAAATCAGGAAAACTATGAAAAAATACTGGCCCTTACTAAGGAATGACCCTATCCTGTATAGTATACTACCAGACCAGCCGAAAATCGTGTACAGAGGTGCTCCCAATCTAAAATGTTTTCTAACTAAAAACCACATCAAAGAAAAAAAGTCGACTCCTTTTTTTCATAAGTTAGTTTTTTTTGGGTGTGGACAGTGTCTGGCCTGCAGGGGCACTAGCAGTAGCAAGAGACACCTTACATCTTTTGAAGACCCCCATAACAAAAAGGAATATAGATTGAGAACTATGACTACATGTTTCTCCAAAAAGGTTATCTATATCCTGCAGTGCCCATGTGATCTGTATTATGTGGGGAGAACTAAACGCCCCCTACATATACGTATCAGTGAACATGTAAGAAATATCAAAAAAGGTTATGAAAAACATAATGTATCCCTCCATTTTAAAACATTACACAATAGTGACCCAAGTCTTTTAAAATTTTTTGCTATTGAGAAGGTGGAGACAAATTGGAGAGGGGAAGATGTAATCAAAAAACTTGGCCAAATAGAAATGAAATGGATTTTTAACCTTAATACCCTTGTCCCTTTTGGTCTTAACGTTGATTTTGAGTTATGTCATTTTTTATAATATATTTTTTGACCATATATTTTTTATACTATTTATTGTCCATTTATTACTTATTTTTTATGCAAACGTAACTTTTATGGAAATTTTAACAAATAATGACCATTGTATGTTTTAAAAATTAATTAACATTCGTATATTTCTGTCTACCTCACACTGAAAATTATTTGCTATCCCTGTTTGAATATGAAAAAGTATGTATGCCATAATACACCTAGATATTTGATATATGGCTATTATTAAATGTATTGTCCTGAAGAGAGATTTATGCAATACATTAATTATATATCATCCCTTGAGCAATGGTAGAGGACCCTTTTTTCTTGCACAGCTCATTCCCTACATACAGGTTCTAAAAAAATCGGAGGTACAAACTGAAGCATGCCGGGAGTTGTAGGAACAACTGGAGCCCGGAAATGATGTATCGGCAATACAAGCCGAACCGGAAGTGACGCGACGGCATCTAACCAGGAAATGAAATTCAGCTGCAGGACGGCGAGGAAAAGGGCGCGAGTGGAGGATTTATAAACTGGATACCAGCAGACTCACAAGCACAGACTGAGGAAGCCGATAAGGACGGCGAAACGCGTTTCTGGGAGAAGAGGAGATTGGACATTTTAGTAGTAATATACTTATACATGCTACTTCGTATGCATTTTATATTTCTTTGTGATACTCAATAAATGTAATTTTTTAAATACCCTTACTCCATCTCCTCCATATATCTGGTATCCACCTGAGGGAAGTGTCACCTCTAAATTGACACTGATGCCTACAGCACTTAGAGCCAGTCCCCAAAAGGCTCTATAAAAGGTGAGCACCAAATTTATACTTGTGTTCTACAATACTTAATTGAAGATAAATCTGCACTAGGAGTCTTCTTTTGTGCTTTATTTTGGAGATATAATCCGCAGACAGAAGGAAGAAAGGAGCATCTTCTATTCCTAGGTTTTGCTGCCTACCTTGAAAGGCACACTGGTTGATGTGTTTAGAGCCTATACCCTCATAAAAGGCTCTTTACAATGTGAGTTCCCCCCTTTTATACTTTTCACTCTAATATCAAGTTATCTGACAGTACTACCCTATATATTTCCTTTGTTTATTTTTCATGTACACCCCGTGCCTATTGTAAGGGGTAAGTGCATAAGGATTATTTATATTATACTTTTTAAGCGCTGCACCTATATCAAGTGTTGGTTTAATGTTTCTCACACTCTAAACTCACTGCTTGGTATTCTGTTTTTTTGGTTTCAACATTTTAGTGGTTTTGGAGTTTCCACTATAAGTGCATATAGCAGCTATACTAAATAAGTTTGCACCAAATAAGCGTTAAGCGCCTTATAGCCACACCTTCTTTGTATCTTTCTATCCAGGGATATCACTCTTGTGGGGGTTCGTGTTAATGTTGGGGGTTCTTTTGGGTTGTTTGTGTATAACTTGTATGTATTCCTGTATCTGGTACATAATTGAATTACCAAGCTATAGGCTCTATTATCTCCCAGGCACAGAGGCGCCGGGGAGGAGTTTACGTTGTTTTGTATGGAGACCCCTGGGCATTTGTGTATAAATTCTGACTGTTTGGCCTAATAAACGAGATCTACTCCTAACATTCAGTCTCGCCTAATGTATGGGGGGAAATTTATACCAGCTATAATCACTTTGGATAGTAGGGATGTGCATGGGCAAAATAATTTGTTATGGTTCGGATATTTGCTTAAGTAAAAACATTTGTCTGCTTCGGCAATTCAGACCAATGGCATTCGGTTCAGTTTTGAGCCACTTTGGCAATTCGGAACTTCGGCAATTCGGAACTTCGGTAATTGTAGATTATGCTAGCGTTAGTGTACCTATAATCTTCATTTTATTAATGACAGGAGGCGAGTATTTGCTTAAGTCTCTCTTTACTAGAACTCCACAGCAGCACAGAAAAACAACCAATCAGAAAAAAGTTAGGTACTATAAAACTCCCCTCCCATGCATAATTTCCTCTTTCAAGCTGCGACAAACAGAACAAGAGGCAGAAAATATAATGGGGAAAAAACGAAGTCCAAGGCAGTGCCCGTTTGCTCCACGAAGGTCTCCGTATCTCCTGACATCTTGACATGGGAGAAACTGTCTGCGCAGTTTGTTCGTAATGGTCTGGATATCCAAAACAGAAAGCAATCTCTGTATTATATGGTGCAGAATATGCCAAAAACCTGCACTCTCATAATACCGGAGGACCATCCGTTAGCCGTACCATCTCCAGGAGTGTGTGTAAATAAGTGGGAGACTCCCCATGTTATACCTCCGAGTATTTCTCGCGTCTTTTACAGCGGTTCGGATCCCGTAGATCCATTACAGGAGATAGAATAGAGGGATCTAGTCTAAACATGTAATTCTTGCATGACCAGGCAGTCCTCTAGAACAAAGTCAGTAGCGTGGATGTCAGCTCTAATTGAATGCAGGAGGGACGCCCCTCTATGTAGTCATCAATGTCTATCGCAGGTACAAGCCTGTGTGATGAACAAATGGCCGGTACTGTAGAGCGTCGAGTGTATGAGAGAGCCGCACTCTCTACTACTGTGATCGCATACCGTGATAGCGTCCGGCTGCTAGCCTGAGCGGGCCGCACCCGTTAGTAACCAACAGCAGAGTCTACATCCGTGACCGGTTCTCTCTATGAGAATGGGTCCTCCCAACCTGTCCTCTGTATCCAGCCCAGTATCTGGTTGAGGTCGAGTGAGGGGCTGCGCCCTCTAATAACAAATCAGTATCTGGTTCTGTATGAGAGGGTTCGCCCTCTGTTCCTGAAAATAAATCTACTCGGATCGAGGTAATGGAGGGCCGCACCCTCCTGTGGTGCAAACTAGAGTCCCTAGAGATTAAGGGTGACCAATTATTAATGATAGCATAAGGCTGAGGGCAATCTTCGGAAACAACGATGGAAAACTATCAACCGACTATCCGGATCCCGTGTGCGCGCGCGGGGTCCAGGTAGACCGTTGGTAGTCTGAGGAAAGCTGGAGACGTTCTCCGCAATCCACGAGTGCCCGGGAGGTCGGAGGAGGTCAAGTCAGGCCTCACGACGACCCGAGCGAAAAGGAAAAGGAAGTCATGTCATGAAAAAACAAAAAAGCAACAATTAACGTAGATAAGAGAAAATACACCAATTCTATCTCAGATAGAAGGCAAACAGTAGGCCGGAAGGTAAGAAAAGTAAGTCCCACTGGACAGGGCCAGAAGCTAACCTAACGCGCGAAAAAACTACCGAACCTATAAGGACTCTGGGAGGCAGATACAAAGTAGCTGGTAAAGACAAGGAAAAAACACCGCTTTCAAACAGGATTTGTTTCAGACAGAATGTCAAGCAATAATATTAGACGTTTGATAGATGCACTAGATATATCACAACATAAAGAAAGTCCCATGCTGATCCTGTCTTTAGATGCTGAGAAAGCCTTTGACAGGGTCAGCTGGGACTTTATGAAGTTTACATTAGAAGAAATAGGGATACAAGGTTGGCTGCTTGAAGCAATTTTAGCTCTATACAAAGATCCAATGGCAAGAACAATTGGTCCTGGCATATGCTCAGAATGGTTCAAATTGAACAACGGGACCAGACAAGGGTGCCCGTTGTCCCCTTTACTGTTTATATTAACTATAGAGGTTCTAGCTAACAGAATCAGAAATAACGAAAATATTAAGGGATTCATAGTAGGTCAGAAAGAACTAAAAATATCTCTTTACGCTGATGATGCTATTCTATTTTTAAGTAACGCGTCAACATCTATATCAAACGCAATGTTAGAAATTGAAATGTACAGCGAAGTATCAAATTATAAATTAAATAAAACAAAATCAATCGCTGTATATATCAATATGTCGAATCAAGAAATAGATTCATATCAAGAAACATACAATTTTATTAAAGCTAAAACGTTCCCATACCTAGGAATTAAAATTAGCAAAAAAGTAGAAAACATTATGCGAATAAACTTTATGGATCTCTTAAAAGAAACTAACAAGAATTTGAAAGAATGGAGAAAATTAGAAGTATCATGGGGAGGAAGAATTAATATTTTGAAATCATATGTTTTGCCAAAATGGATTTATATGTTTAGAATGCTCCCATTAGAAATCCCGAATGCATGGTTAACAATGATCAACAACGCGTTTTCTAACTTTGTATGGCGAGGGAAAAAACCCAGAATTAAAAACGAAGTATTATCAAGAGGAATAAAGAAGGGAGGCTTAGGTTATCCAAACATAAGGAAATATTATGAAGCAGGGATTATAACGCATGTCATAGCAGGCCAGATCAAACTAAATAAAGAGGAGATATGGTGGTGGTCAGAATTAGAATCTAGCCAATTAAGAGATCCCCTAGACTTATTCTGGAAAATAAAAAAAATTAATTTATCTGGCTCGTATATCTTAGGACAGATTATTCCAATATGGCAAAAAATAAGGAAAAAAATTTTATTTAGTTAACAAAATATTTGATTTTCAAAACTTAGAAATAATAGAATTAAATATGAAGAATATTTCCTTAAAATTATGGAAGGAAAAAGGAATAAGCACTTTAAAAGATCTGACCAAAGATGGCAAAATTAAACCTTATAAAATGCTGATAGAGGAGTTTAAGTTCTCTGTTAAAGATGTATATACCTATATCAGAGTAAAACATTTTTTTGGAGAAAGTGGAGATAGTAATAGAGGGTAAGATGTATGATATTTTGAAATCAATAGTATACCAGAATAAAACAAAGCAGTTGTTCTCTAGATGTGTTAGAATGCTAGACCCAATCAATGATTCAGTCCTATCCAGTGCTATTAAAAAATGGAACACTGATTTAAAAATAAATATAGAATCAAATGAATGGTTAGCTACTCTACAAAAAATAAATAAATATGTCCATTATTTTATATTGATAGAAACACACTTTAAGTTGGCCTATCAATGGTATATGACGCCAACCAAAATAGCTAAATTTGATACATCCATGGACACAAAGTGTTGGAAGTGTAGAGAGGAAAAAGGAAATTATATCCACATGTGGTGGTCATGTAAACAAGTGATTGTTGTATGGCAGTGGGCTCAATTTATCATCCATACACTGTGTGGTGTAAAAATATTCCTAAAACCTGAAATAATGCTATTACACTATCAATGGCCAAAACTAAACAAAAGAAATCAATTTTTAATTACTCATTGTTTAATAGCCTGTAAAATAATAATAGCAAGGAACTGGAAGGGAGATACCGCATTTAACATCAAATTAATAACAATATAGTTGATATACCAAATTAAAATGGAGAAGGATCACTGCAAGTTTCTGAATGATAATTTGAGCCTATGGGCAAATTGGGAAAAAAAATTATTACAAATGTAATATCGATACCATTTGAAATAAGAAGTAGAAGCTGGAAGTATGTAGAGCTTTCGTGGGGGGGTGGGTTGTTTTGTGTTTTTGTCCTTTTTTTTGTCTAAGTGTTTATGTGTATGAATATGAATTTTTTAATACTTTTTTGTATAAGTGAAATTATGGTGATAAATTCAAAATAAAAAGAGAATTGAAAAAAAAAAGAAAAAACACCGCTTTCTCCTGTAGGAGTCTGAGTACCGGTCCTTGCCTGTGCGAAGTTCTCCTTGGAGATGTGCCGTTGCCGGTTTGGAGTAAACCGTGGATGTGTCTGGGGTCTTCATAAGAAACTTTGCCCTTCAGGCATGAGGTTTATGGCCTTCACCCTTCCCACCATATTCAGATGGCCGTATACTGGTGTCCTCTTGAACACTATGGCAATGGTGTTTGTCTGGACACCTGCCTATCTCCATGTCACTGGTTGGCACTGGGTTTTCCTCAGTGATATTACCCCAGGCCTGCGGCCAAAAGGGGTTCGGTACCAATAGTGTAGGCCCGTCAGTAGGGCACAGGCCCAGCAGGCCAAACGAATGGACACAGAAAGGTTAGCCAAGCAAATAGTCACAGACCTAGCAGGCTGTTCAAGTAGGCACCGACATAGCAGGCTATTCAATGGGGCACCGACATAGCAGGCCAATCAATGAGGCATAGACCTAGCAGGCCGTATTATGGACACAGACATAGTAGGCCATTCTTATGGGCACAGACATAGCAGGCCATTCTTATGGGCACAGACATAGCAGGCCGTTCTTATGCGCACAGACATAGCAGGCCTTTCTTATGGGCACAGACATAGCAGGCCGTTCTTATGGGCACAGACATAGCAGGCCATTTTTATGGGCACAGACATAGCAGGCCGTTCTTATGGGCACAGACATAGCAGGCTGTTCTTATGGGCACAGACATAGCAGGCCAATCAATGGGGCACAGACATAGCATGTCAATCAATGGGTTGTGTATTACCATAATATGATTATTAACATGTATTATATAGCGCCTTCCAATTCCGTAGCGCTTTACAGTGGGTATTGAATGAATATTGAAGGAGTTCGGGTAGAGGTCCCTAAAAATTGTAGATCCTCAGGGCATCTTGTGACATAGGACCCTTAGACAAACAACCCTTTTAGACAGCGTAATGCTGTGTGAGTAACTTGAACTGGGACTGGCAGTCCCTAAGTGCCTAGCAGTCAAATAGTGGTATTCCAGTTGTATTGGGTATAAGCGGAAGTATTCCAGTGACCATCATGTCCATGAATGTAAGGTACACTGAGCACTACTGTCCATGAACTGTGGATAGGTATGTACATGCACACACGGATCTGTGAAATATCTTAGCATATTATAGATTACCATCCTCCTACCACCTGAAGGGTATTGTAATCACGGACACCTCAAGGAGTAGGGTTAAACGACAGCCAACACAATGAATTCCCCCAACAACCTGATAAAATTGTATCGTATCTGTGTAGACTGGTCTCCCATACCAGTTAGAGTCAGAGCCAAGTCTGTCAGCTTATATATATGCCATGGCCAGAGAATTCATACCAGAGTAGTCCCATCTGAGATCTCATAGCTGAACCAGAAAAAAAATATATATACTGAGAAAGGATATGAATCCTAGAGCTAACTGTCACTGTATACACCCTGTACAGAGCCTGTATAACTGAGTTCATATACACCTGTAATTCACAGTAAACTGATATACCGTGTTGGGAGAACTCACAGTAACCTGTGATATATCCTGCCAGTAGAACGTACAGTAATCAGCGATATGCACTGTCCGCAAAACTCTCAGCAATCTGTGATATACACCGTCAGTAAAACTCTCAGAAATCCGTGACATACACTGTCAGTAAAACTAAATCCGTGACATACACTGTCAGTAAAACTAGATCCGTGACATACCCTGTCAGTAAAACTAAATCCGTGACATACCCTGTCAGTAAAACTAAATCTGTGATATACACTGTCAGTAAGACTAAATTCAGAAACACACAGTCAGTAAAATTAAATCTGAGCTATACACAGACAGTAAAAACACACAGCATCTGTGAAATACCCTGTTAGCAAAACCCAACAGTATTCTGTGATATACATTTGACAGCAAATATCACAGCACACTTAGGTATATTTGCCAACAAAAACTTTGTCATAGAAACTCAGAAACTGACAGGTAAAAAACTAGAAGACTCACAGAGAGCTGTGAGACTTACCTGCAAGAACTATTATACAGATCTGAAAGAAAAAACCTGACAAAAACTGAAGCACTCCGCCAGGGAATCCCAGCAGGGTGACATAGCCGATATCCGAACCGTGGGCGGAGGAGGGGGACTGATAGGATATAAACAAATATGTATATTATTATATATATTATCAAATAAACATAATTTTTAATAATAAAAAAATAATAAATATACTTTAAATCCCCCCTTCATTCCTACCAGGGAGGGGAACGCATCTTCCGACTGCAGCTAGAATTCACTCAGCTGCCGCTAGAGCTCCAGCTGCAGCTCCAAATCCTCTTCCCTCCTCCCTGGATTTAAGCACTGTGGGCCATGAGGGAGATCTTTGATGACACTGCATATCCGGTGTTTGCATAGCGGCAATCCTGTGATCTCCCATGTCAGCCTCGGCCCATGGTCATCACTTAGTTCTTATTCACTTAATTCAGGATTTGGATAAATGAAAGCTTTAAGTTTACCTTAGAGCAAGATTTTATAGATTTAATAAGAAATAGAAGTGTCTTGGAATCCGAGGTCAGGATTGAAGAAAATAGCAGAAATTAGGTCACAAGCAGAGGTTCGGTACACAGGCAAAATTAGTTAGTTATTGAGCTCAAACTTCAATATTAAATCACTGGAAACAAATTGAGTGAGCCATTCAATAGTCTGACTAAAAAGGCAGGCATCTGACGTTAGATGCAGACGCGGGGATATTGTTGATACCCAGAAGTGCTGCAATGGGATCGCCGATCAGATTATTATTCTATTAAACCACTCTTATACCACTTACCCATTACAACATATTTTAAAAGCCATCCCTACCTATGTTTTTTTTAAATTTCATTTCACTTTGCTGATTTTACTGGCCATTTTGCATTAATTGCAGATTTTAACATACAATACAATACAAGATCGGTTACCTTAAATATCTGATGCAAGTATGCTCATCTGCATCTTTTCAATCCCTTGCTCAACACAACCAGTATATATTTAAAAATGAATAGCTATATACGTTATTTTTTAAAAAGTATAAACTTTCTCCTAGTTTTATACTATGTTTTATGGTTGCCATATCGACCCATTTAAACACAAATAAAGTGTTCTGCACATCAATTAAATATGTATTTTACATACTAGGAGTAACTTATTTAATTTGTATTATAGCATTCTTTTTTTGTGATAATCTTTATTAAAAGTATTTTACATTTTATACAAGACAACATAGAAAGGCTTGTAACAATGTGCAATACACAATCTGCAATACACGTTATGAACGCTGGTATTTGTCAGGATATTTATATCGGCAGACATTTTGTGCTATGATAGAAATTAAAAGTGTATATTGCCTAAGTCACTTTGAACAGAGCAGACTCCATTTTGTATTTCAAGCTAACAAAGACACAAATTTCTATCCTCTTTGTAACTAAACACTAGCCTGAACTAAGGAATGCTTTGTATAAACAAACCAAGTGATACGAGTCTAACAGAGAAGGGAGATGGAATATTCTTCTTAATGTTAGCTTCACACAAGAAAGCCAGACACCAGTGACCAGATAAGACTTAGTAATTACGTAATTTTACTTTCTAAATTTCACAAGGTCTCATTGTAAGTAAAAGTTGAAATTAAGTTTAGACTGTCAGTTTTAGAAATTACGACAGAAATTGCAGACACAAAGACTGAAGAAACTCTTTGAACTGACAAGTAACCTTAAAATTATGGAAGCCATATAGATAAGCCAAATTACGTCAAAATAGTCACCAGGAAAAGTTAACTGTTTCCTGGATAGGAAAGTTTAGTTAGACGAGACTGCCCTCTATAGACCAAATACTTAAATTCCTATCTGGAAGGTAACCACACCTCCAGTTTTCTATTGGTCTATCACCTAGTGATGAACAGATAATTTTTCCCTTTAAAAAGTTAAGACAAAGGGAAGAGAGGGGCTAAGTCAAAGAGTCGGGGGAAGTGAGCAGTGGAGGCGATCGTAAGAAGTCAGGATCGTAGGCTAAGAAAGAAAAGCAGAGTCAGAGCAAGAAATCCAAACAAGTTCCTGAGACTACCTACTCATCTGATGAGAATGTCTACTCAACTGGTAATTATACTGGTTTCATTTAATTAATCTAAATTAATAAAAATTTTCTAATAGCATGATATATGACTGGATAAATCAAGATCAGATTTCGATATTTATAAATCTTAGTTACTAAAGTATATATAGTTATAGCATCCCATTCTGCAGGTGGGAAATTAATAATTATATATATTAATGTGGTTACAATCACATGTTAGCATATCGTGTTATTTATCCAGGTGTATTGATTTGCTCTAAAATAAGATAAAATATCTGTTTAGGCAAGTTAAAATTCTGCTTATAGAACAGGGTAGATTACTACCCTGGAAATGACTAATGAGTTGGTTTAGGTGTTATTTTATTTAAAATTACATGAGAATAGGTCTTAATTACCTAGGAGGTCTAGCCAGCATTTAAAGGGTTATTCTAACTGTTAGCTAAAGTTTTATGGCCTTATGCTGCAAGCTGTGTGAAAGAAAGCTTTTCTGTGTGTGTAAGTTTCACTTTTGTTCTCTGTGAAGTACCGTCATAAATCTTGTCTTGATAATTGACTGTGTTAACCATTGGAATGTATTGCCATTTGTATTGCATACTCATGTTATACTGAATATTCATTGATTATTGTCACGCATGTTACTTATTATTATTATTTAATTTGTCACAATAAATTGTATCTATTTTTATAACAAATTGTGATTTTATTTATATGGAATACATTTCACTTACATGATAACGATCTTTGGGATCTGAGAATTGAAATAGTGGGCAATTCTCAACTGTTTACTATTATTATCCCATAAATATCCCCACATATTTCATTCCCTGTTAGTTTAGTTCCTCCCGAACTGCTAGGTATTTAGAAATTATAGCTCCCAGCTGATTCCTACGTTCCCAGGAATCAAAGTACCATGCAAGGGGTCTTCGTCCCAAACAGACAGGGGTCATATCCCAGGATCCTCCCCACCTGAGAGCCAAAGGCGGGAAAAGAGGTCGCTGTCCCTTTGTCTCCCAAATAGGAAAAGCCACCCCCCCACGCCAGGCCAGATCAACGTTTCAGTCCATCTTGTGGACTTTCATCAGGATCACACATACATGTTAAAAACATATCATATATATAAGAGATGCAATTAATGAAATGTAACTCACCCCAGGTGCTGTGTATGAAAACCGTCGTCCTGCCGGATCGTTTGCGCATGTGCGGTATTAGCTCCGCCCATTTCCGTGACGTCATCGCGTGAGGCTAGCGTCGTTGCCATGGCGATCTGGGTAACTAGAAAAAGGTCGCCATGGCAACGTATAGCGACACCAAGTGACCACCAACGTGTAAATAGAGCTGTAATACAAAGCAGCTCATGTGGAAGGGGACATAACGTCCCAGAGGTTATAGGTGGACGAACAAAAAAATTTAGCATTTGATGGTAGTGAACTGTAATGTATCAAAACACTGTTGTCCATAGTGCATAAAGCAAATACAAGTATAATATTACTATGGATAGAATTATAGTGAAGTGCCAATATTTAAGGTGCTAGGGAGTAAAGTGGCAGTCTAAAGTGCCAATATACTAAAAAGTGCAAACATGCAAAAAAGTGCTAAGTGCCAAGTTTTAAAGTGATAAAAAGTGCCAAAGCGAACCACATTATCCATAATGACATCTAATTCTAAAATACATACATAAACATTGCTAAGTTAGAGGTACTGGGTTAAATCTGTTACATCACTATAATTACTATACTCGAGCTATTAATTATAAGTGCTCATACAGTGGTTGCTATATACCAATATTTTAATAATTCGGATGCTAGAACCAAGGAAACCCAAATAATAGAGATGAAAGCTAAATTCCTACAAAGGGGGTATGATCAACATACCCTGGAGAAAGCGCTCCAAGAAGCACTGTGTGCATGCGCCTCGGAAAAAAGGAAAAAAGTCTTCAGAAATGGTGTTTCCAATGGTATACCATCATGCATCCCCTCAAGTAGCATCTTCAATTAAGAAGAATTGGAAGATACTATATGTGATGAGACTCTCCCACAGGAATTTAAAGAAGCACCATTGGTTTACTTTAAGAGGAACATGAGTCTGAAAGACTTTCTGGTCCATACTGACCCTGTACGCAGTTACCAGAAAACATCAAAGGAACAGATAAGAGGATCGATTAGATGTCTGGGATGTGTTACATGTAGCCATATGACTCCAGCAAAAAAGTTTAACCATCCCCACAATAATAAAGTCTACCCCATTAGATTTACGATTACTTGTAAAACTACACATGTAATCTATAAGTTAAGTTGCCCATGTGGCCTTTGCTATATAGGGAAGACGGAAACGGCTATCTGTGAACGTATCAGGGGACACAGGTCCAGTATACGACTGGCATATAGGGATGGCCATTTGGACAAACCAGTAGCCAAACACTTCTTGGATCTAAAGCACACTTTGGCCACATTAAAGTTTGTAGCCATTGACCACATCCCGCCACCAAGGAGAGGTGGTGACCGTGGGAGGATCCTTCTCAATAAAGAAGCATTTTGGATACACGAATTAGATACTGTGTCCCCTAGAGGGTTAAATGAATCCTTGTCGCTACAATCACATCGCCGCAATAGAAGTCTAGGAGCTGCCAGCAGGGGAACTGTCTGAGCTGTCAGACAGTCCCCAGGCTGCTACAAAGTAAAAATAATATATATAGAAATATACTCTGTCTGCATTTCTATAACCAATTGATAGTATCTATGAGAGGAGCAATGCGATGCCCACCCAGGGGGATAGGCATGCATTGGTGGACTTCTCCGATACCCTGGACTCTGTGGTTAAGTAGAGTCACTTATGTGAGATTGAAACATGGTGCCCACCCAGGGGGATAGGCAACCCTTTCGTGTACTCACAGTGACTATAGCAATAATCAAGTATGACGATATAGATTTGGATAAGTCTAATATTGATAGCGATGTGTATTCTGGTGGTTTGTTTGGGTTGAATGCCCTGTTTATTTTTATTTTCTTTACCACAACACATAATTCCTTTTGAACTGATTTAATTTTCTTGATAATCTTGGGGTCTAAGATTCTGGTCCTCTAGTTGATATTGTCACCTCTGTCTGTGAAATTAGCCAATTGCTTAGTATTAAGATATGGCATCTTGCCAGGACTTTTGTTTACTCTTAAAGCGGATTCAGAGATCAGTCACTAAAGTATATAACATGCTTTGACATATAGTAATATCTTTATATATATACTGAGTACCCCAGATTAGGTATTTCCTAAATTTGGCTGGATTTATATATGTCAGTAAGGGAGAGGGAATGTTTTTGCCCTTTTTCTGCTGGCTTCATGTCTGTTTAATTATACATCCGGTTTTGTGAGTCTAACACTCTAATGTATTTCAGTCCAGTAGATCGTGTTTTATTTGCATAGTTCTTGATGTCTCTGTTCCGTTTATATCCACCTAAAATGCTAGGGAGCAATTGTTTTTAACCGTTATATTCATATTATGTTCCTGTGTTTACAGGTCGTCATGGTAACGACCCCTGGCCGCGTCATTGAACGTGACGCCATGCGGCTGCTGACGCTTTCGGGTAGCCCGCGGCAGTCCCGGTCCGTGCGTCCATGGAGTCGGTTGCAACACAGGTGTGGTGAGTAAATACCTTATTTTAGGCTATATATGTGGGTTTATTTGTTTGTACAGTGTATCCTGACGAAAGCTTGAGGGGATCAAGTTGAAACGTTGATTTTCGCTGTTTTAGTTTAAAGGTAAATAAAAGTTAATTTTTACTAAGCCCTTGGAGTGCTATCTTGAATATTTTTCCTATATACCGTATATACTCGAGTATAAGCCGAGTTTTTCAGCCCATTTTTTGGGCTGAAAAACCCCAACTCGGCTTATACTCGAGTCAAGGTCTGTATTATGGCAATTTGCATTGCCATAATACAGACTGGGGGGAGAGGGGGCTGGCAGAGCTGTACTTACCTGTTCTGCAGCTCCTGTCAGCTCCCTCCTCCTCTGCGCCGTCCGGTCAGCACCTCGGTCAGCTCCCAGTGTAAATCTCGCGAGAGCCGCGGCTCTCGCGAGACTTACACTGTGAGCTGACAGAAGAGCAGAACGGACGGCGCAGAGGAGGAGAGAGCTGACAGGAGCTGCAGAACAGGTAAGTACAGCTCTGCCAGCCCCCCTCTCCCCCCCACTGAACTGCCACTGGACCACCAGGGAAGGAGAGCCCCCCTCCCTGCCATATATCAAGCAGGGAGGGGGGACGAAAAAAAAATATATTAATAAAATAAGAAATAATAATATAAAATTAATAATAATAATTTTTTTTTAATAATAACAAAAAAGGGGTATAAGGACCACTATGGGAGGGGGGGGGGTATAAGGACCACTATGGGAGGGAGGGGGGTATAAGGACCACTATGGGAGGGAGGGGGGTATAAGGACCACTATGGGAGGGAGGGGGGGTATAAGGACCACTATGGGAGGGAGGGGGTGGGATAAGGACCACTATGGGAGGGAGGGGGTGGGATAAGGACCACTATGGGAGGGAGGGGGGATAAGGACCACTATTGGAGGGAGGGGGGTATAAGGACCACTATGGGAGGGAGGGGGGTATAAGGACCACTATGGGAGGGAGGGGGTGAGATAAGGACCACTATGGGAGGGAGGGGGTGGGATAAGGACCACTATGGGAGGGAGGGGGGGTATAAGGACCACTATGGGAGGGAGGGGGGGTATATGGACCACTATGGGAGGGATGGGGGGGGGGGATAAGGAACACTATGGGAGGGAGAAGGGGGATAAGGACCACTATGAGAGGGAGGGGTGGGATAAGGACCACTATGGGAGGGGAGGGGGAAGTAAGGACCACTAGGGGAGGGGAGGGTAAGGACCACTAGGGGAGGGGTGAGTCAGGACCACTGGGGGGGGGGTGAAGGAACACGGGGGTGGGGAGGTAAGGACCACTGAGGGAGGAGGAGGGGAAGTCAGGACATATGGGGGGGGGAGGGGGCGGCAACATTTTTTTTGCCTACGGCGGCAAATATCCTTGCACCGGCCCTGCACACACTGCATTCATACACACACACACTGCATTCATGCACACACACACTGCATTCATGCACACACACGCTGCACTCATACACACACTGCACTCATACACACACACTGCACTCATACACACACGCTGCACTCATACACACACGCTGCACTCATACACACACACATACGCACACACTGCATTCATTATACACACACTGTAAATAAATATTCAATTAATATAATTTTTTTAGGATCTAATTTTATTTAGAAATTTACCAGTAGCTGCTGCATTTCCCACCCTAGTCTTATACTCGAGTCAATAAATTTTCCCAGTTTTTTGGGATAAAATTAGGGGCCTCGGCTTATATTCGGGTCGGCTTATACTCGAGTATATACGGTATATATATATATATATATATATATATATTATCTATTATACCACACTAAGACTCTATCCTGCACACCTTCATTTATTTTTAACTTAACCACCCTGTACATTTATTTTATTTTTATTTTATATATCCTGTGTACATTGTATATTTTCTTGTATTTATATCTTGTCTGTTATGCTAAAGTGTAATTTTGCTAGCCCTGTATGTAATTGTTTTATTCACCTATATGCATTCCTCTATTTCCCCTCTGATTTGTGACTGACCTCTGACCCCTCCCTTTTCTTATTGATATGTTTGTTTTTATTTGAATATCCATCCCTTCATCTCTGTACCTAGATACATTTCCCCCTCCCTTACCTTTATTGCAAGCTCTCTGACCCTCACATCTCTTTATTCAACAGCCTGATTCCAAAACTTTGCAAGCCCATTCCTTCAGTGAGCAAGCAGACTTGATTGCTCTACCCTTGTGAGTGTTTTGGTTTATGTTTTCTATATATTCATATTTTAACCCCTTCAGGACGCAGGACGGTTCAGGACCATCCTCGGCATTTTTGCGTTGCCGACCGAGGACGGTCCTGAACCGTCCTAACGGAAAACGGGCGGAAGGAGCGATCGGCGAAAACTTCCGCCGAAATCACGTTGTTACTATCTGCCTGGCATCCCAGGAAGATAGTAACAGCCAATTGCGGCATGTGAGCGATCCGCGATCGCTCACAATTGGCTGGTGTCAAAGTGGGTGTTACAAACACTCACTTTGACACTGATCTCTGCCTCTCTCCCCTCTGTAGCGTTTTGTGAGGCGAGAGAGACAGAGATCGTGATATATTGTTGCAGCAGGTGTTCCAGAGAGTTGTAAAAAGTATCTGTAGTGAATAAAAATCCCTTTTTAACCCCTTCCCTGCCAGATCTGTTACAGACAGTGCATTTGTACTGTCTGTATTTTTTTTTTGCCCTTAAGGTTTAACTTTATTTTAAAGATCTGTGTCTTAGACTGTCTTAGACTGTCTTAGACTGTCTTAGACTGTCGTAGTCTGTCATAGTCTGTCGTAGTCTGTTGTAGTCTGTCGTAGACAGTCAGTTTCCTTCCCCCAAATCTCCATTAGATTTTTGTAACAGGAGTTAGTTTAGGGATTACTGTTTTAGTCTGTTTTAGTCTGTTTTAGTGTTAAAAAAAATAAATAAAATATATATAAAAAAAATTGTGTTTAGTATTTTGTTAGATTAGTCTGTTAGTGTGAAACATGCAGCGCATGTACAGCTTGGAGGAGGCATATGCCTTCTTGGCGTCAGACTCTGACGGTCTAGGTATGGCATTAAAGTGTACAAACTGTGCGAGAGCGAAAGTGGCTACACATTTGCCTTTCGTATATACAGGGCCGGCGCGTCCATAAGGCGGCCCAGGCGGCCGCCTTAGGGCGCCCGAGCAGGGGGGGCGCAAAAATCCGAATCCCCAGCCATCAGCTAGGGATTCGGATTTTTATAATACCGCAGCCTACCTTGCCCTGCTGAGGCTGCCTGCTTCCCTTACTTCCGGACCGGAGGTGAAGTTCCTGCTGCGCCGCCCACTCCTGATGATGTCAGGAGGAGGGCGCGACTTACACCTCCCCCAGAGTCCCCTGCGGTCCACCGTCGGATGAATCAGGGCCGGGCTCCCTCTGCTGGCTCCAATATGGCGGCGCCCATGACAGAGTGGAGCCCGCCCGCGTTTGGAGCCAGGCCAGCCAGAGAAAATTGTAAGAGGAAGGTAAGGGAAGGGAAGGGGAGGGGAGATAGGCAGATAAGCCCAGGCGGACTTTAGTTTAATATGGTGAGCCGAGTAGGTGGCCTGACTTCCGCCCCCTCCCCCTTCCCCCTTCTCCTGACTCCATATTGTCAAAGTCCTGCAGGCAGGCGGCAGCAGACTTACTTTGGAAGAGCTGCCTCTTCTGCAAGACTGCTCCCCATAGTGTTGGAGTGCCTGCAGTCTCCTCAGATCCCCATCACTTTAGAACTGTCTACCAGCACTTGAAGGGGGTAAGATTGAATTTTTTTTATATTTAATTTTTTTTATTTTTTTTTAAATTCTTTATTATTATTATTTTTTTTAAATTCTTTATTTTTATTTTGGTTGTGCATACAATAACATTGGGCTTGCACAGCTCCAACAGCTGTTGCAAGCATTTCTTTGACAGGTAACATGGTATAGTGAGTACTTTCACAGCATTTATATCTATATTTGCTTTGTTATAGTAATGCTCTCTGGTAACTCATGTGACGTTAACGGTAAAGCACAGCGATAATGCTCTCTGGTAACTCATGTGACGTTAACGGTAAAGCACAGCGATAATGCTCTCTGGTAACTCATGTGACGTTAACGGTAAAGCACAGCGATAATGCTCTCTGGTAACTCATGTGACGTTAACGGTAAAGCACAGCGATAATGCTCTCTGGTAACTCATGTGACGTTAACGGTAAAGCACAGCGATAATGCTCTCTGGTAACTCATGTGACGTTAACGTTAAAGCACAGCGATAATGCTCTCTGGTAACTCATGTGACGTTAACGGTAAAGCACAGCGATAATGCTCTCTGGTAACTCATGTGACGTTAACGGTAAAGCACAGCACAGCGATAATGCTCTCTGGTAGCTCCTGTGTTGAATTCTTTATTTTTGATGTGCAGGTGGTTACAGGGTATCGACATCCGCCACAACAGCGTGTTTCCAGATTTGCAATAGTTAGGCAGTGGCATGAAAAGTCGCACATTTTTATATTTGTGTATCAGGCTTGGTTGAACGCTATACTATGCATATTTTTATGTCATGGGTGTTAGTCGATTAAACATCTTTGTATAAACTTATTGCTTTCAGGTAGAGTGGGTCAGTGGCTTAAGTCGGTCACCCCAAGCCCTCAGTAGCAGGAGCCCCTGCGCGTGTATAAGATTGAGTGGTCAAGCAGTCTGCCGCGGCGTGTCTGTGCAGAGCCTGGTGTAGGCGTTTGGTGTCTGTGCTCTCTGGACTGTGTGTGTTTGCGCGGACATGTTTGTTGCGTGAGGGTATGATAGTGGTTGTCGGTGGTATGAGGAGCGCTAAAGAAGGTGATAGAGAAAGTAACAACAATAATAATAATAACCATGAAAATGAAAGTAATAACAGCCCCCAAACGTTCAGTATCATCAGCATAATTAGGTACACCCGAACACTGTAGTTAATAAAGGATAGCAAGCGTCTTTGAGTGTCTCTGATCTAGCCCAAGACAGTTGGTGTCAGTATATATGGCCTCTCGGCCGCGGCTGGGCCTGGGATAGTCCTGATTAATGGGCCAGTGTGTTGCCTCATCATGAGTGTGTTCCGTGAGTTTGGGTCGTAGATGATATGCAATTCTCTTAGGTCTACTTGGTGTTGTTGTTCGCCAGTGCAGGTTCTGTGTGTCTGCTCGTCTTCCCCTTGTGCAGTGGCTCGCTCCGTGCCTCCCGCGGGCACTTCACTGACCTGTTGCACGTCCATAGTCTCAGGGTGTTGTTTCTGAGGTACCGTTGGGTGGGTGATGCTGTTTGGTGTGTTGGAGTGGGACGCAGCGTTGTGCCTCTGGCTCCGTCCTCTTGACTCTTTCATTAGGTAAGTAGTTTGGTGCATGGCGCCGGAAGCGACGTTTGTGGTGCCGCCATTTGTTTTGCGTCTCCTCTTCTCTTTTCCCTTCGACCTTTGATGGTAGTTGTTTATTTGGGGCCCTGCAGTGCTTACTGGCAGTCTGTTCTCTCGCGTGTCAGGGCAGTACGGGTCAGTGGTCTGTTCTGGGCTCTGTGGGTCAGCTCTTCCATGTGTGGCTTCCGCTATCTTGGATTCTGGCTTCAGGCCTACGCCACGGCCTGGTATGATATGGCCTCCAGGTATGACTATGGGGTGAGGACCGGGATCACCCCCCGGCCCAGAGGGGGGGGGGGACCGGGTCCGCACAGATGCAGTGTGGTTGTCGGGCTATGTTTGGCAGGATAGCGGAGCGGCGACCATCCACTCCACTCACCGCCAGGTTCCCTAATTGTTTAGTCTTGATTTCCTGTATCTCCTTAAAGGGATACTGTAGTGTTCCTTGCACTACTGACCATCTGCCTACCCCTTCCTTCCCTCCCTCCCCCCCACCTTTAAATAAAGGGTTAAAAACCCTTTATTTACTTGCCTTGTCTCAGCGCAGCGCCTAGCGGGGTCTAATGCACATGCGCACAGCAAATGCCGAGTGCACATTAGACCTCCCCACAGGAAATTATTGACTCAATGCTTTCCTATGGGGAAAAATCTGACGCGGGAGGTCCTCATGCAGAGCTTGAGGACGTCCAGCATCAGATAACGGACCAAAAGTCTGTTTCAATTCCAGAAGCGTCCCTTTTGGTAGACAGCCACTGAGGGCAGACTTAGTGATGCAATGTAAACATTGCAGTTTTCCTACGTGCAAAAGGGACACAGCACCCAGACCAGTTCAATGAGCTGAAGTGGTCTGGGTGCCTACAGTGTCCCTTTAACCCCTTAAGGACACATGACATGCATTGGAGCATTGGTAAGTCCATTGTAAATGTGCTGCAAAACGTTGCACTGCAACAATCTACTCGGAAAGATGCACACTGTGCAGCACTGAACTAGGAATCGCCTCTACTGGCCATCTGAGTGACTGTCACTAGAGGTGTTAATAGGCAGCAATGTAAACACTGCCTTTTCTCTGAAAATGCAGTGTTTACATTTAAAGGCCTGCATGGGCAGGCTTTAGACACCAGAATATTAAGCTATAGTGGTTCTGGTGACTATAGTTAGCTGGCTCCTAGATCGCAAACAAATTTGTCAAGCCCTGCAACAAGCAGGTTTGAACTTTGAGGGATTATTGAGTTGGTGGAGAAGCAAAGCAGATACTCTGAGAGGAACACAATGAAAGGAAGGAACGGTTTGGACAAGGCTGGCCTGTTCTGGCTGCTGCAGAGAAGGAAAGAACCTGCATCAAGGAACATGACCAGAGCGAGGAAGGCAGGTTGACCTATGGATGAAATTTCACTTTTCCTTATAATGTTAAAATTCCTAATTGTGTGTGTGTGAAATTAAACTTCATTCTTATTCTTTACATAGCTGGAAAAGTATAATCAAAATGCCGAAACTATTTAAGGAAAAGAAATCATCAGGGGCAGTGTTCAGACAAAGACGAGCAGAAAAAGAGAAAGCTGGGAAGCGGATGTCTGAAGCTTTAAAGGAGTACTTGACTTCTCACAAAAGGAGAAAGCAAGATACTGCTGCATCAGAACCCGTTTCCAATGTTGCAAGCGAACCCGTGCTAATCGATATCGATGAATCTTCATCATCATCATTCAAACAGCCCATCACAGTCCAAGAGGCTGTTAAGGTAGATGATGCAAATACTGGAAAAATACCAGAACAACAAGATGATGAGCAACCTTCCACATCATCACACTCTGTCTACCTTGAGAAGACTATTGACCCAGAAGAATCAAATGACGAAGAAGAAAGAGAGGAACTGCAGCAGGAGGAACAATCTACTTCTTTGGCAATACTGGATTTGTCTGATCCAGCTAATTGGCCAGCTGTTCTCACCACCTCACTAAGGGATGCTCTTGTCAGGAAAGGTCCTGCAAAGCAAAAAACTAATTTCATTTTCCCCAAAGATGCAGTGAATAGACGTTTCACTAAAGCCAATTACAAGCGACGGCTGCCAAACGGAGAAGAAACCTTTAGAAACTGGCTGGTTTATTCTGTCAAATTGAACAAAGTATTTTGCTTTTGTTGTAAGCTATTTGCAACTAAAATCACTACAAGTTTGACACGTGGAGGTTATGATGACTGGAAAAACTTCTCAAAATCTTTCCATTCATGAAAAGTCTAACTCTCATCTTGTCGCTGTAAGAGACTGGAATGAACTCTCGAGAAGATTTGGTTGTGGAAAAACAATAGATGCAGCTTCCCAGAGATTGTTGGCAACTGAAACACAACATTGGCAAGATGTTGTTAAGCGCCTTATAGGCATAGTAAAATATCTTGGTCGCCAGTGTTTGGCTTTCCGAGGTAGCAGAGATACATTATACAGTGACAATAATGGGAATTATCTGCAACTTGTGGAAATGCTAGCCACATTCGACACCGTTATGCAGGAACATTTGAAAAGAATAAAAAATAAGGAAATTTTCCAACATTATTTGGGGAAAGACATTCAAAACGAACTCATCAGCCTTATAGCGAAAGAAATCATAAAACACATTCTGCAGTTGTTGAAAAATGCAAAGTATTATTCTATAATACTTGATTGCACACCAGACATTACATTAATTGAACAAATGACTATAATTGTTCGATTTGTGTCTATCAAGGAAGGCAAGTTTCCAACTGCTGAACCAGAGATCTGTATTGAGGAAAAATTTCTAGGTTTTATCCAAATCCAAAGTTCAACTGGGGAAGGTTTAACTGAGGCAATTTTGTCTGAACTTGAAAAATTTAAGATCCCAGTTGGTGATATGAGAGGACAAGGATACGATAATGGATCCAATATGAAGGGCAAACACCAAGGTGTTCAGAAAAGAATCCTGGATTTAAACTCGCGTGCCTTTTATATTCCCTGCAGCGCTCATACATTAAATCTAGTTGTGAATGATGCAGCCATGTCATGCAGGGATGCTGCAACCTTCTTTTCTATTGTACAGAAAATCTATGTGTTTTTGTCAGGATCCACAGTTCGATGGAATGTCTTGAAGAAGCACATTGGCAGACTTACACTTAAACCTTTGTCTGACACCAGATGGTCTTCAAGAATAGATGCTATTCGCCCATTTAGGTTCCAGGTTGGAGAAATTTTTGATGCGCTCTCTGAAATTTCAAGAGAGAACTCTCACACGGCAATGGCACGGTCTGATGCTGAATCGCTTTCAAAAGAACTGAATAACTTCTTGTGTCTTATTGTTAAAAAAATAAATTTTTGTGTCTTATTGTGTTGTGGTACAACATCTTAAATAGAATAAACTTTGTTAGCAAACTTCTCCAAAGTAGAAGTATGTATCTTCCAGATGTTATAGATATTCTGGAATCCACAACCACTTTTTTGAAGAATTATCGTTCTGATAAAGGGTTTGAAGATTTACTGGTAGAGGCAAAAGACCTATCATTGGAGATGGAAATAGATCCTGTGTTTCCTCCTATTGTGCGACAAATTAAGAAAAAGAGGATGTTTTGTTATGAAGCACCAGATGATCCGATTTGTGATCCTGCAAAAAAATTTAAAATTGAGTGCTTTTACAGCATTTTGGATGTATGTAGTAATTCTCTTGATGAGAGATTTGAGCAAATTAAGCACCACAGTAAGCACTTCCAGTTTCTTTATACTATACAAAAACTTAAGGATGTACCAAGGGAAGCAGTTATGGAGTACTGTACAGACTTGCAGAATATTTTGACTGATGATAAATCAGGAGATGCTGACCTGGATGGAGCACAACTTTGTGAGGAACTTACAATATTGGCTCCTATCTTGAGGCCTACAATGACACCCAGTCAGATTCTAGCCTATGCACTTAAAAATGGCTTTGCTCCCAATGTGTCTATTGCACTTCGCATATTGTTGACATTGCCAATATCTGTTGCCTCTGGGGAGCGAAGCTTTTCAAAGCTGAAGTTAATAAAAAATTATCTTCGGTCCTCTATGTCTCAAGAGAGATTGGTGGGACTTGCAATGATTTCCATTGAAAATCAGATTGCAAAAGAGATTGATTTTAAAACTCTGCTTCATGATTTTGTAAATGCGAAAGCAAGAAGGGTTAAGTTTTTGTAGGCTACCATTCTCACTTTGTTTGTGTGCAATATCTGTTAAAGCACTTTGCACTTTAGGTGAATTTGCACTTGCAGAAGCCTAAAGCGTACAGTTTTATTCATTGTATAAAAGTTATTTATAGTAATTATGTTGATATTAAAGCACCTTGATACTAGTTGCACTACGTCATGCAGTTTGAGTAATAGTTATTGCAGTTTACATGCACTTGAATTTATTATTTATTATTGTTCTGTTTTATAATTTTTGTTTTGTTGAATAAATGTTAATAAAATATACTTTACAAAACCACAAATTTGTTCTTATTTTTCTCAAAAAAACAAACAAAAAAACACATGTTAAATATATAACATAACTATAACGTAATGGAGTGGTTTTGGTTAAAAGAGCTTGTCCCTGCAGCCTGACAGATGTAAATATTGCATTTCATAAGAAAAGGCAGAGTTTACATTTGCTTCTAAGGACATCTCTAGTGGCTGTCAAATGGCTTTATCTCTTTAAAAAAAAGTGTTTATCTATCTAAATATCTTTACAATCTAGTGTTTTGTCACACCTCTAAAACATTTTAGAAACTGCAAGAAAAATGTATGGGGGGGGGGGGGGGGGCGGCAAAATACTCCTTCGCCTGTGTAGACAAAATTCCTTGCACCGGCCCTGCGTATATATGAGGGGAAAGATGCTCAACTGAACCCTCCTGGCTGTCCTGACTCTCTGGGGACAAGTGGGAAACTTGTTTGGGACCTACTGATCCCCTTGTTCAATAAGGGTTACCACCTTTATGTGGACAACTTTTACAGCAGTGTCCACTTGTTTAAAATTCTTTATAGTTTGCAGACACTGGCCTGCGGCACTGTAAGAAGAAATGCCAGGGATTTCCCCAGACCTCTCATAGAGGCCAAATTAAAAAAAGGTGAATGCAAAGCTCTGCGCAAAGCTGAACTGCTTGCGCAAAAATTTAAGGACAGGAAGGATGTGCACATGCTAACAACCATCCATAACGAAGGCATGTCAGACGTCACTGTCCGAGGCAGGGTACAGACAAAACCGGTTTGCATCAGGGCTTATAACAGGCACCTGGGGGGTGTTGATTTGGCTGATCAGCTAATGCAGCCTTATCTTATCTTAAGAAAGACAAAGCCTGGTATAAAAAGGTGGCTATTTACCTGTTGCAAGTAGCAACACATAATTCATTTTTACTCTTTAAAAAAATGAATCCAGGAAGAACCACCTATCTCCAATTTCAGCTCAAGCTGATTTCCACAATAATTTATGGAGATGGTCAAGTACCAACAACGGTGCAAGAGGAGCCCAGACATTTTATTTTTAAGATACCGCCAACACCAAAAAAAAGAAATCCCCAGAAACGTTGCCGGGTCTGTTATAAAAAAGGGAAAAGGACAGACACCCCTTTTCACTGTCCCGATTGCCCTACAAAACCTGGACTGTGTATCGGAGCATGTTTTAAGGTCTACCACACAGAAAATCCATTTTTATAATACTTGTTCCTGATTTATTTTTTTTTGTTTATTTTGAAAGTGGCAAATTTCTGTTAGTCAGTATCCTTCCCCCAAATCTCCAGTTAGATTCTTTTTGCAGGAGTTAGTTTACAGATTGAAGCCCACGGAACAACGCAGAGGGGGAGTGGGCCTTGACAGGGCCAGAGAGTGGGCAGGGTTAAGAATTGGGGGTGGGCTTAGGGTAATGCAGCGTGGGGGTGGTCTAAGAGCAAGTTAAATAGCGGCCATCTTAGAGAGGAGCCATTTTAACAGAAATTCACTCACCTGTTCTTTGTCAGGTCTGTGGGTTTCCTCTGTTTTCTCGTTTCTGCAGGTATGGCATCGTTAGAAGAAATCCTGGAGGGAGTCCGAGCGGCTGTCAGGGATCGGGGCATGGAGTGGCTACATCAGCAGCTCGGCGCTGCTGCAACTTCCCGGGAGCCGGAGCGGAGGCCTACACGGAGGACGAGGCCGCCGCAGCGTCTCAGCCCGGGTGTGGCACCCGCACCTCGTCGTCGGAGGAGCCCGTCGGTAGAGGATAGGGAAATGGCGACTGGTTCCGGCAGCGGTTTGTCGAAGCAGGCGGCGCCGGTCACTGGGACGGCTAGCCAGGCGAGGAAGGCCACGGCGAAAGGAGCGCGGGGGAAGATGGCGCCCCGCGGATCTGCGGTTGGCAGGAAGGCGGGAACGGAGCCGGTTTCCAGGACAGCTGTCGAGAAGAGTGGGTCGGGAAGCGGCCAGGTGGCCAGGGAGGCCGGATTGTCGGGAAGCGGTGAGTCGAACACCAGGGGGGGTTTGGGGAGTCATGGCGAGAGTGTTGCTGCAGGCTCTTCACTAGCGGTCCCGTCTCAGGAGCAAGGGGATCGGGTCAGCAGTGGACAGAGGGCGGCCTTATCGAGAGCCAGGTCGGGGAGCAGGACAGAGGGAGGAGAGAGGGGGCGCTGCGGGCTCAGCCACAATTCGAAGAGAGCGGCAACAGCCAGGGATGCTTCTGGTAGTCAGGCGGTAGTGGTCAGCGGAGGACAGGAGACGAGTAGCGGCCAGCCGGGTGGGGAGGGGCCGGGGCCCATGACAGCTGGTGGAGGCAGGCGAGGCAGAGAAGTGCGGGAGGGCCCGGCAGGCAGCTCCCAGGGGGGTCTGACTAAGAGGCCTAGTGTTTGGAGGGGAAGGAGCGAAGAGCGGCGCAGCGCTAGCGCCAGGCACAGCAGAAGTAGGTGCACGGACAGAGGTCGGATGAGTGTGGACAGGAGCCCGTCACGGGACAGGCGTAGCGACTCCAGGCACAGTTGCGGAGTTAGGCAGCGGAGGTCCGTTTCTAGGAATTGGAGGGGGAATAGTCGGCTGAGTGCATCCGGTTCTTCAGATGGGAGTGGCCGGGATCGGAGGCTGAGGTCTGTCAGCAGGGACTGTAGGGCCGCAAGGAAGAGCCGGGACTGGGACGGAAGGGAGGAGCGTAGGGAGCACGGGCGGGCAGGGGACCGATCAAACAGACTGCCCAGGTTATCGTCTCCTTACAGGTCGCGGAGTCACACGCCAGCGGTTCCGAGGAGAGACCAGGAGTGCAGGAGTCGGCGATTTGCGGAAGCTCCGGGGCCTGTCAGGGCCGGTGGAAGGACGGCATCCCCTGGGCCTGAGGCGGCCGGGGGCAACAGTGGTGAGTCGAGCTCTGCATTACATCCAGGAACACTCATAGGCTGTTTGAAATCTTTATTGGACTCCTGGGAGGAAGGTAGGGAGTCACAGCAGTTTGGTAGAGTATGGGCCACAGACGGGGACCAAGGTAAGGTAGTTACTAGTAGAGGTTCGTTATGGGGGGGGGTTGCCAGTGGGGATGCGAATGCCGCGCTTCCGCTGGTGGAATCGACTGAAGGGGCGTCTGAGCAGGAGGCAGGTTTTGGGGACATCTCGGAGGCCGCGCGGCAAAACGTGCACGTGTCCTTCGCGGGTCCCCTTGGCTGTCATTTAAAAGGGGAGGTGAAGGAAAAGATATGGAAAGGTGAGTTCGTGGAAATCTTTTCCCTTCTCCCCCTAGAGGAGTTCCTAGACCTCAAGGAGGAGGACAAAAAGGACGCCAAGAAGGAGGAGGAGGAAAAGAGGCGTAAGTATAGGAAGATCCCGAAGACTTTTGGGAATTGGCTGCGGGCATTTTGTATTTTGGCCAGCGTTATAGGCGAAAAGCGTCCGGATTGCTGTTCCCAGCTATTTTGCTATCTCGATGGAATAGGTGATGCGTACCGGACTTATGGGGGGCTGGCATGGTGGAAGTACGACGAACAATTTCGTCAACGGCTAGCAGCGAATGCATCCATGCGGTGGGACCAGATGGACCTGCCGCTATGGATGCGGCTGATGATGGCGCAGAAATCTGCTCCCTTTCAGGGGACAGCCGGCGCGGCCACTGGGAGCGCTGCGTCGGCGGGTCCGAAAAAAGGTTTTTGCTGGGCGTTTAACGAGGGCCAGTGTAAATGGGGGGCTTCGTGTAGGTTTAGACATGAGTGTTCCGGTTGCGGCGGGAGCCACGGGGTCAGTAGATGCTTTAAAAAAAGGGAAGAGTAGCACAGGGGGAGGTACGACACGAACCGCTGCTACAGCGACTACCGCTGGGGCGGTCCCCGGTGAAGGTCGACGTGATGTTGCCTTGGCTAAGGCAATACGATAGTCAGCAAGATGCAGAGTTTTTATGGAAGGGTTTCACGGAAGGCTTCCGGATCCCCTTCAAGGCAAAAGGTCCGAGTGGGGTTAGCGCAAATCTTAAGTCTGTAATGGAACATCCGGGGGTGGTTGGGGAGAAGTTGTTGAAAGAAGTTTCCTTGGGTAGGATGGCGGGTCCGTTCGCGGCCCCGCCATTGGCGGATCTGCGGATATCCCCTTTGGGTGTGGTTCCCAAGAAGGAACCGGGTAAATTCCGTATGATTCATCATTTGTCGCACCCGAAAGGGGGTTCGGTGAATGATGACATTGTCGCGGACTTGTGCTCGGTCTCCTATACATCATTCGACAAAGCCGTCGAGCTGGTACGGAGAGCGGGTCGGGGGGCGTTAATGGCGAAGGTGGATGTGGAGGCCGCGTTTCGGCTGCTCCCCATCCATCCGGATTGTCATCACCTCTTGGGTTGTCATTTCGAGGACGGGTTCTTTGTAGATTTGTGCCTGCCTATGGGTTGCTCCGTGTCATGCGCCTATTTCGAGAAGTTTAGCACGTTCTTGGAATGGGTGGTGCGCAAAGAGTCGGCGGGGGGATCGGTGGTGCACTATCTCGATGATTTCCTATGTGTCGGCCCTCGTGATTCGGGTAGGTGCGGTCAGCTGCTGTAGACTCTGCAGTGGGTGTCGCATGCATTCGGGGTGCCTTTAGCTGCGGATAAGACAGTGGGCCCCACTACGTGCATTTGTTTCTTGGGTCTGGAGATTGACTCGTGTGCCGGTGAGTGCAGGTTGCCAGTAGATAAGCTGCAGATTTTACGACAGGTGGTAGGCGCGGCAAAAAGGGCAAGGAAGGTTACGCTAAGGGGCTTGCAATCTCTTCTAGGGAGCCTTAACTTCGCATGCAGGGTCATTCCTATGGGGAGGATATTCTGTAGGAGGTTGGCTCAGGCAACCAGCGGGGCGCGGCGGCCGTCTCACTATATTAGAGTGTCCGCCGACATGAGAGAAGATCTAGAGGTGTGGGATCATTTTCTGACCAATTTTAATGGTACGGTGTTTTTTAGGGAGCTGTCTGTGTCGTCTGAGGCTATAGGGTTGTTTACGGACGCGTCGGGCAGTATTGGTTTTGGTGCTTATTTGGCGGGAGAATGGTGCGCGGCGGGGTGGCCGGACACGTGGTTGTCATCCCCGCTTATCAGAAACCTGGCGTTTCTGGAACCGTTTTCCCGTGGTGGTCGCGGTGTCACTCTGGGGCAAGGAGCTTGCCAACAAGAGGGTCACATTTCATTCAGACAACATGGCGGTAGTGCAGGCGATTAATAGCCTGTCTGCTAGCTCGCCTCCGGTGGTGCGATTGTTGCGGCGGTTGGTTTTGCTCTGTATGTCATCTAACATTGTGTTTAGGGCTAGGCACATTCCGGGGTGTAAGAATGTGGTGGCTGATGCTCTCTCGTTTACAGTGGGAACGTTTTTGGGAAGCGGCTCCTGGTGCAGCGAAGGTGGGGCAGGTGTGCCCAGTCGAAATGTGGCAACTCGGGATGGCCTGCTTGGGGAGTGCATAAGGAAGTCGCTGGCGCCAAGCACCTGGTCAGCGTATGTTAAGGTCTGGAAAGTATGGGAGGAGACGGTGCTTCAGGTAGGGGGGGAGCTTTCCGCGGAGCGGAGGCTGGATGTTTTGTTGTGGATTCTTTGCCAATTGTTTGTTAAGCAGGCCTCGCCGGCCATGGTCGACAGACATATGTCGGCTCTGGCTTTTTTATTTAAGTTCAACGGGTGGGAAGATGTTACTAAACATTTCTTTGTTCGGCAGGCTATCAAAGGCTTCAGGAGAGGGAAGAAAATGGCTGACTCGAGGCGGCCGGTGTCTTTCGGAATGCTTCAACAGTTAGTGGAGCTGCTACCCTCGATATGCCGCTCGCCTTTCGAGGTTGAATTATTTGCAGGTGCATTTGTGTGGGCCTTTTTTGGGGCGTTTCGAGTCGGCGAGCTGGTGAGTGTGAACAAGGCGGGGGTTGGGGGTCTGCAGCAGGAAGACGTGGTAGTCAGCGCTGACAGGGTGAGTATCAGATTGTGCAGGTCAAAAACGGATGTTTTTGGAAAAGGCTGCACGGTGGTATTGTACGGGTTTCCGGGGTCCAAGGTGTGCCCGGTGTTGTGGGGCGCTAGTTATTTAGCGCTCCGGCCAGAGGGTAAGGGCTGTTTTTTCGTACACGCTGACGGGTCAGCGTTGTCACGTTTCCAGTTTACCAGGGTCTTCCGGATGGGACTGGGGAAGATGGGCCTGGAGCCCATGCAGTTTGGTACTCATTCATTCCGTATAGGGGCCGCGACAGAGGCGGCGAGGTTAGGTCTGGGTGACGAGAGGATAAAAAGGATTGGTAGGTGGGAATCCTTGCGTTTCCGATCGTATGTGAGGCCAGACAGGCTGGTGTAACCAACCAGACAGGGGACTGAAACCATGCAGGCCAGCCTCACCCTGGGTCCGGTACTCTCCCCCCGATGTGGTCCACCTCAACTGGTCAGCTTTTTGTGCCCAAAGTTCATTTTCCATGCTTATTTCTTTGTAAGTGCCAGGAGCTGGTCTGTCCTGCGACCATCTTGCTTGGCGGCCTGGCCCCGCCCGACATTTTATTTTTAAGATACCACCAACTGCAAAAAAAACAAATCCCCTGAAATGTTGCTGGGTCTGTTATAAAAAAGGGAAAACGACAGACACCCCTTTGCACTGTTTTATTTTTCTTTTGAAAGCAGCACATTTTAGTTAGTCAGTTTCCTTCCCCCAAATCTCCAGTTAGATTCTTTTTGCAGGAGTTAGTTTAGAGAATGCTGCTAAAGGTGCATTTGATACCTGCACATTTGGTTAAAAAAGTTTTATGGTAGTAACATATAACTGGCTGGCCAAAACCAGATGACGTGTGCATAAAAAGCAGAATTCAAAAATTACCACCATGCACGTTCTCTGAAATTTGTTTAGCACAATGGTTGGGGGAAAGATGTGAAAACACCTCATATACAATACCCTGGAATGTCTACTTTATAAAAATATTAACTTTCATGATCTTAACATTAACTGGGGGATGCAAAAATATGCCAAACTGAAGATAGGCCAAGCATACCTATATATCAAGTTGAAAAACTGATTTGTACAAGTCTCGATTGTGGCCTTTTAGCCCCCAAACAACCCAGCATTCAAAATACCCTGAATTGTCTACTTTTCAAAAATATATGGTTTGATGGGGGTAAAATAAATTGGCCCAAATAGGACAGGGGCGCTGGTTTACTACATGTCAAAATTCCAAGTTGAAAAATGGATATGCGCACCTGCCAAATTGGGCCTTTTAGCCCCCAAACAATCTGACAAGCCTATGCATGGGTGGTATCACTGTACTCAGGAGGTGTTGCTGAACACATATCGGCGTGTTGTTTGGCAGTGACACATAACACGATCTGTTAATTCATGCCTAAAGTACAATGTGTGTGGAAAAAAAACACACAAAAAAGGACTACCTAAATGTTTGACAAAGTCTGGTGGTAGAATTAGTGCATGGAAAGTGTTAAAAAAAACACCATTTGAAATACCCTAGGGTGTCTACTTTCCAAAAATATATGGTTTGGTGGGGGTAAAATACATTGGCCGGCTTTACAAATGTCCCAAATAGGCCATGTGCGCAGGTTCACTACATGTCAAAATTCCAAGTTGATAAATGGATATGCGCACCTGCCAGATTGGGCCTTTTAGCCCCCAAACAATCTGACAAGCCTATGCATGGGTGGTATCACTGTACTCAGGATATGTTGCTGAACACATATTGGCGTGTTGTTTGGCAGTGACACATAACACGATCTGTTAATTCATGCCTAAAGTACAATGTGTGTGAAAAAAAAACACACAAAAAAGGACTACCTAAATGTTTGACAAAGTCTGGTGGTAGAATTAGTGCAGGGAAAGTGTTAAAAAAAACCACCATTTGAAATACCCTAGGGTGTCTACTTTACAAAAATATATGGTTTGGTGGGGGTAAAATACATTGGCCGGCTTTACAAATGTCCCAAATAGGCCATGTGCGCAGGTTCACTACATGTCAAAATTCCAAGTTGGAAAATGGATATGTGCACCTACCAAATTGGGCCTTTTAGCCCACAAACAACTCAACAAGCCTATGCATGGGTGGTATCGCTGTACTCGGGAGATGTTGCTGAACATATATTAGTGTGTTTTTTGGCAGCAAGACATAACAGGATCTGTAAGTTTATACCTGAATTGCAATGTATGTGAAAAAAAAAAAAAAAAAAAAACTACCTATGTGAAGTTTGGCATAGACTGGTGGTAAAATGGATGCATAGAAAGTGTCAAAATATACTTAGATGAATACCCTGGGTTGTCTACTTTAAAAAATATATATACATGTGGAGTGTTTTCCAGAGATTTATGACAGATAATAGTGTTACAATGTCACGATTGATACATTTTTAAAATGTATGTTTTGAAACCGCCATATATTACTTGTACCTATAGCCCTATAACTTGCAAAAAAAAGCAAAAAATCATGTAAACACTGGGTATTTTTAAACTCAGGACAACATTTTGAATCTATTTAGCAGTTTTTTTCATTCGCTTTTGTAGATGAGTAAAAGATTTTCCAAGTAAAAGTCAAAAAACATGTTTTTTTTTTCAATTTTTTTATCATTTTTTTTCATTTTTTTTTATTAAATTACATGAGATTATATAAATAATGGTATGTAAAGAAAGCCCCTTTTGTCCTGAAAAAAACAATATATAATTTGTATGGGAACAGTAAATGAGAGAGCGGAAAATTACAGCTAATCTCAAACACACCATCGCAAAAAAAGTCCAGTCCTTAAGGGGTTAAACATACTATCCTTTGATTGTACATTTTCCCCTCTCTCCTTTTTTGAGATATATATTGGAATGCTGACAGAAGCCTAAGGGCACATTTCAAAGTGGGAAAGCTAGGTATTATTTTTTTATTGCACAGAATTTAATGCACTGAAATTCCAATTGCACTAAAAAAAATTTTTTGCACAGATTTTTATTCAACATAATTTTTATATTCATACACATCTATAAGTGTGTTTTACACAGATGCACTTGGTCACTTTATTTATATAATATTGCACTAATTGATCCCACTTATACAGAATTTTGGGTCTTAAAAGCACATCACACTTTATTTGTTTATATTACTTACAGTTGTGTTCAAAAGTTTGCATACCCTGGCAGAAATTGTGAAATTTTGGCATTGATTTTGAAAATATGACTTATCGTGCAAACATGTATTTTATTAAAGGATAGTGATCATATGAAGCCATTTATTAATACATAGTTGTTTGGCTACTTTTTAAATCATAGTACAGTACTACAGAATTTGCTGGCGCTATATAAATAATAAAATAATGATAACAGAAATCACCCAAATAGCCCTGATCCAAAGATTACATACCCTTGAATTTTTGGCCTTGTTACAGACACACAAGGTGACACTAACAGATTAAAATGCCAATTAAATGTTAATTTCCCACACGTCTGGCTTTTTAAATTGCAATTAGTGTCTGTGTACAGTCCATGAGTTTGTTAGCTCCAGGTAATGGAACCTTACAAAGATGGAAAGGGATATAAAAAGATATCCAAAGCCTTGAGAATGCCAGTCAGTACTGTCCAATCACTTATTAAGAAGTGGAAAATTCAGGGATCTCTTGATACCAAGCCAAGGTCAGGTAGACCAAGACAGATTTCAGCCACAACTGCCAGAAGAATTGTTTTGGATACAAAGAAAAAACAACTGGTAATTTCACAAGAAATACAGGCTGCCCCGCAAAAAGATGGTATAGTTGTTTCAAGGAGCAGAATACGACAATACTTGAACAAAAATTAGCTGTATGGTCGAGTTACCAGAAAGAAGCCTTTAATGTGCCATGCCACAAAAAAGCTAGATTACAATATGCCTGACAACACCTTGACACAACTTACAGCTTCTGGCACACTGTAATTTGGAGTGATAAGAACAAAGTAGAGCTTTATGGTCACAACCATATGCGCTATGTTTGGAGAGGGGTCAACAAGGCCCATAGTGAAAAGAATACCATCCCCAATGTGAAGCATGGTGGTGGCTCACTGATGTTTTGGGGGGGTGTGAGCTCTAAAGGCACGGGGAATCTTGTGAAAATTGATGGCAAGATGAATGCAACATGTTATCAGAAAATACTGGCAGACAATTTGCATTCTTCTGCATGAAGGCTGCGCATGGGACGCTTTTGGACTTTCCAGCATGACAATTACCCTAAGCAAAAGGCCAAGTTGACCATCCAGTGACTACACCAGAAAAGGGTTAAGGTTCTGGAGTGGCCATCACAGTCTCCTGACCTTAATATCATCAAGCCATACTGAGGAGATCTCAAACGTACAGTTTATTCAAGATAACCAAAGACTTTGCATGACTCTGAGGCATTTTGCCAAGACGAATGGGCAGCTATACCACCTGCAAGAATTAGGGGCCTCATAGACAACTATTACAAAAGATTGCATGCTCTCTCACAGTAGTAAGAACTAAGGGTATGCAGACTTTTGAACAGGGTTCATTTAATTTTTTTTCTTTGTTGACATGTTTTGTCTTATGATTGAGCCATTCTGTTATAACCTACAGTTGAATAGAAATATAAAAAAGTGTTTTGCCTGTTCACTCATGTTTGGTTTAAAAATGGTATATACTGTATATCGAATTCTCCAAGGGTATGAAAACCTTTGAACACAACTGTATGTACAAAATAAAGTAGTGGATAAAGATCCATTGCTATTTTATCTGTGATTTTTATAAAAATAATAGACAAATGAGTAGAATAATCAAAAAATGCATGCCTGTTTTGAAAAATTACACATTAACATATAAAATCCCTCCTGAAAAAAACAAAAATAAATTACATGGGTGCTCCCAATTTCAGGTAAAAGTTAATCCATAACCACATTAAAAGGTAACAAATATCTACTTTCTTAAAAAAAGACAAAGGGTATTTTGGGTGTAGCACTTGCTTAACCTGTATGAAAACAGATAATAAAAGACAGGTAAATCACTTTCATGATTCAAATAGGAAAGATAGTTACAAGTTCAGACAATTATTAACTTATAGCTCATGTAATGTAATCTATTTAATTATATGTCCTTGTGTTTATATTATATAGGCAGAACAAAACCTCTCTTACACAAGACAAAAATGTTAAGAATATAAACAATAAACACAAAAAACATAGTGTTTCTCTTCATTTTAAAATGTACATGTCACAGCAAGGTGCATAATTCATTGTTGCACTATAGAATATTGCTATTTAATGTAACTTGTGTAGTGCATACATGAATTGGCCGCTTGGTAGAGGACAGATGTCAGAAGGGGTTAATGTCAATTATTTATGAATGTGATAGCTCAGATATGTCGGATGGTTTACAACTTGATTTGCTCTTTTGATCAACCAAGGCTTCTGCAAGGTGTGAAAGGAATTGCTATTTTTTGTCCACCAAGGCTTCTGCAAGGTGTAAAGTGTTGCACATGAGTTGCCTTTGAGTGTCCTTAAATATAAACTAATTGTCTAATTTGCCATATGTCTAGATTCCCTTTTAGGTAATGGTCCATTAACATTCAAGAGAATCGTTGTGTTGCAGTATAATATCCAAAATAAACATTAATAATTACACACAGAGCCTCCTTTTGCACATACTTTGAATGGGGAAAGAAATCCTTTGAATTGATTTGAGACATGGTTACCGGTGCTCTAGAACCCTTCCTCCCCCTTCAGCCCAGCGGGAGGGGGGCCATGAGGGTGGGGGGACCTATTAATACTATAGCGCCAGGAAAACAAGTTTGTTTTCCTGGCGCTATAGTGGTCCTTTAAGGACAACTCCTCCCCTCACTTATCCCTTACTGGTTGAATCCCTTTATTAAGTACATAAAATATCTAGCAAATACCTCAACACCTTTTACAATGCAATAAAATAAAAAGCACAGATTTTAACTCTGTGCTTCAATGGATAAATTGCTTTAGTAAGTGAGTTTTAAAGTATTTGCTAGAGATTTGATATACTTACTAAAGGGATTCATCCATTGGCGTGATATGGGATATTAGCTAAATTTTGAAGATACTGTAGGAGCTGCATAACAAGGGCAGAGTGCCACCCACAATATACAGTGAGGGGAAAAAGTATTTGATCCCTTGCTGATTTTGATTTTTTTTCCACTAACAAAGAAATGATCAGTCTATAATTTTATTGGTAGGTGTATTTTAACAGTGAGAGACAGAATAACAAAAAAAAAATCCGGAAAAACGCATGTCAAAAAGGTTATAAATTGATTTGCATGTCAATGAGTGAAATACGTTTTTCACCCCTTCGACTTATTACTTGGTGGCACAACCCTTGTTGGCAATCACAGAAGTCAGACGTTTCTTGTAGTTGGCCACCAGGTTTGCACATATCTCAGGAGGGATTTTTTGTCCCACTCCTCTTTGTAGATCCTCTCCAAGTCATTAAGGTTTCGAGGCTGATGTTTGGCAACTCGAACCTGCATCTCACACCACAGATTTTCTATGAGATTAAGATCTGGAAATACCATACACGACCCATTTTCAATGCCTTAGCTGAGGGAAGGTGGTCCCCCAAAATCAGCAAGGGATCAAATACTTTTTACCCTCACAGCAGACACCAATGCGCTAAAAATGAGCCAGTACCAAGGCTCTTGTAAAGTGAGTGGAACCAATTTTTGTATCTATTTTTTTACATTGTCTGATGGTGCTACACTATATCTATTCCTCTTTTTTGTTTTTTTTTAATGCCATCTTATCACATCTTTATATCTCCAAAATGTTATATGTTCCCTTAAATCTACTTATCTTACAGTGTTGGCAATCCTGTATGGTAAAGGAGGCCTTTTGAGTTAAATAAGTCCCTAAAATTTATATTAATTATTTAAAATGATTCCTCTTAGAGTATGTTCTTAATCGTTTGCATAGTCATTCTCTAATATTCTCTTTTCTTTATATCAAGTTTTGACAACAAGGTTGCATGTTCCTATTGATTTTTTCATATTCGTCCACGCTTGTGTGGTTAATCAAAAAAAGCCTGTTTATTGATTATTCCATCTAATTTTTTATAAAGTATTCTTACATCTTTGACTTATTAGGCTTATCACGCTAAATCTCTCTCCTCTAGCATATTTCCTCTACCTTTCAAACATGCAACCGTAGCCCTGATTCTGTAAAAGCCCAACAACTATCTTGCTACTGCCGTTTGCCTCCAAGATCCTTAAGAGAGTTTTGTATGCGCGATTGACAGACTTCCTTGAATCCAACTCTCTGCTTGACCAGCTTCAATCTAGATTCCATGCTTGTCACTCTGTTGAAACAGCTGTGACCAAAGTATCCAATGTTCTTATCCCAGCAAAATCCTGTGGCCACTACTCTATCCTAATTCATATTGACCTTTCTGCTACTTTTGACAATAGTGATCATCAACAGATTCTTCTCATCCTCCATAATCTTGGTCTACAAAATACTGCTCTCTCCTGGTGTTCTTCCTACCTGTCACAATACCTTTCACATGCATTGTGAATATGATAGTAGATGAAACAACATTTACAGGTTCGTAGAATGGCTGTGTTATATGTTGTAAGATAAAGAATGGTCAGGGACAAGCCGAGATCAATATACCAAAAATAAACACAGAATATAAAGCACTCCTGGGAACTGAAAACAGAAACCACAACCACAGTCTCTGTTAGACTTTTGCCAAGTCCTTCAAAAAATCATTTAAAACTTACTTCTTCAGGTAAGCATATCAATTAAACTGGAAACAGTTTTCCCTCCCCACCCCCTGATTTCTCTCCTGCAACTGTCATCAGAACAAAACCCTAAGCCCTCAGTGAAAACTATCCTAACAACCTACTTGTCTACCCTACCCTTACCTTTTGTGTCACTACACCACACCCTTCTAGCATGTAAGCTCATTGAGCAGGGCCCTCAATCCCTTTGTTCCTGTGTGTCCAGCTCGTCTTGTTACAAATACGTGAATTTGTTGATGCTTTATAAATAATAATAATAATAATAATAACAAATGAAAACCCTCCAACATATCTAGTAATTCATTTATAAAACTGAAATTCTGATGAAAAGAGTGAATCTTTGAAAAACCTAGGCCTCTGGGGGATTTTCTATTTGGTATACTTTTCTACGTAAGTCATGAGTTTAATGTACGGAGTTGAAGATATTCTGCAGCAAAGCAGCCCAAATTAAGGATTTTTTTTTTACAAAAAAAATGTTGCAATAACAATTTGTTTAACAAGTCATATTGTGATGTAAAGGAAATCCAGAGAGAGACATTACTTAAGTAAAAAAATAAAGATGTGTACAAAGATCCATTACTATTTTATCTGTGAATATAATCAAAAAAGCTGACAAGTCAGTAGGAAATGTATTTACTTATTACTGGCATTTAAAAAGCACCAACATATTCCGCAGTGCTGTAAAATTGGGGGAGAACATACAATATACACAGACAAATACAAAAGGTAGAAAGAGCCATGAATGTAAGTTAAGATCTAGCCACTGAAGCTCTTTTATACAAAGTACTTACAATCTACAGGATAATAAAAAATTACTGGCCTATATTGAGAAATAGACATGTGCAATTCGTTTCATTCCGAATGTCAATTCAGACGAATTTCGGGCAATTCGGACAAAGGTTACTTAGTATTAGTAAATTCTGCCCCTACCCACTATACTGTGAGTAGGGGCATGTCTAGTAAACAAAGGTTACGTCCTGGGGATGTTTTGTTTGCTCAACATACAGGGGTTGATACTATTACCCAATTTAATGGCACTCATTTTATCTAACTGAGAAGGATGAAAGGCTGATTCAACCCTGCTGGGATCTGAATCTGTGACCTCCAAGGGTTGCCCAGATTCTACTGATGATTAGAGTTGAGCGGACACCTGGATATTCGGGTCCGGCGGGTTCGGCCGAACTTTGTCCGGGTTCGTGATCGAACTTGACCCCGAACTTGACCCCGAACCCCTTTGAAGTCAATGGGGACCCCGAACATTTGGACACAAATGCCTCTAAAAAAAGTCCTGGAAAGGGCTAGAGGGCTGCAAAAAGAAGTAAAATGGGGGTAGGACAAGTGCCCTGCAAAAAATGTTGATAGGGAAATCACTTAAAAAACATAAAAATTCATCAGATCATCAGTCAGTGTGGTTTAATATAAGAACAGTGACTGAGTCACACCACACAAAAACAAAAGTTTTAGACTTTAGAAAAACAGACTTTTCTAAAATTAGAATATGTGTAAAGGAGTCATTATCAGGCTGGAGCAATTTAACCCCTTAAGGACACATGACATGTGTGACATGTCATGATTCCCTTTTATTCCAGAAGTTTGGTCCTTAAGGGGTTAAATGGAGTCCAAGAGAAATGGGATTGTTTAAAAGTTGCACTACTGAAGGCAACAGAAAATTGCATTAGGCTTGTCAGTAAAAGCAAAAAATTCATGTAACCATTGTGGTATTCTGCAGATGTGGCCAAAATAGTAAAAAACAAAAAGTTAGCATTTAGTAATTATAAAAAAACAGAGTGAGGAAGACAGAATGATCTATAAGATTAGGCAGAAAGAGGCTAAGCAAGTTATAAGAGCTTCCAAATCACACACAGAAGAGAAAATAGCACAGTCAGTAAAAAAGGGGGACAAAACTTTTTTTAGATACATAAATGAGAAAAGAAAAGTAAAACAAGGATTAGTTAGATTAAAAACAAAAGAAGGAAGGTATGTAGAAGAGGATAAAGGTCTAGCTGACTGCCTCAATTAATATTTTTGTTCGGTATTTACAGATGAAAATGAAGGAAAGGGACCTCAGTTAAGAAAAATGATAAATGAGTAATTTATTACACGTGATTTTACAGAGGAAGAGGTTCTATTTCAACTGTCAAAAGTAAAGACAAATAAGTCAATGGGACCTGATGTAATACACCCAAAGCTATTAAAAGAGCTTAGTGGTGTACTAGCAAAACCATTAACAGATTTATTTAACCAATCATTGATAACAGGAGTAGTCCCAGAAGATTGGAAGTTGGCGAATGTTGTGCCCATTCACAAGAAAGGTAATAGGGAGGAGTCGGGCAACTATAGGCCAGTAAGCCTTACTTCAGTAGTGGGGAAAGTGATGGACACCATGTTAAAGGATAGGATTGTTTAACCTCTAAAAACACATGGATTTCAAGATCAGAGACAACATGGGTTTACTTCAGGGAGATCATGCCAAACTAATCTTATTGATTTTTTTGATTGGGTAACTAAGATTATAGATCAGGGTGGTGCAATAGACATTGCTTACCTAGATTTCAGTAAGGCTTTTGACACTGTTGCACATAGAAGGCTTATCAATAAACTGCAATCTTTAAGTTTGGATTCCAATATTGTTGAGTGGGTAAGGCAGTGGCTGAATGACAGGCAACAGAGAGTTGTAGTCCATGGAGTATATTCGAAGCTTGGGCTTGTCACCAGTGGGGTACCTCAGGGATCTGTACTTGGACCCATTCTCTTTAATATTTTTATTAGTGATATTGCAGAAGGTCTTGATGGTAAGGTATGTCTTTTTGCTGATGATACTAAGATATGTAACAGGGTTGATGTTCCAGGAGGGATAAGACAAATGGCTAATGATTTAGGTAAACTAGATAAATGGTCAGAGTTGTGGCAACTGACATTTAATGTGGATAAGTGCAAGATAATGCATCTTGGACGTAAAAACCCAAGGGCAGAGTACAGAATATTTGATAGAGTCCTAACCTCAACATCTGAGGAAAGGGATTTAGGGGAGATTATTTCTGATGACTTAAAGGTAGGCAGACAATGTAATAGAGCAGCAGGAAATGCTAGCAGAATGCTTGGTTGTATAGGGAGAGGTATTAGCAGTAGAAAGAGGGAAGTGCTCATGCCATTGTACAGAACACTGGTGAGACCTCACTTGGAGTATTGTACGCAGTACTGGGGACCGTTTCTTCAGAAGGATATTGATACCTTAGAGAGAGTTCAGAGAAGGGCTGCTAAACTGGTTCATAGATTGCAGGATAAAACTTACCAGGAAAGGTTAAAGGATCTTAACATGTATAGCTTGGAGGAAAGACGAGACAGGGGGGGTATGATAGAAACATTTAAATACATAAAGGGAATCAACACAGTAAAGGAGGAGACTATATTTAAAAGAAGAAAAACTACCACAACAAGAGGACATAGTCTTAAATTAGAGGGGCAAAGGTTTAAAAATAATATCAGGAAGTATTACTTTACTGAGAGGGTAGTGGATGCATGGAATAGCCTTCCAGCTGAAGTGGTAGAGGTTAACACAGTAAAGGAGTTTAAGCATGCGTGGGATAGACATAAGGCTATCCTAACTATAAGATAAGGCAGGGGCTTATGAAAGTTTTTAGAAAATTGGGCAGACTAGATGGGCCGAATGGTTCTTATCTGCCGTCACATTCTATGTTTCTAAAATTAAAAATATAGCTGAGCCATAAAATAGCACTAGATGGAATCTTTGATTTTAGCTTTGGAAGAACATAAATCAAAATCTAAAGCATGGCTGTCAGAAGGATCACCAGAATTATCCATTTGAGAGAAGGTTGGAGTGCAGGGTATTCTCTATCATTGTTCAAACTGAGCTCAACTCCTGATGCATGGAGAAAAGGCCTTCACAAGCCTCTGCTAATGTGTACCTAGTTTATACTAAGTGACCCACAGGTTTAGGAGGCGGTGACCGTGGCGGTGGAGGAGGAAGCAGCGGTGGAGGAGGATGATGAGGTAGCCAACACTCTATTTTATGGGTTTGTTTGTTTGTTTTTTAATTGTGGTAGCCCACAAAATATTGGGACATACAAATAAAGAAACATTTGCAGCTTGCGGTGTATTTCTTGCAGTCCTGATGCATGGAGAAATGCTCAACTCCTGATGCATGGAGAAAAGGCCGTCACAAGCCTTGGCTAATGTGTACCTAGTTTATACTAAGTGGCCCATAGGTTGAGGAGGCGGTGACTGTGGCGGTGTAGGTGGAAGCAGCGGTGGAGGGGGAGGATGAGGTAGCCAACACTGTATTTTATGTTTTCTTTTTGTTTTGTTTTTATTGTGGTAGCCCACAAAATATTGGGACATACAAATAAAGAAACATTTGCGGCCTTCGGTGCATTTCTTGCAGTCCTGATGCATGGAGAAATGCTCAACTCCTGATGCATGGAGAAAAGGCCTTCACAAGCCTCTGCTAATGTGTACCTAGTTTATACTAAGTGACACATAGGTTGAGGAGGCGGTGACCGTGGCGGTGTAGGTGGAAGCAGCGGTGAAGCAGTAGGATGAGGTAGCCAACACTGTATTTTATGTTTTTCTTTTGTTTTGTTTTGTTGTGGTAGCCCACAAAATATTGGGACATACAAATAAAGAAACATTTGAGGCCTGCGGTGTATTTCTTGCAGTCCTGATGCATGGAGAAATGCTCAACTCCTGATGCCTGGAGAAAAGGCCTTCACAAACCTCTGCTAATGTGTACCTAGTTTATACTAAGTGACCCATAGGTTGAGGAGGCAGTGACCGTGGCGGTGGAGGAGGAGAATGAGGTAGCCAACACTGTATTTTATGTTTTTCTTTTGTTTTGTTTTGTTGTGGTAGCCCACAAAATATTGGGACATACAAATAAAGAAACATTTGCGGCCTGCGGTGTATTTCTTGCAGTCCTGATGCATGGAGAAATGCTCAACTCCTGATGCCTGGAGAAAAGGCCTTCACAAACCTCTGCTAATGTGTACCTAGTTTATACTAAGTGACCCATAGGTTGAGGAGGCAGTGACCGTGGCGGTGGAGGAGGAGGATGAGGTAGCCAACACTGTATTTTATGTTTTTCTTTTGTTTTGTTTTGTTGTGGTAGCCCACAAAATATTGGGACATACAAATAAAGAAACATTTGCGGCCTGCGGTGTATTTCTTGCAGTCCTGATGCATGGAGAAATGCTCAACTCCTGATGCATGGAGAAAAGGCCTTCACAAACCTCTGCTAATGTGTACCTAGTTTATACTAAGTGACCCATAGGTTGAGGAGGCAGTGACCGTGGCGGTGGAGGAGGAGGATGAGGTAGCCAACACTGTATATATATATATATATATATATATATACTAAAGACGAAAAAGCCTTGCACTCCTACCAAAAAGGATTATAACCCGGTGCTTGGTTGCACAATAAACATAAAGCCAAAAAAAGACCAGCACTCCCAGAATTTTCAAATAAGCAAAAATATTACTTTACTCCGTAGTCAACGTTTCAGCACCTCTTGTGTGCTTTCATTATTATTTTTTAATTGGGGTAGCCTCCAAAATATTGGGACATATAAAAATAGACAACTCTGTTCCACAGAGTAGCTGTTGACATTTTAGTTGCGCAGGAACTTTGTTGACTCTAGAGAACCTCGGGCAAATCACACATCCCCGACTTTGCATGCGGATGTTATCCTTATCAACTTTCGATGCCAGTTTCTGCGCCTACCATGGTGACCACGGGTAACGGGAAATCAGGATTCCATTCCGTACAGGGACACTGAGAAACGGCTACCAAATGCAAGGAAGGCAGTAGGCGCGCAAATGACTGACTCCCGACGCGGGAAAGTAGTGACGACAAATAACAATACAGGACTCTTTAGAGGCCCTGTAATTGTAATGAGTCCACTTGAAATCCTTTAACTCTGATCAATTGGAGGGAAGTCTGGTGCAGAGCCTCTGACCCGTGCGTGCTGCAGCTGAAACTCCACTATCGCCTGCTGCTGCTCGCAAAGTCTCATGAGGCGGTGAGCGGGAAGGCTGAAGTTACGCTGCAGCGCAGACAGGCGAGCAGCAGCAGGGTGACAATGCCAAAAGCGCGCACAGCCGCTACAGTGAATGTCACATCCTGACATCACTGTGAAACTATGAATGGATCGTTAAATTTGATACGAACCCAAACTTTGCATTTCGGGTTCGCACAAGTCTATCACGGATCCTTTGATCGCTTCATGTATTACTTGGATAACTGGTAATTCTCGAGCTAATACATCCCGACGAGCGCTGGGGGGCGGCCGCTCCGCTTTTGCACCCTGCTCCCTCTTATGCTGTGCTGGTGCCTCTGTGCCACAGCGCCTCTTCCTCCAAGCTGCACACGTCACTCGCATGACCTTGATTCCATGTGGGGTCTAGGACCTCATCATCCTCCACGTCATCTACCACCCACTCCTCAACCCTGCCCTCCTTGCCGGTATGCACACTGCAGAAAGCCACAGCAGTTGGCACCTGTTTTTTTCCAGCATGTAAAGTCTGCAAAGGACATATGGAAATTGTTTTAGAATTTCCTCCAGGCAACAGTTTTCCCTTATAAACTGACTCAGTTTGACTTGTGAGGGTATTGCTTCAGAATTACAATATTGTTGAAGTACCTCTTAGCTATTGATCACTGGTTTAAATATAGCAGCTTGTTATCTGGTAGTTTCTAGTGTAGAAAATATCAATCTGATTTCTATCACTTGGATCTGTGTAACAAGCGTTGTAGGTGTGAAGCAATATGAATCAATTTGACTCTCAGATATGAAGTGAACACCCTAAATATACTATTTAGCGCCCCCCAAAAAATTGACTTTTCAAAACGTCAATGTAAGCAGCAGATTAGCAGCAAAACAATTAGAATGTTTACCACTGCCCTATAAGCACAATATTAGACGCTTCTTTTTGACTCTCAGATATGAAGAACAAGCGCCAAAATGTACTATTTAGCAGTTTAGCAGCAAAACAATTAGAATGTTTACCACTGCGCAGTAAGCGCACTATTAGATGCTTCTATTTGACTCTCAGATATGAAGTGCACCCCACTAATGTACTTTTTAGCACCCAAAAAATTTTAAGTTTTAAAACTGCAATGTGACAGCAGTAATGACGATTCTATTTGACTCTCAGATATGAAGTGCACCCCGCTAATGTACTATTTAGCACCAAAATAAAAATTACTTTTTAAAACTCCGATGTAACCGCGATATTTGAAACTTCTATTTGACTCACTAATGTACTAGTTTGCAGAATTCTTTCCTAAGCTGTCCCTATCAGCTGTCCCTATCATCTCCCTACACTAATAAGACCGCATGTGCGTTCGGCGCTACGCGACTCCAGCTTATATATAGAGTCTGGGTCACATGCTGCATTGGCCAATCACAGAGATGCCATTAGTAGGCATGGCTGTGATGGCTTCCAAGGGCACATGAGTCCAACGCTTGTTGATTGGCTGCCCTGCAGCCTTTGAAAACGCGCCATTAAATCGCCGAACACCGAACTCCAACCCGAACATACAGTGATATGTCCTTGTTCGGGTCCGGGGTCCAAAAAACCTAATGTTCGGTACGAACCCGAACTTTTCAGTTCGGGCTCGCTCAACTCTAGTAATGATTAATGTTGGACACAGGCTCTCACTTAAAATTTAAAATAAAAAGGGCTGGGTTAGGATTTAAGAGAGAAATCAAGAGTGTCGACAAGGAAATTTAGATATATACTGTAGAATATTGCATACTCTATGTTTCTATTGATTATATATGGATGTGTGGATTGACATAATTAACAGATGTTGTAAGTCACAAGTCTTTCTTTGTCTGAGAGCTCTGGAATGTAAGTTGGGGGTTTTGTCCTTATATGGCTAGAGTTATAGTCTGACGTCATTATGGTCATATCTATATAGTAACTGAACATGAGGTCTCTTGCTCTTTTGGCTCTTGGCTCTCTTGGCTCTCTTTCCTGTAAAAGATGTAACTCTCCGGTCAGGAGTCCAGCAATTACCATCTGCTGTTGAATGTCCATTATCCTGTAACATCCTTTGTTGTTTTATTATGTATCCGTAACTAAGAATAAACCTGAAGAAACCGTAAGTCAGATTGTGTATTAGTACTTTTCATTAATATAGACATATATTAATGTGGCGAGCATTTGGCCCAAGACTATATATACAAAAGACGTGTATATATATCAATCAACTAAAGAAGAAGAAATTAAGAAGATTTAACATTGACGAGTCGAGCTATATTTTACATGTACATATTTAACAGTTTGTAAGATTTTAATGCTCAAATAAGGAATATGAGTTAAAGTAGTGATTAGAGAAGAAAAGAGGATAAAATGCACTCGCACATAAAGTAATATAATTAATAACAGGGTAATATGAACACTTAAGGAAATAGATGTGAAGATTTGGTTAAACACAGACACTTTAATGAGATTAACACAATGAGAGTTAGAAAGGTGAAATTAGAGAGAGAAGGTGTAGAAATGATAAGTGCTTAAACAAATTATTTTTAGCCTATACAATCTGGTAAAGGAAGTTCTATAGAGTGAGATATCTCCTGAAAGATATATAACACAAAGGTCCAGACAAAAGATAGAACTTGAATAAAATTTGGATAATCTTTCCAAAAAATGTAAAAAACGGGGTCACTTGGGATGGGTTCCATCTGCGAGTAGTTGGCTGTCCACATCTGTCGGTGCCTGCGTTGGCAAGCCGAGTGCCGTGAGGAGGGTCGAGGCGTCTGCCATTGACGATAGTCTATGTACTGTCCCTTTATGGTTCACTACCAGTGTCCTGGGGGACATCCAGCGGTATTTGATGCCAGCAGTTCTCAACTGGCTTGTGAGAGGTTGGAGGGAGCTCCGCCACTGTAGGGTGGATCTCGTGAGGTCCTGGTAGAAAGTGAGGGTATCGCCTTCAAAGATGAGTGGTGTCTTGCCCCGCAGTGCCGACCAGACGGCGATTTTGTCGTAGGAGTGAGAGAATCGCACTATGGCGTCTTGTTGAGCCGTTGCTGGAGCTCTGCTGGGTTTGGGTAGGCGGTATGTCCCATCTAGGGCGACTTTTTTAGCTTGTGCAGCCGGTAGGATGGTGGCAATCAGTCGTCTTATGTAGTGGGGGAGTTCGTCTGGGGTTACCAAGTCTGGGATGCCCCTTATCTTAAGGTGGTTTCTTCGGGTCCTATCATCCAGTGCGGCTTGGTGCAGGGAAAGGGCTTTTTGCTGGATTTGTATGTGTTGGATGGTTTCTTGTACTGTGTTCATACCTTGTTTCGGGTCGGCAATATCCCCCTCTGCTGTTTGCACTTTGTCCCTGACTTTCTGCACATCTGCCTGTATGGCTGCCACGTTTGCTGCTAGGAGGTGTTTAATTTCTCCCACCAGATTGTGGAAGTCCCTTTGGGTGACTGGAGCTGAGCCATCTCCTGCAGAGATTGTGGTAAGTCCATTTTGCGGCAGGACATGCTGTGGGTGTGCTGTTGTTGATGGGGTGCCCTCCAGCGCGTCCGCGGCCTTGCTTGTCCCGGCCGGCGCCATTTTAGCTGGTGGCTGCTGTTGGAGCATTGTCTCTATGTTCCTGGTCCCTGCTGGGGTATGTGGGGGTGATTTTGGGGACTTACGTCCCCTCTCAGCGGGTGCCGTATCTGGCTGTGCCAGCTTCCCTCCGGCTATGTCCTGCGGGGTGTAGGTGCCAAACAGATCCGTCAGGTCCAGGCTTTGAGCTGTATAGTAGGCCCCAGTTTTTCTTTTTTTCCTGGGCGTTTTGGCCGCTTGAAAGAACGGCATATGGCGTGTTGGCGTTACCGTGTCGGTGGATTAGGGTGAGTAGCCCATGTATGAGGTCGGCACAACTCGTTTCGGGTGATTGTCCCGTGGAAAAATTGCGGAGCTAAGGCAAATGGCGACCACTCTGGTCCAAGCTCAGGCTCCGCCCCCTGGTGCAAATCTTTTAATTACATACGTAAAGAAGTTCAAAGCATAAATTTTATCGAAATACAATGTAAAGTTTTTTATAGATGGTATTTTCCTGGTTAAGATGGCAAAAATGTATCGAAATGCCTCTTCCATATGCTGGCGATGTCTTCAAAAAAAAGGGTACTTTCTTGCATATTTGGTGCGGTTGCTCCAAAATTAAAAAGGCCTTAAAGATGCTTTTTCAGTTTATATGGGATAAAACTAAGATAAACTTGGAGAGTCATCCTGCTGTGGCTTTATTACAGTTGTTTTGGCCTAAGATGTCTTGGAAAAATCCAAATTTAATTACCCATTGTTTTGTTGCTTTTAAAGTTATTATAGCTCGTAAATGGAAGAGCAATACTGACATAACGTGGGATCTAGTTAAAACTCAAATCCTTGAACAAATCAGGATGGAAAGGGATCTGAGCCTACCATACTTGAATTTGCACAAGAAATATGATATGTGGGATTATTGGCTTGTCCAGACTGAGGAACCAAATGTCATAAAGTAAAAATAAGATATAAATATTGGCCCTGCAGCATTCTAAAGAGGAGGAGAAATAAGTTAGTCCTAGGTTTTTTTCTTGGTCTTTTGTTATTGGACAAAATCTAGAAAATTCACTGTTAATATCTTATATGTATTATTTGTGAAAAAAAAACTATAAAAAATGTATATTAAAAAAAAGACCATCAGGAACCTTAATGGGTCAGATAAGGGTTGTATCTTCCCCTTGTAGATGATTCTGAGGAAAATCTAGCCTGCTGTTCTCATAGCAGGTCAGCCAGAGGTCTTCACAGATGTCTCATTTGAAGGGAAGCAGGATAGAGGGCTTGGCACAGATGGAAGGTTGCTCACTGATATTGGATCTTCACTTCACTGCTCTTTGTCAAGCTGGCCTCTTTGGTGTTGAAAAAGTGAAAAGTACAATTACAAGGTTGCTCATCCTCAGCTCTGTGTGTCTGCAGGTACTCAGGGTTTTGACCTACAGCTGTTTGGCTCTTGCCTTTTTGGGTAGGCCTCAGATGTGAAGTTATTGTGTCAGGATTGGCTAGAAAGGGTGGTTCTAGGGTTCCTCTACCTTCTCCAATCTAGCCTGTAAAATTGTGGATCCTTATTGTGCACGACAACCTTGTGCCCCTCTATTTTACAGTTTGGCCATCCATCTATAGTTTGTCCATCCAGTGCCTGGACCTACTCTTTAATTTCTTTGGAGCTGTAGGGTATGTCTCGCACTTAAAAGCACTTGAGTTGCCCCATCTGCAAAAGGATGAGAACTCTATCCTCAGGGCGAGGTGTCCTCGAAGCCTTCATCTGGAATGGGGTCTGGAAGAACCATTCTTTCTGGGTGCCATCTTGACTGACCACTTGTATCCATTGGTTGAAGCAAACAGGAAAGGGTATAGATGTATCTTAAGCCTTAATGATAATATATATATTTATATATACACTGAACAAAATTATAAATGCAACACTTTTGTTTTTGCCCCCATTTTTCATGAGCTGAACTCAAAGATCAAAGACTTTTTCTATGTACACAAAAGGCATATTTCTCTCAAATATTGTTCATAAATCTGTCTAAATCTGTGTTAGTTAGCATTTATCCTTTTCCGAAATAATCCATCCACCTCACAGGCGTGGCATATCAAGATGCTAATTAGACAGCATGATTATTGCAAAAGTGTGCCTTAGGCTGGCCACAATAAAAGGGCGCCAGCGTGTCGGTATCGGTGTGCCGACATCAGCGATTGGTTAGGCTTGTAATAAAGTGGGCAAAAAGTAAAATTGCTCAATTTTATTAGACAAATAATTTCATAATCACAAAGTGTAACGAACCGTTTTGCACACAAGAGGTTAAAAACCGTTTAGGCGATATTCCCCTTTCAGATGCACAGGCAGCTACTGCAATCACCAATCCCCCGAACTGGAACCATACGAATCCTCCAACTCACGAACAGGAAACACACGAATGCTGTTAAACAGCCGAACAGGAAAAACCATACGAACAGCTTACACTCCTGTCAGTCGCACTGTAACAGCATACAATCCAATTCCCCAAGAACGAGACGACACTTCGTTTGAGGATCAAGCAGAACTCATTTACTGGGGCTACTTGCCCGGCTTTTATGCAGGTCTCCCACCTGGTGGACACTCCCCTAAGGGACCAGATGGAAGACTGGGATACAGGACAGACACTGGCCAATTACAGACAAACAGTGTAAAAACATTCCCACAATACATTATAATCCCTCCTCTCTATCCCTGAGATAATTGGGAAGTAATCAAATTATCTCCAAGGACAGAGGCAAGACTCCATTAACCACATGGCAGACCAAGGACGGTAAAAAGACATTAAAATATACAATGTTACATTTATTACATAAAATACCCACATGTAACATATCCCCAGATAGCTTAGATCTGAGCTCACATTATTACCGAATGGCGTTCAGATCTCACACATACAGTTCAATTGCCATGGAGCCAAAGTCTCTTATTACCCAAATAGGCTCCGTGGCATAGCTATCTGGGTTAAAGCCTTCACATAGTTAAAGTCCCGATTGATCCGGCGTTCGGCTAAACGCCCGGAGCTAGAAGCAGGGAAGGCTGGCGGCTCAGCGGTGTTTGCGAGTATAAGTGTCCGTTTTTAGTTCAATGAATTTGAGACTGAACACCGCTGGCCACGCAGAATGCTGCTACCCTGTGTTAGTTATGCGCAACCGCGACCACCCGGTAGCAATCAATTAAGCTGCGGTTAACCGCAGCTACTGGGTGGTCAATTGACGACACATGCTGCTTCTGGGAGGCCAATTGAAGACATCCGAAAGTCCCTGGTGGTCGTCCATTCGTTTGTTTGTTCGGTAGATTGAATCTACCGAACGCCCCAGGTAGAAAGGCACGAATAAGCCTTTCTGCAGGGAAAATAGTGTTTTTAAATGCCGGTCCATAGTCTAAGGGGAGCAGGCGGGCAACCAGGCTCCTCCAATGCACCGTGGCGAGGTTGGTTCCGCAACACAAAGCAATATTTGTGAAGGCTAGTCTAATCTCCTTTTTTTCCATTTTACAGCTTGCCCTTTCAAATGATGACTCCAAACAAAAGCAGCAACAATCGAGGATAAATCTCGAAAAGGGCAGAGGATTTTGGAAATTTCCCCACTTGAGAAGTTTTGAGCGGCCATTTTTCGTTAACCCACTCATCTCAAAAATGGCTCTGTAGCCGATTGTACTTGCAGAGTTTGTTGATACTACTGTAGAGTTGTCGGAAATAGGGGGAATAAATAAAGACCTACAATTCCACGATAAAAGAAAAAGTTGCCACATTGACAAATAAGCTCTGGTTGTCTAGAAATATCCTAGAATCATCACCTGGGAGACCATGTAGTAATTACAGTAATCTTGAAATAAGTGAACTGCTTTGTGGAAAATCACTCATTGCAAAATTAATGCTTGCAACATTGGAAACTGGTTCTGATGCAGCACTATCTTGCTTTCTCCTTTTGTGAGAAGTCAAGTACTCCTTTAAAGCTTCAGACATCCGCTTCCCAGCTTTCTCTTTTTCTGCTCGTCTTTGTCTGAACATTGCCCCTGATGATTTATTTTCCTTAAATAGTTTCGCCATTTTGAATATACTTTTCCAGCTATGTAAAGAATAAGAATGATGTTTAATTTCACACACACAATTAGGAATTATAACATTATAAGGAAAAGTGAAATTTCATCCATGTCTCCATCCACAGCTCAACCTGCCTTCCTCGCTCTGGTCATGTTCATTGATGCAGATTATTTTCTTCTCTGCAGCAGCCAGAACAGGCCAGCCTGGTCCAAACAGTTCCTTCCTTTCATTGTGTTCCTCTCGGAGTATCTGATTTGCTTCTCCACTAACTCAATAATCCCTCAAAGTTCAAACCGTCTTGTTGCTGTGCTTGACAAATGTGTTTGCGATCTAGGAGCCAGCTAAAAAAGTTAGGAGCAAGGGTTTCCAAAAAAAACCAACTATTTTTAAAGGGACACTATAGTCACCAGAACCACTATAGCTTAATATTCTGGTGTCTAAAGCCTGCCCATGCAGGCCTTTAATGTAAACACTGCATTTTCAGAGAAACAGCAGTGTTTACATTGCTGCCTAATAACACCTCTAGTGACAGTCACTCAGATGGCCAGTAGAGGTGATTCCTAGTTCAGTGCTGCATCTTTACGAGTAGATTGTTGCAGTGGAAGGTTTTGCAGCACATTTACAATAGACTTCCAATACTTTCTTATGAGAAAGCATTGGCTTGGCTGAAATCATCAAGATTTATTAGCTCAGCCATGGAGGCAAGGCTAACCATGGTGAGACCAGCACGGTGTTGGAAAAAAGTTGATTCAAAATACCTGTCCCACGAGATTGGAGGGGGGCCGTAAACTTAACCATACACACACATATTTTTGTCATACACGGGGGCGGCGCCTGACCAGCATGGAAGGCAGACGTGCTACTGCAGAGCTCCTCAGACAATAGAGCAAATTCTGTCGTTTCTGGCCCTAAATAACTCAAACCTGGCAACCCAAATAGACTTACCTGACCCACAAAAGGGCACTAACCGGACACCGAGGTCTGCAACTAATCTGAGGCCGGCTGGCCGACTGACTTCTGACATGAGGCCTGGCGCTCGTAGAGCGGGAGAGGCGGCTGATCTCCCGGTCCGGCGCCACATGATTCCGATGCTTAACAAACAGGAGCCCCGTTACTCCCCCCCCCCTGGACCGTCGGGGGTGATCGCGGTCCACATCAGGGAGGCAAACTGAGACCAGAGAGGGTGCGGTGGGGGACTGCACTGAAAAGCACACAACATGAAGCGGCAACAAGCATGGCGGATGCCACGCGTCCCCCTAAGCCTACAGACCCACAGCATGGGACCCTACAGAGGTTGGATGCAATCTTCGATGATTTCTGGCGCAAGCTGGAGGCCAGACTGCAACCGCTTACCTCATTACAGACAAGCGAGCGACACATGAGCAACCAGCACAGCGCTACCAACATGGCCGCCAAGCCGCAACTGAAGCGGAGCAGCTTGGGCCTACCAACACCAGAGCGGAGGAAAGCCTGCGAAACCAAGCCGAGAATCAAACCAGCAGCACCCACCAAGAGGGCGTTCGAAACTGCAGTCCTGACTGCCCGACTCCTTTCTGGGCTGGGAGCCCACCAGGAGTTCACTCCAAGCCGTCCATACACCCGTGGGGACACCCGGGAAAGGGAGAACCCGCGGGCCCCCGAGCCAACCACCGAGATTGGGAGGCTCCATGGACACAAGGCGAGGGCTCTCACTAAGGCCCGGAGCCGGAGGGGCAGGAATCTGGGACGCAGAGGAAACACTCGGACGGAATGGCGAACCCGCCAAAACTCAACATACCCGCCTGTCTCCAGCGGCCACTGCACACAGACCCTGACTGAGAGACACAACCAAGCAAGCACAGCTTCGTTGGGGCGTCAGACGAACATGAGGCACTCGGGCAAGCAGAAGGCTCACCGGATGGGAACCACCTTGCCATCAAATCGGGAGCGGGGATGGCGAGGCACAGAGCCCAACATGGCAGCAACACCGGGTCAGTGCAACAACGTCCCACAACCACAACACGGTGTACCCCCTGAACGCATGCCGCGACCAAGACCAGGACTCGCAAAAGCAACAGAGTGGGACTGTGGTATACCTCTTGCTGGGGTAGGCTGACCGGGACTCTAGACACAACTGATGCCCCATACGGTTTCTATCCGCAAATGTTATAGTTTTTTCTGTTTTTTTTTTTTTTTTCATTTGATGTTTCCCTTATACTCTTATGTTATGCTCTACAACTCACTGTTTAGGCCACCTCTCCATGCTAGCGAGGAGGATAGGATGATGACAGCATGACCCAGTGGAATATTAGCTTGTCATAGTTACTTAGCATGTCAACCTACTGTGTTAATTACTCATACCTCCTTATCTAGCTAGTTCTCTGAGTTCCAAACTAGATGTATGCAATTTATAACCTGTCACACACACACTAAAGCGAGGAATAACCTGTCACACACACACTAAAGCGAGATATAACCAGTCACACACACACTAAAGCGAGAGATAACCTGTCACACACACACTAAAGTGAAAGATAACCTGTCACACACACACTAAAGCGAGAGATAACCTGTCACACACACACTAAAGCGAGAGATAACCTGTCACACACACACTAAAGCGAGAGATAACCTGTCACACACACCAATCACATATAACTCAACTCATACTTTGTATATACTCTCTCTGGTAGAGCTTTGCTTTGCTTTGTCTTGTTTAACACGTCTGCTTTTGTTTAGCTCTAACAGATCAGCCTTAGCTCATGACACTCAGCCTATACGTTCCTGTATAACTGCTTATGTTGACAAGATCGCACCTGTCATGTAGCACCTACTGTTAACCTGTTTAAATTGCGTTCCCATTTACGGACTCACAAAAACATAAAAATGAGGCAATACCATTATGGAAATGTAATTCATACTGTTTTCGCTGTACTAATCCACTTTGATGATTACCCACGCATTTCCCCTTTTCTATTCTGTATCCCTCACAAATGCCTCAATAAAAGAAAGATTTACAAATTTTTGTCATACACTCACAAATTATAATTTTTTTATTTATGCAGACCCAGCCTCCCTACCTGTGGGAGAGCTGGAGTGGATTCTTTCACTAGTATGCGGTGTGGCTGCTCTCTATTCTTACTGCCCTTCTTGCTCTGTTCCATTGCATGCTGTTTAGTGATGCAGTGGCCAGAGTGACATCATATTCCAGATGAATGCATCACTAACCAGCATGGGAAGAAACAGAGCAAGCACTGCAGGAAGATTACTGCTTGCCAGCTGCCTCTGGTGAATTGGGTAACAAACACCCAGACGCCAGGATAAAATTCCTAGTCTAGTCCTAGGATTTGTCGAGCCCTGCACTAAGTTATGTACTATTTCCTGACATGTTTTGTGTTGTGATTACAATGAAAAATCATTAAACATTTACAAAAATAAATTAAAAACTACAATTACAGATATAAGCTTGCTAAATTAAGCCCTGCGCTCAAATTCTCACTTCTCCTGGGCAGTATCAATGACCATAGTACACATCAGCCCCAATACAGACAATAAAAAAAGAAAAAAATCACTATGAACAATTAATATAATTTTAACAGGCAGATGAGCTAAAATACTCATACTAAAAAAACAAAACAGTTATTTAAATGTACATAGGGATTTGGAATTATACACAATTTGCTTTTTTTTTTTTAATTGTAAATTACACACACATTTACTGCAATTTTCACAGTGGAATTAATAGCTTAGCTATGTATAAAGTACATAAACATTAAACAACCTACCCACCCTGAGAATACAGCAAACAGAGTGGCAAAGGATTGGAAGATAAGGGATTATGTTGAAAGACTGAATTTTTTTCCCATGGGAAAGCATTGATTCCATGGGAAGGTCTAATGTGCACTCATGTGCATAAGACCCCGCTAGGCGCTGCGCTGAGCTAAGGCAAGTAAATATAGGGTTTTTAACTTTTTATTTACAGGTTGGGGGGGGGGGGGGGGGAGCATGAGGGAAGGGGGTAGGCAGAGGGTCAGTAGTGCCATGAATACAGCTTTGTATTCACAGCTTTGTATTCCTGGTACTACAGTATACCTCTAACCCCTTAACGCCGTTACGGCGTTCTATGCCGTCCTGCTTTAATTGGGCTTCGGGATGACTGCCTCACAGCCCAGACAGCCCTCCCACGGCAAAAGAAGCCCCCGGCGGCCATGTGATCGCTATCAAAGAGCAAACACATGTCCCCTATAGCTGGCTGTGGATCTGCCAGCAAAGGGACTGTCTGAAATGTCAGACAGTCCCCCTGCTGGTGGGAAGTAGTAAAAAAAATTTATTAAACATGTTTGTGACTAAGTGGCTACTAAAAAAAGACTAAACATACCCCACTTTCAATACCTTTGGTTGTCTACTTTTTCAAATGGTATGCCATTATGGGGGTAATTCTCATTCCTGGGCTACCACACCATCTCAAAGGTAACATTACTAATCTGGCAAATTTTAGTTTGAAAATGGAACGTTCTATATTTGACCCTGTAACTTTCCAAAACACCATAAAACCTCTTAATGGGGGGTACTGTTGTACTCGTGAGACATCGCTGATTACAAATATGTGCATTTATTTGCAGTAAAACTTAACAGTATTATGACATTCACAGCTAAAATGTCAGACAGAAATACAAATTTAAAAACAAATCTTATTTTCTTACATTTATTTTTTATTTTATTCATAATAAATTATGTTCCATATATGAATAGTTAATGATAAATTAAAGCCCTGTTTCTCCTGAACAAAATGATATCTAATAAGTGTGGGGAGGTGAAAGTTGCGCCCTCCTCCTGACATCATCAGGAGAGGGTGGCGCGGTATAGCACAGACACTTCATCTCCGTCAGTAAGGTAGGGAGCCAGGAGAAGACAGCAGGGCAAGGGCAAGGTAGAATGCGGCATTATAAAAATCCGAATCCCTAGCCGATGGCTGGGGATTCGGATTTGTGTGGCCCCCCCCCTGCTCGGTGCCCTAAGGATGGATGCGACGGCCCTGGGTAAGTGAGTGGGTGTGAGAGATTGGGTGAGTGGGTGTGAGAGAGTGGGAGTGAGAGAGAGAAATAGATAGAAATAGATAGATAGAAATAGATTGAAAAAGATAGAGAAATATAAATAGATAGAGAGATAGAAATAGATAGATACATAGAAAAAAATAGATAGAAAAAGATAGATAGACAGAAATAGATAGAAATAATAGATAGAAATAGGTAGATAGATAGAAATAGATAGCTAGATAGAGATAGATAGATAGAAATACCGTATATACTCGAGTATAAGCCGAGTTTTTCAGCACATTTTTTGTGCTGAAAAACCCCAACTCGGCTTATACTCGAGTCAATAGTCTGTATCATGGCAATCTGCATTGCCATAATACAGACTGGGGCTGTGGGGGCTGCAGAGATCTTACTTACCTCTCCTGCAGCTCCTGTCAGCTCTCTTCTCCTCCGCGCCGTCCGTTCAGCACCTCGGTCAGCTCCCAGTGTAAATCTCGCGAGAGCCGCGGCTCTCGCGAGACTTACAATGTGAGCTGACAGAAGAGCTGAATGGACGGCGCGGAGGAGAAGAGAGCTGACAGGAGCTGCAGGAGAGGTAAGTAAGATCTCTGCAGCCCCCACAGTCCCCCTCTCCCCCCCACTGAACTGCCAATGCCACTGGACCACCAGGGAAGGAGAGCCCCCCTCCCTGCCATGTATCAAGCAGGGAGGGGGGACGAAAAAAAAAAATCTAAATAATAAAATATTAATAAGTAAAAAAAATAATAATATTACAAATAGAATAAAATAATAAAAAAGAACAATAACAAATATTAAAATAATAAAACAATAATAATAATTAAATAAAATAAGACAAAATAATCAAATAAAATATTAAAATAATTAAAAATAATAATAATAAAATTGCCCACCCCCCACCAAGGCTCTGCAACACACACACACACACACACACACACTGCACTCATATACACACACTGCACACATACTCATACACACACTGCACACACACACATACACACACTGCACACACACACATACACACACTGCACACACACACACACACACTGATCACACACTGCACACACACTGCACTCATACACACACTGCACTGATATACACACGCTGCACTCATATACACACGCTGCACTCATACACACACGCTGCACTCATACACACACGCTGCACTCATACACACACGCTGCACTCATACACACACGCTGCACTCATACACACACGCTGCACTCATACACACACGCTGCATTCATACACACACTGCATTCATACACACACTGCATTCATACACACACACACTGCACTCATATACACACACTGCACACACACTGCATTCATACACACTGCACTCATATACACACACTGCACTCATACACACGCTGCACTCATACACACGCTGCACTCATACACACGCTACACACACGCTGCACTCATACACACACGCTGCATTCATACACACACACACTGCATTCATTATATACACACACTGTAAATAAATATTCAATTAATATAATTTTTTTAGGATCTAATTTTATTTAGAAATTTACCAGTAGCTGCTGTATTTCCCACCCTAGTCTTATACTCGAGTCAATAAGTTTTCCCAGTTTTTTGGGGTAAAATTAGGGGCCTCGGCTTATATTCGGGTCGGCTTATACTCGAGTATATACGGTAGGTAGATAGATAGATATAGATAGGTAGATAGATAGAGATATATAGAAATAGGTAGATAGAGATAGATAGATAAATAGAAATAGGTAGGTAGATAGAGATAGATAGATATAAATAGGTAGATAGAAATAGGTAGACAGGTTGATAGATATAAATAGGTAGATAGAAATAGGTAGACAGGTTGATAGATATAAATAGGTAGATAGATAGATAGATAGATAGAAATAGAAATAGATAGATCAATAGAAATAGATAGATAGATAGATAGATAGATAGATAGAGTGTGTGTGTGTATGTTTAACCCCTTAAGGACAGAGCTTCAGAAGCTTGTCTTTCACTTAATGACACAAGCATTTTTTTGCTGTTTGCGTTCAACTGCAATTTGCATTTTACTAATTTATTGCACCGACGCATATTATATACCGTTTTTTAAAGGACAGAAAGGGCTTTAATTTGATGTAACATATATTTACATAAATGCTTATTTATTATTAAAAAATACAGAAAAATGCAAAAAAAAAGAATATTTTTTTTAAACAGTTTTTGCAATAATAATGTGTGCACAATTAGTGCAGGTTAAGGAAAGTAATTAAAAATAAATTCATTTAGTTGTTCTGATATACCGAATATATAATGTGTCTGGGATTTTAAGGTTTTTTTGGTAGTTACAGGTCACAAAGCACAAGGAGTAAAATAAACTTTTAATGTGGAGCTATTTTAGAATTTGGTATGTTTGTCTTGTAAGCTTAATAGCCATAAAAGAAAACAAAATTGCCACACAAAAGTATATATTTATATAAAGTAGACACCACAGGCTATTTACCTAAGGTTGTTTTGACACTTTCTACGTAGCCATTTTACCGCCAACCTCTGCTAAATATTGGAGTAAAATTGTGTTTTTTGGGGGTTTTCGCACACAAACTTATAACAAAGAACTTCTCATGTGTATTTTGTAAAGTTGGTGTGTGCTATTCCTGTACAAAGTTTTATTATGTGTTCAGTTACTTCTGCTGAGTACAACGGTACCCCCATTGTATGTCTTTGGCACTATTTTGTGAAGCTACAGTGCCATATAGGAGACCTGTCCTTGTCAGTATTCACAGTAGAATTTTGAGAGACGGATTTAATGAGCCTATGCTTCCATTTGGGGTATTATAACAGTTTGACTGTTCAAAAAAAACCCCACAAAGGCCTACCATTTGTAAAAGTAGACACTCCAGGGTATCTCATAAGGTGCATATTGTGCCTTAACATGCCCCCATTTTTTTTACCATTACATGCCAAAGTATGTGGTAAAAAATAATTTTGTGCATTTTTTACATACGGATTGCATTTTTGCTGGGCATTTTGTATATTTCATATGTGCCACTAAGTTCAAACCCCCCAAATTATGCTCAGCTAAGTCTTCTGAGTAAAAGGACACCCCCATTGTATGTCTATGGCACTATTTCGTGAAGCTACAGTGCCATACAGGAGACCTGTCCTTTTCAGTATTCACAGTAGAATTTTGAGAGACGGATTTAATGAGCCTATGCTTCCATTTGGGGTATTATAACAGTTTGACTGTTCAAAAAAAACTCACAAAGGCCTACCATTTGTAAAAGTAGACACTCCAGGGTATATCATAAGGTGCATATTGTGCCTTAGCATGCCCCCATTTCTTCACCAATATATGCAAAAGTATGTGGTAAATAATAATTTGGGGCATTTTTTTTACATACGGATTGCATTTTTGCTGGGCATTTTGTATATTTCATATGTGCCACTAAGTTCAAAACCTCCAAATTATGCTCAGCTAAGTCTTCTGAGTAAAAAGACATCCCCAATGAATGTCTTTGGCACTATTTCGTGAAGCTACAGTGCCATATTGGAGACCAAGCCATATCAGTTTTTACAGAACTTTGGATTTTGACGCTGGGCCTATGTGCAATTTCCAAGCATCTTCGCAGGTTTTAAATTCAAACTACCCCACAAAGGCCTACCATTTCTTAAAGTAGACATCCCAGGGTATTTCAAAAGGCATATTTTGAACCTTAGCGTGGGATAATTTTTCCGCTAGCTTGTACCAGGTGTAGTGGTAATAAGCGTTTTTTCTGCCTCTTTGACACACAAAGTGAGTTTGCACAGTATATTTTTCAAACCTTATGTGTGCTACGACTGTATAATACTTCATATGTTGCTCAGCTATGTCAGCTGAGTACAAAAATACCCCCGTATGTACCTTTGCCAGGTATATTTGGACATCAGAGGGGCACAATTGGGACATAGTCATTCCAGTTTTTTTCAAACTTTAAATTTTTACGCTGTGCCCATGTCCCATTTTAGAGTATTTTACCAGGGTATATAATTCAAACTACCCCACAAAGGCATACCATTTCTTAAAGTAGACACCCCAGGGTATTTCAAAAGGCATATTTTGAACCTTAGCGTGGGATCATTTTTCCGCTAGCTTGTACCAGGTGTAGTGGTAATAAGCGTTTTTTCTGCCTTTTTGACACACAAAGTGAGTTTGCACAGTATATTTTGCAAACCTTATGTGTACTACGACTGTATAATACTTTATATGTTGCTCAGCTATGTCGGCTGAGTACAAAAATACCCCCGTATTTACCTTTGCCAGGTAAATGTGGACATCGGAGGGGCACATTTGGGACACAGCCATTCCATTTTTTTCAAACTTTACATTTTTACGCTGTGCCCATGTCCCATTTTAAAGTATTATACCAGGCTATATAATCCAAATACCCCATAAAGCCATACCATTTCTTAAAGAAGACATCCCAGGGTATTTTAAAAGGCATATTTTGAACCTTAGCGTGGGATCATTTTTCCGCTAGCTTGTACCAGGTGTAGTGGTAATGAGCGTTATTAAATGTATTTTTTAACTTTTTAAAACTTTTTTTACTTTTTAAAACTATTTTTTAAACTTTTGTTATGCTTATTAATTTTTTTAAAGTTTCTTAAACTTTCGTAAAACTTTTTTTACAGATTTAACATTTTTCTAAGCTTTTTTTTTTTACCGTTAACCCCTAACTAGCAGTAAGCAGCACTAACAGTAAATTCCCCATTTTCCCATAACTCCCACCCACCCCAGCTAGCAAAATATTTAATGATACAATATTTAAATTAGTTAATTAAATAAATGTAACCCCTGAGGGTTAAAAAATAAATAAAAGTTAATCGTCAGGGGTTAAAAAAATTTAGATCACAGTATAATACTGTGATCTGTATTTTGATCACTGTAGGCAGTGATCGACTGGCAGGGAAGGGGTTAATTTTTATTTGGACTGGGTAAAGGGTTTATTTTTTTTATTTTTTACTTAAACGTTATTAAAACTTTTTTAACTTAATTTTTTAACTTTTTAAAGCTTATTTTAAAACTTTTTTTAACGTTAACCCCTAGTTAGCCTAACACTAAATCCCCCAATTCCCCACTAACTTCCACCCTCCCCAGCTAGCTAAATTTATAATTTTTAAATTAATTAATAAAATAAATTTAACCCCTGAGGGTTAAAAAAAAAAGAATTAACCCTCAGGGGTTAAAAAAAAATCAGATCATATTAAAATGTAATTCCTGCCAATTGATCACTGTAGTCAGTGATCAATTGGCAGGGAAGGGGTTAATTTTTTATTAAAATGGGTAAAGGGGGTGGGATTTTAAATTTACTTTTTTTTTTTACACTAGGGGGCAGGATCAGCACTGATCCGTCTCCCTGCACTTCACAGTGAACCCGGAAGTGCAGGGAGGCGGAAGGTTAGTATACAGAACACATGTGCCCGCTCAGACATGCTGTCAGAGCGGGTACATGTGCTGGGGCAGCCCGATCCGGTGCTCCCGGTCTGCCTCTAATACAGAGGCAGACCGGGAGCACCATTAACCCCACGATCGCCGTGATTGCGGCGATCTGGGGTTAATTTTACCGCGTGACGGACGAGGTCCGTCACCCGTCGTTAAGGGTATTCCCTGGATGACGGACCTCGTCCGTCACCCGTCCTGAAGGGGTTAACAATATTTATTTAAAATGTGTGTGTTTGTATACAAACACTATATATGGAGATATCTCTATATATAGTGTTTGCATACTTACTTTGGGCTGAAGGGTTGCCGTAGGAGGTGGGTGGGCCTAGATAGCGAGCTGAACTGTCAGTCAGCTGAGCTCGCGAACGCGCCTACCGCAGTAGAGCGCTCAGTTCTTTCATAAAGCGGCGTTCAATGCTGCTCTATGAAGAACGGAGGTAAGTTTTAATAATAAAAAGGGCTCAAGTTTATTTTTTATTAGGGTCAAGTTCATATAAAAGCAAAAAAGAAGGCTAGGGGATCCTTTAAGGACACAAACTATTTTTGCATTTTTTGCTGTTTGAGTTCAACTGCAATTTGCATTTCTCTCATTTATTGCATCAACACATATTATATATATATTTTTAACAGACAGAATGGGCTTTAATTTGATGTGACATATACATATATCAAATCTAATTTAATTTTAAAAAAATGAAAAAAAAACATTAAAAAAGTTTTTTCACAGTTTTGGCAATAATAACATGTGCATAATATGTCCAGCTCAGTAAAAGTAATTCAAAATAAATTAATTTAAGTGTCTTGATTTACAAAGTGCATAATATGTATAGGATTTCAGCTTATTTTGAAAGTTACAGGTCACAAAATACAAAAAAATAAAATTTAAATGTGAAACGATTTTAGAAGTTGGTATGCTTGTCTTATAGGTTTAGTAGCTGTCACAGAAAACAAAATTGCAACACAAAATTATATATTTATGTAAAGTAGACATCACAGGCTATTTATCTAAGGGTATTTTGATACTTTTTTCATAGCCATTTCTCCACCAATCTCTGCTAAGTATTGGAGTAAAATTGTGTTTAGTGATGTCCCGAACGGTTCGCTGGCGAATAGTTCTGCCAAACATCGCATGTTCGCGTTCGCCACGGACGGCGAACATATGCGATGTTCGGTCCGCCCCTATTCGTCATCATTGATTAAACTTTGACCCTGTACCTCACAGTCAGCAGACACATTCCAGCCAATCTGCAGCAGACCCTCCCTCCCAGACCCTCCCACCTCCTAGACAGCATACAATTTAGATAAATTCTGAAGCTGCATTCTTTTTTTTTTATTCTTTTTTTTGTGTTTATTATATATTATCCTCCATAGCCAGTAACCTGTGTTTATAATACATTATCCCCCGTAGCCAGTAACCTGTGTTTATTATACATTATCCCCCCATAGCCAGTAGCCTGTGTTTATTATACATTATCCCCCCATAGCCAGAAACCTGTGTTTATTATACATTATCCCCCATAGCCAGTAACCTGTGTTTATTATACATTATCCTCTGTGACGGTACAATCCGTTACTCCGTCAAGTATTCCCTTCTTCCCATAAAAGAAAATCACCCAATACTCCACGAGTAGAAATATCCCTGGAATCGATGAATAATCCACACATGAGCCAAAACTTAATGCTGGAACAAGACTGATTTACTGGCACACAGAACTCACAGGCCAGGCTAGATAATTGAGTTCTTACAATACACACAGCTCAATTATCTGCTGGCCAGAACATTTACAGTTTTTAACAATTTCAGTAAAGTACTTTTTATACAACATACGAACATAATTTCAACATCCCTGAGTAGCTGAGGATACTGGTGGTCATATATCCAAATTTCACGAATTTCCGTTCGGTAGTTTCCGTGTCGCATCGTGTGTGTCAGGGTACCTGTCGTCTCTACCTCTGAGGAGGTGAGACACTTGGACGTTCTTCCTTCCAAAAGGGTTAAATCACTCATTCCTCGCGGTTCTCCCGGTCGTTTACACGCCGGCCGCGAGGTATCCACTTCCTTTTATGACGCGGCGCTCAGTAGCCGACGTCATGACGACAACCCGTCCCGACCTGTCAATCAAGTCCTGAGCACGAATGAGGACTCGTCGGGGGCGTGATTACCTATCTGGAACCAGGGTATAAAGTAGGGCTTTCTACATTTGTTCATTGCCCTGTCGTGGTTCTAGCTTGTCTAGTCACTCAGTGCTCTTGTTATATTCTGTCTCTTTGGTTTTGACCCGGCTTGTTTGTTATACCTTGCTTACCTCTATTACCCTTGACTCGGCTTGTCTCTCGCTTACCTGATCTCTCGTTCCTTCGACCTCGGCTTGTCTCTAGACCATTCTTTACTTTCACCTACGTTAGTCCGGCCATTCTAAGGTCCGGTATACGTACCTATTACCTGTTTGTACTCTGCGTGTTGGATCCCTGTCCCGATCCTGACATTACGACAGGGCCATGGATCCTGCAGGTACAAACACTCAGGTTGGTTCTTCCGACTCTAGGTTTGACGCCATGGATCACAGAATGGACCAGATGGCTCTAGCGCTGCAGGCCTTATTATCTCGTTCTAGTAATCCACCAGAGGAGATGCGAGCTACGTCCATCTCTCCTGTAAGTTCAGGTCTAGAAGTAGCCACTGTAGGTGCTTCTTCCAGTATTACCCCTCCTGTACGTTATGGGGGTTCCCCGGAGAAGTGTCGTGGTTTCTTAAACCAAATTGGTATTCATTTTGAATTACAACCCCGCTCCTACCCTACAGATAGGGCGAAGGTTGGATTCATTATCACTCTACTCATTGATAAAGCTCTGAGATGGGCCAATACTCTGTGGGAGAATGATAACCCGTTAGTCTATAACTATAATGCTTTTGTCGCTGCTTTTAGAAGAACGTTTGACCCTCCAGGTAGAAGGGTCAATGCAGCTAGATTACTGTTGCGCCTTAGACAAGATAACCGAACCCTTGTGGATTATGCACTAGAGTTCAGGTCATTGGCGGCAAAAGTTAAGTGGAATGAACAGGCTTATATAGACGTATTTTTAAACAGATTATCAGATGTAATTCTAGACGAGGTTGCTACTAGAGAGCTCCCTGAAAATTTAGAGGATTTAATTTCTTTCATTTCTCGTATTGATGAACGTTTAAGAGAGAGACAGAACACTCGAGATAGTACTCGTAGATCTTCCTTTAAACTTGCTCCCTTATTTCAAAATTCTCAATCCACAATTCCAGTTTTTTCAGAACCTATGCAGATAGGCAATACTCGCCTCTCAGAAGAGGAGAGACAGTACAGGAGAAGAGAGGGGTTGTGTATGTATTGTGGAGTAAGAGGGCATCTACGCCTAAATTGTCCTAATCGCCCGGGAAACGCTCGCACCTAAGTTTCTCTAGAGGACAGGCCTTGGGTGTTTCTATTTTGTCCTCTATACACAATTATAAAGAGCACAGACTTTTGCTACCTGTTTCTTTAGCTTGGGAGAAGGGAGTACTAAAAACTATGGCATTGATAGATTCCGGAGCTGCTGAGAGCTTTATCGACCAAGTTTTTGTTACTAAACACTCTATCCCATCCCAGCTAAGGGACACTCCTTTGGCCGTTGAGGCTATTGATGGTAGACCATTGTCTGAACCTGTTATTTCTCGTGAGACCATACCTGTTAACTTGACTGTTGGTATCTTACACGAGGAGGTTATATCTCTTATGCTTATCTCGTCTCCTTCTGTTCCTATAGTCCTGGGGTATCCATGGTTAAAGAAACATAACCCTATTATTGATTGGGAACTAGGGGAGATAACCTCATGGGGTCAGGGTTGCCAGAGCAGTTGCTTACAGAAAGTCTCACCACTTTGCTTAGTTAATACACCGGTTAATTCTACCCAGTCTACAGATATGCAAATACCGCCCCTGTACCTGGATTTAAGGGCAGTTTTTGACAAGAAGAATGATGATACTTTACCTCCACACAGGTCCTTTGATTGTAAGATTAACCTTCTACCTGGTACTATGCCTCCGAGGGGCAATGTATATCCTTTATCCACTAAAGAGAACTTAGTCTTAGAGGAGTATATCCGTGAGAACCTAGACAAAGGATTCATTAGGAGATCCTCCTCCCCTGCCGGGGCAGGTTTTTTTTTTGTGAATAAGAAGGATGGCACGTTAAGACCTTGCATTGATTATCGAGGTTTGAATAAAATAACTATTAGAAATGCATACCCGATTCCTCTGATTAGTGAGCTCTTTGATCGTTTAAAGGGTTCCAAGATTTTCACCAAGTTAGATCTCAGAGGGGCGTATAACTTGGTGAGAATTCAGCAGGGAGACGAGTGGAAAACAGCGTTCAATACCCGTTATGGGCATTATGAGTACACGGTCGTTTACACGCCGGCCGCGAGGTATCCACTTCCTTTTATGACGCGGCGCTCAGTAGCCGACGTCATGACGACAACCCGTCCCGACCTGTCAATCAAGTCCTGAGCACGAATGAGGACTCGTCGGGGGCGTGATTACCTATCTGGAACCAGGGTATAAAGTAGGGCTTTCTACATTTGTTCATTGCCCTGTCGTGGTTCTAGCTTGTCTAGTCACTCAGTGCTCTTGTTATATTCTGTCTCTTTGGTTTTGACCCGGCTTGTTTGTTATACCTCGCTTACCTCTATTACCCTTGACTCGGCTTGTCTCTCGCTTACCTGATCTCTCGTTCCTTCGACCTCGGCTTGTCTCTAGACCATTCTTTACTTTCACCTACGTTAGTCCGGCCATTCTAAGGTCCGGTATACGTACCTATTACCTGTTTGTATTCTGCGTGTTGGATCCCTGTCCCGATCCTGACAGTGTGGAAGTTTGACCGGCTTGCCATGTGGAGGCATCCGATCTAGAGTTCCATAGAATCAGTAGCAAGAGCCGGTCTCCGTTCGCCTCTAACTACACGAAAACCACAGTTCGTATGGTGTAGCTGGTTACATTTGAATGTTCCCCTCATTCGGTAGATTCTATCTACCGAACGCCAGTTTGATTCGTGGAGGGGAAAGTATTCATCCAGGACTTCCGTGGGGACCGGGCGTTCGCATGGTTGCCGTGCCGAAATTAGTTCCAGGCAATCCCTGCATAAGTCCCGCTGACCGCGTTCGTGAGTTCTAAGATGGCCGCCATCCTTTGTTCTCGCCACGTGTTCGTATGCCGAATGGCGGCCACCTAGTAGCAGTTAAGTTGCGGTTTCTCTGTTCTAATGTTGATTGCTACCCAGGGTGTGTGGTCTCTGTTCGGTAAACGAATACATTTCTTTCATACATTTTGCACCGAACAGATACAGGCATTAAAACAGCAGGGAGAGGGTTTAACTGAGGGCCCACAGGCAAGTACATGGAAAATCCTTCACATCCTCCCATAGCCAGTAACCTGTGTTTATTATACTTTATCCTCCCCATAGCCAGTAACCTGTGTTTATTATACATTATCCTCCCATAGCCAGTAACCTGTGTTTATTATACATTATCCTCCTATAGCCAGTAACCTGTGTTTATTATACATTATCCTCCCATAGCCAGTAAAATGTGTTTATTATACATTATCCCCCATAGCCAGTAATGTGTGCTTATTATACATTATCTCCCCCATAGCCAGTGACCTGTGTTTATTATACATTATCCCCCCACAACCAGTAACCTGTGTTTATTATACATTATCCACCCACAACCAGTAACCTGTGTTTATTATACATTATCCCCCCATAGCCAGTAACCTGTATTTATTATACATTATCCCTCCATAGCCAGTAACCTGTGTTTATTATACATTATCCTCCCATAGCCAGTAACCTGTGTTTATTATACATTATCCTCCCATAGACAGTAACCTGTGTTTATTATACAGTATCCTCCTATAGCCAGTAACCTGTGTTTATTATACATTATCCTCCCATAGCCAGTAAAATGTGTTTATTATACATTCCCCCCCCCCATACCCAGTAACCTGTGTTTATTATACATTATCCCCCCATAGCCAGTAACCTGTGTTTATTATACATTATCCTCCCATAGCCAGTAACCTGTGTTTATTATACAGTAACCTGTGTTTATTATACATTATCCTCCCATAGCCAGTAACCTGTGCTTATTATACATTATCTCCCCCATAGCCAGTAACCTGTTTTTATTATACATTATCCCCCCACAACCAGTAACCTGTGTTTATTATACATTATCCCCCCACAACCAGTAACCTGTGTTTATTATACATTATCCCCCCCATAGCCAGTAACCTGTGTTTATTATACATTATCCCTCCATAGCCAGTAACCTGTGTTTATTATACATTATCCCTCCATAGCCAGTAACCTGTGTTTATTATACATTATCCCCCATAGCCAGTAACCTGTGTTTATTATACAGTATCCTCCCATAGCCAGTAACCTGTGTTTATTATACATTATCCCCCCCATAGCCAGTAACCTGTGCTTATTATACATTATCTCCCCGATAGCCAGTAACCTGTTTTTATTATACATTATCCCCCCCACAACCAGTAACCTGTGTTTATTATACATTATCCCCAGTGGTGTATCCTGGTTTTGTGCTGCCCTAGGCAGGACAAAACTCAGGCGCCCCCCCCCCCCCGCGCGCGCGCAACCCCCCACCCAACCCTTCCCCCCCCCCGTCCCGCCTTCTAAATACACACACACAAATTCACTGACAGATACGCATACACTAGCTAACAGACACACACACATTCACTAGCAGACACACACTCACTAGCAGACACACACTCGCTGTCAGACACACACACTCTCTGATATATAATATAAATATATATATATAATATAATATATATATATATAATATAATATAAATATATATAATATAATATAAATATATATAATATAATATATATAATATTATATATAATATAATATATATATAATATAATATAATATAATATAATATATATATAATATATATATATATAAATATATAATATATATAAATATATAATATAATATATATATATAATATAATATATATAATATAATATATATATAATATAATTAATATAATATATAATATTATATAATATAATATATATATATATATATATATATATAATATAATTAATATAATATATAATATTATATAATATAATATATATATATAATATTATATATATATATATATATATATATATATATATAATATAATATATATATAATATATTTGTGTTAAGGGCTCATGATAGTACAGAAGATAAAAACACTGATAAGTGTAGGATGGTATTAAAAGAGCAAGTCGGTTGTGGTGTGCCGGAACCGACGATGAGGTAGGCCTGTAAATAAAGAGGGCCCACCAAGAAGAAATGTAAAGAGAAAAGGAGTTAATAATGAGGAGTGGGTGGGAGGGTGATGCAGCGCTGACCTCGAACGATATGGAGCCAGGTAAGGGGTGTCCCTTAAGTAGGGAAGAGGTGTGTCATACGCCCCTCCCACAATTACAGGCCAAAAGGCCTTAATACTTGTGTTAAGGGCTCATGATAGTACAGAAGATAAAAACACTGATAAGTGTAGGATGGTATTAAAAGAGCAAGTCGGTTGTGGTGTGCCGGAACCGACGATGAGGTAGGCCTGTAAATAAAGAGGGCAAAAGTAGAAAATCAAATTTATTACATACCAGCAATATACATACTTTAACCAGACATGTCTTGAAAGGCATTTCTTACTTCTTGTACCGGGTTAGGTATGTATCTAGAGTAAGCCGATGATTTCCAGCGCCCTAGTGACTTGATAACATGAACTGGAATGTTTGCACTGGATGCTGTGGAGGCCGCTCCTATGCGGGAGGAGTGGCCCGAATAGTTAGCTGATTTGAGGCCCAGCTGTGTAAGTAAAGACCTGACGTGTGTCATAAAGGTGGTGGTAGTGAGTACCGAACCTTGTAGACTGAAAGTGGTTGAGATGGTGGTTCGTTGTTATGCTGGGTATATGAGTCCAGTAGTTTGACGGGGCTCCACCTGTTGTGAGTAGGATAGTACTTAACCTCTACTGAAAGTGCATGTTGACTGGTTTTGGAGTGAGGCAGAGTCAAGATATAATAGTCCATGTGTTTTGTTAAGTGTGAATGAAGTAGGATGTGAGTGGACTGTGTTGTGCTGATGGCGGTAAATTCTCTTGGTCTCAAGAAACCATAAACAAGGCTACGTATATGGTGGTTTTAACGATGAGGTTTGTGTTGTTGGCAAAGGGTTTAAATCTAGTGAATTGTATAAGTCTTTAAAAATATGGAAATCTATGGGTAGCCTCTGGGCCGTACATGGGGGTTCGGATCTCTGAATACCCCTAAGGATGTTCTTAATTGGTAGGAGGACACTTGATTTGTCTGGTTGTAAAGTTAGCATGTGATGTTGGCTGCCTGTCAGATATGGTTTGATTGTGTTGTATGATAGTTTGAGTTTGAGGTGGCAAAAAGAAGCAAAGCCCAACCAGGATGTCACGATGAAAGGTTGTAAGATGTTGTGTTCAGAAAGGAATCTTTAAATCAAATGAAAGCTCTATCGTAAGTTTCCCGGGTATTAGTAGACAGTGCTAATTGGGACAATGTTCTGCTATGTTGCATAATAGCATCTAGTCCATTACTAGATGGTGGAATAGTGGGGTGTTCGTGGCTGTGAGTGCTGCTGACGGGAGTATTTGACGAAAAGCCTGGAAATTAAAGCGAGACAAATTGTCAGCAGCAGTGTTACATACACCTGGAACAGGAATACAAAACAAGAGAAAACTATGACATGCAGCCAGCCAAGTGAGTTTCCTCAAGAATCTCATAATAGTCAGTGATTTGGATCGGCCTTGTTTATAATGTGACAAGTTACTTGGTTGTCTGAGTAGCAACGTACAGACGAACCTGCCCATAAATGCACCCATGCCACGGCAACCGTCACGATGGGATATATCTCAAACAGAGCTGAGGTAGTGGAAAAACCCTCCAGGTCCTGAACTTCTGAAGGCCAGCTGCCCCAAAGCCATTCGTTCCTGAAAAATTGCTGCAAAACCTGTGGTAGACGCCGCGTCTGACCAAATGGTAGGTGAGGAGTCAGACAATTTTGGAAGGAACATGCTTTTACCATTCAAGGTGGTTAAAATTTTCTCCACATAATTACGCCTGCCGTGGCTTGGGTATCCAGGGGTGACCTGTGTCCATCATGTCTAAAAGTGGGAAACATATAAAGGAGTTGTGAGATGAAAGTCCGGCCTTGAGGTATGATGCGAATGGCAAAATTCAGTGACCCAAGCAGAGACTGTAATTCTTGCGGTTGCAAGTACCGAGTTGTATGTAGAGATTATGTTGATCAGAATGTTTTCTACCTTGGGCGTGGCAGGCTAGCTTGCATGGTGGCTGAGTCTAGTATGATACCCAGGAATGTGATGAAGGTATCTGGTCCTTCAGTCTAGGTGGAGGAGATTGGGACACCCACCTGTTCGAATAGACTGATGGTTTCTTTTAGGCTACTGGGAGGGGAAATATTCTCCTCGACCAGTAAGAAATCATCCAGATAATGTAAAACTGTAGGGCATCTGGCTATATTTAATAAAACCAGCATAGGGTTTTGGCGACTACGTCGAAAATGGCCGGACTACTTTGGAACCTAAATGTTAAACGTGAGCAAAATAGTAGTTCCCTGCCCACTTGATATCATGCAGGTGACACAGTGTAGGGTGGATAGGCAGTAACTTGAAAGCATTGTGATATCAGTCTTACTGAGCCATGCTCCGGCCCCTGCCTGCATGATAGCCGTAATGGCATGATCTATGGTGGAATATTGCAGTGAAAATTCCTCAGAGGGTATGAGGGAGTTCAGACTAGGAGTGGCAGAGGTGTGAGGTGTTGATAGATCAATGATAAGTCTCTGTTTGTGAGAAGATTTCCCCGTGACAATACCGATGGGGTTTGTCCGCCATGTGGTGAACGGAGGGGACTGGAAGGGCCCCCATAGGAAGTCCTCTGCCACTTCCTGGCTATGAGTGTCTCCACCGCTGTAGGGTTTGTTGTGCGGATTGTAAATTAGGACATTCCAGGATTCCGGAAGGCATGTGTATGAGGCCTGTGTGAATCCTTCTGATAGACCCGAGATAATGAATTCCACCAAATGTCTAGATGGATGATGTGGCAGTAATGTCGTAAGTACAGAAATGTTTATTGATGTTAAGTATAGTTTTGGGATACATTTTATTTGGATACAGATTTATCATGTGCCCTGAAACAGATGGCTGGAGAAAGTGATTGCAACTCAACCAGTGCTGGAGGGGTCTCAGCGGCCGACCCAGCCATGGTAAGGGGTGTAGTGACCGATTCCCCAGGGGTGATACTGGCAGGCTAACTAGGCCTGAAAGGCGAAAAATTCATCTTGTTTTGTGACAGGTGAGGCCCTGCTAGTTGCCAAGTGGCTATGAGAGGCTCTGTCTATGAGTTGGCGCGAGGGGTTATTGAGGCCACCCATCGTAGTGGCAGGAATCGTAGGCCTCTCGGTGATAGTAAAAGAAAACAGGAGGAGGGAGTGACAGGTGAGGCCCTCTCTATAATATTGCGAGGCGGCTAACTCACGTGTGGCCCGATGGCGTTTGCCTCCGAAACGTTGAGGCGGGGTGTTGGCCTCGCGGACCACTAAACGATAGGCAGAAATGCCAAGAAGGGAGGTACCTATTTGGGCCTATACCCCTAACTTGCCAGTACTCTATGGCCTAGAAGAATGAAACGTATGTGAACTACAACGTGAGCAGACTTACGTACCTGGTAGTATGTATGAAGTTTTGAGATTCGACAGGTATGAAAACCTGGATAAACCTAAAAAGGGATAGAGTGAGAATGGATCCTGTGAGACCTGTGTAATCTGTATAGGCTGGGATTAGGGCTTCTAGCAGTATGTGTGGGAGGTGTAAAATCTATGAGTATGATAGTGACATGACTGCCTATGCTTGGTGACAAGCGTTACGCTGAGTCCGATACCTGGCAGCAGGGGATTGGCCGTGTAATGTGTATATATGGAAGGTGATCAGATGATATGCATGTCACTAAACTGATCTGGGAATGCAAGGGACTTTTTAATGTGAAGTGACAATATGCAGAATCATAAATGTTGCTGTAAAGTGACGTATGAATGTATGAACCAGAACGTGTGATTCAAAAACCGAAAGTCTTGTGAGACGTATATGCCGTGTTCTTGAATACTCGTGTTACGTCGTCTGAGTGTGTCAAGAAAAGGCCTGAGTTTGTAAATGCCATGTGAAATGACAATCTATGCAGAAAATGTTGTAACGTGACGTATGAGTGGTTGAACCAATGCGTGTGATTCAACCCGAAACCCTCTGTGGAAGGTAGGACCGTGTTCTTATATACTCGTGGTATATCGTATGAGTATGATAAGAAATGGCCTTAATAGTTAGTGCCATGTAATCGTAATGTACATGGTTGTAATAACATCATATCTCCATTATACTCTTTGAAAATAGGACCGTGTCCTTGAACTCGTGGTATGTCGTACGAGCATGACAGAAAAAGGAGCCGTAATGTAGGCTAACCATAACAGTAATATACATGTAATATCTGCATTGTAAAATAAAATAATTATTATTAAAACCATATATATATAATAAGCAAACTGAAACAAAATAGACAACCTAAGATCGTGTAAAATAAGTATTTGAAAGTTTAACCGATTACTGTGCAGGAAACGTATGATTGGTTGGATCAGTACGTGTGATTCAACCCGAGTATGCATGAAAAGGAATTAAATCCTTGTGTCATGGTTAACAACAAAGAAATGAGGCCTGTAACGTAGGCTGATTTAATTGTAATGAAATGGATAATTATAAAAAAAAAACCTACAGTAAGCGTGGGAGTCCAATGTCTATACAGAAATGTTAGCTGGTTTCATACCCTTGATGTAATAAGTGATACCTTAAAAATAGCATGAAAATGGTCTGTCTATTTAACCAAGCAACTTTTTAACCAAATGTAAATACATGAAATGATGAAATGTAACTCTGTGAATACATAGCAGAATAACCGAATCTTAGTATGAAGGGAAACAGAAGTTAGCATGAATAGCTTAACCGTATGCATTTTAATGCGAACAGCAATCGTGCATAGAATATACTAAAAATTAGTGCCGACCAGAAAACACAAACCGAAATGACAATCGTTTAAATGAAGCAAGGTTGGTTTTTACATGAAATGCAATAATGTCTGAGAAGCCTGTAGTACACTGAATGACCAGTAGGGGTCAGTGTGTAGGCGAAAATGCAGTGGTTCGATGGTTTGTACATGAAATGCAATAATGTCTGAGAAGCCTGTAGTACACCGAATGACCGGTAGGGGTCAGTGTGTAGGCGAAAATGCAGTGGTTTGTTGGTTTGTACATGAAATGCGATAATGTCTAAGAAGCCTGTAGTACACCCAAAGACCGGTAGGGGGTGTGGCGAAACCAGCTTCGCCACTGTGAACTGGAGAGGCCTGGCTGCTGGCCTCCTGCCCGCTGACTATGGCCCCTGGACGTGTTGCACTTTAGAAACTATATTTGGGCAGGTAATAATTTGTATTGCTGCTGCTGGCCCTTTAAAAGCATCTATGGACATATTGGGACTTTTGGGACTACTGTCCCTTTAAGACTGTGATACATATTCTAGTGTACTGCCTGTAATATTATATGTGTATTAAGTTTAACCTGGGATATGTATGCAGCATTCATCTGATTGTTCGGTAGAATCACTCCATTTATTATATTGAGTGAAACTACCGAACAACCAGACCACCCAGGAATAAGTGTGCCTCCAATTACAGTTTGCAACAATGTTGCAAACGGGTAATTGGCACTCAGTGTAATGTATCCTTTGTCCTCTGGGTGGCCGCCATTCGGGAAACAAACACGTGGCGGCGGCCATCTTAAACTACCGAACAGCGGTGTTTTGCCGTCGAGTGTCTGGAACTAAAATCGGACACTTGACTAGGCAAACACCGCTGAGACCTCCATACTTCCAGAAATTCGTATGGAAACTACCGAATGACCCGCCGTTCGGTAGAAAGAACCCCACAAACAAGGGAATTCATTCTAACCCTCTCCAGGCTCTATAACACAGGCAATTCGCCTGTTTTCATTCCCTTGTTTGTGACCGACCGCAGGGCCAAAATGCATGGAACTGTTTTCGGATACTTTACCCATGCGGTCGGTCAATACTTTAAAGTCCCATAACTCCTGAACCATTTATCCGAATGGGCTGATTCTTGCATATGTTGTCCCCCTGAATAAGGGCTATCAGGGGATACCTGTTTTGGAGGTGTAGCATATGTATTTGGGGTACATCCAGGAATTGGGGAAAAAGGTGTACAGTATAATTGTGTTAAGTGTTAATCTAAGGGGAGGAAATGTGTGGGAGGTACATCCATGTGATTGGTTAATTTCATCCTCCCCCTGGGAGTGTCCTGTATGTACTTGTTGGTAATAAAAGCCAGACTGGGTGTCCCAGTCTTGAGTTCCTGCTTAACCCTCAAAATGAAGTGTCGTCTCGTTCTTGGGGGGGATTGGATTGTAAGCTGACTGCCAAGAGTGTAAGCCGATTGTATGCTTTTCTTGTTCAGCTGTTCCAGTTCGGAGTGTATTTCGTATCCAGCTCGTGAGTTCTGATGTTCTGCAGTAGCTGTGCCTGTCTATGGAAAAGGGGATTATCGCCTAAACGCATTTTTCCCCTTGTATGCTGAAACGGTCCGTTACAATTGGTGGCAAGCGGCGGGATCGTTCCCACAGCCAGAAGGACAGCTACAGAACACCAATTCCTTGGAGTTACAAATTGAGGGCAACGTTAGCATTCGTGCAGCGCCCCTGGCAGCAGAGGTATCCAGCGACTTGGAGCAGACAAGTATGGAAGGCTCTGACGCTGAAGATGATTTTATGGCCAAGGTGAGGCAGCAAGTGGCCCAGTATGGGGGTTATATATCCATGGACACATTCCAGGGGATCTGGAACCAGGTCATGGCTGAGCAAAACTCAAAGATGGACGAAGAGTATGATGAGCAGGAAGAGTGGTACAGCAGCAGAGTAGAGGCTGCATCCGAGGAGGTTAGCCGCCCCCCCCCGAGGCGGCAGGAAGAACCCGAAGTAGGGGTCCTCATAGATTGGTCCTGTGAGGAACCACAACAGGCAGGTGGAGATGGGACCGAGGTCTCTCTACCGGCCCTACAGGGATGCTGGGCAGTCGGCCCAGATCCCCAGCGGCAGAGTAAGTCCCAGGGAGCTAAAGGTGTCGTCCTTCCTCCCCAGCGGCAGATTGTATCTCAGGGAGCTGAAGGTGCCGTCCTTCCTCCCCAGCGGCAGTGTGTGTCCCAGGGAGATGAAGGTGTCGTCCTTCCTCCCCAGCGGCAGGCTGAGTTACAGGGGGCAGAGGTTGTTGTTCCTGCCCCCCAGCAGAAAAGTGATGTGCCAGGAAGGCAGTGTGAAGTAAAGGGAGAGGAGAGCAGCGTCCTCCCTCCCCAGCGGCAGTGTGTGTCTCCGGGAGCTGATGGTGTCGTCCATCCTCCCCAGCGGCAGGCTGAGTTACAGGGGGCAGAGGTTGTTGTTCCTGCCCCCCAGCAGCAAAGTGATATGCCAAGAAGGCAGTGTGAAGGGAAGGGAGAGGAGAGCAGTGTCCTCCCTCCCCAGCGGCAGTGTGTGCCCCAGGGAGCAGAAGGTGCAGTCCTTCCTCCCCAGCGGCAGTGTGTGTCTCCGGGAGCTGATGGTGTCGTCCATCCTCCCCAGCGGCAGGCTGAGTTACAGGGGGCAGAGGTTGTTGTTCCTGCCCCCCAGCAGCAAAGTGATGTGCCAGGAAGGCAGTGTGAAGTAAAGGGAGAGGAGAGCCGTGTCCTCCCTCCCCAGCGGCAGGGTGTGTCTCAGGGAGCAGAAGGTGCAATCCTTCCTCCCCAGCGGCAGTGTGTACCCCAGGGAGCTGATGGTGTCGTCCTTCCTCCCCAGCGGCCGTGTGTACCCCAGGGAGCAGAAGGTGCCATCCTTTCTCCCCAGCGGCAGTTTGCCATCCAGAGAGAGGAACTTGTTACACCCTCTCTCCCACGGCAACCTAACCCACCAAGGGGAGATGTTAAGCCCCACAACTGTGCAGATGGGACCGTAGTCTCTGCACTTACAGCACAAGGGATAGGGACGGTCGGTCCTGTTCCCCAGCCTCAGTGTGATGGATCCAAAGGGGAGACAGTCGGTCTCCCCCTCCAGCAGTCGAGCTGTGCACCTAAAGGGGAGACAGCCAGTCTCCAGCAACCAGACGCCCACCAGACTACTCCCGTGGTAGTGCTGGCAACAGGACAGAGTACCGCTGGTCTCTGCCCCCTCAGCAACCCACCAAGGCAGCCTACCCGTCTCCCACCCAGCAGTGGTGAAACACCAGAACTTGGACAAAATCCTTTCTCACCCAGATGTAGTAACCGGTTAGTGTGGGTGGGCTGCTCTGTTATTTCTGTTTTGTGGGTGGGTTGCTGGACTAACCAGGGCACTGACCGGCAGAAAGTCAGGTACCCTGTTAGTCTAATTGGCAAAGGGGAGAAATGTGGCGAAACCAGCTTCGCCACTGTGAACTGGAGAGGCCTGGCTGCTGGCCTCCTGCCCGCTGACTATGGCCCCTGGACGTGTTGCACTTTAGAAACTATATTTGGGCAGGTAATAATTTGTATTGCTGCTGCTGGCCCTTTAAAAGCATCTATGGACATATTGGGACTTTTGGGACTACTGTCCCTTTAAGACTGTGATACATATTCTAGTGTACTGCCTGTAATATTATATGTGTATTAAGTTTAACCTGGGATATGTATGCAGCATTCATCTGATTGTTCGGTAGAATCACTCCATTTATTATATTGAGTGAAACTACCGAACAACCAGACCACCCAGGAATAAGTGTGCCTCCAATTACAGTTTGCAACAATGTTGCAAACGGGTAATTGGCACTCAGTGTAATGTATCCTTTGTCCTCTGGGTGGCCGCCATTCGGGAAACAAACACGTGGCGGCGGCCATCTTAAACTACCGAACAGCGGTGTTTTGCCGTCGAGTGTCTGGAACTAAAATCGGACACTTGACTAGGCAAACACCGCTGAGACCTCCATACTTCCAGAAATTCGTATGGAAACTACCGAATGACCCGCCGTTCGGTAGAAAGAACCCCACAAACAAGGGAATTCATTCTAACCCTCTCCAGGCTCTATAACACAGGCAATTCGCCTGTTTTCATTCCCTTGTTTGTGACCGACCGCAGGGCCAAAATGCATGGAACTGTTTTCGGATACTTTACCCATGCGGTCGGTCAATACTTTAAAGTCCCATAACTCCTGAACCATTTATCCGAATGGGCTGATTCTTGCATATGTTGTCCCCCTGAATAAGGGCTATCAGGGGATACCTGTTTTGGAGGTGTAGCATATGTATTTGGGGTACATCCAGGAATTGGGGAAAAAGGTGTACAGTATAATTGTGTTAAGTGTTAATCTAAGGGGAGGAAATGTGTGGGAGGTACATCCATGTGATTGGTTAATTTCATCCTCCCCCTGGGAGTGTCCTGTATGTACTTGTTGGTAATAAAAGCCAGACTGGGTGTCCCAGTCTTGAGTTCCTGCTTAACCCTCAAAATGAAGTGTCGTCTCGTTCTTGGGGGGGATTGGATTGTAAGCTGACTGCCAAGAGTGTAAGCCGATTGTATGCTTTTCTTGTTCAGCTGTTCCAGTTCGGAGTGTATTTCGTATCCAGCTCGTGAGTTCTGATGTTCTGCAGTAGCTGTGCCTGTCTATGGAAAAGGGGATTATCGCCTAAACGCATTTTTCCCCTTGTATGCTGAAACGGTCCGTTACAGGGGGTTTAAACGAATGATATGCATGAACATGTAATGGTTTTAGAACAGACTTAGACAAAATGCAGCCGTAAAGTGAGGACCTGACCCGTGCATGGTGCCGTGGGACTGATGCCTGGCATAACGGGTAGTTTGACTTACAGTTTGTGAGTCACTTGGACACCATCCACGGCGATGGATTGAAGAAAGAAGGTGGTAGGCCGGAAAAGCCTGTGGCTGGATTCCTGACACAGCTCTGCTTAAAAAACCTCATGGAGTAATCAGGTAAAATGGCGTCTGGATGACCCGGAAGTGGAAATGATGCAGCGCTGACCTCGAACGATATGGAGCCAGGTAAGGGGTGTCCCTTAAGTAGGGAAGAGGTGTGTCATACGCCCCTCCCACAATTACAGGCCAAAAGGCCTTAATACATATAAATAATATATATAAATAAATAATAATATATATATATAATATAATAAAATATATATATATAATAATATATATATATATATATATATATATATATATATAATAATACATTAATTTAACCTACCCCCCCAGCCTCCTTACCTTTGGGAATGCTGGGGGGGTTTCTTTACCTCCCTGGGGTCTAGTGGGGCTGCCGGTCGGGCTGCTGGGCTGGTTGCTGGGCGGGCGGCTGGCGAGGGAGCTCTTCCTCTGAGCTGTCTGCTCAGCTCCCTCGCGCGCAGCAGAGTGAGGCTGGGAGCCGGAAGATGACGTCATCTTCCGGCTCCCAGCCTCACTCTGCGGCGCGCGAGGGAGCTGAGCAGAGAGCTCAGAGGAAGAGCTCCCTCGCCAGCCGCCCGCCCAGCAACCAGCCCAGCAGCCCGACCGGCAGCCCAGTTAGCCGCAAGGCTAACAAGGCATTTGCCCTGGGCATTTGGGGGCGGCGTTTTTTGCCGCCCCCTGGAAAATGCCGCCCAAGGCAAATGCCTTGTTTGCCTCGCGGCTAATACGCCCCTGATTATCCCCCCATAGCCAGTAACCTGTGTTTATTATACATTATCCCCCATAGTCATTTATCGTTGGACCTAGGCAGCATGATGTCTTAGGCCGGCCCAGAGAGTGAGTGAATAATATAATATATATGTTCAGAAACATATTAGTAATATATGTAAATTGGGTTCATGCAAAGAGGGTGAAAAGGTATTAAAGAAAAACACACTTATTGCATCAAATTTACAAAGCCAAACTTTTAAAAGCTTTCCTCATTTCTTTCTCGGGATGAGGAATATATCGGTTGTAGACTGAGGATTTCCATCTGCCCAATCTTTTAATAATATGCACTGGAGTGTCAGTGTTGAAGGAGACCGAAGCTGCCCCTATTCTAAATGAAAGACGCGACACATGGATACAACCCAATCTTAGGAGTAGTGTTCTGATGTAGAAGATGAATTTAGCCGTAGTCAGAGGGATTCAGTGAGAGTAGTGGTGAAATGTGTGTGGCATGACTGAGCGTGGGTAAGTAAGAGTCAAGTATTTTAACTGGGCACTAGTTCTAGGTGGGATAAAGTGGTATAGCGGATGGATGAGTAGTTTGGTTCGTTTTAGAGGTTTGTAGAAAAAGTATATAGTGATCATGATTTTTTGCGATATCCAATATTTTTAAGGTGGTCGCAGTGCCACTACTCATATCTGGTGTCACAATGTTTTTTTTTACTGTAATATAATTGCAGTCAGTTTCCTTCACACGTGTGCGTTTCAGGGCCTGCCAGGGCACAGTGTCACACCAGTGCAACTCATATCTGGTGTAACAGTAGTGTACATTTAAAAAACAAAATACAGGGGGCTTGTTGTCAACTTTCGGGGACCCTTGGTGTTGTACGTGGCTGGCTGGAGGAAGAGACCTTCAATGACATCAGTGAGGACAAGGAACGGGACATGGCTAGCTTGGTATCCAACCTTGTGCAAATGGGGAGTTGGCGGTTGTGCAAATGGACTGTTTGCGGTTGTTTGCGGTGCGTTAAACGGGGAGTTTGGTCTGTCACTGTGAAGCGGGCGTAACCCTTACACTACCTGATCGATACAACATCATACAGTAGGTCCCCCCTCATTATTTTTATGGCCCCCACCCACCGCTCACGGGTGGGGGCGGGCAGGAGGACAGTAGGTACCCCCCATTGTGATTTATGGCCCCCACCCACCGCCTAGGGGTGGGGGCCGGGGGGGAGGACAGTAGGCACTTATCCTTATTTACTGAATATTCCCCTGCATAACAATGTTTGGCATTTAGTGAATATTCCCTATTCTGCTCTGTGTCAGTGTGTATCAGGGTCTCTGAGGACAGGTGTCAATCCATATCTGCCAAGTGACCCTATGTAGGGGGAACAGTCCCTATTCTGCTCTGTGTCAGTGTGTATCAGGGGCTCTGAGGACAGGTGTCAATCCATATCTGCCAAGTGACCCTATGTAGGGGGAACAGTCCCGATTCTGCTCTGTGTCAGTGTGTATCAGGGATCATTAGGATAGGTGTCAATCCATATCTGCCAAGTGACCCTATGTAGGGGGAACAGTCCCTATTCTGCTCTGTGTCAGTGTGTATCAGGGTCTCGGAGGACAGGTGTCAATCCATATCTGCCAAGTGACCCTATGTAGGGGGATCAGTCCTCTGCTCTGTGTCGGTGTGCATCAGGGTCTCTGAGGACAGGTGTCAATCCATATCTGCTAAGTGACCCTATGTAGGGGGAACAGTCCCGATTCTGCTCTGTGTCAGTGTGTTTCAGGGTCTCTGAGGACAGGTGTCTAGTCATATCTGCCAAGTGACCCTATGTAGGGGGAACAGTCCCTATTCTGCTCTGTGTCAGTGTGTATCAGGATCCCTGAGGACAGGTGTCAATCCATATCTGCCAAGTGACCCTATGTAGGGGGAACAGTCCCTATTCTGCTCTGTGTCAGTGTGTATCAGGGATCATTAGGATAGGTGTCAATCCATATCTGCCAAGTGACCCTATGTAGGGGGAACAGTCCCTATTCTGCTCTGTGTCAGTGTGTATCAGGGTCTCGGAGGACAGGTGTCAATCCATATCTGCCAAGTGACCCTATGTAGGGGGATCAGTCCCTATTCTGCTCTGTGTCAGTGTGTATCAGGGATCATTAGGATAGGTGTCAATCCATATCTGCCAAGTGACCCTATGTAGGGGGAACAGTCCTCTGCTCTGTGTCGGTGTGTATCAGGGTCTCTAAGGACAGGTGTCAATCCATATCTGCCAAGTGACCCTATGTAGGGGGAACAGTCCCGATTCTGCTCTGTGTCAGTGTGTTTCAGGGTCTCTGAGGACAGGTGTCTAGTCATATCTGCCAAGTGACCCTATGTAGGGGGAACAGTCCCTATTCTGCTCTGTGTCAGTGTGTATCAGGATCCCTGAGGACAGGTGTCAATCCATATCTGCCAAGTGACCCTATGTAGGGGGAACAGTCCCTATTCTGCTCTGTGTTAGTGTGTATCAGGGATCATTAGGATAGGTGTCAATCCATATCTGCCAAGTGACCCTATGTAGGGGGAACAGTCCCTTTTCTGCTCTGTGTCAGTGTGTATCAGGGTCTCTGAGGACAGGTGTCTAGCCATATCTGCCAAGTGACCCTATGTAGGTGGAACAGTCCCTATTCTGCTCTGTGTCAGTGTGTATCAGGATCCCTGAGGACAGGTGTCAATCCATATCTGCCAAGTGACCCTATGTAGGGGGAACAGTCCCTATTCTGCTCTGTGTCAGTGTGTATCAGGGATCATTAGGATAGGTGTCAATCCATATCTGCCAAGTGACCCTATGTAGGGGGAACAGTCCCTTTTCTGCTCTGTGTCAGTGTGTATCAGGGTCTCTGAGGACAGGTGTCAATCCATATCTGCCAAGTGACCCTATGTAGGGGGAACAGTCCCTATTCTGCTCTGTGTCAGTGTGTATGAGGGTCCCTGAGGATAGGTGTCAATCCATATCTGCCAAGCGAACCGTCCGGGACATCACTAGAGATAGATTAACTCCATAAATGCTGAAATTAGTCTTGTGTCTAAGGGTCCCTATGTTGCGGAGAGCTGATTTCCCACAGCGGAACTCCACCAATATATCCAGAGGATGCAGGAACAAATACAAATCCAACAGGGTAAATAACACGATCAGCAATAAAATCCACAGATATCCCATCACCTTTCCCAATAACTGGACGACACACAGTATCAGGAGTAGAACTACTGGACTGGCACATCAAGCCTGGCTTTTATTTCCATCTTACACATATAAGACCGCCCACAGGGGAGGTGTAAAATAGCCAATAGCATAACGGTTGCAACCCACAGATTCCCTCCCCTTAGCCTGAGAGGTAATCCACTTATTCATACAGTTTAAAACATAACTTTTACACAATATTTATAACTTCTACAATATTCGTGTCACAAACATAAAACATAAATTTTCTTAATCAGCATACTTCAATTAGGAACACTCTCAAACATCATCCCAATCCCTCCAGTAGATAAAACGTTAGCTGGAGGTCCCTTTATGACCGACCGCAAGCACATTTTCCTGCCCAAAACAGTTCCATGGATTTGGGCTGTGCGGTCGGTCAGTTTCTGGCATAAAAACGGCTAAGACCCGTTCGAAGTGTGGCCCATACTTCGACTTTAGTTGAAGTGTCGAAGTGGAGGCGATGGTAAGGGTCGGCGGTGTTCGACGTTAAAATGGCCGCCGCCACGTGGTCCTTTGTCCGATGCCCTTCACTTCGACGACTTCGACAACTTCGACTACTTCGGCACTTCGACACCTGACCACGAGTCTGACATCACTAACTACCCAAAATGACGCCCAAGCCCCCCTTCCCACCGAGTAAACCTCGTGCTGGGTAAGATGGCACTTGAGCCATCTGTCCACACCCGTGTCCAAAATAACGCCACCTCCCGGTGGGAGGACACCTAGCTAACCACTTAGTTCTTGAGCCAATTAGTAATATTGATGGGTGGACATTGACATAACCACTTAACACTTAATCCAATTAATGATGTTTATTTGTTGTTATCTTGATATACAATGATGATGTAATTCTGCTCTTATAAGGGTCTGCGAGCCCGCTTTTAATCAGATGCCATTAAATTTTCGAAGTGCTTTTAACCTGAACTCCGTGTGTCAGTGTGAACTTACTTCTGCGTATACGCAATTTAACCATCTCAGATTTGGACAGGAACAGATAGACATTTAAACAAATTTGTTTATTTCTAAATTAATCTACATCACTAATACTTGTGTTTTAATTCTGGGGGTTGGCCACTGAGCTACGGCCTCTATTTTGGGGGGTTCTGGTTTCTGTACCCCGCAACCTACTCTGTGGCCGAGGTACTGAACTTCAGCCCTCCCAATACTACACTTGGCTGGTTTCAACGTTAACCCTGCCTCCCTAATCCTATCTATAACAGCTCCTATATGGGCCAGGTGCTCTTGCCAGGTATTGCTAAAGATGGCAATGTCATCTAGGTAGGCGCAGGTATAGTCCTGGAGCCCATCTAAGAGGTGGTCTACCATCCGCTGGAATGTGGCTGGGGCGTTCTTCATCCCAAACGGCATCACCTTAAATTGGTACAAGCCGAATGGGGTGACGAATGCCGATTTAGGGATCGCATCAGGGCCAAAGGGATCTGCCAATACCCCTTACAAAGATCAATTGTAGTGAGGTATTGGCCCCGGGCCATCCGGTCCAGCAATTCATCTATCCTGGGCATCGGATAGGCGTCTGACACAGTTTTCTCATTCAATCTCCGATAGTCCACGCAGAAACGGGTTGTACCATCCTGTTTGGGTACGAGGACTACCGGAGACGCCCAGGGGCTGTCAGAGGGTTCAATTACCCCTAGTTGGAGCATCTCCTTGATCTCCTGGTGCATGTGTTCCCGCACCGCCTCTGGTATGCAGTATGGGGTCTGTCGCATAGGTAGCTGACCTGGGGTTTCTACGCGGTGAGTCGCCAGGGGCGTGTAACCTGGTACATTGAAGAAGGATGCTCGTTATTCTCTCAACAACTGCTGTACCTCCCTACGCTCCTGTGGACTCAGCTGCTCCCCCAGCTTAACCTCAGCTAGGTCATTGCCTGATTTTCCGTCTTATAGCAAGTCTGGAAGGGGAAGGTTGTCAAACTCTTCAGAGGAGGGTGCACAAATGGCAGTCACCTCGTCAGAGCGTTCCCAGTAGGGTTTTAGCATGTTCACGTGAATCATGCGTCGCCCCCCTGAGCCAGTACAGGGGCCAATTATATAGGTGGTGTCGCAGCGCTGCTCCACCACCTTATAAGGGCCCTGCCAGGCAGCCTGTAGTTTGTCATGCCGGACAGGTTTTTATTAAAAATTAAAACTTTCTGTCCTACCTGAAAGCTACGGTCCCTGGCGTTCCGATCATACCATGTGCGTTGACGTGTCTGCGCCGCCTGGAGGTTCTCCCGTACTGCTCGGGTTAGTTCCTCCAGCCGGTTCCGAAACTCCAGTACATACGGTATGATGGGGGTACCTGTGGAGCTGTGCTCTCCCTCCCAGTGCTCCTTAATAAGATCTAGGGGGCCTCGGACCCGCCTCCCATATAATAATTCAAACGGGGAGAACCCTGTTGATTCCTGCGGCACCTCCCGATAAGCAAAAAGGAGGTGGGGTAGGAATCTTTCCCAGTCCCGATGGGTTTCTGCGAACGTTCGGAGCATCTGTTTCAAGGTTCCATTGAACCGTTCGCAGAGCCCATTGGTCTGGGGGTGATATGGGCACTGATTATCGGCCTCATGTTACAGAATTTCCACAGCTGCTGCGTGACCTCTGCAGTGAACTGAGTGCCCTGATCAGAGAGGATCTCCCGGGAGAAAATCTTCATGAGGGCCTCAGCCACTGTTTCTGCGTGAATATTGGTTAAAGCTACCGCCTCGGGATAACTGGTAGCATAATCTACTACTGTTAGGATATATTTCTTACCCGAGGGGCTAGCTTTCTTTAAGGGGCCCACTATGTCCACCGCTACGCGGCTAAACGGGTCCTCCACTATGGGTAGGGGATGCAACTTGGCCTTCCTGCGATCTCCCCTTTTTCCTACCCTCTGGCAGGTATTGCAGGTACCGCAATACCTCTGGGCCTCCTGTCTTATCCCTGGCCAGAAAAAACTTTGTGTTAATCGGTATTGGGTGCGACTAACGCCCAAATGTCCGGATAGCGGTATGTCATGCGCTATCCGAAGTAACTCAGCTCGATACCTCTGGGGTACTACTAACTGCCTTATAGTAACTGGGTCTTCTCCCTCCACCCTTTTTTCGGTATCCCTATATAAGAGCTTACCCTCCCATAGGAATTTCTCTCCGTCTGACCCTGCCACCCCTGTATTTATCTTATCCCTGTATACTTGTAGGGTAGGATCTGTGGCTACCTCAACTTCAAATTAACTAGGTGGGGCCCAGGGAATACATTCTACAGAGGGGGAAGGATCTCTTAACTGAACCTCCGGGTGTGAGTTGTAGTCCTGGGTGCGGGCCTGCTGGCGTGTGACTACAGGGTGAGCCTCTCCAACCGCTGGAGTTTGAGGCTCATATGCGGAAGTCAGTTTCCCCAAATCATTCCCCAACAAAACTTCCGCTGGGAGTTGTGGCATTAATCCCACTTCCACGTTCCCATGCCCTGCTCCCCAATTCAAATGCACTCGAGCTGTGGGTAGACGGTATACTGCTCCCCTGGCTACCCGTACAGCTACAGTCCTGCTGGTTCTCGCTCCTGTGGGTATTAGGTGGCTTTTTACCAAAGTGATGGTGGCTCCCGAATCTCAAAGCCCTTGTACAGCTTTTCCCTCTAGGTAAACCGTCTGCCGATGGTGTTGGCGGTTGTAACTGACCGTTTCACTTACAAGAGGATAAAAACCGTTTAGGCGATAATCCCCTTTTCTCAGACAGGCACAGCTACTGTAAAATCACCAAAACTCACGAATTGGATATAGGTGAATGCACCAAACTCCCGAAACTGCATACAAGGGAATAAGGTAGCACTCCACACTCCCGAACTGGAACCTCACGAATAGCTGCTAGCAGACGAACAGGAAAAGCTCCCAAGCGGCTTACACTCCTGGCAGTCAGTCCCTAACAGCATACAGTGAATCCCCCCAAGAACGAGACAAGGCTCTGTGTTGAGGGTCAAGCAGTGGTCTCTTTATTGAGGGCTACCTGCCCCTGTATTTATGCAGGTCTCCCACCTGGTGGACACTCCCCTGGGGGACCAAATGGAAGACTGTAACAATGGACAGACAAGTACCAATTACAGACATACAGCAGTAAAACATCCCCACAATGCATCCTGGCTTCCTCCCCTCTGCCCTGGAGAATTATTTCAATTATCTCCCAGGACAAAGGGAAAACTCCATTACACACGTGGGGACACAAAGACAGACTATCACTTTAAAATACATAAAGACACATTTTATACATAAAACACAGACATGTAACATATCCCCAGATAGCTCAGGTCTGAGTGCACATTATCAGGTGAATGGCACTCAGACCACACGAATACAGTTTAATTGCCATGGAGCTAAAGTCTTTAATTACACTAATATGCTCCATGGCTGTGCTATCTGGGTTAAAACATTCACCTATACAAATTACCGAATTTGCATGTATTCGGTTAAATCCGTACGAATTAGAACCAGGGGCTGGAGGTTCAGCGGTGCCTGCACGCAAAAGTGTCCGGGTTTGGTGCATGAAAGCCGCGCAGAAAAGCGCTGGCTGCCCGGGGAGCTCCATAACACCGCCACCTAGTGGCCACTAAGTGTAACCGCGGCCACCCAGTAACAATCAATTAAGCTGCGGTTAACCGCAGCTTCAGGGAGGTAAATTGGCAGCACACTCCAGCTTCTGGGTGGCCAATTAACGGCGCCGGCCGGCTTCCCACGGCATTGGGGAGGTTGCAAACAGGCTGTTTGTACGGTAGATAGAATCTACCGAACGGCTGTGCAGAAAGGGAGAAATAAATCCTTCTGCACAGTAAAATTAACCCTTTAGCTGCCGGTCCATAATCCAAAGGCAGCAGGCGGGCGACCAGGCTCCTCCAATGCAATGTGGCGAGATTGGTCTCGTCACAGCGGTTGTCCGCGTTTGCCTGTAGGGGATCGGCCTCATGGAGTACTTCCCACTGTTCTACTGTGGTTGCGGGGACTCCGGCGTCGTAGGGCATGGCAGCCTCTGCTTGATAGTAATGGGCTGCTGCTCTGGGTGGTGGTGGTGGTGGTGGACCCGGCCAGATCCATGTGGAGCACTCTCTCGGTTGTGGGCAGTCCCTTTTATAGTGTCCCCAGCGCTGGCACTGATGGCACTTAACATTGTTAGGTGGTGGGAACCGTGGCGGACCAGTGGTAGGTGTTGGAAACTGTCTTGGTGGGACTGTTGTGCTGGTAGGGTAAGTGGTAGCAATATTTGGACGTGTTATGATTTTACCTGAAGCCGGTTTCTGTTGTCTCCGGGCATCCAGGTAGTCATCTGCCCTTCGTGCTGCTTCGGTGAGGTTTGCAGGATTGCGGTCTCTCACCCACTCCTGTATCTCTGGTGCCAGCCCATCAAAGAATTGCTCCAAAAGTACCATCTGTAATAAGTCCTCCATGGATTGTGCTTTACTTGTTTTTATCCAGCTTAATGCCGCTCTTTGCAATCGACATGCCCACTCAGCATGCAAATCTTTCCCAGTCTTTTTAAGGTCCCTGAACCGTCTCCTGTCAGCTTCCGGTGTCATGGCATACCTGGCCAGGATGACTTCTTTAACCCGGTGGTAATCTCTTAACTCCTCATTGGTACCGTGCGGTACGCTTCTGCTGCCCTTCCTGTTAGCCTCCCTGCTAAAATAGGAACCCAATCCTCGACATTTATTTTATGCAGGTGGCACAACCTTTCATCCAATCTTCTAAAAAAGCATCAATTTCTTCTTCTGTTTCCACATAAGACTTAAATGCTTGGTACGGTACCTTTGGTTTACTCTCCTGTACCATGGGTACGGTCTGGTTCCTCTCTGGAGCTGGTTGGCCCCTTGGTCGTAGTACAAACTCCTGTACCTCTGTTATGGTTTTGGACATAATCTCCGGTGGTATGTTCTCCCCATAAAAAGACAGCCGGAATTGTAATTCCCTTTTAAATTCCAGCCGCTGTGAATCTTCTGCTGAGTCATTCTGTACCACAGCTGGGCCCTCTTCTGCTCTGTATTCCGCCATGACTTCTGCAACTAGGACTGCCTTGGTCTTGTTGCTGGCAGGGATACCCCTTGCTTCTAGGAGATCCTTTAAAGTGGTGTAATCAATCTCCATCCGTAATCCATTAGTGTTGTTGCTTTCCCTGGTATTTGCTCCTCTGTGGGTCTGGATCCCGACGCTGCCAACCAATGTAGCGGAGAGCTGATTTCCCACAGCTGAACTCCACCAATATATCCAGAGGATGCAGGAACAAATACAAATCCAACAGGGTAAATAACACGATCAGCAATATAATCCACAGATATCCCATCACCTTTCCCAATAACTGGACGACACACAGTATCAGGAGTAGAACTACTGGACTGGCACATCCAGCCTGGCTTTTATTTCCATCTTACACATATAAGACCGCCCACAGGGGAGGTGTAAAATAGCCAATAGCTTAATGGTGGCAACCCACAGATTCCCTCCCCTTAGCCTGAGAGGTAATCCACTTATTCATACAGTTTAAAACATAACTTTTACACAATATTTATAACTTCTACAATATTCGTGTCACAAACATAAAACATTTTCTTAATCAGCATACTTCAATTAGGAACACTCTCAAAAATCATCCCAATCCCTCCAGTAGATAAAAAGTTAGCTGGAGGTCTCTTTATGACCGACCGCAAGCATTTGGGCTGTGCGGTCGGTCAGTTTCTGGCATAAAAACGGCTAAGTCCCGTTCGAAGTGTGGCCCGTACTTCGACTTTAGTTGAAGTGTCGAAGTGGAGGCGATGGTAAGGGTCGGCGGTGTTCGACGTTAAAATGGCCGCCGCCACGTGGTCCTTTGTCCGATGCCGTTCACTTCGACGACTTCGACAACTTCGACTACTTCGGCACTTCGACTGTATCCGAAGTGCCCATTTAAAGTTGCAACACTGCACCAAAGTAATCCAAGGGCCAGGAACAGTATTTGTCTTTAGGGACAAGGTAGGGTAGGTGATGGCAATAAAACAATACAGGGGGGGGGGACAGCCAACAAAAGGGTTTCCGCTACACCCTAAACAGGGAATGATTAGTCATCGATTTAGTTCTTGTAATAACAAATAGTTTACTGATCAATTCAGGATAAATAGACTGTAATTGTAAAAAAATATTATTAGTTTAAATTGAATGTAACTACTGTGGTATTTGGTAGGATAGAACAATTAGAGTAGATTAAAGTGCCAAGGAACAAAGCATTATGTATAGTTAAGTTACATAGATATCCAGTTCTATGTTGTATTTTATGTATTAATATTTCTAAATCTATTTATATACCATTTTTATATATTTAATTTTTAGATTGTTAAGTCCACTTATGTGGATTTTCATGTGTGATGATATTATGATTAGTCACAACATTTTCCAACATAAAGAACATATGGACTGAGTAACATAGAGTGTTAGGTGGCTCATCAATAGTCCCCTCCTACCTCATGTAGCACATGAATTTATGAACATGAAATTAAATGAATGGTGCAAAGGAAAATCCTTACTTCAGCCCATTTGGCTGAAGAGTTTTAAGTCGGTAGATCCAAAAACGTTCGCGTTGTCTTAAGAACCTGTCATAGTCACCTCTTCTTTTATCCCGCCTCACCAATTCTAACCCACAGAATCTCAAGACATGCAATTTTCCCGAGTGGTGTTCCTTTAGATGGCGAGCAATGCGTGTTTCTATGGTGAGTTTGGGTGGCCTGACGTGTTCCTTAAACCTTTCTTTGAAGAGACGGAAAGTTTTGCCTACATATTTACAGTTGCACTCGCAGCTAAATACTCTAGACCTGAGGTGTTGCAGTTAAAAAAAGAGGTAATGTTGAAGGACTGCTTGTTTTCACTGTCAGACACTTTTTTGGAATCACGCTTGATGTACTTGCAGGCGACACAACGCAGGCGACACAAATAAGCCTGTGATGGGAATATTGAGCCAGGCACGGGTAATGGATCGTTGGGGTTGGAAATGACTGGGGACCAGGAGGTCTCTCAAGTTCTTGCCCCTATGTGCAGTCATTTCCACTTTTTGACCCAGGATCCGTTTAAAGTGTATGTCTTCCGTGAGAAGAGGCCAAAACTTCTGGATGCCAGTCTTGACTATATCCCTGTCACGTATTCATCAGCTTATAGAAATGTGGTTAATGACATTTACTGACCACACAGGAAAAGTTGTGCCGAGCAGCAACCTAATCCACAGAAGGGTTAATGCTGAGCAGCAATTATGCAAATGAAGCCTGGTAACTGACTTTGGGGTCAAAGGCCGGTTACAGCCTATCAGAACTAAAGGAGGGGTATTTAGGCCCAGTTCTCATCCTGCTCGGTGCCCTGTAGTGGTTTCCCTTGTGGTTGTCAGAGAGCGCGTTCCTGTTATTAGTTTTCTACCTGGTTTTTGACTTTGGCTTTGTTTATTGACTTCTCTATATTCTGGTATCCTGACTCCTGGCTTTCCTCATCGCTGCGTCCCTTTCTGTGTTCCCTGACCTCGGCTAGTATTTTGACTATTCTATGTACGTTAAATCCGGCCATTCTAAGGACCGGTATTACGTTACTTATTTGTCATCCGTGCTATACAGTTCTACGTGCTGGATCAAACAGTAATTTTGACATTACGACATGGCCATAGATCCATGTCAGCACATAGCTGCTTGCGAGAGGAAATTAGAGGAGAAGGATCACCGCATGGATCAATTCTCTCAGGCTTTCAGTACCCTTCTCGCTAGAACGGCACATCTGCAGCCTGCAGCGTCTCCTCCTTTAGCACCTTTACCCTGTGTACCTCCACCCACTGTTAATAGGACTCCTAGCATCTCCTTATTGCCATCCCTACAGTTTTATGGCAATATCCAGGAATGCAGGGGTTTTCTTAATCAGGTGGAGTACCATTTTGAGGCCTCACCAGGGTCGTTCCCCACGGACATAGCAAAAATTGGTTATCTAATGAATCAATTAAAGGGCAAGGCCCTTGCCTGGGCTAATCCGTTGTGGGAGAGTAATCGGAGCATAGCTCATAATTACCAGGAATTCCTTGCCGAATTCAAGCTCACGTTTGAGCCATTGGGTAGAGAGGATGACGCCTCCACTGCCCTAATGCACATCAGACAAGGTAACCGGTCTATCTTGGATTATGCTATTGAATTCCGTACCTTAGCTTCCGAGGTAGACTGGACTAACAATGGGTTAATCTCAGCATTCAAAAAGGGTCTCTCAGAGACTATACTAGATGAGATAGCCGCTAAAGAATTACTTAAGAGTCTTAACAAATTTATTACGTTTGTCATGCATATTGATAATAGGTTAAGACTCAGAGAAGTCACCAGAAGCAAGACCAGACGTACGGCTATGTCCCTAGCACCTCAATTCTCTAAACCTGTTTTGTCTAATCTCCCTGTACAGTCCGAACCTGAACCTATGCAGTTGGGGGTCACTAGACTGTCGGAGGCCGAAAAACAGTATAGGAGAAGGGAGGGGTTATGCCTATATTGCGGTAGAAAGGGACATTTGATAAATAATTGCCCAGTGCGTCCGGAAAACTTCCGCACCTAAGAACCTTAAGGGGAAAGATCTTAGGTGTGATGGAGTTGTCCTCTAACAAAAACAAAAGTAGATTCCTCCTTGAGGTATCTATTTCCCTTGATAACAAGAAGTTTTCTTGCAGTGCCCTAATGGACTCAGGTGCTGCTGGAAATTTTATTGATGTCCAGTTTATTAGGGGTAATGAGATACCGGTCAGGGAGAGACCTACAACGCTAGCTGTAGAGGCTATTGATAGTAGACCACTCACACAACCGCTTATAACCCACGAAACTGTCCCTATTACGATCCCTATTGGGGCCTCCCATAGGGAGGAGATGACGTTTCAGGTTATTACTTCTCCATCATGTCCTATCATATTAGGGTTTCCGTGGCTGAGTAAGCACAATCCCTATATTGACTGGGCTAATGGGGAGATATTAGAATGGGGTAAAGAGTGTATGGGGAGATGTATAAAACCAGTACTAAAGAGATTGGGTACTATTGAACACTACCACTCCCCAAACTCCTGGAGTTCCCATACAATATCGAGAACTTCAGGAGGTGTTTAACAAGGTTAAACACCGATCCGATGTATTGCCTCCCCACGGAGCATATGACTGTGCCATTAACCTGTTTCCAGGCGCTATGCCATTTAAGGGGGCAGTTTATGCCTTATCTCTTTTAAGAAGGAAATTTCCCCCCCTCCCATAGTATTCTCTCCCCCTCCCATAGTGTTCCCCCACCCTCATCCCATAGTGTTCCCCCCCTTTCCATAGTATTCTCCCCCCCCTCCCATAGTATTTTCCACCCCCTCCCATAGTGCTCCCCCCCTCCCCTTGTCCCATAGTGCACTTTCCCTCCCCTTGTCCCATAATTACTTACCTGTCTTGAAGCGTGGGCCGGCTTCACAGCGTGCACCGCAGTACAGGAACTTAAATTTCAGGTTCCGGTTTCCGGAACTTACTTTCAGTCCCGCCGGAAAACGGAACCTGAAATTGAAGTTCCAGTACCGCGGTGCGTGCTGAACACCGGCCCACGCTTCAAGACAGGTAAGTAAACCTTCACATTCGCTCCATAAGACGCACAAACATTTCCCCTCAAAAAGTGCGTCTTATGGAGCGAAAAATATGTATATCGGCGTATAACACGCACACATCATTTGCCCCCTATTTTCAAGGAGAAAAAGTGCGTGTTATACGCCGATAAATACGGTATCTGGTAATGCCATTTGGGTTATGCAACGCCCCGGCCGTATTCCAAGACTTTATAAATGATGTACTCAGGGAATTAATTTACTCATTTGTCTTGGTTTATTTGGACGATATTTTGGTGTATTCCCCTGATCTTCAAACTCACCACTCCCATGTGAAACAGGTTCTGCAGACATTGTTGAAAAATAAACTTTATTGTAAATTAGAAAAGTGCATATTTGACCAGCCTGAAGTCCACTTTTTGGGTTACAACATCTCTGCATCGGGATTTCAAATGGATACTAAAAAACTAGAGGCTGTACTACACTGGCCATTACCCTCTGGTTTAAAAGCCATTCAAAAGTTTATTGGTTTTGCCAACTATTACAGAAGATTCATCAAGGGATTTTCTTCTGTAATAACCCCAATCACTAATATGACTCGCAAAGGGGTTAGTAGCACGGTATGGTCCAAAGAGGCTGTGAATGCTTTTGAGACTCTTAAACAAAGATTTGCCTCTGCGGACATACTAAAACATCCCGACACCAGTAAACCTTTTATATTGGAGGTTGATGCATCCGAGACAGGGGTAGGGACTGTTCTCTCTCAGAGAGAAAGCCAGGGAACACCATTACATCCTTGTGGCTACTTCTCCAGAAAGATGTCTCCTGCTGAGCGCAACTACGATATTGGCAATAGAGAACTGTTGGCCATTATTCTTGCCCTCAAGGAGTGGCGACATCTTTTGGAGGGTTCCAAGGACCCCTTGTTGATCATAACCGACCACAAAAATCTGGCATATATACAAACGTTTGTCTTCCAGACAGGCTAGATGGTCACTGTTCCTTTCACGTTTTAACTTTCTCATTACTTATAGACCTGGTTCTAAAAATACCAAGGCTGATGCCTTGCCCAGGCAATTTGATAAGATGAGTCAGCTCCAGAACAGGTGACATCTCCTATTATTCCACCAGAGTGTATTAATTGCTACTACTGTCCTCTCATTGTCTTCTCCACTGCTTTGCACCATACTGGAGGCCCAGCCTCAGGCGCCTAGTGGTAAACCGTGTGATAAACTGTTCGTTCCCCTATGTGAAAGGGTTAATATCATGAAAGTGTTCCATGACAATATAACTGCTGGACACCCGGGCATCAATACGTCCACTGCCGCGATCACTAGATCATTTTGGTGGGATTCACTCAGGAAAGATGTAAAGGAGTATGTGCAGGCATGTTCTGTGTGTGCAGTTTCTAAGGTGACTCACGCACTTCCTTGTGGCCTGTTGCAGCCTCTTCCTGTTCCTGAGATTCCATGGTCCCACTTATCCATGGACTTTATTGTTGAGCTTCCTAGCTCTGCTGGGTTCACTACTATTCTCATGGTTGTAGACCGATTTTCTAAGATGGCTCACTTCATTCCTCTGAAGAAGTTGCCATCTTTGCAAGAATTGGTCCTAATTTTCATACGTGAAATTGTCCGTTTGCATGGCATCCCTCACAATATTGTGTCTGATAGGGGCTCTCAGTTTGTGTCCAGGTTCTGGAGGGCGTTCAGTAAACAATTGGGGATTGATCTCTCCTTCTCCTCCTCCTACCATCCACAGACCAATGGTACAGCTGAGAGGGCTAACCAGTCATTAGAAGTTTATTTGCGTTGTTTTATTAATAGCACACAGGACAATTGGTCCGAACTACTCCCGTGGGCCGAGTTCGCTAGAAACAATGCTGTTCATGACTCCTCTGGGCAAAGTCCATTTTTTGTCAATAATGGTAGGCATCCTACGGTTCTCCCTGCGGTATTTTCTGATACTGCCATTCCTGCTCTGGATGAGCGTCTGGCCTCCATTCGGGATACCTGGGTTAAGGTTCAAACTGCTCTAGGGGCTGCTGCTGAACGCTTCAAACATTTTGCTGATAAGCGTAGGAGTGCCAAACCGGTGTACCAAGTGGGGGACCGGGTTTGGTTGTCATCTCGCAACATCAAGCCTAAGGTCCCTAGCATGAACTTTGCCCCCAGATTCCTTGATCCCTATAGAGTGCTTCGTAGGATCAATCCAGTGTCTTGCTCTCTGGCTCTTCCTGCATCTTTAGGGATTCCCAACACTTTTCATGTGTCCTTACTCAAACCTCTTGTCTGCAATAGATATACTGTTCCTTGTGTTCCTCCCCCTCCGGTGGTGGTGGGTGGTCAGGAGGAGTATGAGGTATGTTCTATCGTGGATTCTAGGTTTTCTCGGGGAACTTTACAGTACTTGGTTGTTTGGAAAGGTTACGGTCCTTCTGATCGTTCTTGGGTTTCGGCTCCTGACCTGCATGCGGGCCGTAAGATCCGCGCTTTTCACGCCAAATTTCCTCTCAAGCCTGGTCCTGCCCGCCCGGTGGGCGTTCTTCAGGTGGGGGGTAATGTCACGTATTCATCCGCTTATAGAAATGTGGTTAATGAAATTTACTGTCAACACAGGAAAAGTTGTGCCGAGAAGCAAGCTAATCCACAGAAGGGTTAATGCTGAGCAGCAATTATGCAAATGAAGCCTGGTAACTTACTTTGGGGTCAAAGGCCGGTTACAGCCTATCAGAACTAAAGGAGGGGTATTTAGGCCCAGTTCTCATCCTGCTCGGTGCCCTGTCGTGGTTTCCCTTGTGGTTGTCCGAGAGCGCGTTCCTGTTATTAGTTTTCTACCTGTTTTTTTACTTTGGCTTTGTTTATTGACTTCTCTATATTCTGGTATCCTGACTCCTGTCTTTCCTCATCACTGCGTCCCTTTCTGTGTTCCCTGACCTCGGCTTGTATTTTGACTATTCTATGTACGTTAAATCCGGCCATTCTAAGGACCGGTAATACGTTACTTATTTGTCATCCGTGCTATACAGTTCTACATGCTGGATCAAACAGTAATCTTGACAATCCCATCCTGCATCGTATGTTGCAATCATACGTGGAGGAGGGTTATTAGGTGTTACTGGTTTCTTCTTGCTTAGTAGGGTATCTCTGTCTGCCTCTAGAGCTCTCTCTTTATGCATCTATTGGGATAACCCTTGTCTTTAAACTGTTGTCTCAGGATGTCAGCTTGAGTTTTAAAGTCTTGAATTGTACTACAGTTCCTGCGAGCCCTGAGATATTATCCAATAGGTATGCCTTGTCTCAATGGCTTCGGATGGACACTGTCCCAGTATAGAAGGCTGTTGGTTTTTTTAAAAGTGTAGATTGTTTTTCAATAGAAACCATCAAATCCAAGAAGTTAAGGGTTTTCCCACCGAATTCTGAAGTGAACCTTAAGTTAAGGTCATTTTTGTTAAGAAGAGCCACAAATAAGTCAAAGTCATCAGATGTACCCATCTATACGATTAGAATATCATCTATGTATCTTGCCCATAGATGTATCAGGGGTGTAAAGGATGAAAATTTGTCAGATCTGATGATGGTTTCCTCCCACCAGCCCAGGTGAAGGTTTGCATATGATGGGGCACAAGCCGTCCCCATCGCTGTTCCCCGCACCTGGTGGTAGAACTTCATTAAAGAGGAAATAATTGTGTTAGGATGAATCTTAATAGTTCCAAAGTGAACTCAGAGTGTGGTTGGTAGTCTATTCCTCTTTTTTCCAGGTAATGCCGGATGTGTTGTATTCTTCCCTCATGGGGTATAGAGGAGTAGAGAGCTTCCACATCCAGACTACAAAGAGTTACTGGTCAGGAAGCGTCAAATTCGAAAGAAGTGCTAGGGTCTACTTTTATCCTGTATAAAAGATGGTAGTGATTCTACATGTGAATGTAGGATTTTGTAAAAGTAGATACTCCCATTTTTGTCAGGTTATTTACACCTGACACTTTTGGGCGTCCCGGAGAGTCCAACTTGTTTTTGTGTACCTTTGGTAGGCAGTAGAAGGTTGCTATCCTTGGGTTCCTGTTAAGGACAAATTTATATTCTTTCCTGGACAGCAACCCCCTGCTACGACTCATATTCAAAATCTGTTTATACTCTTCCAAAAATAAATTTGTGGGGTCTGATTTCAAAACACAATATGTCTCTTCGTCATCGAGTATTTTAAGGGCCATTTTAACATACCGTATATACTCGAGTATAAGCCGACCCGAATATAAGCCGAGGCCCCTAATTTTACCCCAAAAAACTGGGAAAACTTATTGACTCGAGTATAAGACTAGGGTGAGAAATGCAGCAGCTACTGGTAAATTTCTAAATAAAATTAGATCCTAAAAAAAATAAATTAATTGAATATTTATTTACAGTGTGTGTATAATGAATGCAGTGTGTGTGTATGAATGCAGTGTGAGTGTATGAATGCAGTGTGAGTGTATGAATGCAGTGAGTGTATGAATGCAGCGTGTGGATATGAGTGCAGCGTGTGGATATGAGTGCAGCGTGTGTATGAATGCAGTGTGTGTGTATGCATGCAGTGTGTGTGTATGAATGCAGTGTGAGTGTATGAATGCAGTGTGAGTGTATGAATGCAGTGAGTGTATGAATGCAGCGTGAGTGTATGAATGCAGCGTGGGTATGAGTGCAGCGTGTGGGTATGAGTGCAGCGTGTGGGTATGAGTGCAGCGTGTGTATGAATGCAGTGTGTGTGTGTGAATGCAGTGTGTGTGTGTGAATGCAGTGTGTGTGTATGAATGCAGTGTGTGTGTATGAGTGCAGTGTGTGTGTATGAATGCAGTGTGTGTGTATGAATGCAGTGTGAGTGTATGAATGCAGTGTGTGTGTATGAGTGCAGCGTGTGTATGAATGCAGCGTGTGTATGAGTGCAGTGTGAGTGTATGAATGCAGTGTGTGTGTATGAATGCAGTGTGTGTGTATGAATGCTGTGTGTGTGTGTATGAATGCAGTGTGTGTGTGTGTGTGTATGAGTGGTGTGTGTGTGTGTATGAGTGGTGTGTGTGTGTGTATGAGTGGTGTGTGTGTGTGTGTGTTGCAGAGCCTTGGTGGGGGATGGGATTTTTTTTATTATTATTATTTTAATTGTTTTTTTTATTATTATTTATTATTATTTTTATTTGTTTAATTTAATTATTATTATTTTTGTATTATTATTTTTTATTTACTTTTTTTTTATTTTTTATTATTACTAAAAAAAAAATTTTCGGCCCCCCTCCCTGCTTGATACATGGCAGGGAGGGGGGCTCCTTCCCTGGTGGTCCAGTGGGATTGGCAGTTCAGTGGGGGGAGAGGGGGCTGGCAGAGCTGTACTTACCTTTCCTGCAGCTCCTGTCAGCTCTCTCCTCCTCCGCGCGGTCTGTGCAGCTCCCTCTGTCAGCTCCCAGTGTAAGTCTCGCGAGAGCCGCGGCTCTCGCGAGATTTACACTGGGAGCTGACCGAGGTGCTGAACGGACGGCGCGGAGGAGGAGAGAGCTGACAGGAGCTGCAGGAAAGGTAAGTACAGCTCTGCCAGCCCCCTCTCCCCCAGTCTGTATTATGGCAATGCAAATTGCCATAATACAGACTATGACTCGAGTATAAGCCGAGTTGGGGTTTTTCAGCACAAAAAATGTGCTAAAAAACTCGGCTTATACTCGAGTATATACGGTAATTGGTTGAGTTCATGACTATATTCCAACCCTTATCTGCTGGTAATTTCCCTATCATCCTTGAGGGAATGAAGGACCTTGTTTTCGTGTTTGGTAAGATTCATATTTGGATAAGATCCACACTCTTAACACTTTCAATTTCAAACTTGACTGCATCCAGAAATAATTCAATATTTCTAAAACTACCTATATTAGGTGTAAAGCGACTTTTTGGTTTGAGGTGTGTCTGGCTTTGGATGATAGTGGGATCATTTTCTTCTTGTAGAGATACTAGGGTCATCAGACCATCATCATCTCTATCTGATAGTCCCAGATCTTTGGCTTTCCTTTCGTTGGTGATCTGAAGTTGGTGATATTTACACAGGGCCAATTTTCTAACAATAGATGTACGTCTTTAATCCATATACATTTATTGTATGCTGGAATGGGAACAAATGATAAACCTTTTTTAAGGACATTTGTTTCGTGAAGACTTAGGGTACGGTCTGATAAATTGATTATTTGGGTAGTGTTAGTTAGTAGCATCTTCTCCTTGTATATCTTCCTCCCCTGCCTCAGGAGTAATTTACCCAAATCTTTCAAGCCTCAAGGCAGAAACACAAGTCACCAACTCCCCCAACGTTTTGGCACCAAACGTTCGCCACGTTTTGCCTTTATCAAGGGTACCTGTTGGTTCTGAAACATTTGGGAAGTTGGGGGAGTTGGTGACCTGTGTTTCTGCATTGAGGCTTGAAAGATTTGGGTAAATTACTCTTGATTACTATTAACCTCATTTTGTTACTTCGCTTTTTTTGTTATTAATTGTTATTTGCCTACTTATTAAAGTTTTGTACTTGATAACTGTGGTTGTTATAATGTGCATTCTGTATTATATATGGATCTTTATATTTAAACACTTGAGGGAGTGCTTATATAGTTAGCACCTGGCTTTTTGTGACTATTAAATTGTCTCTCTATGTGGTTTTTGTTTATATACAGTCTTTTTTAGTAGCCACTTAGTCACAAAAACTGGCCAAAGTTAGCGTTCATAATTGTTTTTTGCATATTTAACACACAAACAAATATAAATGCTAACTTTGTGAGGTGTGCATTTGAGACAGATAACAGTGTTGCAATGTCACTATTGATCAATTTTAAAATATATATTTTTATTAGTGATATTGCAGAAGGTCTTGATGGTAAGGTATGTATTTTAACTGATGATACTAAGATATGTAACATGGTTGATGTCCTAGGAGGGATAAGCCAAATGGCAAATTATTTAGGTAAACTAGAAAAATGTTCAGAGTTGTGGCAGGTGACATTTAATATGGATAAGTGCAAGATAATGCATCTTGGACGTAAAAACCCAAGGGCAGAGTACAGAATATTTGATAGAGTCCTAAACTCAACATCTGATTTAGGGGTAATTATTTCAGATGACTTAAAGGTAAGCAGACAATGTAATAGAGCAGCAGGAAATGCTAGCAGAATGCAGTAGAAAGAGGGAAGTGCTCATGCCATTGTACAGAACACTGGTGAGACCTCACTTGGAGTATCGTACGCAGTACTGGAGAACGTATCGTCAGAAGGATATTGATACTTTAGAGAGAGAGTTCAGAGAAGGGCTTCTAAACTGGTTCATGGATTGCAGGATAAAACTTACAAGGAAAGGTTAAAGGATTAGAGTTGAGCGAACTCGAACTGTTAAGTTTGGGTTCATACCGAACATTACGATGTTTGGACCCCGGACTTGAACACGGACATATCACTGCATGTTCGGGTTGGAGTTTGGTGTTCGGCGATTTAACACTTTCAATTTCAAACTTGACTGCATCCAGAAATAATTCAATATTTCTAAAACTACCTATATTAGGTGTAAAGCGACTTTTTGGTTTGAGGTGTGTCTGGCTTTGGATAATAGTGGGATCATTTTCTTCTAGTAGAGATACAAGGGTCATCAGACCATCATCATCTCTATCTGATAGTCCCAGATCTTTGGCTTTCCTTTCGTTGGTGATCTGAAGTTGGTGATATTTACACGGCCAATTTTCTAACAATAGATGTACGTCTTTAATCCATATACATTTATTGTATGCTGGAATGGGAACAAATGATAAACCTTTTTTAAGGACATTTGTTTCGTGAAGACTTCGGGTACGGTCTGATAGATTGATTATTTGGGTAGTGTTAGTTAGTAGCGTCTTCTCCTTGTATATCTTCCTCCCCTGCCTCAAGAGTAATTTACCCAAATCTTTCAAGCCTCAAGGTAGAAACACAAGTCACCAACTCCCCCAACGTTTTGGCACCAAACGTTCGCCACGTTTTGCCTTTATCAAGGGTACCTGTTGGTTCTGAAACATTTGGGAAGTTGGGGGAGTTGGTGACCTGTGTTTCTGCATTGAGGCTTGAAAGATTTGGGTAAATTACTCTTGATTACTATTAACCTAATTTTGTTACTTCGCTTTTTTTGTTATTAATTGTTATTTGCCTACTTATTAAAGTTTTGTACTTGATAACTGTGGTTGTTATAATGTGCATTCTGTATTATATATGGATCTTTATATTTAAACACTTGAGGGAGTGCTTATATGGTTTGCACCTGGCTTTTTGTGACTATTAAATTGTCTCTCTATGTGGTTTTTGTTTATATACAGTCTTTTTTAGTAGCCACTTAGTCACAAAAACTGGCCAAAGTTAGCGTTCATAATTGTTTTTTGCATATTTAACACACAAACAAATATAAATGCTAACTTTGTGCGGTGTGCATTTAAGACAGATAACAGTGTTGCAATGTCACTATTGATCAATTTTAAAATATATATTTGTATTAGTGATATTGCAGAAGGTCTTGATGGTAAGGTATGTATTTTAACTGATGATACTAAGATATGTAACATGGTTGATGTCCTAGGAGGGATAAGCCAAATGGCAAATTATTTAGGTAAACTAGAAAAATGTTCAGAGTTGTGGCAGGTGACATTTAATATGGATAAGTGCAAGATAATGCATCTTGGACGTAAAAACCCAAGGGCAGAGTACAGAATATTTGATAGAGTCCTAAACTCAACATCTGATTTAGGGGTAATTATTTCAGATGACTTAAAGGTAAGCAGACAATGTAATAGAGCAGCAGGAAATGCTAGCAGGATGCAGTAGAAAGAGGGAAGTGCTCATGCCATTGTACAGAACACTGGTGAGACCTCACTTGGAGTATCGTACGCAGTACTGGAGAACGTATCTTCAGAAGGATATTGATACTTTAGAGAGAGTTCAGAGAAGGGCTTCTAAACTGGTTCATGGATTGCAGGATAAAACTTACAAGGAAAGGTTAAAGGATTAGAGTTGAGCGAACTCGAACTGTTAAGTTTGGGTTCATACCGAACATTACGATGTCTGGACCCCGGACTTGAACACGGACATATCACTGCATGTTCGGGTTGGAGTTTGGTCTTCGGCGATTTAATGGCACGTTTTGAAAGGCTGCAGGGCAGCCAATCAACAAGCGTTTGACTCATGTGCCCTTAGAAGCGATCACAGCCATGCCTACTAATGGCATGGCTGTGATTGGCCAGTGCAGCATGTGACTCAGCCTCTATATAAGCTGGTTACTTAGTATTATTAAATTATGCATGTCTATTAAACAGTGAACAGCCTGTGGCTGCTCACTGTTAAAAAAAAAAAAAAAAAAAAACATTCCCCCCTCCTGAGCCCCAACTCGCGACGCGCGAGTGGGGGCTTTTAAACTAAAGGGGGACCTATTGCCCTGAGCGGCGGGTGGGGGCCCTAAATACCAATAAGGGGGGACCTAATGTCCTTCCCCACGGCCCCCACCCCTGAGCGGTGGGTGGAGGCCCTAAATATCATGCCCCTACTCACGGAATTAGTAAATGTGGCTTAAAGACCAATTTAGGTCTTTCAGCCTTTTGGTAGATAGCTCCCTGATACCGTGGGAATTAGGGAGCTATCTACTAAGCGGCTGCAAGATGCAGCCGCGGCAATGAATAGGATCGGATTATTTTTCATTTTTATGTTATTTTAAGTGATTTCCCTATCCACATTTGTTTGCAGGGCACTTGTCCTACTCTTATCCCCATTTTACTTCCTTTTGCAGCCCTCTAGCCCTTTCCATGACTTTTTTAGAGCCATTTGTGTGCCCAAAAGTTCGGGTCCACCATTGACTTCAATGGGGTTCGGGTTCGGGGTCAAGTTCGATCCCGAACCCGGACTTTTTTTCGAAGTTCGGCCCGAACCCGCCGAACCCGCCGAACCCGAACATCCAGGTGTCCGCTCAACTCTATAAAGGATTTTAACATGTATAGCTTGGAGGAAAGATGAGACGGGGGGATATGATAGAAACATTTAAATACATAAAAGGAATCAACACAGTAAATGGGGGGACTATATTTAAAAGAAGAAAAACTACCACAACAAGAGGACATAGTCTTAAATTAGAGGGGCAAAGGTTTAAAAATAATATCAGGAAGTATTACTTTACTGAGAGGGTAGTGGATGCATGGAATAGCCATCCAGCTGAAGTGGTAGAGGTTAACACAGTAAAGGAGTTTAAGCATGCGTGGGATAGGCATAAGGCTATCCTATATATAAGATAAGGCCAGGGAAAGTATTTAAAAATTGGGCAGACTAGATTGGGCCGAATGGTTCTTATCTGCCGTCACATTCTATGTTTCTATGAAACAGCAATATCCTACTTGTACTTATAGCCCTATAACTTGCAAAAAAAAGCTAAGAACATGTTAACATATTTCTAAACTCAAGACAAAATTTTGAAACTATTTAGCATGGGTGTTTTTTGGAGGTTGTAGATGCGTAACAGATTTTTTCATATATTATAATTTTTTTATAGTCAATTATATAATATGATGAAAATAATGGTATCTTTAAAAAGACCATTTAATGTCAAGAAAACAGTATATAATATGTGTGGGTACAGTAAATGAGTAAGAGGAAAATTAAACACAAACACCGTAAAAATCTAAAAACAGCCCTGGTCCTTAACGGTAACAAAATTGAAAAACGGTCTGGTCTGTAAGGGGTTAAAATACCATTACCTGAATGCATGACTAAAGATGATGATTTGCATTTAATTCATGCATTTAGGTAATGGTGTTTTAAATTGATGGTGGATATTATTAATGTTTTCATTGCGACATGTTATCAAAATAAACCTATGGCAATAACATACATTTTTGTGTAAATAATGACACACAATTAACACCATTTTCAATAAATGTATGAGCAATATCCACTATGAATTTAAAATACCATTACCTAAACGCATGAATTAAATGCAAATCGTCATGGTTATGAGGTTTTAAAAGTTAAGTTGTTAAGAAACACACAAGAGTTAAGGGGAGTAATAGATGCACAAGGATAAATGTGTTTAAAGAGACAAGCAAGGTGAAGAAAAGTATACAATTCGGGGTTGCCAACATCCACATCCACACTGGGTGCCAAGCAACTTTTGTATGCCTCTAGTTTTGGGAAGACCCTTTCATCTTCCAGAACAACTATGCCCCTATGCAGAAAGCGATGTTCACGAAGACATGGTTGATGAGTACATAGTAGCATGAACGAACTCGAGGGGACTTAAAACTTAAAAATTACAAAACACCTTTCACAAATGCTCTTTTGGCCGTGTGGGCACAGCTACATAGCTTGGCCCACAGACACAATTCAAAATCTTGTGGAAAGCCTATGAAGAAGAGTGGGGGTGGCTGCATAGGGTGGCCTACGACACATTAATGTCTGTGGTTTTGGAATAGAATGTCCAACAAGCTGCTATGTGTGTGATAGTTATGTGTTTACATATGTCTGGCCATACATTGTATTTATTTCACTTCTGTTTTTAGACTCCTCTTCCTCTTGTGCTGAAAGCTCATTCGAGCTTACTCTTGTTTCTGTTAACGTTCAGTTGTTATTATTTGCTATTTCATGCTAGCATTCTAAAAATGTAAAGCAATGTTTAAGATGTAAGTGTTCAACAATATTAATAATAATAAGTCATATAATCTATATTAATAATAATAAGTATAAAGTAATGATCGTAAAATAGTAACAACAAAGTAGTTAACCCCAAAAAGATAAATGGAGTTCAACTCATTTTATTGGAAGGCTGATTCGAATCTGGTAGGAATTAATTCTCTTTGGAAAGATGAGATACAGCAAATTGATTGCTTCCGATTGAGCTTTCTTACAAGGTTTTTTTGTGAGTCTCCTCATTTCCAATGTTTATGAATTCTTTTTTTTTTTTTTTTTGAGGCATGAAAGGGGGTCTCAAAAATATCATGCCCCAGAAAAAAAAAAGTGAAATACTTTAGTTCCCTGCTCTTTCCTAAGAACTATCAACAGATTATTTTGTATATAAGCTTCCTTCAAATCAATCAATCAATCTATGGAGCTATGGGTTGGGAAAGGATATGTTGTTTGAGTGAGCCTTTAATAAAAAAAAAACCCACAAAAAAGTAAATGTTACTGATACTTGGTATTTGTATGTATATCCCATTATGAACTATGTTTCAAATGTATACGTTTAGTTTTTTTGTTTTTTTCCTCTCTCTTTCCTTTCCTTGCAGTTCTCATGATCTGCTTTCTGTGAAATACAGGGTTTGTAAGTTCCATCTTTCCTATGTTTTTAAGCTCCAAATTTGATTAATGTATTTATTTTTTAACATGTCTCGATATGCTAGGTAGGGAGTTTTACCCTTCACATAATCTGACATGCAATGTTTACTTTCTCTGCACACATGCATGCGAATGTAAACAGCATCTGGAGTGTGCATGCGTTATTATTCCTGCATATTTTGCCTTACGTTTGGCGGTTAACGTGAAACTGTGGGTTATACGAGTTATAGAGTTAACGTGCTCTCCGCACACTTTTTTTTGTGCGCCACATTGTGCGATCAACAAACTTGTTTTGCACTTGCACAGTATCTTTGTGTGTTACACTCGTAAGGTTACACGAGTTAAGTGAGGTTTAGGGTTATGAAAGGATGTTTGGAGTAACACTTAGGCCAGGGGTTATTGAAAGCGAGGTTCAGAGTTCTGGAAGTTGAGGTTAGGAGTTATAAGCTTTCACATTCCACTGTGAACTGCAATCATCATCAGTCTCGGCCAGACATCAGCGGTTGTCAGTAGCATCTGATGTCTCGTAAGGGTTCCCGGTGTTTGTGCCATGTGACATTTCCTACTCTCTTCACAGAGAGAGCATGTGTGTTCTTTTATTGTTTAATGAAATATGTTAACGTGCTAAGTTTAGATTAAATGAACATTGATTTCTCTCGATTAAGTCGTTTTACAATGTAACCTTTCCTGCTATCCATGTTTTAACTAAAGATGAGTCTGTTTCAGAATCTCATATGTAAGGAATTATCTACGAGGAAAGGAACTTAAAGTTTTAGATTCGCCGACTAGAGTCCATATTCTCTCCTTCAAACCCATCTTGTTTCTCTTTATACTTTTCTTAATCTTTGATTTTTCCTGAATTTAATAACTTTCTCTCTCCCTCCCTCTCTTTTTTCTCGTTACCCACATGACGTCAGGGGAGAGGCTCCAATTCTCTCTTCCTCCCAAAAATTCCTGCTGCCCCCCTCCTTCCCTTCGCTTTCTCCTCCTCTCCCTCCCCCTCCCACAGAACACCCAGTCTGCTTTTTAAAGGAAGGTGGAAGAGAGCAATGGCACTCTCTGTACTGATTACTATAGAGCTAGCTGGGTTATTAGAGACCAGCACCCACTAGCCATCCTGGGCCCAGACATGCTGCTTACCACAGGTACCTAGTAACTACACTATATTTCCTCCATCTGTCTCTCTTTACAGTTACTCCTCTGACTGGGCCGTTTCACTCTGTAGTTCCATCCCAACACTTTTTCTAACTACTTTTCACTCTCCCTCATAAACTGCCTGTTTTTTTTTGTTTTGTTTTGTTTTTTACTTTCTTTTCCCCAAACGTTAACAAATTAAACTAATATGTACTACTGTCAAATTAACTTCTCTGAAAATAGGTTGTCTACTTATCATAATAGCTTGTTTCTATTTTATTCCAATGGATCTTGTTGCAATCTACCTGTTTCCTCTCTGTGTCTGCATGCCAAATTTTCCATCCCACTTTCTTTTGTTTTTGTTTTTAATTATTTTTAAATACATTTTCTTCCTCCAGCATTTGTATAGTACTCTCTGAAAAATGTATATTAGACCCCCCCTTCACACACACCTTTTTATTTATTAAAAAGAAGAAACGAGTTGAAAAGTTAACAAGACACAAAGGGAAACAGAGGTAAAAAAAAAAGAGGAAAGAGGGGGATGTAGCTTTTGTGTCATTTGAGGGTGAAACATGAGAATAGCTCTTCAGACGGTCACTTGTAAGAAAGTGTCAATATGAAAGACAGATTGTGACATATCTTAAAAACTCTCCTCCCATATCTCTAGTGGACACACTACTGCAGGCCTCTGTCAAGCAGAATTTAATAGAACCCTATTGTACAAGCTAATTATTTCAATCTTGCTTTGTTCATCTTTTTCTGTCTATTCTTTCAAGTCACTGCATTTAGTTTTTTTTCTTCTTCCTTTCACCGCTTGTTACATTATGGTCTTGTAAATGTGTGTGCTTTCTATTTCTTGAAGTACTGTTTCAGTCCGAGATCTGGTCTGTATCAGATTTTCTTCCAGTTATAGTTTTGTCCTTATCTGTTTTATTACAATGTAGTACCTTTTCTCTTCTTAATCTGTGTTGTTATTCACATACTCTTCTTTTGCCTCATTCTGTTATGTCACATGTTTATGTATTTTACTGTATCATGTCCAAGGTACTCCGTCCATTGCTCTTCTTCCACATTTGCTGCTCTTCAGCTCATTCCTAGTAATTGGTTCATAATTTATTATTATGGCGTATATAGCGCATATGCATTATGCAGCGTTTTACAAGTATAGAAAGGGAAAATATCTGTCCATATCAGATTTTGTTGTGTTGAAAATTACTCAGTTTTATTCCGTTTTAAACTTTTCCGAGTTTTAGTTTAAGTTCTTTGTTTTCCGTTCTTGTTTGTTGCTACATGTACCACTAAAGAAATCCAATTGTCAAAATCGAGCCCCAAGTTTTGAATGCATTATATAGGTAATACTTTAAACTATAAAATAAATAATACAACTATTTAGGTTTTAAAGTTTCAAATGCTTCTGCATTTTCCCAGCCAATGTCAGTACCAGGTAGACTTATCCCTAACTAGGAAAAGACTCACCAGGAGCCTCTCATTATGGTCTTTGGTATTTGCTCTTATTTCATAAACTTCTGTCCAGAACAGATGTATAGGATAGGTAGTGCATCACTGTTATCAGTTTATACACAGCTGTTTTCCCAGTTTTGGAAAACGGTCTGTGTATAGTGATTGGCAGCAAATTGCTAATAACTTATAGTTATAAGCCAATCTCGTCAGTGAAAATGGGTACACGGTACTCTCTGCACCATGCTCTTTGCAATGAGGCAACATCGTTGTTGTGCTTAGAATTACCCTTCAATGATTACTTCACATACTTGACCACTCCTGCCTTTTAAAGTGGTCATGAAGGCAGGAGTCTGGATGTGTAGTGTTCCAGCTTGAAACACTAAACAGAGTTACTTATGTGCCGTGGGATAGTTACACCCATAGTGCATGTAACTAATGTCAGTTCTGTGCAAATTTAAGTCTGTTATCAGTGTCATCTGTAATCTGAGTCTTGTGTTTCCCCTACTTCCTTGTCTAGCTCAACGCAGCCCTGTCCCTCTCTCTCCCTCATTGTAGTCCTCTCCACCTCCCTATACACCGTGAACATTTTTTTTTAAGTTGCCTCCTCTCTCACTGTCTCCCTCCTCATTCCCTATCCCATTCCCCTTGCCGGCTCAGAGCTGGCTAAACGGTCCAATCAATGGCTACTCTATGAGAAGCATTTGATTGAACCTCGCTGCGGTTGCCATGACGTCAGGAGGGGGCATGAAGTTCAGCACCGGGAGCTTTGTCCGACACTGGATTACAAGTAAAATCTTATATTAAAACTTGTTTTGTTTTTTTAAATGCTTGGTGAGGGGGAACCTAAAAAATATTTCTAAATGGGGCATTATTCATTTTATAGGAACTTCATTAAAGGATCACTATAGTGTCAGGAAAACAAACTCGTTTTCCTGACACTATATAACCCTTAGGTCCCCACACCCTCAGGGCCCCCCGCCCACTGGGCAGAAGAGGTTAAAACCCCTTGAGCTACTTACTTTCATCCAGTGCCAGGCTCCCTCAGCGCTGGTGACCTCTCCTCACACTCTGACGGCAACTCCCGAGTGGAGCGGAATGTGCATGCGCGGCCAGAGCCGCGCGCGCATTAAAACCGCCCTTTGGAAAGCATTTTTCAATGCTTTCCTATGGACGTTCTGCACGCTGAATGCAATTTTCACATTCAGCATCGCACAAGCGCCTCTAGCGGCTGTCAGGAAGACAGCCACTAGAGGCTGGATTAACCCTGCAATGTAAACATAGCAGTTTCTCTGAACTGAGCTGAAGTGGTCTGAGTGACTATAGTGGTCCTTAAATAAGAGTTGTAGCAAGCCTATAAAAACACATTGTTATTTTAGTTTTTAGCTGATTGGCTATAAATCTAGGCTTTAGTACTTCGTGTCTCATTATTTCTTTTTTATTTTATTGTTGTCTATGCCAAATGACCAACTCACTCAAGATCATTTTTTCTGAAAAGCTGAAAATTAACTCTGCTAATAATGGAAAATCTGTAAAATCCCAAACTAAAGTGACCCAGGTGTTAAAGGGAACCATCATGTTCCAATATTTTTAAAATTATGTTTACTTAACACGTATATTTAACAAATATATTTGAATTTTTATAAAAATAAATGTGTTGCCGGAAATGTACTTATTAGGCTCTAATCTTACTGAGTGTATTGACCATAGTAGATCAGACCATAGATGCCGGCAAGAATTGAGCCCCTGAAGAGCTTACTGAAACGATCATAGGGGCTCCATTCTATCCGGCATCTAGATCTCCAATTAAATATTTTTTGTATGCAAGTTCAACACTGCCTGTTAAAGAGACACTGTGTCTTTCTTATCACACATTTCACCTGACTGGATCTTAGAACACGCACATGTTGTGTGCAGTTATTTTGAAGCACAATAACCACTACCTAGTACTAGTTTTATTCATATTTATTTAAATGGTAAGTTTTAATTTCATAGGTTGTGTTGTTTCAAAAATATGTTATTTGTAAAGTCTGAAAAATAAAATCTAGAAACCACACAGCTGTTTCCTGGAACGGAGTTTCTCCATCTTGGCTACATGTTAATCAGTGTTATAAACTCTGCTCTTTGCACGACTCCTTTGTGCCTTGCATGTGCCTGGAGTAAACATTTTAAAATTTCAAATGCTAGATCTTTCATATATGTTTAAAAGAAAATGGACGATCACATGACAAAGATTCATATATGTTATAAATGATTTTTGTTGTTTTAAACAACAACTAGATGCATACTTGCAAAAACATAATATTCAATGATAAACATTTTAAACTGTAGTGTAACAGTTTCTTGATCCAAGGATAAATCTGACTGTCATTCTGGGGTCAAGAAGGATTTTTTGTCCTAGTTTCTTGCAAAATTGGAAGTGCTTCAAACTGTGTTTTTTTGTTTTTGTTTTTTTGCCTTCTTTTGAATCACCAGCAAAGCACAGATGTGAGGGCTGAAACTGATGGACACATGTCTCATTTCAGCCTAGGTTTGTGTGCCTTTAAGGCCAGCTTATCTCTTGATATTAATAGACCTTAGATGAGCTTATCTGACTATGAGAAACTTTTTTTTTTATTTAAGTTTTTATTTTTAGTTTTCAACAAGTGTAACATATACAATTATAACATTACGAAATTGCATAGTTTTTCGCTATGTGTATAGCATAGTTTACCAGATATAGTAACAATTATTTTACATATTATAACAAATGTGATTAACACAGTGTTAACATTACAAAAATGCATATGATCAAAGTAATTTACAAAGTAATTTACATAGCTTCGTATGTAGCCTAGTACAACAAGTACAGTATTTTAATTGGCATGGTTAAGAGTACAATTATTTCTCGGTGGAATACACTTCTAACTCGTCTATTCGTTGGTAAGTGTGGTTTGATAGCGTCCCTATTTTGGGCTCTTCACTATATTTATTGTATCTAATTAGGTCTCATTGTGCTGGCCAGCAGGCATCTAGGGGCACTAGGTACCTGAGCTGAGTCTGAGTTTGTTGCACGTTGATTGTTTCTAGTATATTTGTGTGCGTAGTGTCTGTTTACTATCTCCTGTTATTCTTGTCTTATGTTGGATCTGAGGAAGGTTTCCATGGTTCCCATATCTGAGTGAATTTGTTGAAGTTTCTGGAAACGGTGTGTGTTATTTCTTCCATTTGCCTAATTCTCTCCACTCTCTGTATCCACTCTCGAGTCGAGGGTGGGTTACTCTGCTTCCAGTTTTTAGATATGAGCTGTGCAGCTGCCATAATTAGATGAGTTATCAGGAATATATCCTTTTGTTTAAGGCAAGAGGGTGGGAGAAGTAGGAGGAAGTGTGCTGGTGTGAAGGGGATTATAGTCTTGGTGATCATTTGGATGATTGAGTGTATTCTTTTCCAGAACCTGGTTATGACTGGGCATTCCCACCAGATGTGTGATGGGTGAGCCTCTGAATGATGGCCTCTCCAGCACTGAACTTGGATTGTTCCGTGTATTTTATGTATCTTCGCTGGTGTGTAGTGCCAGCGTGTGATGCGTTTGTAGTTGCTTTCTTGTGTTGCAGTGGAGCTGGATGTTTTGTGTATTTTTAGGAATATAGTCTGATCTGCTCAAATTTGCAACACGCTGGGCAGAAGAATTACAATTAGACCTAACAGAACAACAATGGCAGAGTCCTGTGACTCTCGAATTTGTTTGTTCGTTGTAGAGAGTATTTTCTTTGTCAATGTGTGTGAGCAGCACATCTGTTCAAAGTTTCAGTTCTCTATCACCCCGAGGAATGAAATTTTGGCTCTTGACAAAGTGTGTTAATTGGTTGTAGTGTAGATATTGCTTTCCTGTAGGTGTTGTGTTGGTTAGAATATGAGGCAATGGTTTAATTTTGCTTTCCCAATTCATGTCTCGTAGTCATAGTTCCGTCATGGTATAGTTTGTATGCCTTCCCTGATAGTCCCTCCCTGAACAGTGGAATATGTGTAAGTGGGAACAACGGGGAGGGAAATGGTCATAGTTCCTTTATGCGTGATATTTTGGACCATATCTTGAGCGTTGCAGAGGAAACTCTTAACTTTTATGTCTGCTTAATATATTTAAAAAGTTCTTTGAGTCTGACGGGGAGAAAATTATTATTAATTTTAAATTAATATTATTTCCACCTCTTTTTTTCCACAATCTCTATAGTGTCATGACGGTATATTTTAAACTGGGGTACTTTCTGCTATGAAACTCTGGATATGTTGTTTAGAGTGCCCCTTTAATGTTAAACCATTTAGGCATCACTCAGTGTGTAACTGTCTCTCAATCACATTGAAAATGCAAAGGTCTATTTTAGACATTAATTTTATTAATCTTTATTTATTAATTTTATATCTCACTGTTACGTTGTATCACTAAATTTCATTTTTTGTACACTTTCTTTGTGACTCACTTCTCCTCTCTTTCCCTACCCAGTCTCTTTTTCTTTTCCCTTAATCTTATCTTACTATTACAATGTACACGTGTGCTTCTATTACATGGAGAGACTGAGGGATACTGCAACTAACATAAATAAAAAAGATGGATGAAAATTATATTTAATACCCTATAATATAATTATTTATAGTCAATATATTTTAGTTAGAAGATATGATTGTATTTTTGATGCTAGTACAAAATATTTGATCTAGTTTGAGTTTATTGGCTTCTGATATTGTGCGGTATTGTATGTATATCATTTGGAAGCTAATATATGATATTGTGTTTATTGATTTTTAATAACTTTCTCTATATTTTCTTTCTTTCTTTCTTTCTTTCTTTCTCTCTTTCTTTCTTTCTCTCTTTCTTTCTTTCTTTCTTTCTTTCTTTCTTTCTCTCTCTCTCTCTCTCTCTTTCTTTCTTTCTCTCTTTCTTTCTCTCTTTCTTTCTTTCTCTCTTTCTTTCTTTTTTCCTCCCCTTTCTAAATCTTTGTATTTCTACTATACCTCTGAGTATATGTTTTTCTCTTCCTTTCTCTATCCTGGTCCTGATTCTTTCTGAAGGGGGCTCCTATATGGTCCTGTGTGCCATGTTGATTTCTATCCTGCACATGGTTTCCCTTGATGCTTTAAATGTGACAGACCCTCTTGCTCGAAGCTCAATTCAAAAAAGCTATGATCTCACAAAGTACTTGGAGCAGCAGCTGCGCTCTCTGGCTGGACCATATGTGAGTATTAAATCTTCAATAAAGTATTTCTGCTAGTTTTGAAACCTTTTACATATACCGGCATTGGAAAAAAAAATTGCAATATTAGTTAACAAAGTGCTCCTGTCCAGGGGCACTAAGTCTTACTAAGTTTAAAGACACTATTGTATAAAAAGCACCTATGAGTCACCTTTTTAAAAGTCAACCATCTCCATGGAAGTCAATTGATTATTACTTTTATTTTGTAGCTATGTAGCTCCATCTAATCAGTTCACATTATGTTCCCGACAATCACATACACAACCCATAAAAGAATAATCATATAGTATACAGTGCATAAAACAAACAAAAGGCAGTAATATGTCAATGCCGAAATTTATGTTGCTAATTCAGTGAATCAAATATGGTGTATATGAGAGTTGAAGAACCACAGGTTAGACATTTTGCCTAATTGTTAAAAGAAACACATGGCAGCTAAAAATGTGTTAAAAGTGTATCTACATGTTTGGGAATAACATGGAAATGTGAAAAGATGAATTATGTGCAAAGGTAGAAAAACATGGTATATTGTAAGCTTGGATCCTTAACACTGTACAGTGAATGGTTGGTGATAAAATATGAAGTCATATTTATGTAGGCATGAGAACACGTTTTGGTATATGTGTAAGCATTGATAAGCAGATGTAGAATGTACTTAGTTATATGATGATGTTGAATACACAGTGATCTGAAAAAGCAGTAAAACCAATACCATTAAGCCAGCTTATTGGATTGTATCTTTTTTTTTTACTTGTAGCCTATTAGTCTATAAACAAACCTTTATTTTCATAACTGGGACCAGTGGAGAATTGGCAAGGGAAATGAAACACTTAAGTCAATGCAATCAAGATTAAATAATAGCAGAGAAGGACACTCTTTCCCTACAATTTCTTGATTCAAGTGTAAGGCCTAAGTAGTCGAACTAAAAGCATAGTTGACTTAGATAATTTTTCCAATTCAGCAATTTTTTCAATAAATTTGAATTTTACTTTGAATTCTCACTTTAGTGAAACATTCTGTAAGTGCGATTCTTTACAAAGGTACCCATGATGTTTCAGTACATAGAGGTAAACAAGAAAGGACAGCGTGAAATCACTCAGGTGATGTGTGGCTAAAAGAACACTGCAGATGTCATACCGAGCAACAATTTGCATGTGAAATTAATTTCCTTGGTTGGTTTCCATTAATTTGTGTAGATTACATTCACAAAATGCTAAAACAACCTATAAGCTGGCTGATTCTCAATCAAAATGTAATGAACTGTCTAAGTATTATCAAAAGTTGGATTGGTTAGCTAACAAGCAATGCCAAGGTGAGTCCTTGTTTAGAGATAAGGCTTTTCAATGGTTGATTATATTTAGGAAGTCCATAAAGATCTGTCATTGTATAGTCAAAAGGGCAATCTAACAGTTGATTGTAGTAGTTATAATGGTAGCAGGCTGCTGGCACCTCCTCTGTGAAAAACCTTTTGACACAAACTAAGACATTGCCAGGTGCATGTGGCCTAGCCTTTTGCTCATCGTATTGCTACTGCAGAAGTTATACTTTTGCATTAGCAATGTCATGTTCATCCAAGTTTGAGTAGCACAGATTGTTTGAGAGTCTCTTGGTTTACGTCAAACTGCTCAAAAATTGTTGGTGGGGCCAATAACCGTTACAACAATCTGTAGTGGTTATGAGCCTTAGAATGTCCAATTTTATAAGGTTCATTATTTTTAGTATCTTTAGTGCTCATTTTTCTCCAGTTGATTGTCACCTGCACTTCCCCTAATGCTCAGTACTTGGAATTATTTCCCTTGTAACAACTGCTAAATTAAAAATCACACACATCTTACACAGGCAATTTACTAATTGACTGTCACGTCTTTAAATGGAAGAGAAATGTAAAAAAAAAAAATGAATTATGCTGAACTTAAGGTCCTTGTTGATATTTGGGGATTAATCAAGAGAATCAACTGGTCCTTACCATTAAGCTTGGGGCACGTGAGACTGTAAATAAATTGTGTGGGGTCTCAGGACAAATCATTCCTTCTTCCTTTCCAAATGAGCCAGAATTAAACAATAATTAAAATTATGATGGTCCAGGGGTTCAATAAATGCTCCATATGTTGTCTAGCACTACAGGTTACCCATGTTAAAGGTATTGTGTGTAATTTCTTTAAAAAATAATACATGTAGTTCCACAATGACTTGATCCTATGTATCTTTAAATAGTAAATCAATTAGGAGGGTGTGGGTTCTACCTGGTTTTCATGTTACTTGGTTTTACATATAAAATAACTCTAAGCACTGCACTCTCAGTATTTAGCATAATAATTCTTAATCTAGCACAAGACCTCTGAAACTACAGAGAAAATAGTTTAACATCAACTATTGTTTTGAAAGCATAAAGGTCTCATCAGTACAGTACTCATCAGTATCAGTGTGCAAATAGTCTGGCAGTTTGCAAGTAACATAGCACTGCACTGATATGTGAAAACTACACCAAAGGGGGGAAAACAACTTCAAATGTGTTAAAATGGTTACATTTGTTAAAAAATATCAATACATTTGATTTAAAAAAAAGTTCAATGATTGCTACTCTCATACAACTGCTTGGTCCATTCTTACATTAAACTTGCTTTCAATTTTGGCTTAAAGGACCACTCTAGGCACCCAGACCACTTCACCTTAATGAAGTGGTCTGGGTGCCAGGTCCAGCTAGGGGTAACCAATTTTTTTTTTATAAACATAGCAGTTTCAGAGAAACTGCTATGTTTATAAATGGGTTAATCCAGCCCTCAAATCCTCTAGTGGCTGTCACATTGACAGCCGCTAGAGGCGCTTGCGTGATTCTCACTGTGAAAATCACAGTGAGAGCACGCAAGCGTCCATAGGAAAGCATTGATAATGCTTTCCTATGAGACCGGCTGAATGCGCGCGAAGCTCTTGCCGCGCGTGCGCATTCAGCCGAATGGGAGGAGCCCATTCGGCACCCTCAGGGCACTATAGTGCCAGGAAAACGAGTATGTTTTCCTGGCACTATAGTGGTCCTTTAACCCCTTAAGGACACATGACATGTGTGACATGCCATGATTCCCTTTTATTCAAGAAGTTTGGTCCTTAAGGGGTTAATATGTTGGCTTCAAGATAGCCTGCAGAGTTGTGAGTGGTACACTTCTATTCAACCTGATTATTAATAATCCACAATTAGGCATTAAAGGTAATATGTCAGTGTCTGCAGGTGACAAATAAACTAGGTAATGTAATATAGAGTGAGCAGAATATTACTTCACTGCAGATGGCAGGTAAGACTTAATGTAGGTAAACACAAAGTTATATATTTTGGGGTGAGGAATGCACAAGCAACCGATACCTTGAATGTGTTATGTAAAAAACTAAATGAGAAGTACTTGGGAATAGCTATAGACAGGGCTTCCCAACCAAGTCTTCAAGTACCCCTTCTACCAGTACAGGATATAGGGATTACCCTAATGTATCTAAAGTGTTTTTTTTTCTCTAAAAACACCTTAGACACAACTGCGTAATCCCTAAATCCTGGACTGTTAGGGGGATCTTGAGTACTGGGTTGGGAACCACTGCTATAGACAATAGACTAAACAGCAATATGCAATATCAGGTGCTATTAAAGGGAACCTACAGTCAAGCAAATAATAATTACTTTGGGACTATAGTTTCTCTTCTACAATATGAGTAAAAGGAAATGCACACATTCAATTGAGCAAGAATGGGTGCTACATGCCAAGGACTAGCAAAAACAACAAACAGTAGTTTTCAGGCCCAGGCACTCCAATGCTCAAATAGGCATATGTATTTAGAACACAGTGTCCAGCAACATTTGGACCCACATGGGTCATTCTCTTCTGCCCACCCCACTTTGTGTTTAAAAATTAAATTAAAGACTATGCACCTTGTTTCCGATGTTCGAACTTCTCTGCTTCAGCCACTCACTCCACTTACAGAGATGTCCACATGCCTGTGCTGTCTTTGTGAACTCCTCCAATCCATTGCTTCTCAAAGAGTATTAATGTATTGGATGGATGTATGCATGCACTGCCAAAAGATATGTTCATCCAATCAACTGCTGCTATCAGCAGCATTTGATCACCAAACAAAGTTTTATTCTGAAGGAGGAAGCGCCTTTAGTTGCTGTCAGTAAAACAGCCACTAGAGGGTGGATTAGATATTTCAATGTAAATATTGCAGTTTCTAAAAAACCTCAATTTTTTACATTGCAGGATTAAAATGACAGGACCACTGCACACATACTACTTCATTGAGTTCTAGTGGACTGGGTGACTTTAGTATCTTTAATTCATGGAACAATATATGAACTTTATGACTGAATCAGTTTTATTTTTGTGCAAAAAAGCTCAAAAACATTTACTCACAGAACTAGGGGTTAGCACCAGTAGCCTGCAGATGGTACTGAAAATGTAACCCCTTAAAGGGCCAATAAAGGCACCCAGACCACTTCACCTCATTGAAGTGGTCTGGGTGTAGTGTCCCTGTTCCCTTAACACTGAAATTGTAATTATTGCAGTTATCAAAAGTCAGCTAAATGAAGCTGGACATTGTCATGCTTTGCATGAGGACATCCAGTGTCAGCTAAAACTCAGCTAAAACTCAATAGCAAAGCATTGATTAAATTATGTGAAAGTCCTAAAGCGCTCACGGAGATTGCCGTGTATGTGCATCAGGTTCCCGACGTCAGCACTGAAATCAGGTAAGTGACAAAATGTTTTTAAATCCTTTCAACTTCACGGGGGACAGGGAGAGAGTAAACCATGATCGAGGGGGGCACTAAGACTCATGATGGGATTTTTCTGTTATGCAGTATTATACCAGCAAAAAACGTTTCCCTGCTGTTAACCTGGAACTCCAGGTGTCATTCGATTCCTGAGGCTCCTTTCCGTCAGGTTGGGCCAGAATTGGTTTTGCCAGACTGACCGATGCTTTTTTTGAGGAGTTCAAAGTGTGCATTGCAAAAAGGCATTTAAATGGGGATTTCCATTTCCATTGTTACAATGCAGTGTGAGCAGGGTTGGATGTATGCATGCATGCATACCTTTTGGTAGATAGCCTGTGTAGTCTACTTTATATAAATATATTCTATTGTGTGACAAATTTGTTTTCTGTGATGACTAGTAAGCTTTCAAGACAAACATAAATTTGAACATTTTATTTCACAACTTGTATTTTGTGATCTGTAACTAACAAAAATAAACTAAACTCATAGATATTTTACATACTCTGTAAATCATATGCTTTGGTGCAATAAATGAGAAAGATTGCGGTTGAACAGAAACAGCACAAATTATTTTGCTTATGCCGTGTTCCTAATGGGTTAATATAAATATTTTGTCAATCTGTGTTTATTATGGTGTAAGCAGTAGTCAGATACAGTAACAACACATAGGTTTAGACATATGTGGGATAGCAAATACGGATGATAATACAACAGCATTTTTTTAGTCATGAGTAAGTAATTGTTTATATGAAAAAGCCACACTGTAGATAATATCAGCATGCAAGTAATCAGCAACACCTCTGAGTAAACTGTAGAGAAATAAAAATAAACTGCCCCGGTAAGTGAGAATGGTAGTAACATTAATAAGGGCTGTGTGCCATAAATATATTTGGAGCAGAGTTGTATAGTAGGGGCAATTAACCCCTTAAGGACCAAGCTTCTGGAATAAAAGGGAATCATGACGTGTCACACACGTCATGTGTCCTTAAGGGGTTAAAAGAGGTGGTAACCAATAAAACACAACAATCGTTTGACTGTAGACTAGTAGTGCTACACAACATGGGGTACAATCAAGTATGGTTAGGTCACTAAGACCTATCTGGCTATAACATTGTGAAATCATACCAGATGAGAGGGGTAGATATAGAAGAGCACAAAAAAGAAAAAGCAAATAAAAAGAAAATACAATATCTAGTAACGTATTAGTAACGTATAACCTTGCTGTATAACTAGGCTCGGCAAGGTTTGGACAGTGTCCTCAAATAACAGGATCACTCTCGTCACATGTTGTGGAGCTGGAGAAAGTAGTTAATCAGCAGTCACTTGATTCTCATGCTTGGGTTGTGTGCTGGCATCAGGAGGGGGACCTCAAAGGTAGAAGCATGGTGGAGAAGCAGCCTTCCACCCTAGGCCCGTATGGAATCCGGCACCTTTGAGCCGCAGATGGGAAGGTTCTGAAAGTCCCAGTACTTCCCATAGTGGAAGACGCAGAACGCCCTGATAGTCTTGTGCCACCATCCTTGGGGGTCTAGCCCCTACTGGTCTTTGGCCCAGGTTGGCTAATAGTAATAGTGTCAGGATAAACATGTGTGGCTATCCCCGAAGGAGATTCATTCACCCCCTACCTGTCCCTCCTCCAATCTCTCCCTTGAGGTTGCTGCTTTTTTGCCGCTTGATTCCCCAGCTCTGCCATGAAATTCTCAAAGATTTCATCAATCCAACGTAGGGATCGATCTAGTATATCATGAAGAGCACCTCCGTGCTGCGTAGTGGTACTCACATGAGGGTTTAGCATGCCCGCCATCTTGCTGAAGCTCTGTATGTGCGGGTAGCTTCAGGAGCTGTGTTTAGGAGACTGCAAAGATAACTGACACAGGCAGATAATTGTTGTAGTAGCTCAGATCAGGATGACCCCCACTGGTCTGAGTGGGGAGAATACAAAACTCGGCTACAAGTTGACCCACAGGGTTCTTTGCAGAGAGGCTGACCACCACTTCAGGCTTGTCCAGCACTAGGCCGCAAGGCAGTCGGATCAGTTCGACAGCACTACAAGCAGAGCCACGCTTCTCTGGGGAGCCTAGCTATTCCCAGGCCTCTTCAGTTATCGGCACACCACACGTCTGTGATTGGGGAAGCAAAGTAACTAAGTTTAGAGCCAATTTTCATGGAGATCATCCCTCGTGCTACCAGTCGATATGGCAGCCAAGCATGCCCCCTGTTATTATAAATATTATTTAAACGTTTTAACACCATCTGCAGTTCTTTTGTGCATTTTTAATACAATGTCCCTCTGTTTTATTGCGTAGTGATCAAATGTGAGAATGTCATAGCTACCTGCAACATAAATTTTGTAAACCTCATATGCAGCAGGCAAGAACTGGACTATAATGCTGAATTTGCACTCATTTGTAGGACTGTGCTTAAACATATGAGTGAATTTATAATGCTTAATTAAACAATTTACATTTTTGACAATATTATGTTATATACATTTTTTGTAGTGTTTCATCTCAAACAGGGTTATCCACTAAAGTGAGAATATAAAGTGAATTTCATATTTAAGGTAAAAATAGTCAAACTGGAAAACCATCTCTAAGTCAGCTATGCTTTTAGCAAGGCAACTCTTGCTTTAAATTTAAAATTCACTTCAAATTTACATTGTTTTTTCAATTTAGAAAATAACCCTGCTAGTTGCAGTACTGGAACTGTCTGGGTATCCCATTAAACAGATATTGTTTTATGCTGTATCCTAAGGTTTTCTTCCCAAACCTGTGTCTCTTATTGTGGTTTTGTGTCTGTTTTTGATTGTATTGGATACAGGTGTGAGAGTGCAACTAATATGGGAAGTATTTTGATAAAAAAAAAATTCGATTGGTTTTATTTTATAATTTTTTTTTTAACTGGAGTGAGACTTACTCTGTAATGTACCATGACTGCTGTATACCTCCCAACTCTGGCATTCTGATAAGCTGTAAAACCAAGTAAATCAGCGTATAGAAATAAAGCAAAAAGAAGAAAAAGCAACTCAATGCAGGTTGATTTAAATGGTTGAAAACCTCTCTGGTGTTGCACTCTCAATCAATAACTGAGCTGTTATGTGCAATTGCTTTGTTCATTCAGTAATATCTTTCACTTATTTATAGATAGTGTGGTCTTCTTAGTTTAATATCTTGTGGTCTATTTGCAAGAAAAAATCATGGGGTCCAGATGGAGTGTGAGAGGATCTAATTAATTAAAAAAAGTAAAAAAAAAATCTAGCAAAAATGAAAAAGGTATAACAATAAAAATGTATTTCTCTTTTCCCATGGAGGGCTTGCTTCAGAATGAGTGCTGATAGTGGGGTGAGCCCTTTCACTATGTCAGATCTCAAGAAATTTTCCCATGCTTTTTACAATGACCAAGAGCGCGCAGATTGATTGGCTAGATAGCCATCTAGTCAGGGTGCTCTGACAAGCAAAAAATCAAGAGAATTCCTCTGCCTTTATTACTAATATTAGGACGCCCAACAGTTGCCTATGGGTGGGGGCAGAGAGCATTAGCTCCTCCTCCTGCTTATTAATATTTGGTCCTCCAGCCATCGCCCATGAGTGTGGAGCCAGAGGATGCCACTAGTCTTCCACCATTAATATAAGCGTAATCCCCAACTGATCCTCAGATGGGGACATGGAGGGTCTATGTTCACAGGTATTTCACAGGCCTCATATCTATGGGATGGGGTCTTTTTTACTGAATGAGTAACAATGGATGCCCAGTTGCTAGTTTGAATAATTTAGTAGATTTTCCCGGCAAATGCCGGATGGTAGGTGGGGGCATATGGACACAATACTTCCATTATTGTAATATGGGGGCCTTATTGATCCCATAGGATTTTTTCTCTTTATTTAACTTTTTTATTATTGCAAGTGGCTAGCAAGTGCGCACCAGCATCTACATAATAACTTTCACATCGCTGATAGTTTTTAACAAATTGCATGCTAGTACTGCCAGTTAGCAAATAGTACTTCAAATAATACTTAAAATTATCAAAGCAAGTGAATGATAATATATGAACCTGCATCCTACTGGATGCATTTGCTTTATTGTAAGCTCCGATGCGGTTATTCATTAATCTGATTCCAGTGCTTCATATTGCTTTGGGTGTGGATATTAATGATTTTCCGAACACCTCTGAATTAATTATAGACATTATTTAAAAAAAATGTGATTTTAAAATTCCTTCTATCTACAAAAACAAGGAAATGTCATGGGGTCCATGTTTGCTATACTTTTTATGGTAGATTGTTCTACTATTTGGTCCAACTCAAAATGCATAACAAATTTGGTTTCATACAAGCGATATATTTGGAAAGATTAGGACACAGTTCTTGAATTTTTTTCATTCTTAAATAATAATGATAGAGGAATAAAATCATCCTCAGATTTTTTTTTTTAACAATTCATCTTTATTAAATATTTTAAGATTATATAAATAGGCATATAGTCAAATTCTCATCATACAATCAAGTGCGTATAATCTGCATAGTCTACAATTATTTATACAATCATATAGTAGATAGCGTTCACTCAGTATGTAATGTCAAATATAATCTAACAACAAACCAAACAGAAAGGCTCTGTATAGGGGGGGCAATCTTAGGGGTAGATCATTCACATGGTAGGTTAGTTCAAAAGATCATTGGCCTGGCTTGAAACTTTCATAGTATAAAATCCATGGATCCCATATTTTTTTGTATTTATATAGAGTCTTTATATCTTTATTAAAGTATAACTTTTCTGCCTCTCTCAGGAAATTTATTTGAGTTTTTATTTTGATCCCTGTTGGAGTAGTTGTATATCTCCAATGTCTAGCTAAACACATTTTCGCTGCCGTCAAGATGTTAACACATGGATATCTATTGTATCTTCCTGTAACAGGTAAAGCAATATGAAACAGGAAAGCTTGTGGCGTAAAGCTATATTCTAATGAAAAGAGGGTTATTAGTTGTTTTTCAATAAAACATTTTGATAGGAGCCAGCCTCAGGTATTCCCACCAGATGTGAATTTGTGTACGCCAACAAAAAATTTGTATCAAACTTTGCAAGGCGTGTAAGAATCATATACCATCTCTGTATTAACTTGCAATATTGTTCATGTAGACTGATACAATGCATGGCGGTTCTCGTGATTCGCCAAGCATGGTTCCAAATCTCTAAAGAAACAGTCAAAGCAGAGTGTCTCTCCCAAGTGGAAACAACTTTTTATTTATTTAAGACAGTTCTCTTATTTCGAATTTTGCCAATTATAGCAATTGTTTTAGAGTTAAGTTGTGTAGTATGAAGTATGTCTATTATTTATCATTATTATTATTATTATTATTATCGCCATTTATATAGCGCCAACAGATTCTGTAGCACTTTACAATATTATTAGAGGGGGGGATTTAACTATAAATAGGACAATTACAAGAAAACTTACAGGAGCGATAGGTTGAAGAGGGCCCTGCTCAAACGAGCTTACAGTCTATATTAATCCTGGATGACTTGTTAGATCTGAAGTAAGAAAATGTTTAATCCTAATATATTTAAATATTTCTCGTGATGGAAGAGCATACCTTTCCTGCAAGTTGGAAAAATATCTTAAGGATTCCCTATCATAAAGATCTGAAATTATTTTTATATCGTAGTTTTGCCATTGTAAAATATCTAGATCTTCTATATAAAGTGGAAGAGACAAAATAGGATTAGCTCTAGTAATAGGATTTAAGGTTTGTCCCTTTTCAATTCTCTTTCTGAATCTAAAAAAACAGGTCATCAATACCAATACTATTTGATTTAATATTTTAAGTTGCCTAAAATGTTCATATTCCAGCCAGAGAGAAAAACAGGGATCTATCCCTCCACATTTACTCCTTTCTAGATTATACAATCCCAGATTTGTATTTCTTTTAATGTTTAACATAAATAGATGGGAGAGCATAAATGTTTTTCATGAATTTTATGGATATCCCAGTCCTCCTGAGTTTATGTTTCTCTTGAGAACATAACCAGGTACTCTTGTTTTTTAGCATTCCACACATATGAAGACAAAACATTTTTCCATTTCTTTTATTATATTAAATGGAACTGGGATCGGAATATGCAATTTGTGGGACCAGATATGATTTAAGCATGTTTACACGTCCGAGCCAAGAGATCTCTAAACCCTTTCTCCTATCTACTGTCTCCGTAAGATCTATCATCAAATCCATGTAGTTTTTATCGTGGACCTTGACTCTGAGCAGAGTTTAATTCCTAAATATTGTATTTCTTTATTAGACCAATTTAATGTTTCATATCTTTCTCTTAAAGATAGATAATTAGAATTAGAAATATAAAAAGACATAATTTGAGTTTTTGAAAAATTAAGTTTATAATTTGAAAATAGACTAAATGTCTGTAATTTCCTACTAACCTCTGGAAAAGAACACGCCGGAGAAGATATTGTTAGAAGAATGTCATCTGCATAAAGGGTGACCAGGTGGTCCTGTTGTCCAACCATTATTCCTTTAATTGTAGCTGTGTTTCTTAATAGGGCCGCAAAAATTTCCACTGTAAGAACATAAAGGAAAAGGGCTAGCGGACAACCCTGACGGGTGCCATTTTGAATCTTCATGTTCAAGGAATTAAAGAAGGGACCATTGATCCTTGCAGTGGGAAGCGTGTATAGTGCCATAGTCCTTTCAGCAAATGTACCTGTAAGTCCAAACACCCGATTTTACCCTGTCGAACACCTTTTTGGCATCTAAGACCATAATGATAGATAGGGTTTTCTTACGGTGGATTTCATCTATGATGTTAATGACTCTGCGGGTGTTATCTTCCCCTGATCTGCCCATTACAAAGCCCACTTGATCAGGATGTATCAAATCTAAGATGATAAGTTTAATCTCTGTGCCAGGATTTTAGAATATATTATTATGTCTATGTTCATTAATGAGATTGGTCTATAATTACTTACCTTAGTGGGGTCTTTACCTGTTTTTAAAATAGGCAAAATAGTGGCTTTGAGCATTTCTTGAGGAAATCCATTTGATCCAACTATGGCACCATACACGTGTTCCAACAGAGGAGTAATCTTAGGTTGTAAGATCTGGTAAAAAAAGAGCTGTGAAGCCATCAGGACCTGGCGCCGCCCCCTCCCCTCCCTCCCCCATATCTTTAATTGCATTCCTGATTTCTGTCTGGGAAAAATGTTTATTGAGTATATTTCTTTTTTCTAAAAATAGTACTGGGAGGTCTAGAGATCGAAAGCAATCTTCTATGTCTAAGTCGGTTTTATTGGGTTCGGGTTGTTTATATAGAGATTCATAATATGCTCTAAAAACTTCGGCGATATGGAGAGGAGAAAGACAAACCACTCACTCATTTGTTATATGTTTAATTATATTTCTTTGATCTTGGGCTTTTACTTTATTTGTTAAGGCTCTACCTGCTCTATTATTGAATAATACCATCTTTGTTTAAGACGTATGTATAGTTAGTTTGTTCTTAATCTCTTGTTGGATGATTATTATTTCTCTACATATTTCAGGAGAAGGATGTAGCTTGTTTCTTTTCTCCAGACCGGCAAGGCAAATATGGAAATTAGCCAGTGATATAGATTTCCTGATTAATCAAATAACCCCTAAGGAAACATTTCAACGAGCACCTTAGGGTAAAATCTGAGACAGCTTCATTATCATTCTCTTGAAGAAAAAGTCAGCAGCCTTCAATAACTCGTTCTTATTAGACTCAGAAGTTAATATAAAATCTTTTAATCTCCATTTTGAACGACTCTTATAATGAGGATTATTTTTAAAAAAACATAAATACAGGGGTGTGGTCTGACCAACTTCTATTCCCTGTTTGTGAGTTGATCCAAAGATCTAAAGATGTTGCTTTCATAAGGAATAAATCGATTCGGGAATATGCAACATGAGGGTTTGAAAAGAAAGAGAAATCTCTTTCCTTAGGGTGTTGTATTCACCATATATCTTATAGATTATATCTATGAATGAACTTTGCTAGAGCCTTCGATTGAGTCAGATCTCTCTTGTTAATTTTAGTATTTTTAATTAATCTCTTTTTGTCTAACTGAGAGCAAGCTATACAATTTAAGTCTCCTGCCAAAACAAGAGTACCCTTAGAAATCTGTTCCACTATTTGCATAGTAGAATCTAAAAAAAATCTTGGATGATCCGAAGGTGCATATAAGTTCACTAGGGTAAATGTGAAATCATTGATTTTACAAATTAAAATTAGATATCTCCCCATATCATCAGAAACATGGTGTATATATTCAAACTTGACCCCTGAGGATATTATTATGGCCACCCCACGTTTTTTGCTACCCAAAAAGCTAGATGTATAAATATTTGGATATTTATGGTTTTTCCGTAATCCATTCTCTGTATCTTTCCAGTGTGTCTCTTGAGTGAAAGCATGTATATGTGGTGTCTAATCAGGAAATCTAACAGACATGATCTTTTAAAAGGTGAATTCAATCCCTGTGAATTTATAGTAACACATTTTAATGACATTTATCCCCATTTCCCCACTTTCGATTGCCTCCTTGGCATGTGAGACGCAAAACACATATACTCTATTTTGACCAGTGTCCATCCAAAAACATTAACGTGCATAACGTTATGGTGTCTACAACCAGAAACACCAACTACATATATTCTCATAGGCCACCAGGGACATTGCGTTAAGTGGATGTTATTTGTAAATTTTAAAATCAATCCGACTGCTGCAGTATAATAGGCCTAGCATTGAGAAGAAAAGGGAGATATAGAGCCTCCCTGCTCTTATATATATAACATCAATAAACTAGCAAGAATTTGTTATAATACAAAGACTCCAAACTCCATGTAACGACTGGGTACCTCCGTTTAAGGATGCTCCTAGCGCTTCCTAAGGGCTACAAGCACTCCAGCAGACACCTCCAGGCACTGGATGACACTCAGTCCTGGGAACTCTGGAACCGAATGGGGATTTAGCTCTAGTCCTTACTTTCCCCGGCGAATCTCCTGCAAGCTGGAACAGCAGACACAGGAGCAAAGCTTCTTCCCTCCAATAACAGGACAACGCACAGTTTTGGAGTGTAAACAGGAATAGACAGAGCTGTGTTTTTTTTTGTTTCTTATATACACATTTTTACACAATGTTGCCACCCGCATGGTTTTGTAGCACAGCCAATCAAATACGTATAATACAGTTACACACTCCCAGTCAGGGATATAATTACTGTACACAATGGGTTAATGTAATTATCACAGGCAGGAAAATACAGTTTTTACACAATTCTTATAACTTCTAAAATATACATCCAATCTCCAAACGTTACATCAGCACAGTTCAATTATAAACATATCCAAAATTCAGACAATTCCCTTCAGTGATTAAAAAGTTAGTTGGAAGTCCTTTTTGACCGAGGAGGGACAAATCAGCCAGTTAACTGGTCTGGCAGGGTCCCTGGGACAACGCCCTGCTGGAGAACAATGGCCATTACATGTATTCAATGTTTATGAATCTCCATAGAGTATCCCTGCTCTTATATATTTAAAGGGAATCTCCAGTGCCAGGAAAACAATCCATTTTCCTGGCACTGGAGGGTCCCTCTCCCTCCCACCCACCAATCCCTAGTTACTGAAGGGGTGAAAACCCCTTCAGTCACTTACCTGAGGCAGCGGCGATGTCCCTCGCCGCTGTCTCCTCCTCCGCCGCTCCTCCTCTGCATTGTCTGCTGGTGGGTGAGACTACCAGCCGTGCATGCGAATTAGGTCTCCCCATAGGAAAGCATTGAAAACGATTTTCAATGCTTTCCTATGGGGAAATGAGCGACACTGGAGGTCCTCACACAGCGTGAGGACGTCCAGCAACGCTCTAGCACAGGAGTAGTGGGAGTTGGCACCCAGACCACTCCAAGGGGCAGAAGTGGTCTGGGTGCCTGGAGTGTCCCTTTAACATAAAACATAAAAAAAAACTATCAGAAATTTGTCCTAATACAAATACTCCAAACTCCATTTTGAAAAGGTCTCCCTATAGGGCTGGAAATTTATATCTTAAATAGGAGATTTTTTTTATATTAAATCCACTTCTAGAAGAGAAGGATTTTTTTGTATTAAATCCACCTCTAGAAGAGATACAGTGTCTTGCAAAAGTATTCAACCCCATTGACTTTTTACCTATTTTGTTACATTACAGCCTTAAGTTCAATGTTTTATTAATCTGAATTGTATGTGATGGATCAGAACACAATAGTCTTAGTTGGTGAAGTGAAATGAGAAAAATATATACATATAAACTATTTTTTAGAAATAGAAAGCAGAAAATTGGCATGTGTGTATGTATTCACCCCCTTTGTTTTGAAGCCCATAAAAAGCTCTGGTGCAACCAATAACCTTCAGAAGTTACATAATTAGTGAAATGATGTCCACCTGTGTGCATTCTAAGTGTCACATGATCTGTTATTACATAAACACACCTTTTTTGAAAGGCCCCAGATGCTGCAACACCTAAGCAAGATTAACCAAACACTGCCGTGAAGACCAAGAAACTCTCCAAACAAGTAAGAGACAATGTTGTTGAGAAGTACAAGTCAGGGTAAGGTTATAAAAAAATATCCAAATCTTTGATGATCCCCAGGAGCACCATCAAATCTATCATAACCAAATGGAAAGAGCATGGCATAACAGCAAACCTGCCAAGAGACGTCCACCCACTAAAACTCACGGACCGGGCAAGGATGGCATTAATCAGAGAGGCAGCACAGAGACCTGAGGTAACACTGGAGGAGCTGCAGAGTTCCACAGCAGAGACTGGAGTATCTGTACATAGGACGACAATAAGCTGTACGCTCCATACAGTTGGGCTTTATGGCAGAGTGGCCAGAAGAAAGCCATTACTTTCAGCAAAAAACAAAATGGCACGTTTTGAGTTTGTGAAAAGGCATGTGGGAGACTCCCAAAATGTATGGAGGAAGGTGCTCTGGTCTGATGAGACTAAAGTTGAACTTTTCGGCCATCAAAGAAAACGCTATATCTGGCACAAGCCCAACACATAACATCATCCATCAACATTCAGCAGCCGGGACTGGGAAACTGGTCAGAGTTGAGGGAAAGATAGATGGTGCTAAATACAGGGATATTCTTTAGCAAACCCTGTACCACTCTGTGCGTGATTTGAGGCTAGGATGGAGGTTTACCTTCCAGCAGGACAATGACCCCAAACACTTGAGTGGTTTAAGGGGAAACATGTTACTGTATTGGAATGGTCTAGTCAAAGCCCAGACCTCAATCCAATAGAAAATCTGTGGTCAGACTTAAAGATTGCTGTTCACAAGCGCAAACCATCCAACTTGAAGGAGTTGGAGCAGTTTTGCAAAGAGGAATTGGCAAAAATCCCAGTGGTAAGATGTGGCAAGCTCATAGAGACTTATCCAAAGTGACTTGGAGCTGTGATTGCCGCAAAAGGGGGCTCTACAAAGTATTGACTTTGGGGGGGTGGGGGGGGTGAATAGTTATGCACATTGACTTTTTCTGTTATTTTGTCCTATTTGTTGTTTGCTTCACAATGAAAAAAAGAAAACATCTTCAAAGTTGTGGGCATGTTCTGTAAATTAAATGATACAAGTCCTCAAACAATCCATGTTAATTCCAGGTTGTGAGGTAACAAAACATGAAAAATGCCAAGGGGGCTGAATACTTGTTTTTTCTCTTTCTCTTCTCCCTCCCTCTTCCCTGACCCCTTTTCCTTCTTCCCCTTCCTTCATGTAATCCCTTTCTCTTTATCTTATCTAACAAAAAAATCCAATGCATAAAGTGAAAACTATAAAGCAAAATTCAAACATTCAAACCTGAGATATTATTAAAGTTACTTAGCATTATTTTCATGTCTAACTCTATTATTCCCTTAAATATAATACCTAGTGTGTCTAACATGTATTTATAATGTGTTACATCTCTGTATTATTGGTACCTTTATAGAAAGTGTCATGTCAAACGAACTTGATTGCATTCTACAAAGAAGTAAGTAGAAGTATAGATCAGGGTGTTGCAGTGGATATGATCTATTTGGATTTTGCCAAGGCATTTGATACAGTTCCACACAATAGATTCGTGTTCAAACTCAAGGAAATCAGTCTAGATGAAAATGCTTGTTCTTGGGTAGAACATTGGCTTAAAAACAGGGTACAAAGAGTTGTCATTAATGGTAAATTTTCAAGCTGGACAGAGGTGGCAAGTGGTGTCCCCCAGGGGTCTGTTCTGGGACCCCTTCTATTTAACATTTTTATAAATGATCTTGAAAAAAGCATTGAAAGTCATGTTTCAGTGTTTGCAGATGACACAAAACTCTGTAAAGTAATACAATGTGAGCAAGATATTACTTTGCTGTAGAGGAATTTAGATAGACTGGGGGACTGGGGACTCAAATGGCAGATGAAATTTAATGTTGAAAAATGCAAAGTTATGCACTTTGGCGTAAGGAATGCACAAGCAACGTATACCCTTAATACCTTAAGGACCAAACTTCTGGAATAAAAGGGAATCATGACATGTCACACATGTCATGTGTCCTTAAGGGGTTAATGGAAGCGAATTAGGGATAACAACACGAAAAGGACTTAGGGATTGTTACAGACAACAAACTATGTAACAATGTGCAGTGTCAATCAGCAGTGGCTAAGGCAAGTAAGTTATTGTTATGCATGAAAAAGGGCATTCGTTCTCGGGATGATAATATAATTTTGCCTCTTTAAAAATCACTGGTAAGACCACATATTGAATATCCTGTGCAATTTGGGGCACCTGTTCTAAAGAAGGATAATATGGCACTAGAGAAAGTGCGGAGGCGGGCTACAAAATTAATAAAATGAATGAATGGAAAATATCAGCTATGTAGAAAGGTTAACAAATTTAAACCTCTTTAGTTTAGAAAAACGTTGCTTGAGAGGGGATATGATAACATTATACAAATATATTCGGGGGCCAAAACAAACCATTGTGTGGAAATCTATTCACAAACCGGACTTTACATAGGACACGAGGTCATGCATTTAGACTGGAAGAAAGAAGATTTCGTCTAAGGCAAAGGAAAGATTTTTTTTTACTGTAAGAACAATAAGGATGTGGAATTATCTGCCTGAAGAAGTGGTTTTATCAGAGTCAATACAGATGTTCAAATAGCAACTCGATGCATACTTGCAAAAACCGAATATTCAAGGATATAATTTTTCAATGTAGGGTAATAGCTGCTTGATCCAAGGATAAATCTGACTGCCATTCTGGGGTCAAGAAATCATGTTTTTCCTAGTTTGTTGCAAAATTGAAAGTGCTTCAAACCGTTTTTTTTTGCCATCTTTTGGATCAACAGCAAAATAGAAATGTGAGAAAGGCTGAACTTGATGGACGCAAGTCTCTTTTCAGCTATGTAACTATGTAACTATGTAAGCCTGAATTTTATTCTAGAGTTAAAATATAAAAGAGATAAAGGATTTCACAATATATAATGAGATTCCAAGTACCTTTTCAACATAACATTAATTCTAAAATTCAAATATAATAGTGATAAGACTTTCCATAAAATTTGATAAAAAATGTCATTACATCGCGATCCACTATGGTCCAAAAAGATAAATAAATAAATAGAAATCCCCTTCCTTCTCCACCTTGCCCTCCCTCTTTCCTATGGGATGAACTTCATGAACTTCAATGGTTAACTTGATCCGTATCGTTGTTTTGTTCCTGAAGTATTTGGTACTTCATTTCCTGCTTTCATTAATCCCCATCCTATCAATTTTTGTTTAGCTTGGTTTGGATCAACACAAAGATGGGATGAGTCTTTGTAAAACATTACCAATTTAGTAGGAAATCCACATTTACAGGGAATGTTATTTTCCCTAAGACATTTGGTTATGTCTCTAAATGTTGTCCTATTCGCTCTGGTTGTTGGTTATAAGTCCGCAAATGTAGAAATGGTTGCATATTTCTCTTCTGTAGGCGGATTCTTGCATAGTTCTTTTTTAAACAGATCCTTAATTCTTGCATTGTTAAACCGAACTATCACATCTCTTGAGAACTGGGGCATGTCTGGTGATCTTGGTAACCTATGTATTATTTCAACAGGATATGATGCCAATAGTTTTGGGTCACAATATATCTTCAGAAGATCCATAATATATGTGTCCAGATTTTCAGTTGTTTCTGGTATGCCTTGGATTTTAAGATTTTGTCTCCTTGACCTATCCTCAATATCTGTAACTTTAATTTCAAGTTTAGCAATATTTTGTTTTAGAGAATCATTCTGAAGTTGTAAATCTGTACTTTTTGCGTTAGTTGTGCAATTTCATGAGCCATTATTGATCGAATCTGGGAGATTTCCTCCTTCATTTCTGCTTGATTCTTTTCCAGATCTATTTTAATTTTACTGTATATCTTATCTAATGCTTGATTTAACTTGATATTTGTGATTACATTTGAAGAATCTAAAACACTTGAATCTAAAGTTTGATCCAATAATAGTCCAGGAGATAAGCCGTGAGTATTTATCTGTGATTTGGGAGAATAAAACGAAGTTGAACCTTAGATTTATCAGCTCTATCCTGCTTTTTTGCTTTATCCGTCTTATCACTTTTAGGTGCCATTTCTTTTCAGGCAGTAAAAAGAAAAGCAGATCTCTGCACAAACAAAACAAAAAAAACAAGTCTCAGGCAATATAGATTTGAGATTTCCCCTTCTTTTATTCTCTCTCCTTCCTTCTCCCCTTCTCCTATTGGCCTCTTGTATGCATATATTTAAAAGACAGGAACAAACTTTCACTTTCTCTTTTTTTCTTTAAAAAAAAAAAAGGAACAAGCTGTTTTTTTTAATTCTTGATTTCCCTTAATCATTAAGATTATTTATTCATCTTCTTGATGACAGTTAATCGGTATAAAATTCTTTGTTCAATGATTTTGTACTATTGACCTCTTCTCTACATATAAAGAGACAAAAACAGTGAATTTTAAGGATTTTTGATGTTACAGTCCTCCTATTACTGGATTCATCAGCCCGCCAGCCAAATAGATCAATTTCTGTACAAAAGTATTCTACCCTTATCTTTTCAGCCCCGAGATTACCTTCTGCTTTGGGAGGACATCCTGACAGCCCAAGCACTCCTACCACAGCAAATCAGGCCATGCATAGTGCTCACATAGCTGAGATAACTGCCTGCAAATCTGCCTGCAGGAGTACTATATAATTACAATAATAAATAAATAAATAAAATAATGTAAAAATAAATCATATATACATACGCAATTTAATTCTACATGTATTTTGATATAAATATATATATATATATATATATATGTAACAAAATACACTTAGAATGACATTCTATATATATCTATGTTTACAGACATATTTGACTCCTGCACTCCAACCATAAGTCAATAGATACCCGGTGCTCTGGGGGCTAGGTTATATACAACGAAAAAATACCGGCACTCCTGGGCTTTTCAAAGTACTTTCTTCTTTATTCAGAGAAACCTCATCAACGTTCCAGCTCCACTTAGGAGCTTTCATCAAGATCCTGATGAAAGCTCCTAAGTGGAGCTGGAACGCTGATGAGGTTTCTCTGAATAAAGAAGAAAGTACTTTGAAAAACCCAGGAGTGCCAGTATTTTTTTGTTGTGTATATATATATATATATACATACATTTTTTTAAGATATACACATATATAATTAAATTCTACATATATACTTATGTAATCATTTATGTAATAACTGTTGTACTTGTGTGACATCTCTGAAAATGTGTGTATTTTATCTCTCTCCCCCTCACTCTGTGATCTTCACACAATATATTTACATGTGTGTATGTGTGTATATGTATATATGTATGTGTGTTTGTGTGTGTATATATATGTGTGTGTGTGTGTGTGTGTGTGTATATTTCCTGGCCATATCCATGGCTGCACAACAATGGGTAGCTCCTCATCCCTAATTAGACAGGAACCTAATTAAAACAGAAGGTATAAGTAACATCTCCTACCCCACCCACCCTTAGTTCTTTCCTCTTCCACCAGGTCCAGTGCGACTCTCCACTTTCTGAAGGTTTCGATATTGAAAAGAAGGGCTTAAATATAAGGAGTTTTTGAGGTGCAGCAATTAATACCCTTCTGAAGGCCAGGGAAAACGTATATTCTCTACAACCTTTACAGAGTTGGGATGCTTTTTTTTTCCTCGTCTATTTCTAATTAGGTGATCATTCAAATTCGAAATTCAGAATTTTCGCAATTCGGGACTTCGGCAATTCGGCACTTCAACACTTCGGAACTTCGGCACTTCGGCAGCTCGAAACTTCGGAAATTCTGCAACTTCGGAACTTCGGCACTTCTATTGCAGCCGCTTAGTAGAGAACTCCCTAATTCCCACGGTATTAGGGAGTTATCTACCAAAAGGCTGTAAGACCTAAATTGGTCTTTCAGACAAATTTACTAATACTAAGTAAAAATGACTTAGTATTAGTACATTTTGCCCCTACTCGCTATACCGCAAGTAGGGGCATGTCTAGTAGACAGTGAGCAGCCTGTGGCTCCTCACTGTTTAAAAAAAATAGCCCCCCCCGGCTGTTGGGGGCCCTTAAGTAAAATGATGGGGGGGGACCTATTGTCCTCCCCCCCTCTGCCCCCACCCCTGAGCGGTGGGTGGGGGCCCTAAATACTAATAAGGGGAGGGACCTATTGTCATAACTCTCTGATTGGTTACTTAATCCACCAATCAGAGAGTTATGAGTCAAATTACACAGCGTGGGAAAATTCCAAAGAACTTTCCCACGCTGTGTAAAATGACACAGAGCACTCTGATTGGATGGCTTAAACCCACCAATCAGAGTGCTCTGAGCCTAATTGCAGGGCGGGGCAAGGCTTTATAAGCCTTCCCCCGCCCTGCAGAGCTCAGTCTGCGCGGAGCCCTCCATGGGTGAAGGATTATTTTTTTTTTTTTATAATTGCGTCGGTTATTATGTTTTTTTTATTTGGCCTTTTTTGGGGCTGAAAAAAAAGATTTTTTTTTTTAATTCTTTATTTTTGTACTGCTTTGCAAAATTTACAGGTTTACAGAGACATTGCAATTGGCTTCAAAAGAGATAATCCAACAGCATACGTTGCGTGTCAGATGAACAGCACTTTTTGTTTTTATAAAGGGTATAGTTTAACATTAGAATAACATCAGAATGATCATGCTGGTATGGCAAATGGTCATGTTAGGTAAGATTAATCGAGGAATGACAAAGTGGTGCCACATGGCAGATATTAGCATTATATGACCAAAGCTGTTTGATTAAGTACACGTGAAACTGTTTAGCGATGTGGTGAGAGTATATCAAGAGGGCTCGTCCTGCCCCAACCGCATAGACAAGTATATAGTGAGGCATATGTTAACAGGCGGTCAGCATGAGGAAAGATCAACACTTTTATATCATAAACAGCTGTAGCGTTCCTATCTAAGCGATTCGTGCGTAACTTGCTTGGTGGCAGGAGCTTAGCTAGAGACGCTGAGTAAAAGATTGCGGTCTAATAGAGAGTGAGTGCTTACTACGGGCGAGGTAGTTCAGTTAGTGCGAGCTGCCTCGCTACGTACAATGCCTATTGAGAAATATTGTAGTTAGAAAAATATTAAGGTTATAGAAAAGTAAACAGACTAACTTCTAAGCAAATTAGGTAATCCAAATGCTGTGATGCTCGTTAAGTTAAGCTAGTGTATCTGCAATATAGGAGCATGTTGTGTCTTGCGTTTAGATAGGCAGGAACTGAGACTAGTTGAGTGATAGGTATTAGTTAAGCATAACACATTTCTAACATTAATGTAAGCATGCAGTATTGACTTTATAGACAGGCTAGTACATGTTGCTGATGAGTAAAGAAGGCAAACAGGTACATACGATTTTATAGTGTCCCGACAATATATGCACTTGTGTATGGTTAGAGGCATTGACTACTTAGTGCATATCAACATAAATACAGTACACATTCCTATATTGTGTCGAAAGGTGTAGGTTTAAGCATAAGAGTAGTGCTAACCAAATAGGATGTGGGGCGTGAACTGTGTTCGTATGCCATGGGTGCTGCTATCATGAGCGTTAAGTGCTGGTAAGCAGTGTGGCTTGTTTGTGATAGTGCCCGGTATTGTGAGCTACATTGACTGTAGCATTTGCGGGGTTAACTGCCCCTATCAGCAGTCTTTTAGGAATAGTTGGCTCCACAGGGCTAATTTCCGAAACGCTATCATTAGAGGGCGCTAGTGCTGGGGATGCGGTGAGGGTGAGACCTGGCGGTTCGGTGGCTCGTCTTGTAGTGCCCCACTATGTGTGGTGTGGGGAGTGGTGAAATGTGAGTGGCCTCAGTGGAGGAGGATCTGAACGTGGTAGGTAACATCAGCATTAAAAAAGATAAAAGAAAAAGAAACAACGGTAACATAGTCTATTTACATAAAGTCCAGTGAGACTCAATAATGGAAACTGAAGTCACTACTCCGGTGGTGAGGCAAGTTCAGGCCTGTCTCTGCAGGCTATCTGGGGCCGCTCAGGTAGTGACAGCTTGTCTCGCACCCTGGGTGTGAAGGGACACGTTGTTGCCGGGTTCCAGGTGTGAGGCAGGGTTGCCGCTGTGTTCGGTCGCACTGTGTCTATGGCGTTTGTTGGTAGTCCCAATGTGGATAGCAGGTCGGCTGCCTCCTTGAGGTCACTGACAGAGTGTGTGTCGGTGCCATGCAGTATTTCCAGCGTGCGTTGCAGACGCCATCGGTAACTGAAGCCGTTGGTTCGGAGTAGCGCCGTGAAAGGCCTAAGTGACCTTCTCCACGCCATGGTGCTTCCAGACAGGTCAGTATAGAACGTCAGTTGCATGCCTTCGAAAGGGTATGGTGAGTTGTTTCGGACTGCGTTTATGAGAGCAGTTTTGTCTTGGTTGCTGTGGAACTTTACCAAGACATCTCTCGGTGCTGACTGTGGTGCTGTCGCTGGTTTTGGAAGTCGGAATGGCTCTTCCACTCCCACCTGTTTGGCCTGCTTATGGGGTAGCAAACCAGTGAGGAGTCGACGTAGGAAATGTGGTAGCTCCCTCTCCGGGATCTCCTCCGAGACACCCCTTAACTTGAGGTTCAATGTGCGCCTCCGGTCCTCCAGCTTTTTATCCATTTTACTTTGTTGGGTTTGTAGCTCCGATTCGTCTGAGAGGTCGGCCATGTTGGGCTCTGCTCCCCTCCGGGCCTGGCGCCATAATTCGCTAAAGTTCATGCCCATGTTCGTGTTCTCGTCCCTAGGCTTCTTAGTCTTTCTCCCCATATCTTGAGGGAGCGCTGTGGGCTCAGTTAGCCTGGTTTTGGGGTGTGAAAGACCCTTTTAAATGCTGGGTACGTCGTTTGATGGCCTGGAGCTCAGTGAACATGCGGCCATTTGAAAAAAAGAAGATTTTAGAAGAAAGAAAACATCGAATGGTAAGTTTTTTTTTTTTTTTTTTCTTTTTACATGTTCTTAGTTAAAGGTCCCCCCCCCCTCATTATTTTTAGGGTGAGGGGGTTAGGCAGGGGGATCATTTGTTTTTTTGGGGGGAGGGGGTGACTAGGGGTTTGTTGTGGACCCCTAGTTACCTGGGGGGACGGGACATTTTTTTAGGGCCCCCACCCGCCGCTCAGGGGTGGGGGCCGGGGAGAAGGACAATAGGTCACCCCCTTATTAGTATTTAGGGCCCCCACCCGCCGCTAAGGGGTGGGGGCCAGGGGGGAGGACATTAGGTCCCCCCCTTATTAGTATTTAGGGCCCCTACCCACCGCTCGGGGGGGGCAGGAGGGAGGACATTATGTCCCCCCCCCCTTATTTTTCTGTAGGGCCCCCACCCACTGCTCAGGGGTGGGGGCCAGGGGGAGGACATTAGGTCCCCCCTTATTAGGATTTAGGGCCCCCACCCACCGCTCAGGGGTGGGGGCCAGGGGGGAGGACATTAGGTCCCCCCTTATTATAATTTAGGGCTCCCACCCGCCGCTCAGGGCGCAATTGGTCCCCCCCCTTTAGTTTAAAAGCGGGGTGGGGGCTCGGGAAGGGGACATTTTTTTTTACACAGGCTGCTCACTTTTTAATAGACATGCCCCTACTCGCGGTATAGCGAGTAAGGGCATAATTTACTAATACTAAGTAATCTTTACTTGGTATTAGTAAATTTGGCTGAAAGACCAATTCAGGTCTTTCAGCCTTTTAGTAGATAGCTCCCTAATATCGTGGGAATTAGGGAGTTATCTACTTATTCATTCCTGTCATTACACTGACTGGCCAAGTAACTTACATTTTATATGAATGTATGTTACTTGATTGTTGCAAGTGTTGCAAATGCTTACAGGTGAATCCTGGCTATGTTTGTATACTTTTTATTTCAAATTGTATACAATGTAACATTCTTCTTCTTTCACTGGGTAAGTATATTAGTAGTTAGGCAATACTGTGCTTCGGAACTTCAGCACTTCGGCACTTTGACACTTCGGAACTTCGACACTTCCGAAATTTGGTAATTTCGGAACTTCGGGACCTCTGCAATTCGGCACTTCGGCAATTCAGACATTCGGAAGTACCCGAATGTCCGAATTGCCAGAAATTCGTCCGAATACATATTCGGACCGAAATGAATTGCACATGTCTATTACCCACACCAGTTAAGGTTACGTCAAAGATTGATCCTGAGAATATACAATTTCTCGATGTTCAGTTGTCATTAAAGGAAGGAAAACTAGAGCACAAATTATACACCAAACCTATTGGTTTATTCATTTTGAAAAAGAGAGGAATGAGAGTTGAGGGAAATGATAGAGGAATAACAGTAAAGGCAGTTAGGTTGGTTTGCGTATTAGCTGTAGGATAGTTAGGATTGCTGGTGTATACAGGAAAGGGACCCACACAGAAATGTGGGATGTAGGGCGGGCAAGCTATAGTGGGATGATGAGAGGGTGTAGCTTGGAGAAAATAAGGGTACATTTAGAAAAGAGGGGTGGGTTTAAAAAAGGTATACCAGCTGACTTAATGGCACAACAAAGTGGCAGAGGTGCAGAGAAATGAATGAAGATAAAGAGATGACCACCACAGACAGGCCATTGAATATTAAGGCGTGTGCGATAGCCTTTGACCATTGTCTGTGGAACTTGGGAGGAAGGTTACTTCTCAGATCATGTGATGGAGAGCAGACTCTGCTGGCCCTCCAGTATTGGAGGTTAAACAAAGGTACACTGGTGAGGAGATTTAGGACTATGCGGAAAATACATTGGAAAGTACATGGAAAATGTTAATGTACGACCAATCCTTCACAACCACTAATGGGAGGAAGTATGTGCTGCCATCTATTGTCTTAGGAGGAACTGATCCATCCAGAGCACAAGACCTTTGTTTCATGATTGCAGGAGAAAGGTCAATTTGAACATGACCAATGAGGCATACCAAACAGGAAGAGGACAAAGTTAATTTACAAGAAGTGGAAGGAACTACTAAAAAGCATAATTTGTTGTTGTCAGTAATGTTGAGGGACCATTGACACTTCAATCGAGCCTCAGGAGGTATTGCCAAGTAAGTAAAAAGAAATTGACATGCTAAAATATTTTCTTGAAATGTTAAAAAATAATAGATAACTTAAAGTGTCAAAGTAATTAATATAAATATAATGGTTATTTTTATAATCACATTAGCACAATGCATTATGTACATTGATTCTCATCAGTATTCGATGTGTGTGAAAAGGGTGTGTGTTTATTGAAATCTAATGCTATGTGTTCTCTTAAAGGACTGGAATATGAAAAGGGCGAAGAAGAATAGAACCTTATGTAGTGAGCCTGATGAGGCTAATATTCAGTCTTACTTTGCCAAATTAGAAGAAAATCACTAATGATCCTTGAAGGCAAAAAAAATACCACATTTAAACCCGATGAAGAGCACTATCATGCAGTATTGTTGAGGTCATGGAGTCATTTTAAGAGAACCAGCATGCCATTTACAAGTCTTGCAATGTGCACCATCATCCGTGAAATGAGTCCACATATAGCTTGCACGCCAGATTTGGTGGCAGGCTTTTTACTAGGTGCTATACCACTCCCCTGTGCTAACAGAAAACCTTCTTTTTCATATTTTTGCAAAGTTTGATTTGATTGTTTACTCTCAGAAAGGTAATTAGCCATTTGTTTTAATTATTGAGATTGTTAATTATTAATGTGGATAATGGCATGCATCACTTGTAATAACTTGTGAGTGAACATTGAACATCTTGGCTTCAATACAGATTATTGAAGTCAACAGATTCTAATAAATGTTTTGATGTAGGAATTTAAACCATGCCAGCTGCATATCTTTTTCCAGTCCCACTACTAGATTCTATGTTTTGCCTTCACATTTGAGAAAATTGGATGAGTTGCGTCTTAGTTAAGCAGTAGACATGTCCATTTGGGTTTATTCAAATTACTATTCATCTGACTTTTGAACGAATATTGACTCTTCAGAACTCTGTAAATCCAAAATTATATCCATGGCACAAAAAAAAAATGGCTGACGTAATGGAGAAAAAGCTGTATTTTGAGGGGAGGGTTAAAAAAAGCAGATTAGTTTCCCAACAGCTCTGCCTAATAATGTAGGCAGTGCCTCTTGTCCAATCAAGTCGTTGGAAAAAACTATTGTACAGCTACTAAATGGTGATCTAATTCACAGATCACGTTAGATAATAACAATAAAGGGAAAAATGGAGAAGCACTAAATATATCTTGATACATACAAGCAGGATTGTCTTAGACACTTTAACTTCAGGAAGATAGCAAATAGTGATTAGTGGTACACTGGTCTTAGTGTGAGACTGGTGAGAGGGTCAGATTACTGCTGTGCATAGCCACTGCCAGTGCACTTACACCAGCTTTTAGTGGGAAATAGCTTACTTTTCTGAGACTTTTGAGGTTGTCAGGGTACTTCTAATCCTAGCCACCGGTAAACAGATTTTTGATTTATTGCTGCTGCTCTTCGTTTTTTTTAAAAATGCCTTTCCATGCAGTGGTTTGGCCCAGCCTGTCGGAGTGTTTTGTTGTGACAACACCTTTTAACTCTCATTCAAATTGCCTTCATACTAAAATATTTCCATTCCTAACCGGCAATCCATATGAATATAGTTGAGACCACCCCAACTATTTTCACCATGCACAAGTTAGGCAGTTATGTGTCCAAAATCAGTGCATTTGTGAGACAATCCAAATAGACCTGAAGTCTAGCCAAACTGGGCATTAGAGGTATTTGCATATTGTTAAAAAATATATATTTCTGCAGCAGCTTGTAGCTCTCCTGGTCCATCATCATTATATGACTCCATCAACTATGTAGAACTAGGTGATTCCTCATTATAAGTGATCTATTCCTACCTGGTAACACACAACAAGTGAAATGTATAAGTGTTAGAAATTGTATGTATGTATGTTTCTATATGCAAAGAATGAGAGACATGTTTACTGGCATTTAGTTTTATAAATAATTATTTATTTTTGGAATTACATGCCTTGAGCCTTTTCTTTTAACATATTTATTGGTAAGAATGTAAATGTGAGTTCTAGACCTGCCATGAATATATACCTTATTGTTTGAAATTTTTTTGTAGCATTCAGATAAAAATGCTAATGATAGTGACAATCATTTCAGAGGTTACTGACTTGTTGGTACATGATTAGCAACAATCATTGAAAAAGTTCCTTTGTTGAATGAAAAGATAGCTATTAATTTTGCATGTCTTATTGGTCTTTGATAATTTGGCCCACCATTATTAATTTTAAAATATACAATAAACGGGTGAGGTTCCTGTGCTGGGGATGTAACTATCGCGGGGTCTCCTACCTTTCCTCCTCCGAGTCCTTTGTGGGTGGCCAAATTCGGGGAAGAATGGCGAATTCACATCTTACTGGCGAATTCATCGGACCAAATGTGGTGCACAAAGATGATGTTTATTATGTTAAACAGGTGTTCTATCACCCACGAATCATACATAATTCTAGTATGACATGGGCCAATATAAAAAAAAAACACTACATATATACTCACCTCTCCGACTTCATGTTGCCCTGTTGTAGTGCTAGCAGTCCAAGAGTGTGTTCCTTATTTCTCCTAATACTGGTTTCAGAATTTTGTCAGTTTTCTTGATTCTTCTGATCTCCGGTATTCTTTGGCTTTGTCTGTTTGTTGTGTTATAATTTGTAGGTTTTGGTTCCACGCTGAGCTTGACAGTAAGCAGTCCACACATACAAAGCCCAGAGGACAGGGAGAGGAGTTGTGTACTTGTTTACCCTTTAAAAGTTAGGGCCCTTTAAAATTTTACCTACCACCTCACCCTAATAATTGTGAGGGGGCTTAGTAAATTCAATATCTGTTAAAGGAACACTATAGGGTCAGGAACACAAACATCTATTCCTGATCCTATAGTGTTAAAACCACCATCTAGCCCCCCTGGGCCCCTCACGCCTCCCTAAATATAGAAAAATCGTACTGAAGCTGTAACTCTGCATGCTGTTTGCCTCCGAAAAACAATCTGCCTGCTGACAACATCAGAATTGGTGGCCTGATCCAATCACAGTGCTTCTCCATAAGATTGACTGAAACGGACAAGGAGGCAGATAAAGGGGCAGAGCCAGCACAATTCAAACACAGCCCTGGCCAATCAGCATCTCCTCATAGAGATACATTTAATCAATGAATCTCTATGAGGAAGGTTCAGTGTCTGCATGCAGAGGGTAGAGACACTGAATGTTGGATGCATTTTAGGCAGCCAGGAAGGATCTCTAACAGCCAACTAAGGAGTGGCCAGTGAAGTTATCACTAGGCTGTAATGTAACCACTGCATCTACTCTGAAAAGTGTTTACAGCAAAAAACCTGAAGGTAATGATTCTACTCACCAGAACAAATTCAGTAAGCTGTACTTGTTCTGGTGACTATAGTGTCCCTTTAAATAAAAATGTGTACATACCATTGAATGTCTTCTTTTCTTTAAATCTGCTTCTTTTTTTTAAGCCATACAAAAGGTTTAAGAAAAATTAAATTTGTCATTAGAGAGCTCTGACTGATTGGTTTACAAGCTGAACCATTAGAGCTCTCTGATCTGTCAAAGCATGGGAAACCCTTTATTGAAAGCTCATGTTATGTGGAGCCATTGTTTGCTAAACATGAATTACTTTAAATTTTTTTTCCAGCATGTTTTTGGTTTTGTTTCCGGTGATATGGGTCTTTTTTTATTTTTTAACAGTAGCATCAGTTATTGAGGATTTTTATTTGGCCTTTTGTGTGTGTGTGTGTCTATATATATATATATATATATATATATATATATATATATATATATATATATCTTGTAATACATTTGTATCTTTTTGATTGGACTAACAGATTTTTTTTAATGACAAGCTTTTGGGAGAACCTCCCTTTCTCAAATCTAAAGCATTTCTGAGCAAGATGACACATAGAATTCAGAGATGTGATACAGGGTTAAAGCAACATGAGTGCATATAAGACACAGGTTTGATAGAGAATAGACAGCATTCTTGCAGAGGGTTGTAAATATCTTGCGTGAAAAAACAAAAAAACAAGCAATCCGTGCAGAAGAGTGTGAGTGGTGCTTTGTGTCAGGGAGTGTGAGGGGTGCTGAGTGTGTGTGAGATTTGCTGTGTGTGTGAGGGGTGCTGTGTGTGTGTGTGAATGGCGCTTTGTGTCAGGGGTGTGTGAGGGGTGCTGACTGTGTGAGGGGTGCTGAGTGTTTGTGTCAGAGGTGTTGTGTGTTTGAGGGTGCTGTGTGTGAGGGGTGCTGTGTATGTCAAGGGTGCTTTGTGTGTGTGTGTGTGAGGGGTGCTGTGTGTGTGTTTGTGAATGGCGCTTTGTGTGAGGGGTGCTTTGTGTGTGAGAGAGGTGCTTTATGTGTGTGAGGGGTGCACTGTGTCTGTGTGTGAGACGGGTTCTTTGTGTGTGAGGGGTGCTGTGTGGGGGGTACAGTGTGTGTGTGTGTGTGGGGCTGTGTATGTGTGTCAGAGGTGCTGTGTGTCAGGGGTGCTGTGTGTAAGACTGCTGTGCATGTGTGTGAGGGGTGCTTTGTGTGTGTAAGGGGTGCTGTGCCCTGGTGGTCCAGTTGTGGTGAGTTGTCTATAGCCTGCAGATCCTCTGGCTGAAGGCTGTCTTCACTCCTCCCACGAGCAGAATGCTGTGTCGGAGCATTGCCATGGTAGCACGCAACAGCACTCTGCACAACATGCTCGCAGGAGGAGCGATCTGCCTCCCAGATCCTCCCCCTTCCCTTTCACTAACGAAGGCCTTTGGGCAGGTTAGGGAGATCGTTGATCACCTCACCGGCCCCAGAGGGCCCACAGCAAGAAAGTAGGTCTCCTCTGTTGGGCTGGGCACATGGGCATCACGATGGGGGGCCCTCATACTTGTGGAGCCCCCCGGCAACTGCCTAGCGTGCCCTTGTGGAAAGATGACCCTGCACACAAGCTCACTAAATACAAGTTCACTGACGCACACAAGCTCACTACAGACAAGCTCACTGACACACATACACACAAACTCACTGACACACACAAAAGCTTTCTCACTAGCAGGCACATACACACACAAGGCAGAGTATATTATTATTATTATTTTATTATTTATATAGCGCCAGCAAATTCCGTATTGCTGTACAATGGGATGCTGTACAATCAAGCCTACCTGGCACTGAAGGCTGTTGCTGGGAGGTCAGGTATCCATCTTGGGCCTGTTCCTCCTGCAATAAGGTCTGCTGCTTAGCAGAGGTGGAGCTTTCGTGTGGGAGGTGGAGCTCACATACATTGGCAGAGCTTATGTTGTGGAGGCGGAGCAAGAATCTGTGTGTCGGGGAAGCAGCTGTCAGTGCTTTTACTGGCCCCAGCAGCCTCAATGCAGCCCCCAGCCACCAGCACCACTCTACAGCCCCTAGCACCTCCCTCCTGAACTCCCTTGAACTGTAACAGGCTGTTACAGTCCAAGGGAAAGTAATGAAAGCACATTGCCCAGCAAGTTGCCGGGACTGTCCCGGGAGAGTTAATTGGCCGGCCAGACTCCAGCTTGCTTAACTGGGTCCCAGTAATCCTGCAGCGTTGTACATATATACAACCTTGATAATTTTTTGACTTGGAGCTCCTTTGGAAAAATATTGAAATATTAAGGGTGCCTTAAACCTAAAAAGTTTAGAAACCACTGCATTAGGGCATACTACAATTTTTTTTTCTTTAGTGTATGATCTTCAGCCAACATATGGTGATTTGAACATCCAGAAGACTTAACCTTTTGAGGGGAGACTTCATACAAGGCATTCTTACTACATTGAAATTGTGAGTGGACAATTGGGATTGTAATATCCGGCACACTATTCACACAGTTATACACTATGTTGTTCTGCTTTTTGTTGGTTTAGCAGATATTCCCCTATTTTGTATACATTTATTGTGGAAGACAAGAGGAAGTCTTCAGGGTATTTTGAAGTTTCTCCTGGTACAGGGTAGTTTCTTCTTGTTATTATCGATTTGCATTGCATGCACTTTGGTTTGTCAGCACATCTATTTTTTGCAATTGCACATATTTATATCTTCTATAGGATACCTCTGATTTAAATGATTTAAATATCCTTTTCATATTGGTGATTTCTTGATGTATCTTCATACTAAGCCACGTTGGTTTCAGTCTCTTCCTTTTATATTTATAACCCAATAGTATATACTGAGAGGTATACATTTCTAATATTTGGTTGAAAATATAAATTCCATATATCCTCTGTTTTTTTGTTTTTTTTTTTCACTAAAGAGTTTATGCATGGCAAAGCTGTCCTATCTTATTTAAATTGGCTTTTTAAAATATGTTTTGGTATACTCCATGTGCATTTGCTTTTCTGAGTTTATTTCAAAGGACACTACATTGTAATCATTATTTCCCAAGTGCTTCCTTACTTGAGTGTTTGACATAAACAATCTGCATTGTTTGTTATAACCATATCCACACAAGTATCATTTCTAGTTGGTGCTTCTACCATTTAAGAGGTTCAAAAACCTGCTTCCACTGCTGAATTATTATGTCTGGGTAATTAAAATCTTTGATAATGATAATTAAAGTGTTACCTAGATATGTGGTTTTCCAAATGTTCTCAAAACTCTGTACTTCCAACCAATAATTTATTTCACTCCTTTTGCCCCTTGCAGATATATACCCATAAAGCATACACATTTTTCTAATTTTCCTCATCACACCCTAGCTTAACCCCTTAAGGACGGCAGGCATTCAATGCCGTCCTTAAGAAGCCATGCCTAAACGCCGTTCCCCCGCCCACAATGGAAGTTGCTCCTGGTCTGGGTGGACTGTCTGAGCCCAGACAGTCCTCCCTTGGCAAATCAAGTCACCATGGGTCATGTGATCGCTCAGACAGATCAGTCAATCAAGGACCTACAAATTAAAGTACTGAAAGGGGATTTTAAAAATACCCAATAAAGAAAAGCTTTTGAAGCCAGAATGATCC